>NC_084664.1:142170386-142792886 GCF_028389875.1 Rhea pennata | reverse complement strand
TGAAAACACTTAGCAAGAGAAACAGTAACCAAAGCACTCCTAAATTGCTTAATAACTTGTTCCTGATATTGATAATGGGATAAAAAAGCATGCTGCATATTAAATTATTACTTTATTAAGATACTCACAGGAAACCGCTAGCATCTCAGACATTTCGGCTTGCTGCTTAGAGTACCATTTTGAGCTCTCAGGTGTTAAGCATGAAAATGCTTTAAAATTTCAAACAGCCATTAAAGCTGCTTTTCTCAACAATTTTTGAATTTTTTATTGGAGCCTCTTGTATTTTTGTTCCCAGAGTAGAAGTGGGAGTTAGCATACATAAAAATTCACACTATTTTTAAAGGCATATCTTGAGGAGGAAAACTGCATTTTGCCTGCTATACTTAAGAAGAGAATTGTGTATTAAGTTTTACTCACTGCACCTGCTCAATCCTGTAGAATCAGTAGTTTGTGTAGTAAAGTCATTATTGTGTGGCTGAGGACATGAAGAGAAGTGGCTGCATGGGTTTAACCAAAGGAATAATGTGATATGTACATGTCCCCCCCAAAAAAAAAAAAACTTATTTTGCTTCTCTGAGCTCAGATGAAGCTTTGCAAGGTAGAAAGCAACCGTCATTAACAATGGGCAAGCACTTTTAATCTGAAAATCAAGGGCAAGTAAATATACTTCTCAGAGCCATTTTTTACTAATTCAACTTTCCACAAGAACAAGTAAAATCACCTTAAAAGGGTATTGTGGGGATGGAAGCAAAGGCAGAGTAGGACTTGCTGAAGTTATACTGCCTACATTACACTTCCTTTTAACTCAGGGCCAGACAAAGGGGCACTCATCACTTTCATTTAGTATTTTGTGAAGATGTAAGTGAAGGACACCTAAGCCTAGGAGGACACCTAGTATTCAACAGTACTGGCAATCTTTGCTCCATATGAAGTCAATGGCAAATGCAGCTGCTCAGAATAGATGTAAATTAGACCACCACAACAGCGTTTTTTCCTGGTACGTCTAATTACTGCTGAAGGAGATACACGGGAGACAATAATGTCTGCCAGAGTCTGACTTGACTGGGAATAGAGAGTCCTGGGACAGGTTCGCTACAGTTTGCCTGTAAAATAGCAGCACAACTTGCCAGATGTAGATAAGGAAAGTCAGAACTTACCATTCTTACATAAAATTACATAATCTTATCAATAATATGACGTACATAGCAGCATTACCCCAACAGGTCCCTCACAGCTGGATTCAATGAATACTGAGAAAAGGTTTTCAACTGAGGTTATACTCCAAGCATACATGCAGCTCATCCTTTCAAGCAGTACTCTGTCACTGTATATATATAGGGCTCTTTCCTTCCCCCAAGCCAAATAAACTAGGAAAGCCAAAACATTTTTTATTATAGTACATACTTCAAGCTGTGTCTACTTGAGGGTGCTGCCAGTACAGAATGGAAACCCTGTCACACCATTATGGCATGTACTGGCCAAGGAGTCTAGTCTGTATCTGGTTAAGAAGAGCTGCTGCTTACTGGCAGCTAGTCAAGTTGCTTATGTTAGCTTGGTGGCAAGAGCCAGTACTCAATTCTCACATGTTCGGTATCCTCCAAGTATGACACACGCAGTGTATGTGTCCCACTCTTTTATATAATAAACATGTCACAACGTAAAAGAGGGAGAGGGAGAGAAAAAGATCACAGTTATATTTATATCATTGGTTTCTGCTTACCACAAGTCCTAGCACAAGGGTACGCACTCTCTCCCCAATCTCTGGTGAAATGTCATTGCCAAACTGCTGTAAGGTTGTAAGAAATCTCTTCAGTTTGCTGAGTTGCCTAGCTCCACAAGCTGGCGGTAACTGCTGGTTAGCCAGAGAAGAGGAAGAGGAAGAGGATGGCCCATTGCTAAAGCCATTAGGAGGAGATGGAGCTCCATTTAACGCTGTTGGTGAATGGCTAGTGCCATTGGTTACTGAAAGAAAAAGAAGGGAGGATAAAATAGAAAGAGAGGGGAAAAGAGAGAGGGAGAAGACAGAAGGGAAAATCCGTCAGCTTACGTTTTCTGTGCTTGACCTCAAAATTAATTATGTTGCATGATCAAAGATAATTAGCCTTTTGACAGAGTGACACTCGGCAGTTCGTTTCTACTTCACAGTAGCTGGTACCAAGCTGCATGTGGATTGGAACTAACAGCAGCTGCGAGTAACGCAACACCCCCCCCTCCCCCCGAGTGCTTCTGGACCTGAAAAATCAAGTATCATCTGAATACCAGTCAGAGGATTAAAAAGAGAGAGAGCGCACAAGCGCCAGCACATATCTGACTGAAAATAAAAAAAATTGCTTTTTGGGGTGGAAAAAATGTACAGACATATTTCATGAAGCCTCAGTTTATCTCTGAATATTTTTACTGGTGTTTTGTACACACAACTGACAGCTGTGTTTATAAAACAGGACTTTCACGTTTTAGCCTTACACCACCCAATGAGCAGGCTATTTTTTTCTGATCCACATTTCCTTGCTGCTAACATATGGAACACACTAAGTCATTTGTGCAGGTACAAACTGTGCCATGTTCACTGTGGACTGAAGCCTTTTTAGTCTTGCAGCTAGGATAGCAGGCCTTAGGAGACAGAGAAGACTTCAGGAGAAGCCTTCTCAGAGACCTCCTGGGAGACTGTGAGCAGATCACTCACCTTTGGATGTGTCAATACAGTATCTCTAAAACAGCCAGGAAACTGTTTCCCTTCTGTTGTGGGAATAACTGTATCTAAAGCAATAAGCATTCAAAATTTATGACAAACAGGTTTTGGCAGCCATTTTAATTTGCTCCGGAAAGGAAGACAGAATCCGGCTGAGGACATCTTTTCCCACACAGGTTAGCTGAAACAGGATCAGTCAGACATACTCTGCTAAAGTCACTCAAGTCTGACTAGCTCAAATGGTAGAGAAGGCAAGAAAGAAGATCACTCCCTACAAATATGAATGAACTGATTCAGTCCCAGATATGCGCACCCAGCACACGGCTGTGCCCAGCATCCAGTCCAGCTCAGCTGGCCGTTATCCTGAAGAAATTTGCTGACTTCTGTTCAAAATTGTCACTCAGATTCCAGCCTTCAAAGAGATCCCATGTTTTAATATTATCACTCACTTACACAACTCCCTCATCTCCTCCAAAACACAGAGAGACCTGGATGTATCCCAAAAACCATAAAAAATAAGGGACTGTCCTACTATCAGAAAGACAGAGCAATAGGTTCTCTCTAAATAGCTCTATCACTAGGCCTTTAGCAATAGCTATGCTAAAGTTCCTTACTGCTTAAAAGCATATCCATAAAGAACTCCCCGTGTTCAATGACTGACTCTTCGAAGCCAAACATCCCTTTCTTGTTGTAACTTTCTCCAAAAGTCATCTTTATTTTTAGATAGCAAGTCCTACTACTATATTTAATTGACTATCACAATCCTCTTAAAGGAGCTTTTGCCCAAGTGACTGAAGTTCCGTTCTGTGGGCGCTACAGAAAACGGCTATCTGAATCCTACCTATTTTGTTGTTGTTTTTTATCCTACTTTTTCGTTCCTCACTCTAGTTGTGTGGCCTGGGGAAACAAGAGATGGAGAAAGTAGAAACAGGAAAAAGATGGCCTGAAGAAGTTCAGCTCCATGTGTAACTCCAAGTTATGCTCTCTGAGCACTGTAGTGGAGTGATATATCTGAGTAAACAAACATCACCATTGCAGGGGACTTGTACAGACAAATATGATCATACCATGAACCTAGTAAATGAAGATGAGGAAGAACAAGAATATGCCACGCTCTAACATGACTGAATACAACAACTGAGCCCCTGTTGCTGGACTGTCCTAAGCAGAAGGTTTATGGACCATAATCAGGAAAGCATAGAATAGCAGAGTTCATGACCTAGGATAAGTATGAGGAGGAGAAAGGCAGGCAAAATTTCACCCACAACAAGAAACATTAAGAAGTACTTCTAAAGTGTAACTTTTCTAAACAGAATTAAAAAAAAAAATTAAGTTCAACTCCTACTAAGATCTTTACTTCTTTCTTTTTAATGTCTGAGTCTGCCAACTGGCAAAGACATCTACACTATTTTAGAAAATACAGCTATGTTATTAACAAAAATAATTTAGCATTTAAAAATTTAAAAGCTATTTAAAAATTCAAAAAACTAATATGTTTTACAGTTTAACAGTCTAAAATAAAACAAGTATATTCTTGACCAGGAAAAAAAGTATGCTCCTTCTTAGCCTACAGGCACTCTTAATAATAAGTGCACAGACACTTAAAAAGAAGTGACTGCTTACTATGTAAATTGGAACTGCTGTGGCTAAACTCCAAAATCTGACAACTTAAAAGACATTTAAAATTAGTAAAAGACTTCATATAAACAACCCCCCCAAAAACAGCTGTGGTTCACATATCTTTCAAAGTGTAGAACCCAATCAATTAGTCAAACATCCAGAAATTTTATATTTACACTGAGAACTGCAAGAGTGATTAAAGAAAATCTTTGTCCTATTCCTTTTATTATTGCCAAAAGGCATCTTAAATTGTGCAAGATGCCTCATTCTGAAAAAACATATTCTGTAAGACCCTTACCCTACAAAAATCTAGCAACTATTTAACTTTGGACTAGAACAGCTCCTAGGACGATTCAGGTGCTGAAATTAAGAAAAACACAAATCTTGCCAGAATCGGGGACACCTAGTTTAAATTTGAGTTTATGCAAAGAATTGGCACAAACTTTCCTCACTACATTCCTGTGTAAATCTTCGGAACACCGTTCCCTGGGATAAATGGCACAAAGGCCTCTAGCTGGCCCTCTGCATAGAGGTGAAGTTCAAATAAGTGCCTCGTATCAGACAGTAAAGGACTAAAAAGACATAGGCAAGACAAACAGAAGATGCTGTAGTCATGCTGTTTAGGCATATGTATTCTACTGTTCTAAAAATATTTTATCTAAGATGTGAAATGTAAACACATTCCTATGTTTATACTATTACAAGGCAACATAAAAGAGACCAAAAAAAATTGCTGTTAAATCTTAGTAAGAGAGATGTGAATTGTTTCATGACTGTGGAAAAGAGTAGTCCAGACAACTTGCCAAATTCAAATCTCAGTTACATAGATACAAATGCAGAGCAGCTCCATCAAGATCATTAGTTTACATCAGATGCCTTTACATCAGTAAACCAAGACAGAGGTCCAGACCTTACTGATTCAGACAAGTGGTCCTGGACTAGAAATTTCAAGATAAAACACTAGAAGGCATATATTTGGGGGTTTGTATCAAAATTAGTTAGAAATTACATAGCACAAATCATAATTCTTTATTCAGTCATTAGTGATCCCACTAACAGGTTTTTTTTTCTATAAATAATCCTCAGTCTAAAAATATAAACAAATGCAAAATCCCCAAAGAGTTACTATGAAAGCTGCTATATAAAAGGAAATAGGATCCTTTAAAGAGAGTGAGAGAATGGCATAAGAGCTGAGAAGAAAGTTTTCTGTAGTTCTAAGAGAGGGACTGATCTGAGCCATTAGTACATGGGAGGTTAGTGATCACTGTTCTTTGACACTGCAGCCAAGCCATCAAGGAAATTACAACTCTAAACTAAATGTCTTAACAGATTAAGATGCATTAATCTGCTGTGCTCTTAGTTTTGCTTAATTGCTTTATTGCAATATAATCAAATGCTGCTCCAGCCACACCATACTGGTTTCCCTGCACACATTTTGTTTCTTACATACAAAAAGAATCAAAAAATACAGAACAAAAGGAAGAAAATAAAGTCTAATTACACGTTGTGGGCGTGAATGAACTGGTTCGTGGAGCTCCTTGGGTAGTGGGAGGAGGTGGCATGGTCGGAGGCGTCAGCCTGGATTGTGTCTTCACATCCACAGGTGAGTCTGGCATTGTGGAATGCTTCTCAGTGCGATCTGTAACACACCACAGGAACACACTGCTTTATTTCCCCACATACATCCGTTCTGAAGAAAAAAAAGGTTAAAAAGCTAATGCAGGAAGCATGCCATTTTGGCATCTGCTGCACAAGATTACACCTGATTATCTACGCCAGGGTGTTCTTTCAAAATTACATCATCTAAACCTTACTTAAGAAGGCGCAACACAGATGGTAAGACCTCATTTGTAGCGGTGCTGCATTATCTTTTGTTTTTATTTCTAGCATGTGCAGATGCTACCTCCAAGCACTCCTGGAGCTGCAACAATGCCACCTCACTTCAAGGCTCTAACATTAGCCAGAAGGAAAAAAGAGACAAAGAGACAGGAAGGTAATAAATCCTCTTACAATAACTCTAGTACAACTAAAAGCTGAAGCTGTTTAGTATAGGTGAGATATCGGCTGAAGCCAGCTCTTTTCACGTCTCTTCTTTGCAACACCTGCTGCCCTCTCTACTATTTGCCTTTCCAACTCTAAGGAGATACCCCCCATCGAACACCGTGCGTCTCCTGGATCGCTTCACCACCGTACCCCTGGATATTTTTACATTCAGGAGAAGAGTAAACACCAAAATGCCAAAATGGTAAATCAACTGCCACACATACATACCAATTAACTTTTTTTAAAAAAACATAGCATTGTCAAATATCTTGGTTAATACTTTTACACACAACGTTAATTTTCAAAACCTGCAAAACAAATAGAAATATAACCCCCTCCCCAAAAAAAAAAAAAGTGAAGAAAACCTGACAGTCCTCTTGCAACTAAAGCTGTGAAGATGCAAGGTATTTGACACAGAAGCTAAAGAAGCATCTGCCTTCCCAAGCATTTTTTAAACCTCTATGTTAAAACAGAAGGAAAAATAGGGGGAAAAACAACAAACTTATTATTTCATTTATCAAAAATGGGCAAAACATGACATCGTTTGCCAGCTGAAAGCCAAATTAAGTCTTTCTTTGTCCTACTAGGAGTTTAGTGAGCCATCTTGAGTAAAGATGTAATCCAGTTTGGCTTTTAACGGGCATCAGTTAAATTCTTTCATCATTTTATTTTTATGGGAGGGGGCAGTATTTGTTTTACACACTGTCCTGTAAAGTCTCCACAACTCTATTAACTCATTTTGCAAAGCAATGAACTGTCAGGACTAGTGGTAAGTATACAAATCTGTGTTTTTTAATTCAGGACAACAGCAAAGTCAGTAAACTCTACAGCTCAACTGTTAGAAGTGTATTCCTTGTTCTTACTAACAAAATACAAAGTTTACTAAAACAAATACAAAATTTGACTTGAGAGACAAAGAAATTACAAGCAATGCATACATTTTATAAAGAAAGAATTGATTTTAAAGCTCCTCAAAATGCTTAATTATCAGAACACTTAATAAGCAGAATTTTGCAGGGAGGAAGAGGAGAAGAGGCAAAAAATAATAATGTATAGCATATCCCAATCTTTAACTGCTTAAAACTGAGGAATTATGACACAGACATAGTAAACTACTGCAGTTATAAAAGCCTTCATAGAACAGCAGAAGATGGTTCATTTTTCAAGGTAAAGGAGTCATTTCATATAGAATTTAAAGATAGGTTTGGGGAAGATAAGCAGTAAAACAACACAAGAACTGTATGAGGGGAATACAGTTACAGTAGTACAGGCTTTGTAGTGTTGATTGAAAGTTAATAAATCTCAGTGGGATAGGGAACAGCATCTAAAATGACTCACTTAAATATTACGGCTTCTACAGACAGGTGAAGTTTGATTTGCAAATCAAGCAACAGTAAACTATTACATGCTGGAAAACAAAAGCAAGTTTTGAAAAGTATTCTGCAAAAATTCCTTTCCACATTGCTATACTAAACCATTTAAATCTATATCCGCAACAAGCCACTCATTTAATATAAAGAACTACAAAAACTAGCCTTGAAATGTTAATTGCTTCCTTAATAGCTGAATTCATCTTGCACTCACCTCAACCAACCTCAGCAACAAGGGAATAAATAGCTTTCAGCTCATGTTGCAACAGAGGGAAAGAGGCACAGCAGTGAGCCCAAGCCCTCCTAAATAAAGGCAAATATTTCTGCCATGCCAAGAAAGGAGAGAGAAAGGGAGGCTTGCCAGAGCTGGTGGGGAGATAACAGTGGGAACTGCTGGTCCATCTGGCTTTCATTCTGCTAACACTCACATTGAACTGTTAGGGAAGGCAGTCCAGGTACACAGATTTGAAGCATGTGGGAGCGCAGACACAGGCAGAGAGGAGATGGAGGTGGGTGGAAGAGAAGAGTGCGAGAAATCGAACTGCACTAACAGCCTGCTGCTCACACTGAGCAGGCACAGTCTGTATCCTCCAATTCGACTGCTGCTAACTAAAAGCGATCCTGATCCTCTGACCAACCACAGCTCGCTCTCCTCCGCTGCTCCCCTGCTTCGCTTCATTTCAAAGTTCAGGTTTGATCAGAAATGAACTCAGATTGGAGGGAAAACTTTTCAAGAAAGCTGTCTAGATTTTGTTACTTAAATTGAACACTATGGTGGGAAATTATCTGTTGGTGTTGCCCTCCAATTTTAGATTTTCATTCTACTGTGACCTGCTTTTTATTTACTAGAACAGTGTCTACAAGCTGATTTGCAGATCACTAAATTTACCCATACGGACCTCTATACTTTTCCTATCTACTGACATTAGGCTTGATTTACATAATTACCTTTCATGCACCTCTTTAAAAAAAAAAAAAAAAAAAAAAACTCTACAGACTGCTGCAGACTGCTGCCTTTTGATTAGCCTCTCTGCCTCACAAAGCCATGAAAACCACTACACAACTCTACGTTCTTAGGCAGACGGGTTTATCTCTAGTTGTCCAGAAGCTCTCTAGCACTGCTTTCCACAAGGAGACATAAGGCTCCTTTCAAGTACACCTCAAAACACTTCTGGCCAGGGTACAAGATTATCTTGTCAGAGTCAAGGCCTTCCTTGGGAAAAAAAGGGGGTTTTGAATTAGTACAACGTAAAATGCAAAGCTCTCCCATGTGCTTGGAGGACACACTACAAGCACTAAGACACAACCCAGGAGAATGGCCCTCTCTGCTGCAGGCTTTCGCTTCTGACCGTCTAATAGCAAAACTCCTGCAGGAGCCAGCCTGCTGTTATGCTACTATTTCTCTGCTCTCTACCTCTCCTGTAGATTCCCAAACTCCTAAGGAAGCTACTGGGCTTGCAGCACGCGCGTACAGCGGCTGCTCACCCACCTCTGTCCCATGCCTGCAAACTTACAGAATCTCAAAAGGTCTACTTTTAAGAGATGATGTCTCAAAGGATGGAGTGAGGCTGGTGGGGACCGAGCACAAAGCAGAGCCATGGCTGAGAAAGCGCTACCGGTTCTCGCGATCTTAAGTCATAAAGCTTGTCATGTCTGATCTTTAAAATCTTTAAAATCCAGCTTCCACAAACGATTATTTTTTAATTAAAAAAAAAAAAGTTTCACCTCTAACTACTGAAAAAGAGCCTGAAAATATGAGAGCTAAAAGCAAAATGGTGTTTAAGCTGTGTGCATGGGCCAAGTTTCCTTAAACTACACTATTCCATGAGGGGTCTAATGTATAGATATTTTTCACACAAACTCTCTGTGGACATTTAGCTACCTATACATTCAGAGGTGATGAGGGTTTTGGAGGGGAAGAAAGAATTCTTTAAGAGGAAAAAAAACATCATTTATTTGTGAAATCCTGCCTGTGCAATATTTCATGTAGATTTGCTCTAGTTTTATAAAACAGGTTCACATACCTTGAGCTTTGCCTGAAATTTGCAAGAAAAGCCAGAAAACATCCAAAAACCGTTCAACTTCTTGAATGTCAATAATTTTTACATTTTTGTATAAAAATCTCCCCATTTGCAAAGCTGATACCCTTCTGTTGGAATCTGACATTTAAACAACAGTCCTGAATTATTAGAGACAGACAAGAAGTTTTATACAGACCATATCACACACCCTCACACACTTCAGAGTGCAGGCTATGTATAGAGAGAGTAACTTCTTTCAGGTGCAAAGATTTCTTCTACAAAATCCTTCTAAACAGTGACAGAGCTGGGATGCTTAGTTCAATTCTGACCAAATGGGGCTGCAACCCAGAGCTCCTCCAAAACTAAAGGGAAGTGGAGACATCTGCAATTCATTCTTCACTGTTCACTGCAATCAATCCAGGATGGAGATAGATGGTGAAATAATGGGTTAGTCCTAATCCACATACACAACCCTCTGGTGCAGTGAGAGACTTAGAATAAATTCAGAAAATATGTTTCAACTATGCAGAAATCTATTGCATTTGCTTTGGGTTATATTTAAAAAAAACTGAAATATACATTCTTGAATCTGCTTTAAAGCAAAGAGTAAAGAACTGTGATTTTAACCACAAAAGTACTTTGCTCCATTTTAAATTAAAGAATGTTGTAAACCCAACATTAAATTATGATATTTCTTCTGTGGATTTCTCAGTCCATGAAACTATACTGTTCTTGTCATGCATTCAATTTTTACAGTAGGAGTAATTTTTATCACTGTATTTAGCTGTTAGGTGAACACTGATATTTACCGTATACACAGCCAACTTCTGAAAACAAATACGGAAAAGACTGGAAGTAAAATGTGCAAGAGCAAGAAAGGGGCAAAAAGAGATGTGCATGTATTCAAACTGATTTACTTTACATCCTGTATCCTAAATGATTTACTCCATTTTTAAAACAAGGCGGTCTTTCATATATGGCAACATTTCAGCTCATGTGGCATGCTTCCAAGTCTAACGCATCAAGGAAAGCTGATGTATGGAACAAAATATGGAATATATAAATACTTTATTGATACCATTTCAATAGCCAATTCAATGTCAAGCACTTCTAGAAGTGGTGTGTTTTCAATTTCCTTTTTTAAATGAAAAAAAAGTATGGTATAATATGCTCTGGCATTTATTTTATTTCTAGTTAGTGCAAATAGTTCCAGATGTATATTCAGGCATGAAAGATTTTTTAAAGATACTCTATGTTGACTGTACAGTACTTACTACTTTTCTGCCAACTCACTAAAAATAAAAATAAAAACTCCCAAATTAAGAGATCCCATTGTCTTGTTTCCTTTAAACTCACAGAAACTAACGTACAAACTCTACATATGACACACAGGATTAGAACCTCACCCCACCTCCCAAGTTATATAAATGGAGCCTAAATCTGTGGGACTTAATACTGATTGTTATTACCAAGATGGCATTGGTCTAAAACAGTATTTTGATTATTTGGGGAATGATAGCACGGAATTTGCAAGCAGGATTTTGAGTCACAGCAGTGATGAACTGGAAGACAGAAACCCACAAGTCCACTGAAGAGGCAAAATTACATAGCTCTTTCATCCATCATGTTATCATGCTATAGTCAATGAATAACCTGCCCTCCTTTAAATTTTCATTTGAAGTTTGTAAGCGAGATATCTACCCAGCAAGCAGTTTGCCCACAGTTGCAATGCAATGTCTGTGATGACCCAGAACTCCTACCAGGGCTGTCATTGCCTAGAGCATGGCAATGAAATGAGGATGGGAGAGGAATGCCTCAGATCAGGTTTACAGGGAACTGTGTTACACGGCGTCAGCCTTAGCTGACAAGGATTTGCTTGAGAATGTGTGGTATTAGCTTAACACTGCATAGCCAACCCGCCCCAGTCTCTACATTCCTGTGAAAAGCTGAAAGTCCTACAATGCAGCCATAAAATACAACTTTCAGACAACACCGCTGCAGACTCTCTTCCAGTAAAGCATGCTTCAAACTTGTTTGAGACTGGTTCAGCCTTCATTTCATTCATTTCTTTTGACTTTAATAAATAAAGAATCTAAACACCATGGGTCTTTTTGTGCTACAAACAACTGACCACAAAGAGACATAATATAGAGGAAACTTTTTAAGAGCGCCAGACGCATTCACACTATCAGCGTAGAAACAAAACATCACCCAGTTGCCAGTTCTCTGGTGGAGAATTTCTACTCCCAACACAATTCTCAGAACAGCAATATCAAGAAGTAAGTAGCTCACACATTCAGACTCAGTCTCTCGCTACAAAACACGACCCCTGCAGGTTTTATCCCTGAGGAAGGAGTATGTATGTGAGGCAAGTGGTAGAAGTCAGCAACCAAGTTTGCAAGATGACATAACATTTTGCTACACCTTTAGCACTATGGACATGAAGCTCATACAGCACAGATGACCCTTTTGCAAGAGCAACGCAACAGCTTTGCACAATCTTATCCTGGTTCTTCTCTGTTCAGACAGTTGAACATTTCATATCACCAAGTATTCTTGAAAATAGATGAGAGCCCATTCAGTTTATCCATTTTTTTCTTATTTTATATGCAGAAGCTAGCAGAAATTCTGCATCTTAGGAGTTCACTAAACTTATCTCGGACTATGTTATCACAGACTTTCTTCAGATGTGCTAAAAAAAGCAAGAAGAAAAATGCAATTTCTGCTCTGCCTCTCAAAAGCTCAAAAGGGTTTTAGTGATACTGTCTCCCAGTTCTGCTATGAAGAATTTGTGGATTATGTAAAAGAAGTGAATGATGGACTATGCTTTGGGTCATATCTTTGATTCGTAATGGAATCTTGACTGGTCATACTGTCATGACAACCAACAGACAAAGCAAAACCACTATTTTTAGTTCCAATTGTAGAATAAGAACATGTTTTGAATAGTTACAAATTTTAATCCTTAAAGGGTTCTGATTGTCAAAAAAAAAAAAAAAAAAAAGTGGTCGTGACTTAGCAATTGAAAGCCAGATAGTTACACATATTACGAAATAAGTAATGGTTAGTCCCACCTCAGAGTAGAGACAAAAATGTTAAGGCTTTCTTTGAACATATTATTTTCTCCTGAAAGAAATAAACTTGTCTTACCATACAATTTCATATAAAAAATGGAAAATGAATTAGAAAAAGGATTTGTTTTACCTCTCAATTAACAAGCTAACATGTTTTGACAGTTTCAAAACTTTCATAAATTCATTTTTAGGTATTTAATAATTAAAAACTTAATCCTGTCAGAATTGTGCTTTTTTTGATGACTCTTTTCCCCTTCTTCCTCCCTGAGCTTGTGAATTTTGCTATGTAATACTGCTTTAAAATACAAAGTAAGCTAGGGAAGAAGGAACTGTATTCATTCTAAAGCTAGACCAGCTATCACCATAACAGCTTATAAAACATTTCAGCGGGAACAGACAAGCAAAATAAGGGCCAAATTGTGACAGCTGCTCTACATTTCAATAAGCCCACAAAAAATAAAGCCTACAAATTCCCTTGTCATAGCTGAATAAATACCAGTTGGCTTGTACTGAAGGTGAAGACAATGCAGATTTATTCTAAATATCCTACCATGCATCATAAAAATGTGTATAAATATATGCATGTTTAACTAATGTAATTAATAAGCAAATACTCCCACAATCATTATTTAAATATTGTTTTCCAAAACATTGTTTCCTGGATCTTTTCTACTTGTTGTTGCTGACAGGCTCCCTAAGTAAGAACTATGTGTTTTAAGTGATTTTCTTCTATGTAACAGAAACTATTACTACTATTGCAAGAATATGTTCACCAAACATTTGAGGTCCAGATCAGATGAAGAAGAGGTGCACACTGTCTGCAGCATGCAAAAGTAAAGGTCTTAATACAATCAGAGCAAGAGTTTGCCAAATCCACTCCCCGGTCTCTCGCACGAGGTAGGGAGGCGACAGTTCCTCCACAGAATCACGGACTAGGTGGAAATGGAAGGGGCCTCAGGAGATGGCCTGTTCCAAGCTCCCTACTCAAGCATGGTCACCTACAGCAGCTTGTCCAAGACCCTGGCTTTTGAGTATCTCCACGGATGGGAACTCCACAACCTCTCTGGGCAATCTGTTCAGTGTTCAATCACCTCCTACATTAGCAAATATGCCCTTCACTTCTCCTATGTTTATAAAGGAAACCACTGAGCAGTTTTGAGATGAGGGCTTCACAAAGTCTCACCTACCAGTAATTCATTTCCTTTTTGCACTAACGTTGGTCAAAGACCTACCCTTGTCAGGATTGCATGTTATTTGATAAACTACAGATGAATTTAGAGTGATATTTAAGAAAGTTAAATGTCATCAGCATCAAATTAGTATTGTTTGTACACTCTTACATACTGAACCATACATAGTATGCATGACATTCCCACTAGCAGTGAAAAAGGAATAAAACACTTTCTATTCCAATACTGATTATGGTTTCCAGGCTAGGTCTCTAAAAGGCTTTTTTATAAATATGTTTTAATCCTTTTAATCCAAAGTTTATAAGGTTCTAAATTAACAGTAAATAGTTTGTCACACACAGTTAAAAGTCTGAAGTAAAAAATATGAACCCCTATTTTTCAATTCACTCATGCAATATTAAAACTAGAGTGTAATACATAGCTGCACTCATTTTAGAAAGTCCTGAGAAAGTACTGATACCAGGCTTCTATTAGATTTAAATAGAAATGAAATCTCTCATACAATTTCAGAGTAGATAAAATAATCTAAAATAAGTTATTTAGATTCAGGACAACATTAGGTGTTAAATTATTCTGCCAGTGAAAAGTTACTATGGCTGCACATTTAAAAGCCATCATTTATATTTCTAAAGAATGTCAGAAGTCCTTTAAGCTCATAAAATTCATATTTAGGGGTAGGAGGTGACACTTTTACATGGTTAGACATCTGAAAAGATGATATAGGGGCTACTGAGAAGGTAATGGATATACATCTCAGTCTGTTTATTTAAGTAGAAAAATTCAGCAATGCGCTTTATCAAAGCAGCTTATGAATGCAGAAGTCATGATCCTGTAAAGCCTGATGTTGGCTGCTCTAAGAAAAACAACTCCACACCTTGTGGACCGAGCTCTAAAATTCCCATTTTATCAGATTGCACCATTTCTGCCACCTAAGAACCTAATTTTTTGCTATGATATTTCAAGGAATTTAAAGTTTGTTCTATTATGCCAAATGTGTAGGCGTGGAGAGCAAAACCTTATCCAAAAGGCAGAGAGGACAGGCAGTCAAAGTATAAATTTCCTCTCAACAGCAGATGACATTGCGACTCCAAAAAGGCTGCCTCGCTTCCTCCATCTAACAAAGAAGGGAGAGCTAAATTAGGAGACTAGACTCCCTACATAATCAGTGAAAAGAAGGAAGAGTTAGAGCCTCTGATTTGTTAATTCCTAAGGCCGCTCCATCAGATGGGATGGACATCCCCGTACAACTGTAGATCTGTTGCCTCTTGAAAAACAGAGGCGTTCAGACTGCTCTAATAGCGTGGGACAAGTCGGTGTACATGCGAATCGCTGATGCTCATCTAGATGCATTCAGTCTCTAAGCATACTGATTTCTTGATCTATATTCAGCCAACCAGGCAGGTATTAATCTACCAGTGAAAAATACATGCTGAAGCATATTTTCTCCCAGAAACCCTCAGGTGCTGCCATTGCTGCTCTTTTGGCTACCAGCGATGGAGAAACGAAACTGCACTGTTTTTCCCTATGCCAGGATTACACACTGACAGCCTCTAAGTAGTGCAATTTATTACCCTAATCAGTACTTCGACATTTGTGGAAATACACACTTTGGAAGACTATCATTTCACATCATCAAATGATGCCATTAAAGACATCTTGTGTTTACATGACTGACTGTCTAGACAGAGTGCGAGAAAATACTCATTATTAGTTACAAGTCAATTCCTGCTGCATGTCACACCAACTGTGCTTTATTTTGGGCACTGGATCACACCTGAAAGCAGCACTGGTGGGTGGAAGGAAAGGGGAGAAATTCTCCGAAAGTTCACATGAAATTAAGGCTCTCCATCTCAAACACTTTCTTAGATGAGAAGGCAATACTTATTTTCAAATGAACTTGCAAGCAAAGCGAATTCGCAAAAGCAAAGTGTGTATTTCAGATCTGTTGTCCGGCCCTAACGCATCACATGCATACTTAATTGTTAAAATGAATTAAGTACGTAGAGGAAGGTGGAAAGGGAAAAAAGTTATGTATGTTATGTATGTATGTATGTATGTGGAAAACCAGAGTAACACCCCTCTAAAGTCACTGAAGCCACACAAATCTCCATTGGCCCAGAATCAGGTTACCTTACCCAAGAAGAGAGGTGCTGGGTCAGCTTTTTAGGCCCCGATCCCAGAAAAGACTCAGGAATATGTTCCTAACTTGAGATGTGCAAATGACTGTAGGAGAACTAATGAGACGACTCACAGGGCAAACAATTATGCACATCTTTTCCAGACCTTTAAACCATCACAGGAGGCATCACAGGTGAATAATAAACCTTAAAACTTCCTTCTTGCAAAGCATCTTTCCATGCTTTGGAATTTTAAATAACAGACAGCAAAAATGCACAGGAAAAAAATCAACAATTATTAAAGAAACTATAGAAAATATGAGCAAAATTTTACACAATTTTGGATATTGTAAGTATTGCCATGCTTGGCAGTTGTACAAAACATGCTTTATTTCATGGTCAGAAGATTTAAATGGAAGGTATTTCTTTTTTTACAACGAATACCAAAAAGCAAAGGTTTCTAGATTTCTGGAACCTATCTTCATTTTCATTAAGCCAGCTACACCGCTATTCCAACATAACAATTTAACATTGACCTTTTTCGATCTGTACCACTTTTGTGTCTTGCTTTATATATGTATGCGTGTATATATATACATATACACACACACACACACACACACACACACACACACACACACATATGCCTACATATTTATACGTACTTTTAATCAAGTTAGACTTATTTGACTTTGTATATAAAAATATTTTTATGAATGTCAATTTTTCTTAAATTCTGCTTCAGAGAAAATGTAAGAAATAATCTTCAATGACGCTGAAGGGAGTGTTAAATGGAGGGGAAACTGCAGGGCTGGAAGTCAGACACCGGAGAGAAACCACTCAATGCTACAAGTGCAAGAGAAATATTGACAAAGTAAAGCAGCCTGGTGCATTTGAACTCCAAACGCTCGATGTGAATGCACTTAATCCTCGGTAATATGGTAAGTTTTCTTGCACATGTTATCCTTATGAAAAGCAGATTTAACTCTCTCTATGCTGTGGCAACAGAGGTGTCCTGACCACACGCATGGCCTACAGTCCTGTCCACAGCCCCCCTTGGGCTACTCACAGATGCATCTTTTGCCTCACTGAGAAGTAGATTAAGCAGAAGAAAGGTCTTTTTGGGGGGAGAGAAAAAATAAAAAAGACAGCAAAAATATACAACAGGGAAAAAAAATCTCCAGTAGAGCACAGCATGATTGAGAGGGCAGCACAGGCTCTGTCTTCATGTGGTGGGAACAGTCTCAGGACTCATTTCAGCAGTCCACAGATGACATTCAAGTATAAGATGAAACAGTATACCTTAGAAACAATGTCTGAGAAAATACTTCGGCTAACTTCCACTGGAATTTTTTTAAGGGTGCTCTTGACCACTAGAGGGAGCCGATATTGTGTCATGCACATGCCAAAAACCTCACTTCCAGGGCTGAAAATTAAAAGTAAATGGTAATGTACTCACAAAGTAGAAGGAAGATACTTCAAGAAAATTTCTTTCCAATATCTTTTGAAAGTTAACCTCAAACATGCAATAAATGAGGGAAAGCTTATGATACTATGTAACAATAACTATGTACTTATACATTAGTAAATACAATTCCGTATCTGCAGTACCAAACAGATTGCAAGTAATTCTCTCGAAACTTTGTCTATAAAAATTTCTTCCTCAGAATAACTGCAAATTTTTAGATGCAGCTTTGGTTAGTATTGACTACAACAAGAGTACATATCTACCCCACACAAACAAGTCAGATACTTTCTTCCCTTTAATCCAGATAACACTCCTACTTACTCCTGCTTTGGAGCTGGTTTTCTATAGGAAATACTCAGAAAGTGAAATGCAGCGTGCAGCACATCAGACACCTGTGTGCCTACAATCACAAGCACTATATCCAGTTACAAGAATCTAGATCACGTACATAAAACTGTAGAGCTGTGATAGTATGTGAATTTTAAAACATGCTACCAAAATGTAATACCATTTCTTTCTAGCATCACGCCACAAAGAACAAAACATGAACTGAGATTTTCTTTGTATCTGTAGTCAGTCAACAAGATTAGACCGCAAGCAGAAATAAAAGAGAAAAAAATACTAGGGTAGCTCACAGATCTTTATAAGCATCCTGCTGCCACCAAACACATATTAAGAAAGTAAAATCCCAATGGTGAGACAACTCAAATGCATAGCAAGACAATTAATTCACCGCGATCACCTGTGAGGACATATTTCTTTGAAGTGTCCACTTGGAATAGAAGATGTAAAAAAATCTCTGTATTTGTCTGGTAGGCTTTAAACTGCCTGGGACATGAAGAAATAGAGTTGCTGAACTGCAACAACTATGTAAGGCAAATTCCAGAATTATGAAAGAAAAAAAGAAAAATCAGAGTACTTGGATGAAATGCTAAGCAGTTAACAAGAAAAGTCATTCACCAAGTGAATTCCTATTCATTATCTTTTTCATAATTATTGCAACAGACCAAGTAGCTTCAGTACCTGTGCATACAAATGACCTATTAGTAACTTAACAGATCATTTCCAAAGATGATTATGAGCTGACTTACAAAGCTACTTGGTTTTGCACATATTTCTTTTCAATGCCAACAATCTGTCCAAAATTAAGATAAAATGCATTTCCCCAAGAAAAAGTGGAAATAAATTTTTAGAAACTAAAACCATCTTCAGAAGGCATGAGGTGGTGAACACAGCTGAATTATATGCAGTGGTTTTCAGAGCTGAAATGTTAAAACATTTGCTTTTGCCTCTGCTATGGTGTCAAGAGAATGGAAAGAAGACGAGGCACTAATTATATGTTAGAGCTCTCACAATGCCATATACTATAATTATATGATGATGACAGTAACAGTGAAAAAGTCTGAGGTCAGATAGAGGATAAAGAACACAGTAGGTTATAAGGGTGGACATCTGCTATGGCTCACGGTATGATCAGCAGAAAAGTGTGAGGTGATAAAGAAACCCGGACCAACTCTTGGAGTACTTAGTGTACCCCCACTGGCCCAGGCATCAGTTTGGTAAAGGGAGCTGTTTGTGTTTTCACTCTAACCAAAAGGGAGGGCAGCAAAGAACAGGAGCCTAGACATGTTGCTACCTCATTTACTGAGGAACTTAAGAAACTATGAGAGATACAGGAACAGATCCTGGCACTCTTAGTATAAATGGCTTGGGCACATTATAAAGAAGTTAACTGAAGCAAATCCAGAACGCATTCACTTAAAAGTACACAGGGAAAAAAGGTGAGAGCAAGCATACTAAGCTCCAGCCAGGGGGGAACAAGAGAAATACAAGGTTACATTCATTACCAAATAGATAAAATTGAAAGAAATACTACAAAAAAATCTTCAATCTTAATTGAAAAAAAACCAAAATTCTGGCAATCAAGAAATAGCTGCAGTACTGGCGTATCTTGGGTTTAAGTCTGTCTTAATGATTGAGAAAGAAATTGCAGAGGATAAAATTTCAGGAAAAAAAATGATCCTAGGAATATGTACATAATTTTTTAAAGGAAGGGGTGAAATGAAAAATGGGAACCTGGTACTTACTGTTCTTCCTTTTTTTCTTCTAGCACAAAAATGGATCTCAGGGATATCTTAACATACTTTTATTTCTTCTAACAACCTCAAACATTGAAAAGAATTGAAGTGAGAAAGTACGACTTCCTTGCTTCTGTAGAAGGCCAAGAGTCTTCTCATTTATTACTCTCCAACGTTTTTTTTTTTAATTCCCTCCTTCTAACTTTCTCTTTTTTCCCCATCTCAAATATAGACTTCAAACACATGCCTGCATCATGTTATGTCACACTGGAACATAATGCTGAACTTCACTTGTGATTATTTATCTAAAACCTTTGTTTTCTTTCACACTGTGCATTTTGCTGCACTGCATCTACTGATAGTTACTCCCAAGCCTTCAACCTGTCATGTCAAAGAAGCTGATGTAAAAGAGCCCAAGTAGAGTTTACTGTCGGTTTGTAGTAAGAGTAAAATGATAAATCTTTGCAACTGAAAGCCAGCTGCTTCATTGTTAACTCTGATTCCTCCCTCCCTTCCTTTCACATTCTAGCTCGCATACAGCTGTAATAAATGTGGCTCTTCTCACAAGCCGTGCAGATGTTAACAGTTCTGTAGGACACCGAGAAACATTTCAAGAATCTTGTAAGTGCTGACTAAACTTGCTTGAATTACCCACACTACCTCCTCCACGTTCCTATTCATTAACATTAGCCTTCTTGAATGTTTTAAGAAAAAAATATATAATTAGAGTTTAAGCAAAGACATTAATATCTAGGTCTAAATGCACTCTCAATAAACAGGGAATGTATTAAGCCGTCAGACAACAGATACTCAGATAATGAAACAAAAGAAGTCAAGTTTCTC
This sequence comes from Rhea pennata, assembly GCF_028389875.1. NCBI lineage: Eukaryota > Metazoa > Chordata > Aves > Rheiformes > Rheidae > Rhea > Rhea pennata. Next base: position 142,772,373 of record NC_084664.1, on the reverse strand, counting down.
TTTGTCAAGATGACTAATGCATTTTTCATTTCTTATCCATGCAAGATGGCTAAATGACTGCCTGAAAATATGTATTTACAAAAGTCACGGCTGGATATATTTGAAAGAAAGGATCAAAAGTACAGCAAGAACTTTTTTTTTTTCTAGTAATCAAGTAGATTAATTCTAAATTAGAGTGAAGCAGTTCAAAGTGCTACCTAGTCCATTTTTATTAGTTATATTAGTATGACAGTCATACACTTTAAAGATTAAGCTAAAGCCTCAAACCACAGTCAGTTCTGGGCAGAAACCAGAGTCCAGCTGTGCAGGTAGAGGACTAGATAGGAAATGCATTCATTAAGCAGGCCTCTACTATAGCTGCTGTTTTAATATTCTTTCCTCTTAAGTACAAAGCTCCTTTTTTTTGAAGTAGAATTCTTAAAAACTCGTAAAGCAGTTTAGAAGTAGTCACCAGAAAGGCAAATGCGACTTGTATTTGAACATTACTCCAGACACTTGAAAATCCCACATCAAATAACCTACCCTGTATGTAAACTTCACACCTTCTAAACCTACCAGAAAGAGGACTGCGGAGTATTTCACAGCACTGAGCCATAAAAGGATTCACGATCTTTGACAAGTTCAGAAACAAAATGTACAGCTCAAGAATCGCTACGGTGTAATTTTTAGATTGTCTCCAATCAAATGTCAGTCTTAATAGGGTTTCAAAGAGGACAGAGTAGGAAGAAATAAAATGAATGTACTGTACATTTCCTGCAAGGGATCAATAAAAAGACCTCAGTCCTACAAAGCTTTGCATACCTGTTCAACCTCAGGTAGTCAGCCTGTTATGGCAGCACAAGTGAAGCCAAAGGGAATCTTTGCAGAAGGAGGGCCAAAATAAGTTACCACGAACTGTGTAAATCAAAATATTGTTTTTTCATTAATTTGGCAGTATAAAAATTCTAGATTTAAATCAGAATTGCAATGTGCTGTTTTCTAAATGCTTTGTGACACTGCTTTTAGAGTAATTTCATCAAAATGTTATAAAAGAGAGCATTTAAGCACTTTGAGATGAGCAAAAAGAAAATAGACTAAAGCCTTAAAAAAGTAAATTTCATAGTGCCAGAAGCTATGCAATTAGCTAGTCCAAAAACTCAACCTGTCTTTTAACTTCCTTGAGTAAAATAAATTGGGAGAGAGGAAGAAGGAGAAACAGAACAGGAGAAAAATAAAAAGGAAAGAGAACGAAAACCACACAAGCAAGAGTCCCTTGCTGCCGTTATTCCTCTAAGAGCGGAAATGTTCCCTTCAGTCATGGCTTAGAAGGCACAAACATCATTGAAATTCAAAGGCAGCTCTGAGAAAGAGGACGCCTCAATTGGTATGCAAGCGGTGTTTTCTCGCCCTGAATACATTATGAACTTGCAGCATGCTAATATGCCATGCTATCATAAGCACCAGATGGAACAGTAGGCAGTATATGTCCCATCAAACCTCAGGAAGATGTATTAATGTTCCTGCTCTTTTTTTTTCTTCTCTTCCCCTCCCCCTTGCCCACCAGAAGCCTTCAGCTGTGTCCCTAGACTGGCACATTTCTTTGCATCAGTCACCTGCTCCTAAAGCACAGTTCTCCAGGGTTGCCTCATCTTCTCCAGGTGGTGCCAAGCAGCTTTTCAATCTTTTTTATCACATAAGGTAAAGGCCACAAGACGTGTCAGGCTGTGCTTACTGAAGGGTACTGAGTACAAAAGATAACATCACGAGATAAATGATAGATGAAGAAAGACTTTGGGTTTAAAGCTCACACAATTGTTTTAAATTATGTATCAGTAGCACAGCATACATTTCCCCATCAGTACTATTGGCAAATGAAGAACTGGAAGGGGGGCAGGGGATAATAGTTTCCTTGCAACTGTATAAAACAGATGAAACCAGATTAAAGATCTTTGAACTGAATACCTTTTTTTCAGCACATTTGAAACCTTTTCAAAAAAAGATATATACAGAATTCAACAACCACTTATGGGGTGGGAGTCAGGGTTCACCTTTAAAACGGCTTATGAAACTTAACAGACTGCACACTGGCAAATTAGTTTACCTGATTTTTTTTTTTTTTTTTTATCAGAATGGTAACATTCTTTGGCTTTTGAGATTCAAGACTTACACGTACAATTCTAAAAAAGTGTAACATTGCAATGCTGCTTTGCATTATCAACGAGTTCAGTCCCAAGCAGATTGTATCTGATCAGAGAAATATAATCCAGTTTTCTGTATGAAAATACGGACACACATAACATGACCAGGACACAGATTTTCTGATATCACTTGAATTTTTTCTGTCTCTTTATAAGCATGAAATATGCCTCCTATTGAAATATATTTTTCAATAAAAATGTTTTCATTTTTTTTCTCCTACTTTGCCCTTCAAAAGACAAAATGAGATCCTCAAGACTGAAAATGCAGAGTATGTGCATTCAAACTACAAATAAAAGACTTGATATGATTGAAATAAACAAAATCAGCTTTTCTTATTTGAAATTTTAATGTTGAAGTGTTTTTAAGCACTTGTTTTTCAAAAAGAATAACATCAGTAAATATTTTGCTAATTTCTGATATTTTAGAAACCACCTGCTGATTCACAAACAGTTCTCACTATATTGTGCTAACAATATTAGTCTTCTCATGATTACACTCCAATTCTGCAAGATGCTGAGTACTCACAACCCCTGATGAACTTTTCTGAAAATTGGGCAAAAAAACTCACAAGAGCTAGTCACGTCTGTAACTGCTGCATGTATAAAACAGATTTTTCCAAGTATTAAGATCTAATTGACAGGGATTTCCCTGCCTCCATCCAGTCCTAACTAAAACAAAAGCTAAATGCTTTTTCCTTTGTAACTATTTCAAACAAGGCACTTTATAATTGGCATTCACGAATAATAGGCATTATTCTAATATCTATTAAGTCTAGATTGACTCTAATGCAAGGATGTCATAGTGGCGGAGCCAGAAATCAGACTATTTCTCTCCCCCTTTTCTCTTCCTAGCGAATATTGGGGGTTTGGTTTGTTTCTTAATATATAGCCTTTAAGGGTAATTTGCTAGGATTATGATTTGCATTGTGCAAATAAGTCTATTTAAGTCCATTATCCTGCATTATAAAGTAATTTCTGACACCTAAACAGCACTCAATTTAATTACAACATACTGAAACAGTACAGCTGACTCCCAAAGGAACCTGGTTGGATCAGAAGATGATGATATATGCTAGCTGCTGATCATCTTTCATGATCGGATATGCAATCAACTGTTTTAAACAACAGTATCAGAACATCTGCACTGCTATGGCAAAAAAAAAATGTCCAAAACTCATCAACTACATGCAACAATATGTGCATTCCTCAGACTTGTAAAGAGATGTATTTAAAATCTAGCAGCTTACCAATGGGGGGGGGGAAGGCTTTGATTTTTATTTTGCAAGCATCAATTTCTGCAGCAGAATCTCTATTGGGTAATTTATCAAGACATGTATTCTATATATAGTGTGGCAAGACAACAAAAACACTTATGGCCTCAAAAAAGAAAACCACTTGTGACAAAACTAACGTTTCTGGTGATTAAGTCATTCTTTCAAGACTGTCTTGAACCAATGCCCCAGACAAAACTATGCAATCATATTTGCTGTTGTCAGGATGATTTCAGCATTTTTAAGAAAAAGCTAAAAGAAAAAGTTATTCAAAAAAATCCAGAAACCTCTTCAGAAAGAAAAAAAAGTTAACTAAAGAGACAGCAGCTTTTTTTTTTTTGGGGGGGGGGGTGGCTCTATAAAGGAACACTAGTAAATACCCAAAACGTAGGTAGCATTTTTATCCTGGAAATTCAAGAGTGGTTTGAATCAAAAGCTTTAAGGCAGTATTCAAAGAATTGTTCCTGAATTGTTCCTGACAGTCACTGAGGACTGAAGGCCATTGCTTTCCTTCCTCAAAATGAAAGGATCTGGGAAATTACTACTCTAACAATTCACACGTGAGCGGCTGGCCAGCCGTCCTGGGAAGGCACTGTGCAACATCCATTCCACAGGCCACAGTCCTGGTTACACGGGGAAGCTTCACAGACCGCTAAGACCCTTCATCTGCCTTCCCTAAGACAACGGAGAACTCACTATACTGCTCTAAAGACTCCCTATATATACTGCTTTCATACCAAGCACGCCATGAAAATTTCATGCATACATTCACCTGCACCATAGTTCTACTCTTTAAATTCAGAAAATCCAAATACAGATTTGCTTTTACAGCAACAGAGAATAACATAAAGATGCAAGTAAATGAACAAAATAAGAACATTCTTCAAAATGCTTTAAAAATTTAACTGAGAGACAACAAATAGAATTCCCAGAGAGTCCACTGTCTCACATCATCTCCATTTGCAAGGAAAACATAGAAGTATTTACATTTAGTATTAGGAATTCAGAAAAGCAAAATACACTTACAGCCCCATTACTACACGGATCTCAGCAGAAATTGCAAGGATCCTAACAGAAATTGCAAAAGACTTTGCATTTGCTTCCAAAGAAGCACTGCAGTCTAATCTACCTTAATAAGGCAATTTAAATTACTTTGAAGATCTAATATGAGTGAGAAATACAAAAACTATCTCTGTGTTCTATGATAAGGAAGTCCGGCAGCTCTGTGGAAGGTTGAACTGAATCAATAATGAACATTTGAATTCTAGCAACTGAGCTTCATCACTGTCCTCCCTCTACCAGTGCAGAAAAGAAAATTTAAAGAGTCCAAAGACATGATTAACTCTTCTGCAAACAAATTTCTGAGAAGGAAACTGGAGACTTTCAAAAGCTATTCAATGATAGTACAATCTAATCTAGCCAGACATCTAATTATACCCTTGGTTTTATAGATGTAACCCAAGTTGCTTTAACGAGCATCTTTCAGCTGTCTTGAACACTGTACCAACTCTCAAAGTCCTTGTGGTTCACTCAATGTTTCTCAGACTGTACTTTCGAAACTGCTAAAGATTTTGATCCCTTCTCAAAAAGAAAAAGGCCATAGAATCCCTGCTTTTTAAAGATCATTTATACATTGTAGTGTTTATAGTTTATAGAGTTAAAAGTAATGTATCTTGTATAGTTCCAAGCAAAGAAAACACCTAAAAGAAACATTAACACTGTTGACAGAAAATGACTGCTTCTAAACTTTTGTTGGTAAACTTTTTCCTGACTGGAAATCAAGAAATAACTGCATGTAAAGCTAGCAGATATAATTATGCATTCAACAATTATGTGGTGAAATGGACTGGAAAAAATAAAATTAAAACAATAAATGTTCATATTTATTTGTTAAGCATGTATGATGTGGCTGGTGCTCTATAAGGCACAAAATCCTTAAAGATTTCCTTAAAAATTTGAATAATTACTTGAGGAAGTCAGATGTAAGAAAGTCACAAAAGATGGCATTTGTTTGGATTTTAAAATAGCTACAATGACAGTTCCACACTGTGCACACATGCTTGTTGCCTGGCTTAATAGGGTCACCATAATATATTTCGAAGGCATAGTTTAGAAAGAAGAATCAAATTATGACTGCACTTTTGTACGATATGGTGCATACATTTTCAAAACTGTAATCTTGTAGTAGGATGATTATTTGAGTCATGTATGTTTGCTGGACTCATGCATTAAGGAGCGATTTGAATGAAGGAGGTAGAAGATTCTGTTACACTAAACTACAAGATTATTCTGTTAACAGGATGCAGTTTCAAAACAGGAGCAGAACATGACAGTGAATCTAGCAACACTACCAGAATCAAAGAGAGAAAGGGAAGACTATAAGAACCTGAACCTGAGATTCAAAGGAGGGCTCGGAGTGCTTGGAGACATGGATATAAGCAGATAAAGAAAATTCCAAGAAAGCTTTAGAACTGAAAGGGAATAATGTTAAATTTAGCAGATGCTTTCTAAGTAACTTGTAGAAGACAAAATAATGTGTTACGCCCTAAAAGAGAAGAGTTACCAAACACATTTCTCTTCCCCTTACTCCCCAAAGCCTCTCTTCCAGGACATGATCAATACTTTTGCTACCCCGTTTCTACAGTTCTTTCAATCTTCGTCAGTTCAGTACTGTTAATATGCAGAAATGCTGCAGAGATCGTTACAGTCTGCTATAAAGGTATTTCCATAATAAATGGAAACCATATGAGCAGTATTCTTAATAATTGTGTCCACTGCTTATGATATTTCCTTTCGAACTTCAGAAAGATTTCCTGCCACCTTTGACTTACACTTTGTATCCGTTTAAAAGCATAGTTAAGTTGCAGACATTGTCCTAGAACATACATCCACATTAATCCTGAAATAGCTGGCTGGACAATTAAAATTAATTTAGATGTGTGGGTCCTACTAGGTGGTTATTCCTCATGAAAATTTTAAAGGATGCCAGATCCCAAGAGCCATAAAATAAAGTTATTTTATTCTTAAGAAGTAGAAATAAATGCACAATTCATTACATAATATCTTTGAGAAGCTCAAGTGAGACTGTAGTTTCATGATACAGGAATTAGGGCAGAAGATTTTTAGAAGTTGGATGACTTCAGTGTCTCTTTTGACACTACAGCCCTAAGTCAACTGCACAAACATTACTAAGAGGTGGTGCGCTGCAGTACAGAGACAAAACAAGAGGTAACTTCCTCAGCAAAATTGCTGGCAGAGCTATAGTACTGTGAAACTCCAGTTGAAGCAACTCCTCTCAAATCCCAAGGTTTCCAGCAACTTGTTCTTTCATGTTTTCCTGCGAGTAACCCTCATAGTGAGGTTGCTTCTCCTTACTCCACCTATAACAGGCAGTATAAAATAAATTACTAATAGAGAAAAAAATAAATTATAAGAAAAACACACAGTAGAAACAAATTCAGCTTTGGTATGTGTAAGCGCAACTCCATGAACTGCAACGGGTAATACATCCCTTTCAGCCAGCACCAAATCACAAAACTCTTCTAGAAACATGCAAAGGAAGAGTTCATTCTAAAAGTTACAGATCAAGTAATAATTTCAGACCAGACTGAATGAATAATTAATTTCAGGTGCCTAGAAATTCAGTACCACTGAAATTTTTCCGCTAAAACAACACAAACGCCTGTGTGAGGATCTGTTCTCCCCTAGTGTACACAGGGCTGAAGTACTTCAGAATGGGTATCCAAAAGAGCTAATATACTAAGTAGGAATGCAGAAGAATATAGGTTGAAGGGATCTCAAGAGATCATCCAGCTTCTGCAGCTTCAAAGTAAGTCCACTTAGATCAGGCTGCCAGGGGGTTGTCCAATAGCAGTTTTTAACGTCTTCAGATACGGAGATATCACCCTTTTCTGGAGAAGTGTTTGACCACTTTCATGGTGAAGGATTTTTTCCTAATAACTATTTGGGATTTTCTGTGTTCTACTTCTTGTGTCTGCTGTCTCACATCTTAGCATTCTACACCTCCAAGAATAGTCAGGTTCCATTTTCTCTACATCCCCCCATGAGGTAGACAGCTCACGACAGAAAAGATGAGGTAAGTTTTAGGCAGTTGCTAGTTCAGTAAGTTAACTTTATGGATGAGGGAAATATCGGAGACAGGATGCTTCACTCCTGCCTTTGATGAGCCTCAGCAATTATGAGACACAAGATCCACTGTCCCATCTCTCCTCCAGAAAAGCTGACTATATCCTCACCTTCAAAAATTACAGAACCAGCTTATTTTAAGACATAGTTAGGCAAGATGAGAGAGGTGATTCTTGATTTTATTTAACAGACTTTTGGTTAGAAGCTTCACTCTGGAAGTAAAAGACAAATTCAGATCCTCCTTCTGCTTGCTCAAGTTCAGGTTTATAATGTACTGCCTCAGCAGAAGAAAGCTGTCACCCAGCTACAGGTTATTCTGGACAGAAATAATCTCTATCCTTCTTGTTTAGCTCAAGAACTGAGCAGGAAACAGTTCAAGATGGAACAAGGGCTGAGACCAATGGCAATGCCAAGGAAGCCGCTTTGGCGGCACAGTGATGGCCGTGTGTGCCTGGCAGAGTCTGACTGCCAGTCCCTGCTACTGGCAGAGTTTCTGCATTTTGTCTAGTGGCTGTTTCATACAACATGTAGGAAGAGCAGACAGACATCACAAAAGGGAATACATACAGAGACAAGCTAGTGGAGAGTTAAGGCAGTGAATATAGATAGCATGGTACAGCATAAAAGGAACTTGTTTCACAGATTGACTGTGTAAATGTGGAGTTAGTATAGCATGGGGTATTCAACTTGGTCTTGCAAAGTGGGCTAATGTGGCTAGACTGTGCATGAATACCAGCAAAAGCCCACACAGTCTGTGCCTTATGGACTTTCCAATTTAGTTTCTACTAGTCTGAACATGATTTGCTCTGTGCTCCATTTTACACCACAGACACTTCTGTGTTGCAGAAATGTATTGTATTACAGAAAGGCCCTTGCACAGAGACCAACTTTTCTAAATACACATTAGGCATCCTCCAAGATTACCTACCAGGATGCAACTGTTCAAACAACTCAGACCCAAAAATGTCTCAATTCCAAAAAGACTTAGGTATGAACTGAACACTGGCCTGCTTGCCCCTGCCAATATTAAGACAGCTCTTAGCATGCACAGATGGGAGACTTGCATGTTTGGAAAACTTTAAATTGGAACTGTGATACATCTGGAATTAGGAAAGAGGGGATAGCAGCTCAAAGGCACATAATTTGGGCTTTGGAAGCCAGCTGCTGCCGTAAGTGCAGAAGTCTTCTTTTGCATTTAGCTTTAGTTTGCGATCTGGTACCGGGAAATCAGATTTTAAGTGATATTTGTAGAGTTATCCTTGCTGTACATACTTTGATGATGAAATGATGCAGGAAACAAATCAGGAAACTGGCACAGGCGAAAAGGACCACATACCATATCTTCTTCTACTATTATATGCATCAACTTCTTCATTCAGATCTTTCTCATCTGCATGTCACATCATTTCAGAATTTGTTTTACCTAAAATTGGTATTCAAGTCCTCTTTTAACTGCACGGAAAAAAGATCAAATTGATTTCCACACTAAGGTGATCATGCCCTAATTCTAATTATGTACTGTTGTGGAGTCCAAAATCTTCAACTTAACGTAATTGGTACTAAGCACTGCACAGGCACACACTGCTGAAGTACTAGTCTTGAGAAACAGATTCATTTGTTCCTCTTCAGCCAAGGGCCTAAGTTTAAATTTACTAAATCTTTGCAGTGCGTGTTTGGGACCTAAAAAACAAAACAAAACAAAACAAAACAAAAAGAAATACTATTTCTGCAGTATTATCTACACCCCATAATGTGTTAGTTACTTTCCATGCATACATAGCAAGATGCAGTTCATACCCCCATGGGTTGAAAATAAGAGAAATAATGATATACAGACTTCAGAATTTATTGCTACCAAAAAAGAAGAGGAAACCTTAATGCTTTGAAAAGCAGAGTTGTTGTAAGGATACGACATGTATCTATGTATCTGAAGAACCTAGTGATCCACAGTCCTCTTAAGAGGAAAGAGCTTTTCACTCCTATCAGAAACTTGAAGAAGATAAAGTCATTATGTAGGATGATTGTAATAATGATGCAAGGTTAACACTCAGACTTAAGTATTTCCAGACACATTTTCCCTGTTTGGCAGGAAACTTGTTTTGTAAGACATAGAATTGTCCTAATATAACAGCATAGCAACTGCAACTTAAAACAGAACAAGTCAGCTAATGGACTGTTAGGAGACTTTTGCTGTATAACAGCATTTAGACGCATGTATTTAAAAAACAGGTGGATAATCCAAATGTTCAGTTACTAGGACACTAACAGTTACGTCCATGGCAATTTTGTTTCTGTTCTTTAAACAAATCATCACTTGCAAGCACTAATGTTAAAACCAGAAAGCCAGTCTAGTACACAGTGGCTATAAATGCCAAATCAATTTTCAGCAGATAATAAAGTCCATGTTTTACAATCAGCAATGCACTGTTTTACTACCCAAAATGTAAGCTAATAATATATAGCTCTGCTAAATGGAAAATGCAGATACGCTGTTAAGAAACAGGCTGGCTGTGAGATGATGGATCATTTCTGCTGGGACCTTCTTAAAGCTATGTGCAAATGTTTTGAAAATATCACATGATGTGGCCATGTGTTAAAAATTACAGCCAGTTAAGTTCTCTGCTAAGAAAAATATGTGGGCAATTTATGAAATGCACTCCAGGATGGAGATATCTTAAGTAAAACCAGATTTTGAAAACAAACCCATTTTTTTTGAAACATGAACTTAAAAAAAAAAAAAAAAAAAAAAAAGTTGCAGCCACATCTGGAGAGCAGAAGTAAAGAAAGGGTGGTCTGACCTAATACCAGGCCATCTTCTGAAAGAACAGCATTATTTCTGGGCTACAATGACTGTGATCACTGATTGTCCTTTTAAGGAAACCATGCTGAATACTGCCATGGGCAATAATAAAGCATTTTGTAGGCCAACATCTGTTCTTTGAAAGTACTATAAAATGACTGATAGATTTGTAATGTTTCATAAATAAAGTCTGGAATAAACAGCCCTTAAAAAAAAGCAAAAAACACACAGTAATCATACAAATTTGTATATGGTATTAGATTTGAACACTGTTCCTCCAACATCAATTATTTAGAGATAAGCAATTCCTAGAGTTCTCTGAATAGAATGACAAAATGGTTAACTTGGTTACTGCAAGCCTCCCGTTAACAAGATTACCTTTCTCTGGACTTTTCACAGAATTGCAATAGTGCCTCAAAAAAAAATCTGAATTGCTTTTACAATGTTTCATTAGCAACTCTCTGTGCTGCAGCTTTTTAGTTACAGGGAAGTGAGAAGGTTAGTAGCCAATCACAATTATAACAGTACGAACAGTTTGTCTTTGAAGAGCAAATTTATTTTGTGTAAAAGTGTTATCACTACACATAAACCAGAACCCACTTTTATTACTTCCTGTTCTTTCTCCAAAATAAGGAGGACTGTGGATGTCAGAATTACTAAAGGGATGCTTCTGAACCCAAGACTTCACACATACACAAAAGGCACTGACATAATATCAGATTACATAAAAATATACATCCTTTTAATCTTCTGTACATAATGTGCTTACTTTAAAAATACAAAATCTGCCCCAGATGGCTAATAATGCCCATTTGAAAAAAACCAACACCACAATATTAAAGGGCTAAAATATGCTGTGAACAGATTGAGAGGCAGTTCATCCTAGAGGAGAGTAAAAAAGTGCAGATGGGTGTCAAAAATAGCCAAGTGTCAGATCTGTTCAAGTATCTCCATTCTGGCACATGCTCCCAGTCACAGCTGTTAGTGTATTCTCTATATCCAAGTGCAAGGTTTTCTAACACTCAGAGCTGACATTAAAACACACTTCTTGCTTGCTACTGCTTTAAGAGACTGCTGGAAATTAAAGATTTATTTAATGTTAAAGCTTAACAAGTATTGATAAGGGTATACATACTCCAGTGTAGCACATGCCATTTTGATTAAAGATGCATGAAATTTTAACCAGCAGGTAGATTAAGTAATTTAAATGCCAAAGGCTTAATAGGTTTTCAGAAACCCCCACCTTAGGCATTCCAATACTGTTTGCTAATATCCCCAAATAACACACACAAGGATCAAAACTGATAAGACTGGGTAACTTTAGTACATTAAAATATCTTAACAGAACACAGATAGTAAACCACATGAGGAGAATAGTTTCATACAAATAGAATGAAAATGTCAGTGGATTCAAATTACGCAGAATGCAGTTTTCCAAATTAATGAATTGCCATAATATTTCTAATGAAGATCACATCCCCAGGAATATAATGCATGCAAATCAAATTTCAGTTTAAAGGGTTAAATTGACCTTTCATAGTCCTCAGTTGTTATCTATGCAAATTAATTTGCCCATATTTCAACCATATAAATCCTCTTAGCCTAGTGCTTTGAGCAAACAGAACCCACTTTCTTGTTACAACCAGAGGATCAGCAAACATACCAGCAATAGAGTATGACCATGTATAAAAATCCTGAAAGGAAAATATTCTTCAAACAACTGGCAATACCTACATGCAACTGTGGTTGCAGCAAACTGGCAGATACTGTTTCAAAACACCATCTGCGAGGTGTACAGACTCTCTGTGATCAAGCATAGCCTCTTCTGCCTGTCCTACCCAAATAATCCACAAGCACCAGCCTGCTGTAGGATCTCTATCCTCCTCTTTCTCTCTCTCTCTCTCTCTCTCTCTCTCTCTTTTTTTTTTTTTTTTTTTTTTTTTTTTTTTTTTTTTTTTCAATCTACAGACACAGGCTGCTATAATCAGGCACATGGCTCTGTTCAGTCCTTACCGAAAAAACAAACGAAACACACCAAAATCAATCCACTCTGTTGTGGTCAAGCATCTCAAAAAACCCCTCAAACAAACCAGCCGGTATAGAAGCAATGTTTTCTTGGCAATAACACTTATCAATAAGACAAGTGATCTAAAGATCCAAGGACAATATTTTCATGAGGAAACCAATCTATTAAAATTTCCAGCTCTGCAGCAATTTCTCTAATTCAGCAGATTTTTTTTTTCTGTTTTATTTTGTAGTAATATATTTCAATGATTTGTCTGGTGACAGCTAAGGACTGTGATTTAGGATGATGCTGAAATAATTTGTTTTATAAATCTCCTTCACTTCTCTAACATAAACAGCTTCTCAGAGAGAGAATTTCAGATGATCGGTGAACGCTGCAAATGAGCTCTACCGATCAAATGTTTGCAGATACAAGGTACAGCTGACAGTCACGAAAGACAGCCCAAAGCTATATTTCCCTGCACTAAAATTACACCCGTGCAGAGACCTGCACCCCCAAATAAGATGACTTTCTACTATTTCAATCTTTTGGCATTGAAACATCCAGTCCTGCTCTAAGTATCATCTTTGGCAGTTTCCTCAGACAAATTCCCCTCCCCCAAACATATACACAACAGAATTAGCATCTACGATCACTCCGTATCCCTATCAGCTTGCAAATCCCCATCTATATTTAAAAAAGAAAAAAAGAGGGAAAAAAACCCACTATCCAAAAACAATTAGCGTTTCCTCATTTAAAATCAAAAGAGCTGCAAGGATTTTAACTCACCAGGCATCCTCGGATAAAATATACCACACTGTAAATGGCTCTCTCCTGCAAGCGAGCGTATTTCGGGCTCAGCGCCTCCTGTTCTGGAATGAGCGCAGGGAGGCGAGGAGGGCCATCAGCGCTGGCGGTGGCAGCGTAGCTGGAGGCAGGATGCTGGGCGCGTGCGTTTGCCAGGCAAAGACAGATGGAGAGCTGACACTCTGTATTGCACTTGGAGCAGAAATGTGAATGATGACAGGAGCACATGTGGCCTTGAACCCAGCCCTGTCTCTTCAGGCAGAACAATGACAGGGATGTGTGTGCAAATTATCACAACCCTAGCTCCCCTCGGCTGACTCCTTTTACTCTACCTTTCACACCAAGTTCCAGATGACCAAAGAATAGAAAGTAGAATGCGGAGCGATAAGCTAAAAATGCTGCATTATTCCCTAAAAGTTAACCCTTTCTTCTGCTGAAAGCAATTAAGGAAAGCCTCGCTCCGAACCGGCTCCTCTCCAAAAGTGGAAACAAATCCATTCTTTATTTTAACAGCCATAATTTTGAACTCCGTGGGACTGCATCTGTTTATTTAGCTGGAAATTCAAAATGTGCAAGGAGGTATACCAGAGGGTCCCCCCTCCCTTTTTCTCCCCTCCCCACACTTTTTTCATTATTATGCTATTTTACTACAGTGAACAGAGTATCAAAATCACTCCCTTTCTCAGATTCTCAGTAGTATGTGTAAAATAGAACACACTTAGACAGCAGACCACTTCTATTTTACTATAGTGCTTTTAACCCCCTGGGATTCCCGCATTGATATGTTCCAAACATTTGCAGCTTAGTCTCCCTTTACCTTGCATGGTGATCCATGGGGGATGAAAACAAAATCTTCCCTGTAAAGCTTTCTCAAAAGCTAAACAATCATGTCCTCCCAATTTCTGATTTTGCACACCCCTTAAATGTTTATCCTTCACATGAATAACGTATGCCTGGCTAGGTTCAATGCACTTTTCCCTATTAAGCTTTAATGGACACCATGATACATAAAACTACAAGTCTTTGTTATAGTGCTTTATCTAAAGCTGGCTATTTTCTTCTCAGCAGTCCCTCTTTGGTCCTTTGTAAAACATCTTTGCCTCTTAGGAGAAACATATGCCTGGCTCACATGCCTTCTGTAGCACGTACAGCCTTACACAAAATTTGAGGCACAAGGAAAAATATCTTCTTTTTCAAAACTCTCCTCCAATTTAGCATTTGCATAATCTTCTCTGTTTTAGCAAGCACCATTTTTCCAGCAATTAGCACATGGGTTCTGTTCTCTCTTTGACTTTGCCTTTTCAGGCTACATTTAAGCCCAGATAGAAACACATTCAGATCTTCAGAAGCTGCAGTCTTGTCAGGATAAGACTCAACCTTTTGTACTTTTTTATGCAACCCCCTGATTTTGTGCTATGCCATCTTCTGCCTCTAAAACACAGAAACAACTCTGCTTTCAGGCCTTCCTTTTCCTTCCTTTAGCTGCCGCAAAGCCTGATAAAGATCTCTTTAGGAACAGAGCACACATGCGAAATTAAGCAAAAAATAGCAACCCTTCCAATATCCGGACTGAACTGCTGAATATTTTTGACTTAAAACAAATGAGTCACTTAATTTACTGTTATGTCCACAAGAACTTTTTAACACTCTCTACACGCCGCTCATCCATTAAACTCTACTTAAATAGAGGAGAGAGACTCCAAGCACAGGCTCGGCAAATTCAGGATGATCGAAGAAGCGAACGGGCAACTCCCCTCAGCCCGGCACGTCTTGTGGCACTACCGATACGACGCAGCCACTCCTTGAGGCAATCTTTTCTTCATCTTCATCAGATAGCTACCGTAATGAAGTTCTGTATAATGGATTTTTGTGTATCTGAGAGCCAAACACAAACACTGAAAGAGGAGAATGCTTTCCTGACAGAAAGCTTTCACGAAGGGGGAAAAACAGAGGGAGGAAAGGGAGAGAATAACCCTGCAAGTCTGTGCCACCAAGGCCTCTGAAGGATTTAGCATTCTATTTGTTTTATTATTTGATGCACTATTTAAAACCAGTCAGTCAGTATTGTATTTGCCGTGTTGTTTTTTGTTTTTAATGCTGTACTCTACATGAAAGGAAAAACATTTTCACAGTTGGAAACGCAACCTTACATCAACATCGATGCAGCCTGAATCAGCCTTAGAGTAGAAAGTAATGTGTCAAAGGTATGATGCATTTTAATAAAACTGAACAATGTTCACTTTTAAAAGTAGGTCTTAATATCAGTACATTGTAAATCCACAGACCATGGCTCGCAAAATTGAACTTCCATATGCTCTGTGATTATGCATCTTTTCTGTGTGTAAAAAGCCTTTTTAAGCTGTTATCTGACTACAGTAATTGCCATTTAAATTGATCCACGTCAACAAAACCTGGATCCCTGGAGATTCTCACCTAGAAGTCTGCCTGTGGAAGGGGCTAACAGAATGCCTGTGCATCTGAGACTACTTCAGCATTTTCTCAAGCAGCCAGCTGCATGAATAGTTTTTCCCTCTCATTATTTAATACACTGAGGCAGGCTGCAACCCATTTGGCAGTCCTCCCTGAATAAATATCTCTGGATATTTATTTTCCCCCCCTTCCCATTTTTAATGCATTCACTTAAAGATTGCTGTAATAGTAATAGTTTTTGCACCATTTCTGAAATTTTAGTAGGCCAAGATGGACATCCTGTAAAATAGTTTTATTCTCCACTTCTGTCATTCTGAAGGAAAAAAAAGGGGGGGCAGAAAAAGCAGCCATTTTAACAAATGTACAATTCTGCTGTAACACAGGCATTCGTACAACATGTAACACCAAAAGGAAAACGATACAGACAGAGTGAAAGAGTGAAAATCTGGAAGATAACCTTCAACCAGTTTCTTTATGCTGCATGTTACGTTACGCCTTCCAGGGTGACTGTCTGGAAATCAGCTTCTTCTCTGACTATCATTCAAAACATCTTACAAATAATTTAAAACAATCCTCTACAACTCTTACTTTTGAAAACGGGTGAAAGAAGGCAAAACAGTCTCCAAACTCAGGAATTTGCAAAAAAACACGATCTATGAACCACTGATCACATAAAGTTGTTATTACATTGCTTAGATGAAAAAGAGAAATTCCATTTAAAAGTACAGATTGTCTTTTGCTTAAACCGAGCTTAATAACAGAGACTGGAAGTCCACTGAAATGCATCTGTAGTTAATGAAAGCTCTCTATTAACAGTGAGGGAAGAATTTAACTCAAAGCTTTTCTGTAGGACTTCGCAACTTCCCGCTCTACTTAGAGCGGACTGTTGTGATACATTGTGACTTCACACAGTGGGTATTAAGTGAGTTAATTCAAAGGAGCTGAAACCTCATTGATCCTAATTGAAAGCAATACACCCAACCAAATAGTTTTCTACCCCATCTGCTCTGGCCTGCCACCAGCTATTCAATACAAGAGAATTAATAGTTTCAGATATTCTAACCGACCCAATAAAAGCACTCATTTAAGCAGGACTGCATTAACAAAGTGAAAAACCAAGGGCAAAATGGGTTCAAATGGAGCATTTTACTCCTAGTTGGCTTTAACAAAGCTGAATAATGCTTATTCTGACTTTTTATGTGCAAGACTTGATAAACTGAATGAGAAGGCACTCAATGATCAGTCAACGAGCATTGATGAATGGTCATTAGGACCCCCCCAACCTCAGGGAAGGCCATTCCACAAAGTGGCGCACCAGCTTGAAAGGGCGGACTCACTAATGTCCAGATTTCCCCGCTTGCTTGTTCCACTTTCACTTTCAGACCACTGGCCACCAAATGAGGCTGACATATTGGAAAATAATCTTTTATGGGCGAGTGGTAAATAAAAATGCAGGCATTAGCTGGGCTTTCAAATTCAAATCTGCTAGTTTTGTCAGCCCCCAAACGTTTTGATTTTCCACCCAGCTGGAAGCTATTAGTGTTTTCTTAAGGCATCCCACTGACAGGGCAAACCCACCTAATGTGTGAGCTGTGGAGCTGTTGGGGGCAGACAGGAGACTACTTCTGGATGCTTTCTTAACTTTGTTCAGTTGATTGCCAAACCGAAGTACAAGAAAGGCAACACCTGAGAAAGAAGTTCACTAATTTCTTGCTGCCAAATATTTCCTGCTATTTTATGCAACAACAGGCTATGTATGACATATTGACAGTGATTGGTACATTCACGTGACTTTTTGCATGACACTGTACCCGCCGTTGTTTTTACTGAACTACCACAAAAGGGCTCAAGCTACTAAAGAAAGGTACTTCTTTCTAAATTTCCTTTCTATTTCTTTGCTGGGAAACAGAACTAAAATATTCCAATAAGACATATATGACTATCTGTAACAGTAGCTCTTAATACATGCAATACAAAACATTTGCCAGACAACACTAAACATTTCCCTAAGCATTTCCTTATTGGCAAGGCTTTCTGGACTTCTGAAAGAAGACAAATGGGACCTTTAAAACATACATAGCTCAACAAAACACAGGCTAATTGAGATTATTTACACAAATATTTGATATTTGCAAGCTATAGTCACCAAACTGGGAAAAAATATTCTTGAAAGAAAAGAAACTGTTCATTGTGTTATCCCTAGTCCTAGCTAAAGGAATACTGGACTGAATTCCTTGCACGTGAGAAAGCCTTAATCTCTCATATTATTTCAACAGTAAAATCAGAAATTAGTCTTCTAAAAAGGATTTCAAGTCATCTGCTAAGAAAAGGCATCTTTGACAGCAGAACAGACTTGGCTATCTAGGTCTAGCCTTATTTTCTATTCTTTTTGATCAAAATAAGACCAAAAAAAATTAATTACTGTTGAAAGTGGCCAGAAAGCTTGATGGCATTTCAAGAACATTTTAGGTTTCAAATTAAGGAAAGTATATAAAAAAATCCCTCATACGAGAAGATAAATTCTAATTTTCTTAGAGTAGAAGTGCCAACATAGGCTTCAGTACTTAAAAAAATGCATGTTTTTCTACTCTATATTTAGATTTTAGTAGGTGCACTCACACCAAGTCATATACTGTTATTGTTTTGGTATCCTTTTCTTTAACTTGAGCTGAGCTAAACAAAACTTCCATTAAGTATTTTTTTAAATATAATATTTTCTATAATATGGGTAAAATAAATCAGAATTGACTGTTCATTTCTATCATCATGCGTATTCAAAGGCAATTACCCAACCACCTGAGCATAAACATCACTGATGCACTTTAGAAAATTTGATATTGATTTGGTATTATTTCTGAAAGGATACAACAAAATACCTCAGATGCCATTTCACAGGCAGGAAAAAAGAAGACATTCTGTCTGACCCAGAGAAGCCTGGCAGATAATATCTGGTCTTGTTGAACAAGGGTCATATTTTAGGATGCAAAAAAAGTTTCCAGCTATCAGTTGTTTTTTGATTTAAAGCTCAGAGTGCTTGCTCGTTTAACATGGGTAAGGAAACTCCTCCTGCTGTAGTGTATTAACCCCAATTTTGACCTCTAATCAATGTCTTTTCACTGCATAGGATTTTCATAATAAAGATAATGTGAGAGCATATTTGTGTGAAAGAGTATCTACCACTAGCCATAAATTCGAGTCTTGCATTTTTCTTTGTAACATGTCAATATTTGTGACACTAACTAAACATATTTTATTCATTTGACAAGGACTGTTACTTTATATTGAAAACTTTTGTTTCAATGTCACCACCTCCCCATTTTGACTGATGGCGAGTTAGTTTTGTTAAAACGCAAGGGGTGATAGCGTATGCTCCAGTGAACTTTCCCTCCTCTCAGCACCAGAGACAAAAACCTGCAGCTCTGCTCTGTGCTGGCAGCCATCTGGACAGCTTTCTCTCAATGCCTGCCCCACACCACACTGCAGGCAAAATTTCAGGGCTCTAGAGCTCTGTGGAGCTATTCATGACATACCAATTTCACATTTTCTGCTTGTACGCTTGCAACAATAAATGCTAATGAGGACTATGAATGACATTTTTAAAGACAATAAAAAGGTCTCCAAATCCCTTGCATATGGAGACACTATTTTCTAAACTTCACCTTCTGTTAGGGAGCCATTACACTCTAAAGGAAAAAAAAAATAACCTAAGGAGAACAATGAGATGATCAAAGCATAACCAAGTCCTTCAGAATTCCAAAGAAAACAATGTTCGCAAAGCTAGGTTAATGGCAGACAGATTTTATGCTGATGTACAGCAGTAACACTTCAGTGCAGTAACTCTGTTTTTCAATAGCCCTGCCACTTCTTATCAGAGGGGCTCATTAATTACTGTCTATCTGGGGGGGGGGGAGGCTGGGCGCACAAATCCTCTTTCACTGATCATGTCTAACCTCAAAAACCATGCAGTTGGATTTTTTAATTACTAATCTTTAGATGAGTCCAAGCATAAACTGTTACCACCCATTGGTTTGGAAATCTATGCTTCCATACAGATTGCTGTAATGACCAACGTGACAAAAGAAATATATATTTTAATGTTTTCTTTCCTAAATTTGCCTCTTGCAATGCTATGGCTACTATAAATTAGAAAGTTGTCTTTACTTTTAGTAATATAGTCTGTATTTAATTAAAGATAGTTTCTCCTTATTAATAAGCATTAAAAACACTTTCAGCAAAATCCACCAGGTGGAGCAAATACACAGCAATACAAAACACTTATTTATGATCACACAGCCATTTTCAATGGGGAAAAAATGTTTTTTTATGGAGATATGACCTCCCTTCTTCACTCTTTTGTGATATATTGATCAATTTGTACTTATTTACTACATTTATAATCAAACAAAAGCTTTGTTCAGAAAGGCCTCAAAACAAAGCTGTTGTGCTACGGAGCAGTTTCAATAGGAATTTGCAAACCACAATACTCATTGTACGCACTCAAAAAAATGAAAACAATTCCAACATACTATTCAACAAAATACTATTTAACAGCATACATATGCATGTGTATGCAAGCGTATATATATGTGTATATAGAGATGCACATATTCAACAATAGAAGGATAATGTTGTGCTTGTAAAACAAACTGACAAGCTTTAAGAAAACAAAGCTTAGTCTCGCATCTGACATCAAAATCTTTACATTAGCCTCCACAATAGTGGGCTGGGGACCAGGCAGTTCTGCTTGTCTTGTTATGTGTTTATAAACACAGTAGTGTCAGGAAGCGCTCTTGTAAAGCACGTTAGTGTTCTCTATTAATACCTTATGTTTGTATTACATCAGTCAACTACTGAATAATTTCAGAAGCGCAATGGATGAGCCACGGTAAATAAATATTTAGGCATATCCATATCTAGGACAGCTAAGCATTAGTCCCCCATTTAAATTATTTGCTTTTCAGAGCCAGGGGAGAAAGCCACTTCCTCATCAAATGTTTTACTTCCTCATCAAAAGTTTTCCTGATGAATGAGAAAGTCTAATGGCATAAAGGCAGGGGGGCACTCTTTTTCACAAAGAAAATTAGGAAATCCTAACAGAAAAGTGGCTATGGGTGAGTTTTCTCACAATTATAGTAGGACAACCCACTGGCAGATCCTATAATTGCTAAAATGGCAAAACAACATTACCAAGTGAAGTGGTCTAATGCAGTTCAGCCTCTAGAAACACAGCAGAATCTGTACACAGGCTCATTCACACTTGATGCAAGGGGAACACCTTTCATAAGTGACCCAAGGGAAACACTGGTCTTTAGTAAAAGAAATACTCCTTCTCATTGTTTCATTAGTTGTTCAGTGTCCTCTGTCTTCTCTTTGCTATACCACCCATGTCCTTAATTCGGCAGTGATCTCCTCATCATTCTACATACCTGCCTTCCCCAATCCACTACATGACTAGAATTTAAAGTTATAGCTACCAGCATAAAACATTATATGTAATTATCAAAAAAGTTATTATCAACAGCCAACTAGCACTATACTAACATTCAGGGATAAACACTGTGCTAGTTTAGTTTCTTCTACAAAAAAACAGCCAAAATGTGGTCACCTTAATATTGTGCAATCTGAAAGGAAGCACACCATGCTCCCTGGAAGCACAACGGATTGACATAAGATTTGTACTTTTTGTAAGACTAAGACAAATCCTATCACAGCTAAGGAAAATTAACATACAAAATCTTTGTTACTTTAGGAACAGGAAGGAGCCGTTAGGAACACAGGCCTTTAAATATCATTTCATTTTATCTAATTGTGTTGTACACCACATGGTGCTTAGCTCTAGCCATTCAGAACAGAAGCAAGCAAAGAATGCAGAGGTGATTATGAAGTGGATTTTCATACCAAGAGCAAATTACACCACTTCACACTAGGAGAACATCTGCAAAAAGCAGCAGTAAGTGTTTGGGCACAATGCAAGGTGCCAGTTCTAATAAAGCCCTAACCAGCTTGGGAAATGCTATCCATGAGAACTTTCCTTAAGCAAGATTGTCACAGTAGAGATTCAGGGAGCTGCCAAAGCTAAGTATTTTTTTTCAGCTTCAGACATAATGTTGCTCCAAAACCATTATCTCTGAGGGATTTCTGAGGTGGCTACCATGATTAAGGCCTATCATTTTCTGCTATTTTCAAAGATGAGCTAGACATCTGATGAGTGGGAGGAAAGAAAAGAGTGGTTACTGCTGTCCTTATGCATCAGTGGTGAGATTTCTCTTACTATTCTGATGGTTCAGATGGCCACTGGTCAGCTATGACACAGACAGCTCATTAGACAGGGAACTCTGAAAAACTGTAAAGACATATAAAACAATGGATGGAGGAACAAGACATACGTGACTTGTAACGGTTTAACTAATAGCACTTTTGTACATACACAATATCCTATGTATGTACAAAACTATAGGAACATGACACTGACAACAGTGGATAAGCAGGCTTGTTTTCACCCTCTAAATACAAGCAATGCTTATTCAAACTATGTTTTCTTTAGAGTATGATGGGATAAAGAAATCTAAAACTGTGTGTTTAAGTAATTCACATTTACTTAAAGGCCCTTTTATATCAAAGTAGCATTAGGAGTTCATAATGGAAAAAAGGGTCATGATTCTAAAAGTGAAGGATTACGGACATATTTAAGAATTTATTAGATCATGATTATCGATCTGATACACTGTAACAGCTCTTTTGTTGCACCATCCCCTGCAAATCCTTCTTAGATGGAGGATTAGCGGCACAATAGATCATAATGACTCTTTTGGTCCCATTACACTATCATTTACTCACAGCTGTGAGTATCCACTGAAAGCTACACTCTCTTAATGAAGAGTATCCTAAAACCCTATTCTGGTAGTGATAGTTAACATATATATATAAGAAAGGGAGTATGCCCTTAAATCTGTATGACAAAATCCTAAGGAAATACCAGCAGGAAAAGTAGAAGTTACTGCTCAGTCTCAGTCCTACTTACCAAAGTACCCTAGATGACTATCACAGGACAATGCCCTTGACAACTGTAAGCACAACTCCACAGACTTGACTTAAAGCCCGCAACACAAAAGAAAATAAAACCACAGTTAACTTTCAGCTCTCTCTCTTCTCCACTCCTGTAACCACAAATATCTTTCCTAGACTTGCTTTTGCCCACAACAATAAAAAGGAACAGTCACATGCTACACTGATTTCTGCTGCAAAGCCAAATTAATAAGTTCCCTCTCTCTACTCCTTGCTCCCAGCCTTGTGATCTTAAGTTCTGCCAGTACAACTGTTAGCAGTGCTGTGCTGTAAAGTAGATCATTAAAATTATCTAAATAAGAGAGTCACACTCTCAGTACTTAAAAATATTCAATACCTTTACCTAAACATAGCTTTCAGTATCTTTCAGCTATAATCATGTACCTTGAAGTTCATATCCCAAAGGACACTTTACATGTACGAGGGCCAAAATTTTATTCATGCATGAACTCCATCTCATTTACACTGCGCAGGGCACACTGCCTCTTGATCCTCCCATACTTGAGCAGATGCTGAAGTGTTTGCACCATCACAGTCTTATTCCAGAGAAATTTTCTTTTGGTTTTAGTGCAGCTTTTTATTTCAACAAACAGCAGTTATTAGCAAGGACTGTAACGGATTCTATCCCAGTATTTTAAAATTGAACACCAGGTTGGACATCTAAGAAAATCACAGTAAGAATGGAAGTGTTTATAACTGCCACCATTGTTTTAACAGGCCATATCAGAACAAAGGTTCTGCTTTGGGTGAATAAAAATAATGTCAGGAATGAAAAAACTTAAAATGCCAAAGATGATGATTACATTCATGAGATGAGTACCACCACCATTACTACAAAAAAAAAAAAAAGAAAAAAAAAAAGAAAAGAAAAAGAAAAAGAAAAGAAAATCAAAAAATCAAATGTTTGTTTGCTGTATAGCATAAGCTCCATCCAGAAGAATTTGCTTCTTGGAAGATTTTACTTCTACAAATCAAAGAGGTTAAGCAAGGGGAGAAAGAACAATATGGCAAAAGGAAAACACTATGAATTCAGAAGTGAAAGAGTTAACATGTTTTGTTTTAGTCAGTATCATGCCAATGCCAGAATTACAAGGGAAGGACTAAAAAGGGCCAATTTTTTTTTTTTATTATTATTATTATTCTTTAAAAAAATCAGGCCTATCTGTCATAGCGTTGTCCGGGCTGGAAGAACCGGCAGGAACCTCAAATTCCTGACCAAACCCTCCTGCACACAATACCTCCTGAATGGAAGGAACCCCGGCCCGGCAGAGATAGCCCGCTGTCAGGAACCAGCCCTGACGCTGCTGGACAGACAGGGCTGGCCTTGCAGGATGTCAGAGCAGCAAACTGCTGCTCGAGATACTGCATTTTCACACACTCTCAGCCTGGATGTTTTGCTCTTCAGGTAATTAAACAAGGAAACGGTGTGTTCGAGGCTGACCCCTGCGCTGCGGCTCCACGCTTCTGCATAGCAACTTCCGCAAGAACTGCCTGGAGCATCAACAGACTCGCCGGCTCTCCCGCTCCCTGTACCAGGCTCTGAAACAAATCCTCCTGGAAATACGTGCTGCTGCCCGTTCTTTTTTTCTATTTAAGAAGGGCTAAATTACTTGCTCTGTTCCACATGCCTTGCTGCTTCCTCGTAAAAAAAAAAAAAAAAAAAGCTTACTCTTTGGTACCTGTGAAATATTAAGTAACTGGGGGAGGGGAGGAACGGACAGAAGGGAAGAAGAGATGCCACGAGGGATTCCTAAATTAAAGCTTACATTAAGGTCATTATCTAAAATGAAATAGCTTCTGAAAAGTCTTTCTGATTCGTCCAGCCAACTGCCAGAAATTCATTTATTTTAAAAAATACGATGATTTAATCACGACTGGAGCGTCTTTGTCTTACAAAATGATAACACAGAAATATGCATTACAAAAATAGTCCAGTGTTTCCTCTCTTTTTTTCCCTAAAAGCTATGAAAAGGGGAAAGACAGGTGTTACCACCTATATTCTGTAAAAACCCCACACGGTTTGCTCTGTGACTGACCTACTTTCTACGCTCTTTAAATTTAAAGAAAATGATCTAAAAAAAGGTAGCATATTCTTACTTCTGCAAATCCACAGAATAGAATATTGGCTGAAAGAGAGAGACCAAAAGAAAGAGGAGTACAAAAGCCTGCCTGCTTGTCTGTGTTCAACACAAAGAGCATTAAATGAAAACAACTGGCACGCTGCCAAATTCCTATACAGGCAAAGAGATTCAAATAAATTGATTTCACGCATCACACTGACCTGGGATCAGTGAGCAGTGGTACAATACACTCACAGCGCCATGTGGGGCAAAGCCCATTAATGTTATCAGAGCCACAGCTATTATCGAGAGGAAAAAGGAAAAACCAAACTCCGCAAACTCAGAAAATCACTTTGAAAACGGAGCTCCAGCTTTAGCTAGTGTTTTGTTTCAGTTTATTAATAAATACATCATACTGAGAGAGCTGATAATCTCCAAGGTTTTAAAGACTGCATTTTCAAATTAAAACAACTAAATGTCATGTACATGCTCCTCTTATATTCTCCTTTTAACAGTTATTCTCAAACTCTGTTGCTCTCTGTAAATTTCCTCTCTTCCCCATCCGCCAATGTTTTATATAGATTATAGGTTATTTTCTTTGTACTTCAAAAGCTGGATTCCTGCCCAGTATATTCTTATTGGCTCAGAAAGTAAGCTAAAGAAAATGGTCACCACCCTCAACTGTTCCAAATCATCCTGACCTGCAGAGAAAAATGCATTTTTTGCAAGCCAGCCATAAATAAGACCCTGGTTCTCTTTGCAAAATCCCACAAGCACACTCTCTCATCACAACATGCTCTCTCACAGAACAGAGCGTATTTAGAATTTCACTTTCTTACGACGTGCGAAGTAGCCCGTGTGTGCCGTGGAGTCTCTTCTTGTCATCCAATCTTTGTTTTTCATTAAGATCTCTCACACTCCAATCAAGAACAACGCCAGCAAGCCACAGGTGCGCACCACATGAGCAGATGAAAATCTGATTGTGAGCTGTGTAATGACAATCCTGTGTCTGTAATACTCTCGTCCCTAAGAACCCTTTTACATCTGTTATATATTAGAAGGGGGGGAGTTGTAAACTGCAATCTTTAAGATATATAAGCAAGTAAGCAATTGGTATGAAGATAAAGAAAGAAAACTGAGAAAAATAAAGGACACTGCAGTAGCAAAACAAGGGTGAGGATGTATGAAAGGGATCACACAAGCAAAGGTAAAAGTTACAGCAGACCACTGCTTTTAAGGAGCTACTGACTCAACCACCTTTTATGAGGCTTTTTTATTCTGTTTTGGTTTCAAATAGTAAGTCAAATCTTTTGGGGCACAGCATAATCCATATTAATTTGAAATGACTTTAGGCATTTCTATGGGAAAATTTCAGCTCTGACCTATCTCTGTTTTTAATGAAACTTACAGCTTTCATCATGTCATTCAAAAAGGTACTGTCTTCCAGCATCAGCAAGAATGAAATCTGTCCAGGGAAGTGAGCTGAAAGTTGGTCTACACACAAAGGGCAAAGCAATCTGGGGCAACATCACAGAGGCTTTTCACTCGCTTCCAGAAGATACCACAGGAGAATGCTGGCCACCTCATTCACATTACTCACCCAAATTTCAGCATGGAACTTATGGGTCATTTAAGATTACTGACTAACCTTTTTAGCCACGTGACAAACATGTCCATCCAGATTTAGGTCTTCAAATAAATCTAATAATCGCTAACCACCACAAGCCACCTTCCCTTTTATAAATAGTCATAAAGTATTTTTAGATTATCTTCATTGTCAATGTGAAAACTATACTCCTATTGTTAACTCTGTAAGTTGGCCTATAGAAAGGATGAGGTTTTTTTTTTTGTATAAAACAACACTAATAGGACTTGCACAGGTAAGAGGCTCATTTAGCATACAGTAACATTGAAATGGTAAGGAGGCACCTACGCCCACACGGCACATGCAGCCTGACCTGCCCAATGGGTATCATGTTGTTCCCTCTCATTTATGAACATTTCACTAGTGCAATACAATCATTTGGGCTTTATTAGGATGAAGTGAATTTTAGTTGTACTCTTTCCCTCTTTCTAACTGAAATAAACAGTCTTAGAAAACATACATTTCTCTGAAGTTGTAGCACATTTCCATTATCTTACATGTTCTCTGCTAGCAATAAACCACAGTAAGTTCACCATTACTAGCCTATCACTGCATGCTTCTGGCATGAAACCTTTATTTTATTATTTATTTTTCAAATACTCTATTTCAAAAAAAAAAAAAAAAAAAAAAAAAAAAAAAAAAGAAGAAGAAGAAGAAGGAAAGAAAAAACAACCAACAGCCACTTACATGTGATACCATTGCACTTTGAAAAAGAGAACGTAGACAGAAGAACAGAGGAAAACTAGTCAGAAAATACATACTGTTAAATTAGCAAAATAAAACTGGAAGAGGTAACTCTGCTACGAACAGTCATTCCTTTCCAACATTGCCTTTGTATAGCAAGACCCCAGAGAAGCATTTGCTTGCTTTAATCTGAGCAAGGAACTAGATTTAGAATCCAAATTCATTTTAATAGGATTTATTTTTTAAAAAGTATGTTCACATGATGCACACAACTCTAGACCCGACCTTGGCAGTGACGTGCAGAGCCTCCCGCTGGCTCTCTGCACTGTGGTGAGCCTCATTTGGAAAGACTGCACTGACACAGCAGCGTGGCCGCTCAGAAAGTGGCGGCCTCAGAGCAAAGGGGTAAAATTAAGGTTTAGTTGCCTTCAAAACTAACTGGAGTATAGTCTATAGAGACTTGTTTTGTTCACTTTATTTTGATATCAGACTCTACAAAAAAGACATCATAGGAGAAATGGTCCAATACCAGAAAAGAAAACATCAGAGTTTTGGAAAGTATTTAAATTAAGCTCAACATTTTTCTCACTATCTAGCCATGCAATTTTAGGAGAAAAAAAATACAGGTACTGTAAAGACAGGAATGATAGTTGCAAGTTAACTAGAAGTTCTATTTTGTCACAGCAGATGTACTTTTCAAGTATGGTAAAGACTTTTCCATACATGACATAGAAATATCTACTCTGAGTATCATCACAATCCAATCTACCACAGATTCTCAACGCAGTGAGTTTACCAGAAGTTTCCTCTAAATTGCAAACACAACCATTTTGCACACCTAATTTTAACTGTCCCTTAACCTGTTTGCAAATATTGAGCTGTGAAGTGGAGCAGTAAATTGAACTTTACTCTTTTTACAGCCCTGCTAAACAATATTTATACGCCAAATAAAGAGCATCCATGTCATCAAAAATACAAAAGCATAGTTAAAAATTTCACACACAGATGTATTCATAGGCCAAGGAGGGTTTTAGAGGAGTCATGACTGAGAGGTTTTATTGTTATTCCTCTACCCACTTTCAGTGATATTTATATGAAGACAATACCTTGATTGATTCAAGGCGCTTTGGGAGCTAAAAGGAAAGATTTCTTTTTCAATTACAGTTTACAAGGCAAGGTACAGTCATTAAAAATAACTTCTAAAAAATATGTAAATCATAAAATCAAATATTGTTCTGTTCCTTACCTTGACAAAATTCAAAGTTCCCTTTTTTCCGGCAGTCACCTATCACTAAACTCAGTGCTCTCCAAGTGTTTCTTTTGACAGATATCATTCTCCACCAATCGCTCTGCTAATTTCCTCTTTCCTTTTCTGACTGGGACAGATATTATGTTCACCAGCCCAGAGATCAATCTTTTCTATTGACAACAACAAATGGGGAAAAAAAAAAGCACATATCACAGCCAGTTTGAAGTACCACACCCCTTCATTTGCATGACAATAGCAGTCTTTTAAATGAAAAAGGAAGACAGAAATGCTATCATTCTAAATCAATTACACACAATTTCTTAGTTAATATAAGGAAGTACTTTAAAACTATATTAATTCTTGGGCAAAAGCCTGTTTCATAAGGTGTCCATTTAAAGTAGTCAACATACAGAGGGCAATAATGTAAAGGCAGCTTGTAGTCAGTCTACCACAAGAACACCTTATTACTAATTTTGCAAAAATCATTGGTTTTAAATATACTCATATAAAATAAAATATTATATACTTTACCTGGATCAACAGATGCTCTAGAGAATAATTTATTAAACAAACATACTTACTAAAAATAGAGACCTTTTAATTTACAGAGCCTTATATCACTTTGTATTTTTAAGTCACAGAAAAGCAAATAATTTAAATAAAGAGAGATCAAAAAGGTACTGATATATTTACAAATCATCATCCCGCTTTTCAAAAGGCAATTTCTCTCCTACTCCAAAGTCTATTCAAAAGGTTTATCAGGGTTACACAAATCCTTTATAATTAGTATGAGGCTATACTATAGGGTTGTCAAGTTTTCCAAGACATTATTATGCTTTTCAGGAGTTCCTAATTACATCAAGGCAGCAAGTTGTTCAGAGCCAGGCACACGCAGTTACGTTCATGCTTCAATCCGCATCCACTGCTCAGGTATTTCAGGACACAAAGGTAAACATGCATAAGGATCTGGCCGCAGCTGCATGCATCTAACCCAGGATCCAGCCCACGCTGTCTCCCGGACTAGGTCATATTGCAAAAAATGTGTCTATCACCTGAGGGTATTTTCACAAGATCACATTTGTATCTGTGCCAAACACTGTTCCCCGAAAAAGTACTCCTCCTCAAATCCAAACAAACCTTACGTGTTAAGGTTACAGAACAAAGGAGTTTACCATTTCAAAGCCCTTCTGTAGCGTTTACGCTCTTGGACCTTTCTCTGCAGCCCTGACACAAGCCCAAATTCTAGAGATTACAAGGAAAATGAGGGGCATGCAAGGACTGCAGGATTGTACCAAGCGTTCGGCAATTGTTAAACTTTTAATATGACACAATCACCTTTGGCATCTGGAAAATAATCTCCAAAATACAGTTAGGATTCCACAATTTGGGTGCAATAATTACTTTCATAAAATTGTTTTTATTCTTGTTTATGCAACTCTGTAGTTGTCACTATATTCATATATATGCAATAAAAACTACATTTCAGTTGTGCCTTATCATGAATTATGTATGTTTTTCAAATGTTCAAACTTTTGCATAACACCGTACATTTCCACAAATGCATACAATATTTCCTCAATTGTTGTTACTATTTGCTCTGATTTTTATGGCCAAAATCTCATGCCACTACCAATACTGAAACACTTTACTGACCAAGTGGCCCTACTAATTTTACTGAGATCATTTAAATATTAACTTTCTGCTGAGTGACGACAGCAAAATGTGGTTGAAATATGGATTTACAGTGGAACATTAAATTAACATCATATTTTGGATTCAGAATTACATACAGCAGCCATCTGTAAAAACGTATTCATGTTTTGTTAACCTTTACTAATTTGGCCACTAGAAATAATTATGATCAAATATGTTAAATTATGTAACATACAACTATTTAATATTTGTGTCTTCTGAAAGGCATACTCCTTTTCACGGCTGGTAAAAGATTTTTACATCTCTTGCTGTACAAAAACAAGTTATCTGGAGCATCTTGCTTAAAAAAATAAAAAATATATACTCATCTGTTGTCCACTTTGCAATGAAGACATCACTTTAACTTGCTACTCTTCCTTTGTTTCAGCCTCAAGTTCATTTTCTCTATATGCCACATTCTCCAAAGTGATAGATGCATTCTGCTATACCCATTCCATGCTAACCTATTTTTTAAATGCATTTCTGCCTCCTGATTTGTAAACTGTTGTTGTTGTTGTTAGAGTGTACATGCAAAATTGCCTGGAATCTGAACTTCACTGAAAGCAGAATGCCTCGAACAATTTGCAGTCTTACAAGAGTGTTACAGAAAAGGATCAACATGTTGTATTACCATGGAAATTTTGAAAAACATACTTTCCCAAACAAATATTACTTTTTCTCAATGGTATGAAGTAATGAAAACCACATGTGTAAATCTGCGATCCGTGCAGTAGTTCAAGCTGCAGCTAATAGAAAATACAGAAAGTGAACTCTGCCATATAAAGGATTCTTGTTACAGAAATATAATGTGAAAACCAGATGCAGACAGAAAACCTAATCACAGATGGGAATGTAATCACTGGCATACAGAATACTTTTTTGATCAATCTCAACCATATGAGAAATGTATTTATTTTCTAAGGAATGCAATAACTCGAGAGAGTCTTCTATTTGAATTCAGTTAACCTCATATTCACAGTGCTTTTATCTCATATATGGAGAGAAGGAGGATATAACCTGAGCCAAAAGTTTTAAGAAGAAGAGTCATTGGCCCTGGCAAATCATTCTTGTATCAGCTAATCTTCAAAATATTAATAAGATGTAAAGACTACAAATATCAGAATCAGCCTCAAAAGAAATCAACCATTTACTGTACTTTTTAGTTACTGCCAGAAATTCCTTCATCACCTAAGCATTTCTCTAGTTAAATTTTTCCTTTAACTTAATATGTGGTTCTTCAGAAATACAACACTTGCACTGAAGTTCTGCAAATCAAAACTGGAGTCTTATACCAAAGACTCTCCCTACACCTTTATAAAAGCTGAAGAGTCATCAGTTTAACCTTCCTCTGGGCTTCCTTCTAACTACTAGAAATCATAATAAATGCCCTTCGCTCATACGCTTCATAAAGGGCCACAGTACACTGCAGGTATCTATTTACATCAAGTGTCTAAAATGCAGACTGCATTCCATCAAGCAACTACCAAGACCAAGGTAGGACCAAGATAACTCCTGCTGGTTTATTGCTGGTGACATTTCTGCTTGACTTTCAGCAATGCAAATACTACAGTAGCAGCAAACTTCTCACATAAAATATGTAAATTGCTATTCAAATCAGAAAACTGAGCTCAGGATTCAGGTCACTGACATGCTACTGGACCTACACTCTTCCAGAGTCAGCACCTTCAAGGAACCGCAGGCCTACAGTTCAGCAGCCAATTCACGTAACTGCTTAAATAAATTTTACATCTGGTGATTAAACTGGACTCTTCCATGAAAGCACAAAGTTTATATAATCTGGAAAAAAAAATTTGGAAAAAAAAAAAAAAAAAGAAAGAAAGAAAAGGCATTCAGAGATGACACAATCCAGGCTCGTAGGCACTAGCAGTGGTGGTTTATCCCCTGGCACTCCCTGACCCCAGCCACAGCCACTTGCTGCACCCTTCCCACAGAAGTACCCACCTGCCCAGGGCCATCTCTATTCCTTACATAGTGCTGGCTGAACTGTCACAGCTCACAACTGAGTTTATTTAAGCAATCCCAAGCTGGTACTCATTTATCTTACTACATCAGAACAAAAACTGCAGCAGTTTAGTAGCTGTTACACCTATGGGGGGGAACAAAAGCCTTTGACAGGGATGGAGTGCGCAGACTCCCCTTCTCACTTATTCTTAAGTCCTATTAACATCATCTCATTTTAGGTATTGCCAGTAAGAGGAAACAATCTCTAACATACCCTATCCAGCACTCTCAGCAATGGCTCATCACAGGTGTTCATCAGACTAATTCCACTCAAGTTCCTGTAAATGTCTTTCTTTAATTGAATGTCCATATGCTAGGTGAAACTTGAAGCAAACTACCTACTGCACAAATGACTTTTTCCTCCTGTGTTAACACCTACTAAACCAGGTGATGAAAACACTTTGATTCTATCATTGCAACAGAAGTTTGGATTTTTCAAACCATCTTGCCTGTTCTGGCACTTTATTTTTAATTTAATTTCTGGGACACTGCAGCATCTATAGGTAGCGCAGAAGTCAACACTTAAACCTAAATAATACGGATTGGATATACTTGACTTATTTCAAAACAAGCATACTTAAATTAATAACATACTTTGACCATTACATTTTGATTTTTTTCAGATAGCATAACTGTCCTGTGTGCAGAGTGCTAAAAATGGAGTGAAATTTTCCAGCTGTAAAGCAGTTCCATGTGAAACTCTTGTTTCATGTCATGTGTGCATGTGTGTGTGTCTGTGTCTTTTTTTCTCTCATCTAATTTCATCTGTAAGAGACTGTCCCTAGAGGACAAGAGAAGAGAGAACCAATTATATCCAGAGGTTGGTTTCTCCAAAATGAAGGCATCTGTTCCATGCCAACGACTTCCACATGGAAGAAAAACAGAACTTTGAAGGCATCTGTGTTCATGGTTGACAGTCACAGATCTTAGGGTCTACTGTAATTGCCCAGCTGCAAACATGATTTGGTTGCTGCTATTGTCAGCTGATCTCCTCACAGAGAAAAGAAGAGAGCTTAAACCCTTAGAAAACAAACAGATAAAAATCAGATGTTCTCACAGTATAGCGACACCTTTACCCTTTGGAAGGAGGTATTTTTCTTGATGCAATGGGTTTGTTAGAAGTACATTTTATTTTTTTCAATAAACACGAGTTTATTTAATATTTATAAACATGCATTTTACAAAATATTCTGCTTTAAGATTCTACTCTTTAAACAACGTACAAGTTCAAGCACAATGCGCTCATTATTGTTAGTATTTCAGGCCGATATTTTGTAAGAGTGATTCAAAAACCAGTATGATTCACCAGCTGCATAATCCTGCAGCCCACCTTATTTAGGCAAATAGTCTCAGTAAAACCAAGAGAACACCTGAGCAGAAGCTGAGTTTTCACTAGAAATTCATACGGCAGACAAATAACTAGTATGGTATTTATTATTCAAATCACGTCACTTCCAGTGAGTAGACAGTGAAAGACACTTAAAGAAATATTACTGGTAGTTTAAACCTGGCTAACAGCATTAGGTGTAATGCTTGCAGCGAGATACACAGCAATGCTGTGGGCCTTCACCGTTAAAAATCAAGGAAATGGTTAACAAGAAGCTCTGTGAAGTAGTAAGACCCTAACTGATTTTCAAAAGCACAGCACCGAATGCCATTTGGGATCTACGAATACTGATAGTGCAGTTGCAACAAAGACAATCAAAACCCCAGTGGCCTAAGTAGAAAATACATTTACATCCTCTATCCCCCACTCACCAGATAAAAGAGGATCATCGTTCTGAGAAATATTTCATGCACTCAGTGTATTTTTTTTAGTTTTCTTACCTAGGGCTTTTATCAACAACTTGAAAAAAAAACAAGACATCGTATGCTAGGAAAATACCTTTTCATTATTTTTTTAAAGTAGAATTCCTTGTTATTTACCTGGATTCTTATCTGCAATACAAAATATACTCTGTAGTTGTGGTACTCAGCCTTTCCAGCCAATTAATCATGCTAGTGATGGTAGGGGCTCATAGGCAGTTTCCCTTGCCTGGCACATACCTTGAACTATCACGATTGCACAGAGGAGTGAAGCTGCGGGTACGTATTAGCCTGACACTTCCTGACCATTTCCAAATTGCCTCCAGGAAGGACAATAGTTGGGAGCGGGCCTCTGTCACAAGGACAATTAATGCAGCCACCTGCTTCCCGTGAACTCCTCAGGAGCACGCCCTGCCACCGGCAGTGTCACGAAGGTCCCCTCAGTCCTCTTCCCGGAGGAGGAGCTGTGGGAAAACAAAAACAACAGTGGCCAAGAATCTCTAAGAGCAGGGGACATTGAGGCCCGGCCTTAAAAAAATGTTTTCAAGATAATTAACACCAAAACCTCCCATGAGCTTCAGCAGATGAGGATGGGACCAATAAATCTCTTGAGCAGTATTAGAAGGTATGCATTATACATTGATTCACTCTTAAAACTACTGTAGCTTTATTTGCAGTAACTGTACTCTTTTTCAGAAAAAGTCTGGAGCATGCAGCTGGCTCAGAAATTGTTTTATAGCTCCTGGGATATAAAATTTAAGAATCCTGCCCCCCCAGACTCATTGGGAACCTCTGAGAATACCATTACTGAAGGAATAGACTTTTTCTCTCCTTTTATATATAATTCTTCATCAGGTAAGTCCATCATTTACAATTCAAAGAGAATGACTCACTTTCCATTAAGATCTGAGACAGCCTACTTACCCTTACATGGGGTACTGTCATTAGGGCCATATCTGGTCTAGTCTCAGAGCAGTTCCAGCAAAGTATTAAGATCACAGGAATAAGATGGGAGCACAGAAAGCCTGAAGGTCCAGACCCACAGACTACTGTTCAAACAAAAAAGCATTTTCTTCAATAAGAATTGAACACTGTTGAAGACCTGGGCTCCAATACTTTCAGATCAATACTTACAAACTCTACTAGCCCATGCAGCTGCATTTATTTATCATGGTGCACATGAAATGCATGTAACATTCAGAAATTAAGCTACATTATTCGGTTCAGTACAATATTTTCCTTACTTTAATATACGTTGCAGCATGCTTTTCCAGTATTAAGTGGTTTGCCAGCTAACTTTAAAAATAATAAATAGTATAGTCATGAAACAACTTTACTTAATGGTTCCTAGTACTCAGTGACTTCACTCACTAAAACCCTTTCTATAACATTACCCTTAAATACTTTTAGCAATGCTATCATTAAAATAAATTATAAAAAAAATAATCCTGGCACTACCATCCATTGATAGCACACCCCCAGGTGCCATTATCCCCTAAATTTGTTGGCAGCTTTCTCTGGTTTCTGGCACCACTATGCTTTAATGACTTTGGCAACAAACCCCACCTGGATGTCACTGAAAGCACTCCTTTGGAGCACTCTTCCCAAATATGCCTTGCAGTAGTATCATTCTGTCTCCTTTGTTGCATCCTAATCATCTCATTTTCTGGCAATAGCTTCGCTCTCTCTTGTTGTCAGTGCTTGAGCTGGCCTATGGCAGCTCTCTTCTTGAGCTCATCTAACACAAGTGTGATTAAATGCTGGGATAATATTATCAAAGAGGATTTTAGGACAGTATCTTTGCAGCTCAAGTTGGGTGTTTGCTTGCCTCTCAGCTTTAAACTTCATTGTACTTCACCCAAGTAACACGGTATGACGTAACCAATGGGGAAGAAAAGCACAGGTACAAAATCCAAACTAATCTGATGCTTTGTAATGGAGACTGTAAAGCCCTGGGACCACCAAAAGCCACACAGTCATTTGCTCGATATGCCATCCAACTTGCCATGATGGCAGGGAGAACCAGCAGCCATATACTGCTGTTATGGAAGTAAATGAAACAAAAGGCAGAAAAAATGTATTCTGGCAAATAAACACTAGAAAAATATGGGGAAGTTTTAGGAGCTGGGTTGGGGTTTTCTGACTAAACTATCTGAAACATGGCATCGAATCACAACCTAAAGGGGCACCTGTGCGGTCATCATCAGTGAATTTAAAAATGTATTCAATAGGTCACCAAATAAAATGAATCGCACAAGAAAATGACTAGTGGTAATGACTACTACTTATGCAAATTACGTATTAACAAGGCAGTCATATTTAAGCCTCCTAGAGCTACAAAAGTAACTACAGTCTTATACGATTAGCAATGGTCATGCAACCATCTCCCCAGATGCCCAATAAAATTACTGTTTTTTATTCACCACCTCAACATGGCTTTTCATAAACTATGTATTTTTTTATTATTGTGTTATTGCATGCCACTGTTTGCAGATTAATTCCACTCCACTAGGTGGAGTCTTATGTCTTTCCAGACAGCAACCTAATTTCAGAAAGAATCTATTGTCCTCTATGAACTTCGCTGATACTTAACTTTGAGCAGCACACTCTACCCGCCTGGCCTAACGGAGGAAGCAGCAATGAATCAAATGTCTTCTTGAGACAACTGAAGAAATCATGAAATACCACATGAAGAGCAAGTGTCAGCACACTGCAATATGGGATCGTTCACTAATACTATTGGTGGAATACCATTGTATTGCTGTCCTTGTAGCTGTGTTTTAAAAACAGCAGAATTCTTCAGAGAACACAGAGCAAAAAAGTATGTATCACTTGAATTAGTCACCATATATGAATAACAACTATATATACGAAATAGCATATTTCTGAACTTCTCTTAAATTCTTCATATGTGTTCATAATATTTTGAACGTCCAGGACACCCTTTCTCCCAGGCATCCCAAAATATGTTACACAAAATGAAAGCTAGCACGAAAGGATTTCTTTCTACTCACATTTCCATTCACAACCACTGAAGTTAAATATGGCAACTACTGAATGGCGAATAGCAAAACTGCACGCAGAATTTTTGGCAAAGAACAGAGAAAACAGAGCACTCTCGCTAAAGCGTTGAGAAAATTTACATACTCTATACCAAGCCATAATTCTCTTTTAATATTAGACTCCCCAACAACCTCAGTGAAAAGTACCACAAAATCCTACGATCATAGCAAGAAGCACCTTGGTTTAAAAATTCTTTGGGAAGACAGCACTTCTAGTAACATACTACCGATAGAGCATTTGTTCAGTAATACTGGTTAGGAGGAAGGTCCATGTAGGCACTTAGCACTAACACACAGCTCCTCAAAGGTCTCACATCTCCAAATCAGCCAAGGTAGTGCTTCTTTAGCTCCGTTTCTGCTACTGACAGATACTACAAGCTATTTAAGGCTACAGACATTTCGCCCTGATCAGCTACGCTTTTTGTAATATTTACTTCTCATACATATGGCTATAACTATGTATACGTCCCACAGAAGGTGAGGTTTAACAGGGTTAGCTTTGTTGGGGAAGAGAAGATTTGGAGGAAAGGAAACAACCTTCATGTTTAAAAAATTTGATTCTAGTAACTGTCACAGGATGTAAACACTCTTTTGGGGAGGGAGGCTTTTTGTTAAGTTTCAGGAACACACAGAGATTTGGATAAAATCTGTATAAATAATCATCCCTCTGTCATTCAGCATAAATTTATGCACGTGTGCACACAATTACGTTTGGGAATACAAACTATAAAGAAGACATGTCACACACTACTAGACAACCTACCACCAAGTACTGATCTCACATAAAATCCACTCTATATTTAAAATTCAGTTTACTAAATTTTAATTATTTTTGATTTGTAGATCACTTTGAGGAATATACCCCAAGGTCAAAAGCTTACAAATCTAATTGTAAAACCAAACAAAAGCATCACCGAGGCCCTTTACCCTGCCAAAGGAAAGCGTTCGCAACTACTAGATTATAAGTCAACAATCAAAACCCATTCTAATATTAAAACCAGTAAATTCTCGACGTTGCAATAAATATAAAATAAAGAAGTAAACAAAAAGCTCTCATTTTACCCATCATATGTTTACCCATGTTACACACATATGCCTCCAATGGATGTAACAGCGCATGAGCACTTCTTGATTAAGATACTTATTCAAAAAAGTAATAAACAAACCCTCTTTTCATTAGATCTTTTATTTTTTTAATTAAGAAGTAATAATGCTATTTTCTCTGGAGATGCCTCTGATAGAAAATTTATGTTCTACCAATGTAGTACTTTCCAGGTTCATAAAACTCACTTGGATTAGCAGCTCTACAGCAGCGAATATTTTTGTATATATGCATTCACACATAATGTAATAATTTTATTTGACTATGGAAAAAGTTACTGCCCCATTAACTAATGCCAAATGCCCCATTAACTAAAATGCCCTTGATCAGCCTGAACTTAGATTTGCAGGTACAGTAAGAATCAAATAAGCCAAAGAATACTCTGTAATACTCTGAACATTCTTTACTTTGCTTAAGATCTTCAATAGTAAGTAAAGCTATAGCTATTACAATTATGAAGCAGTAACTCACTATCTTAAGAAATAATCATAGTTTTTAATAAAATTATTTTAAATATAAGGGTTAAATCTTTTTTACCAATGTACTGACATTCAGCCACCCAGTGCCATTTTTATAGTCCAAATAGATAGGTCCTAATTGCATAATGCCATTTTATCTGCCTAAGATAAAAGTGCCGATAAACAAAAATGCACATTAGGCAGGAGATTTTTCAGAATAGTTTTTTCTTTTTTTTTTTAAATAACCCACTTGCATTAACAAAAGATTGCAATGGCTTCCAAATTATAGGGTGTTATTTTTAGTGGAAGTAGTTCAATATTCATATTGGAGCAGATGTAGCAGTTTAACAAAACAGCTCTTCAAATCCTGCACAAATTGAAAACAGGAAAACTGATTGCATTTTCTCTTATCACTTTCCTTTTCTGAATTGACACTTTTGGCCTTCTGAAAATTTACACATGGCTTTCATCTCACCAGCACCTGCTGATCAAACAGAAACCTAACATTTTCATGAAAATGGTATAAAGGACTAGTTTTCTTTTTACCATCTTAAAGGGCATCAGCAGTCCACTTGATGGCAACAATTGTTGAGTAGATGGCACACTCAGAATATATTTTATATTTTCATTACACTTTCTTTTAAAAATGAGTTAAATCACTAGTGGTTCTGTCATACTAGCTCTTTGTCTGCTTTAAATTAATTTCAATCTCTATCTCTGCCTAACCCTGATGGGCTCCATTCTGCAGCCAGCTAGATTTTAAAGAATATCTAAAAGACTCTGAAATAATAAGGCACACTGGATGTCCTGTAATCATTGGGTCTTATCTATAAAAGTATTTATACGTAATCATATCAATTAATATATGCAAACATGCATGTACATACAAATATTGCATAGAAACATTTCTTTTTACAATGCACATACCAAGGGAAAAATGTATGTATGTATCATTCTACTATATTCTGTCTGCATTGCATCCTCTGGGCTTTGTCAACAGAGGATGCTGAAGAGGGAGGAACCCAAAGCAGATCTATTTAAAAGTTGTTCTTTGTTTCCTGACGCAACGTACACACTGGGTGAAGGTCTCACAGGTGCTCTGCATCTTGAGCATCGAGGCCGTGGCGGAGACGCTGCTCCTGGCTAGCATGGCGAGCACGCAAGCAGCGCAGCCAGAAGTCCTGGGGCTCTTCTTGCAGAAGTTTAAGATACCAAGCCGTGTATATAAAATATGAAACATAAGTACCTTGTTATCCTGTCTGCTTCTGAGCCTGTAAACTCTGAAGTGCAGCAGCAGGTAACAAGGCCCATCTTCCCTCGTACATAATTCCAGGTGTAATTAAAGATACTCCTGAAACCTGCTATGTGTCAGCTTCTTAACTGATCGAGCCCTAACCCCTCCGAAGCACTCTGCTGCCATCCATTACCATTCTGCTTCAGTGATAAGGTAACCTGAAGGCAGAGATGACATACAGTAATATATGTGCCACTCCAGACAGTTAGGTTGTGAATTTCAGCGTTTCATCATGCTCAGCGAGGCAATCGCAGACCCAAAATGTCAATATGTTCAGTCAATGGAAGTAAAATAATGGGGCTCTATTGTCTTACCCTATCGATCCGCTGCTGTCAACAAGAATGCATGCCCCCCTGGCTTTAAACAAATTTTAATTAGGCTTTTAGTTACCGGATCACATCTATATATCTATCTGAGCAAACACTTGACCAAGGCAAACAGCAATATAAATATTTCAAACTTTTAAATATATTCCTAAGGATAATTGTTTAACGTTGCTTTAAGAAATACTTGCTAGTGAGGCCGTTTGTCAAAGCAGCTTGCGGCCAGCGAGCCCCTTTAACCCGGTGGGAAATGACCCCCCCCCCCAGCACCGCCGTCCCCACGGCCGCCGCGGCGTGCGCGCCCGACAGCCCGCTCCCCGCGCCGCCCGCGCACGCACGAAGCGCGGCCGCGGCCCGCCCCCGCGCACGCTCCTCGCACCCTCCAGCTCCGAAACTCCGGTCGCTAAATGAGCTATTGTTCTCGGGCCGGGCCGGGCCGGGCTGGGCCGGGCAGCGCGGCGTCGTCCCCCGCCCGGCCCGGCCCGGCCCGCGGAGCGGGCGGCAGAGCGGGGCGGGGCGGCGCGGGGCGGGGCGGGGCGGCCTCACCTCAGGGCGCGGCCGCGCCGCGGGCTCCCCCCGCCGCACAACAAAAGGCGGATCGCGGCGCCCGCCGCGCTGACCGCGGCGTGTGAACGCCCCGCCGGCGAGGACGGCGATAACGGCGCTGCGTCTTCACCTCTGCGGGCGCTCAGCGACTCCGGCCCCGCGGGGGGGAAGGGGGTCGCGGGCAGGGGTCGGTCCCGCCCGGCGCCCCCCGGGCCGCG
Organism: Rhea pennata; assembly: GCF_028389875.1. Lineage (NCBI taxonomy): Eukaryota > Metazoa > Chordata > Aves > Rheiformes > Rheidae > Rhea > Rhea pennata. Next base: position 142,731,511 of record NC_084664.1, on the reverse strand, counting down.
TGTGGCGGTTACCTGGAGGCGGCGGCGCGGCGCGGCCGGGCGTTGCACTCGCCGGGCACGCAGCGCGGCTCACCGAGGCGAAGAGCCTGCCAGGAGGGCGCCGCGGCGGCGGGGCGTGCGCCGCGGCGACGACAGTATCACCACGGCCCACACGGCGGCAGGAGAAGGCGCGGGGGCCGCGGCCGAGCCGCGCGCCGCCGACGGCCCGGCCCGGCCCGGCCCGCCGCCCCGGCCGCAGGTCCCGCACGGAACAGCCCGCCTTCGCCGCGCCTCGCCTCGCCTCGCCTCATCGCGGCGGGCCGCGGCCGGGCGCAGGTACCGCACGTGCCCGCGAGGCCCCGGCCAGCCCCGCGGCTCTGCAGCCGCGCCGCGAAAACCACCCCGCGGGGCCGGGCTTGGCGGGTGGCGGGGAAACACAGTTTAAAATGTTCCTCCCTAGGAATCGGCGTTTATTTTTTAAGGGAAGGAGTTGCTCTTGAAAGGCTGTGGGAGAGCAGCGCGCGGGACAGCGGCTGCGCGCCTCGTCCGCAGAGAGCTGCTTCCACACGCACGGCGCCGGGAGCGCAGCTTTTCCACAAGGAAAGGGAGAAACGGGAATTTGACACATAATACAAAGTGAAAACCAGAACCCGGATGGGGGAAGGGCGTGTATGTGAAAATCGTGTCACTGCAATGAATGTCAGATAAAAAGGGGTCTGTCACAAATCCTCCACTAATCCAATAATGCAAAAACCTCTTGGTATCACTGAGACGTAGCACAAGGTAATTTTTTTTCATTCTTCATAAACCACTCTATATTTAGCGTTATAATTTAGCAGATTTTCCTATCACAAAAGCAATTATTTAGTTTTTCAGTAAAGGTAAAATGATGCTTACACGCCGAATTTATTATGGATTCTTCAGATAGTATTTTTACTCTCAGGATGGGCCACATTTTCCTCAACTTCCTCCAGTTGTCAGCTGTGTGACAATCATATTTAGAGGTAATCAGACAGGTCATATTACAAGAGTTAGTCAACTCACTTGAAACCCAAGCCCTTGCACGTAATGGTATATTCTATACATTTCCAATGGAAAGTGACTGTAATTAATTCAACCCACAAGGTACCAGGTACCACAGAGTTTTCTCTCTGCACGTGTGCTTTCAAAATACTATGTACAAATGAGAGACTGCTCTAATTCTGTTAGGGATTTTCCTTGCAGTCTAATGTGCCATGAACTAATTTAGGATCTATCAAATTCTCATCTTCCGGAGCCACAGTATATGGGTTATATCTACACTGGCCATTCCAACAGGCAGTTCTACTACTAAAGTCACAATTCTCCAAAGAAAAACTAATCTAGGATCCTTGCTAATGTAAACATTTTGCTGCAAAACACTCTGATTTTAAAATAAAGCAACGTGTGATAATAAATACAATCAGAGTGCAAACGTGTAAAGAAGTGGCATTGCATAAGCACAGCTGTCTCAAAGTCCAAGCTGCAGGCTAGAAATCTTAATTTCAGCTGACTCCCTCTTAATAATGGGTTACCTTCCTATAAAGCATAGAGTCCATCTGCCCCAGGCAGATAAGTTTTGAAGCATTAAAATAGATACAAATCTAACATTTTCTCTCTGGCATTGAATATGTGAATTCTAGTGTGCTATAATGTGAGAATTCCAACATATGACCATTATGGAATAATACCTCATAGCTCAGCTTGTCATTACTTCACTTGTAATTCTTATGTTAATTATGTTCATAATTACTATAAACAGATGTGGTATGAATTCATGTGACCTTTTACTGCAGAATGCATCTCTCACTCTTTTCACTTTCTTTTAGCAATATGATATTAAGCCAGAACAAGGTAATCCTGACACACTCTGCATGTATGTGTGTACATACTGAAAATGAAACCATTTCTATCTCCTATATTTCAGTTGGAAGACCACCTATATGCCAGTACACTGACAGGAAAATGGGAAGTCTATCCTGAAAGACACCCTTAAAAGACTGTGCTTAAAGTGAGTATTTTGGCTAAACCTAGCTAAAACCACGCTGAAGCCTGGGACACAAATGGAGTACTGTATTTTTATTCAGCACCTTTGTTAATGTAGCAGTATCCTGCTTCACAGCTATAAGTGCATGACAGCCATACAGCAATTTATTTTACTCACAGCCCAACCATCACCGTCTGTACGCAAAACACACTTACAATAAAATCACTATGGATTTCATTAAGAGAAAGCCTACTTGAATTTCATTTCTTTGGACCTAATCTATAATTAGTGTGGACAGACAGGTGCAAACCCTTCTCCTCTACAGATGGCTACTGGAAATGGTGCAAAATAGCTCCTTCTGTTTAAACAACACACAGATAACCTGCTCTGCTCTTATCACTTACAATTACCTCCATTATACTGAACTAATGTTTACTTTAATAAAATGTCCACTGTTCTCTAAACATTATTTGGAAACTTTCATATCAATGGCAGAAAAAAATGAAGATGGAAGTCAGTGTCTTTCAGATGAAGTATTTTAAATTTTTAAAAAAATGTCCTTTTAAAGGGCAGGGTGTTTTAACTTTGATTTTTACATCTGTTTTTTTTTTTTTTTTCTTATTTCACAAAACCACACTGTATACTTTTTCCTGATGTATTTATGCCACCATATATTAAGCTAACCAACTTCAGAGTAAACAAGAGCAGGACAACTGTGATTTTAGAGCAAGTCTTCAAAAAGTAACATCTATATAGAAAAGCAAGAGCTTTTACATTAAAAGTTCAGTTTTTAAACCACCTCTTTCGGAGCTTTCATGTAAAGCAAGATGAAGAAAATGAAATCTGGAAGCCAATGTTTTAAGAATTTATACTCTCACTGCTTCTGCTAAATTCAATGTTTGTTTAAACTTTTATAAATCTTTTAGATTGCTATTAAAGGCTGTATGAAAAAGAGCAGGCCCCTGCTAACTGAATGGATTTTTTTTTAATTTACTCAGATTTAAAATAATTTATTTTTACAGCTCTTTAACTAAACCATGAGAAATAACCTCTGCACAAGAGCAAGTTCACGTTTTATTTCAGCTGATAAGGCTTCTTGATCTCTGCATGACAACTTAAGTTTCTACAGAACAAAGAACAAGGTCTTTTTTTTCTCCCTCCAATTTAAAAAAAAATATGAAGGTCCTGCAATAGCAACATACTAATATCCTTATTCAATTAGCTGAAGATTTAACAGTAATGGACTGTGGCAAGTGGATTTCAAAGATGAAAATGACAATTGCAACCCCTTTCTCCCACCACCCCCAATGCAAACAGTGCAGATACTTATTTCTTCCAAAGTGTCTGGCAATGAAGAGTTCGTAGTCTGCACATTACCTCAATGAAGTGGGCTTTGCATTCAATGCCTGTCGTCTGAAGTTCATTTCAGAGAAGTGAGAAACAGGATTTGACAGAGAAGAATGTCCTGAACTGTCTAGCCACTGACCAGCACTCCAGGTGGAGCTATTTTTCTCCCCTTTATTCTGTACACAATACTTCCAGCCTAAAACTCCATGTGCACATATGTATGCATAGTGTTAAGTATATACAGTTGAGACACTGTGTGGTGTTTTACTGGTCCATTATTTAGGCAAAAAATGAGTTAACATTAAGGTGATCAAAATAGTAGAAGGCAGTGTTTTACTTAAAAAGATTTTGGAAACTATTTAAAAGCTCAAAGCCTTTGAAGAAAAACAACTTGTGCAGCAGTTGCCAGGAAGCAGTGACCTAACGCTGCTGTCTGCATTCCATCACAAACAGATTGTTTCTTCTCGGTTAGGACATTTGTACTGCTAGAAACCAGCCCTAGAGATGCTTGCACACATTAAGGCTGAAATTTGCATAAAATCCTGCTATTTTATATACTCCTCAATATCCTGGCAAGCTGAAACTAGCTAACAGATTTAAAGATTTCTTTTGTTGTTGTTATCATTTGCACTATTGCATGGTTGAATTTCCTATGACAGAAAAGAAAAATGATGCAATATAACTATTACAGAGGAATAATAGTTATACTGCATGCTCAGATATAATAAAACTGATCTTAGGAAACTTCTCAATAATCAAATAAAATTTGGAAAAAAACCTTTATAGCAAGCCTGCAGTGTATCTTGCAACTCCTGAAGCCTCTACCAACAATTTTCATAGACCGTACAATAATGAATAAGCCATATTCATATCTTTTTCCTGGTATTTTTCTATTGATGGGGAGCCACAGAAACACCTAGTGCTAGAACCAAAACATAAGCAAGATAGACCAACTTTCTTAACATTCAGACAACCTGAAGGAAATTCCCTGATCACACTGGATTTCCGAAGGAAATCAGCCCAGAATAAACTGAATGAGGTTTTCAGACTTCCCCTGAAAAGGTCAAGCATCAGCTTTAACAACTATTAGAAACCAGTTTCAATCCTCTGGGTTATCCAGATTCACTAAAACTATTAGCAGAAAAGCTGAACAGAAAACCTGGACAATAGAATTCAAATCTAAAAATACGCTTTCATCCCTTGCTGCAAACTACATTTAAGAAAGTTGATTATTTAAACTTGCCATTGCATCTGTCAGGATGCAGAAATGGAGAAGGAAATGTAAGGCTAGAAGGGTATAATTAAATAAATTATATTCACCCTTAGCCCTAACATATTGTGTTTACAAATACAATAATTATGTTTCTAGCTACATGTCAAAAAAAAATATTTTTTAAGTCCTTCAAAACGCATGCAAGCATTACTGTAAGTAGGAAATAAGTCAAAACAGATTAGTAGACCAAAAACAGGGAGGAAAAGAAATCCTGCTTTGGTCAGCAACTCAGACCACCATCAGGGGATAAATCAATTTGCAGCAGCTGTGGACAGCCATTTAAGTCTGGACCTGAACAGATTAATTAGGGGAAGCGATGTTAAAAGTTAAAGGGGTCAAAGTTACATTAAGCACACGAATATTTGCTGGAGGAAGCCCTTGGCTGTACATACCAAGGCTCAAGACCCCCTTCAGTTAGGCAGGGGTATGCCTACAGCCTCACGCCTGGCGCTCGCCGTGCACGCCGCGGTAGTTCACACGGGCTGCAGAGGCTGGAAGTCTCCAGCGCTATTTGCCCACTCTCTCATTCGCCCTGCCAGTCACTAAGGGTGATTTTGCGCCCTATTTTGGCTTTAAAGGAGAGTGTGCAACTGCGCCCTACGCATCTACAGATGCCAGGGCTTCCAGTGCTGCTGCCGCCTGCAGTGGAAACCCGCCCGGCTCCGGGGGCAGATCTGCTGCCGCGGGGGCGATTCGCGGGCAGAGGCTGCACCTTCAGGTCGGCGCTGCCGGAGGGTTTCAAGAGCCAGGTCCTCGAAAGGCCACACTTCAGGGAGAGGCAGGGGCCGGAGGGGTGCGAGGCGTCGCTGCCGAGCCCGAGCCCGAGCGCTCCCGGCGGCGGCGGGGCGGCCGCCGTCCCGGGGCCGCCGTCCCGGGGCGCCGCCGCCTCGCTCCGCCGCGCAGCAGCCTTTCCTCGGGGGCACGAGGACGGCCGAACCTCTCCCACCTTCTCCCTCCCTCCTCTAAGCTTCCCAGCGAGTTTAAGGAAGTAACGTTTTACCTCCTCTTTGGGTGCAAGAGCGATTTTAGCGCTGCGTCCGATGAGTTACTTTCAGTTTCTCTCTAACCATTTAGGACAGCAGAGTGCAGTGACAACACAGGTATCTCTGTGTAAATCAGCATGTAAAGCGCTCGCGGGTCCCACAGTAAAGGTCGCAAGCCCTTTCCTACTAAGCGCAATTTAACCAAATCTCCTAACTTTGCCACTAACAAAAGGATCTGAACCCGCCAAAAGCGTGAGGCTCGTCCCAATGGCCGGGAGCGTAGGTTTGTATGCTCTGAATCTCCTTTACGGATGGCACATGACGAGTTTGTAGAATCAAACCGTTCACCTCAGTTCTACGAGCTGACACAATTGCATTGTACTGCAGTCTTGGAAATGCGGTCCCCAGTGTTCTCCTAGCGCTTTAGGAAGTGGGGTATTTGCAAGATCGCAAAAAAGATTGAAAATGATGTGCACAGCCTGAAATATTTCTTGCAAAATAGCCTGAAGTGATGTTGCCAATGCTATATAATCCGATGATTGTAATGAAACAAAAATCCCACCAGAAATATTTCAGGCACTCCAGTTCACATTGGCTAGCTCTGTGATCTAGCGAGCGAGAAGGGAGGAAAAAAAAAAAGAAAAAGAAAAGCAAGTCCTAAACCGATAGAAACACTAAGCTACGGAAGATAAGAATATATGCCTCGATGGTTATTTTTTGAAAACGAGATAGCTTGGTTTCCGGGCTTTTGACAAATTCAGGGTGCAAGCTTGCGAGCTGGAAACACCGGTCGTAAGAGTTGCATGCAATGCTAACCTTGCCCGGTTACAGCAGCAGCCTCGGTCCGACTGGGTTAGTTATAGCCACGAGAGCCGCTTTAAGCCAGAACAAATCCTACAAGGAAGGAAAAACAGACAAGGGGATCGCGGCTGCCTCCCCCCCGGCGCCCCGCGCCGCCCGGTACTCACGCTGCAGAGGGCCGGAGAGTCCCACCATCCGCCACGGGCTGCGAGCTGCAAATAAAAGTTCCCGTGCGCCTCGGGGGAGAGCCGGCAGCCCAGGCTGCTGCAGGGGAGAGGGGGTGGGAAAGGGGCGAGCGAGGCGGCGCGCCTTCCCTTCCCACTCCAGATGATCCACGTCCACAAAAGTCAAAACGAGCTGAGGAGAAACTCCAGCTGCTCTTTTTTCCCTCTCTCTCTCTCTCTCTTGCTCGCTCGCCTTTTTTTTTTTTTTTTTTTTTTTTTTTTTTTTTTTTAAAGGAGGATCAGCTCGAGAGAGAAAGACTGCTGCTGCTTCCAGCGGGGAAGGACGCCAACCAAAAATAAAGCAAAGTCTCCTCCACGCCGAGATAACGAGCGCCGCGCTGCTTGCTCCTCCGCGCCGGTGCCGGCGGTGCGGCGCGGCGCGGTGCGGAGCGGTGCGGTGCGGAGCGGAGCGCAGGGCCGGCGAGCGCGGGTGCCCGCGGGCAGGCGACGCCCGGGCGCGCAGCCCGTGCCGGGGGGGAGCGAGCCCGCGCCGCCGCCGCCGCCGCCGCCCGCTAGCAGGCCCCGCGCCGCCGAGTGCCGGCAGCCGGCGCGGCCCGCTGCCCAGGTGCGGCGGGGGAGGGCCCGGGGCGGGGGGCGGCGATGGAGGTGGGAGACATCTGCGGCGCGCGGGGGCGCGCGGGGGTCAAGTGCGCCGCGACAAAAGGCGGGCGCGGGCCTGGCCGTGCCGTGCCGTGCCGTGCCGTGCCGGGGCGAGGCGGGCGGGCGGCTCTAAGGGTCCAGACTGCCCTGCAGTAACCCAAGACAAGCACTTTCTCCAGCCATCTGGAGAGCTCCTGGCTCCTCTGCCTGTGTCTCATCACTGCGCGAGGAGACAGCAGCGCTGGAAATCAAGCCACTCTCAGATCTACGCTCTAATCCCCTTCTGTTAGCTGATTTCCAGTCAGACTGTTTGCTTTCGCATTAGATAATAGCCTTAGAGAAAACAATTATCATTTTCCTTTTCCCTTTGTTTTTCACTCTTTATAAAAGTACAGTATCGAGGAAGGCCTCCCTCTCCCTTTTTTAAGAAATTTGTAGTCTTTCATGGCTTGCAGAACCCAGATGCAATTTCACATTTCTCTGGAAGGGGATTCTGGGTTCTTCTGAAAGCAGAAACATGATCACAACAGCAGCGAAAACTAATTACTATAAGCTACAATTAATAGAAGCATGCTAACGTTTGACTTCGAGTCGGTTACATAATCATTTCAGTAGGCATCCGTGTATTTTCTGATTCATCAGTTGCTCCCTTCTACATTTCCTGGAGGATTTTACTGTCAGTGATACAACCTATAGCAAACTGGTACTTCTGCTATCATGATGACACTACATAAAGAAGGCAGCTCTATGGAAAAAAAAGTATATTTTTTTCATATTCTGAGTTAAAAAGCGGAGGATTTGTTAGGTTGCAGATATTTTGCAATAAGCTTCATTAGAGCTGTCAGGACTGCCTGGAAGTTTAGCTTATTTTTTTCCAAATGTCAAAGGTTAATAAAAGAGTTAGCATATAATGAGAGTTACAATCGACCTGCATTATTTTTTCCCAAACACACATGTATGTGCACACACACACATTTGAGGCCTGATCTTGCAAATACACAAATGTCTAATTTTAAGCACATTAACAGTCCTGTTGAATGCAGTGGAGCTTTTCCTATGCTTACAACAAACACATACATGTTCCATAATGGGCACTTAAGAGCAATATTTATCTGCTTCTGTAAATAGATTTGAAAATTTGGTTAATTTTGAAAATATATTTAAAATATGTTTTATGATCTACAGATATTTAGGGATACGGAACTTTAATGAACAGATTGCCCTATAGGAGTATGGGGTCAAATTTACCTTGAGGTAAACTGAGCTCAACAGAGCATAAATCAGGAGATCTTTGGGTTCACTGTGATTTCAATTTCCAACAATGTTGAGAGGCTACAAGTCTGGCATCATTTTTCAGTTTAAAAGCTATCCATTTTACGGAGCGCTATTTCAAGGCCAAAATTATTGCAGAATCTTTGAAAATATTTTAAAAATATTTTAAAGCAATCTAAAAATAGCGAATTTTGCCAGACCTCTTTTGTCTGCTGCAGATCTGCACACTTCAGTTGATCCTCAAATCTTCATAGTGTGATACTTGTGTCCCAGTTTTTGTATATGTAAACTGAAAAATAAATGAGATTTGCCAGTGGTTTTGCTGAAGTGTCAGGGACTGAACACCCAAATCTGATTCCCAGTGTGCTGCTTAAAAAAGCAGAAAAGACAACACTTCCCCTCTGACATATACCTCTAAAGGTCTAAAGAAGCTATTGACTTTCTAAGTATTATCTTCCAAAATAGGGAAGGAACATCATTTTAGATTCAGAAACTCTGGGAAGTCCAATCTAAACAACTAGCAATTAAATATCCACCTGCAAATTGGTTAACGTTTACGGACTTCTGTCTTTTTGCGTAATGAGAATAGAGCAGAAATCACCCTTTAAAACACCAGCCCTGACTCTTCTCGCACGGTATTCCCCAGTTTTCCTAGTAAGGACAAAGCTTACTCAGATAACAAAGTCTAGTAAACAGCGGTAAATGCTGGCTACTTCATGGTAACTACACTTTTCCCAGATGTGCTGGGAGAATAAATTGACACGATCCTAATAATAAAAGATTGTAACCATCAAGTATTATCATTACACTGCACTGCTGATGACTGAACACTGGCCTGTTGCAAACTACTCTTATCCCTTCCTTTTTCTTCTTCGTATTTATTTCCTGAATAATGTAGATATGTTTTAGTGAAAATGGAAAAATAAATGTTTTCTTTGAAAGATGAATTCATATTCCAGGAAGAAAAAAAAAATGCAGCCTCACAGTAGACCTCACAAATACTTGGTAACTTTACACTCTACAGATTTTTTCTGCAGACTGTAGATGCCATGTCTGATTTGACATATGAAGGATTTACACTGTGTATCACTGTGTGACATTGTGTGAGAGAAAGGCTGGTAAAAGTATAGTTGCACATGGAAGTCAGAAATATCCTGTTAGGCTGTCCAAATCTGACTATATTTTGATGGTACATAGACTGATCAAATGTTCAGAGATGAAACATGGCTTACTTTTTACTGTGAATAATTATATTATGGGCAGTCATCTGCACTGAAATTCTTGGAAGAGAACTTACATATCAACTCACCTCATCGCTGTTTAAAAATAGAGACAAGTATGTCCCTCCTAATTGTCACTGCCTTGCAACTCTGAGTGTTAAACATCATCACATGTCCTCATCCAGAATCGAGACAATCTACTCAAATGCTTTTCTGCTCAAACTGCACGCGCTCTAAGTTTGTACTTGTTTTTCAGCAATGTCTGTCTACTGAAGTGCCTTCCACTGCCGCAAGGCTCCGTTTCTTCCTCCACGAAGCACATGGGAAATCTTAGGTATTCATTTCGACTGGACCTGGGTTGGGCCTTACATATGTACCCGGCTCCTCCGCTGACAAGCGCGCTTTCGTTGAGTGGCACGGTACACGCTGGTGTAAAACTAAATGGTCAGGTAGAAGGTTAAACTGGATCCCTGATAGCTTTAACTTACAAACCTTTCCCTTAACCACGTTTTTCCAATTTTCCCTCTGATTTGCAAGTATATTTTAGCTGTTAGCGTAGGCCACGCTTCGTTTGCGTTCGTCCCGTTTGCGCACCGTCTGTAGGTCGCACGCTCCGGGGGATTTCGGAGGGAAGGAGACGGCTGCGTTACTCGCGCTGGCGTTATATACACTTTCTTTGAAAAATCCTTCGCAGTGTAGCTAGAGCGCGGGCTAAATCCGGCCTTGAGCCCTGCCCGGAGGAGAAGCGAAGGGGCCGGTCGGTGCCGCGCTGCCCCGGCGCTGCTCGCCGCCCCGGGCTCCGCGAGCGGGCGCAGGCGGCCCCGGGGCGAGCTGCTGGGCAGCTCCCCGCGCGGGGCGACGTGCTTGATAACCGTGGCAGAGAAGACGCAGCAGCCGTATAGATCCCCGCTCTTTAGTATGCAAAGCGTGTCCACTAGGTGATGTACATGCTGCAAGAGCTGACACGTTACCTGCCTGTCTCCCTGTTCTCACCGTTGTCCACCCTTTGCTTTGGAAGTGAAAAGAAACGTGTTAAGTTCCTGCCAAATTAAAAGCAAGAGGCTATCTACTTTCAGGAGTTTACAAGCTCCGCCGATGTACATTTTGCCATCTTGTCTAACACGACAGATTTCAACCCCAGTTGATATATATTTATTTGGGGAGTTCCTTAATTTATTTATACGCTAAGGACATTTTTTGCATTCTTGTTAGCCTTTCGGCGTTGTCGGTACTCTTAAAAACCGTTTAATGTTGCAGCATTTGAAAGCACTCTGCAGAAGTACTTTTTCACTGTGACAAGAAAAGGGGAGGTGGGATATTTTGGGAAAAGTTCACATAACAAAATTTAGATATCGACCGTCATCTCTGTGCATGCCAGCTCTGTCACAAAGTTCATTTGTTTTCAGTGAAATGTGACTTCTTACTAAAAACAAATCTTTTCAAGAGAAAAGATCCTATCGGCTAAATAAAACAACACCAAGAAAAAATAGGGAGAAGAAAAGGTTTAAAAAACTTTTCTATTCCCAGAAGCAAAAAGTTTATCTTGTCTTAATCTGTTGTGGGTGTTCTATTTATACAAATGCATATTTATTAAATATTTATTAAATCAATATTTAATATTGTATGTATTTTAATATAGAAAATACTTAGTTTTAGCGCGGGGATTTTTTTCTGCGTTGAACTCAAAAGTGCAGATTGCGCTGGAATAGCACAGACGTAGAGCATCTCCCCCAGCGAACGTGGAAGCACCGAAGTGGAAAGGATAAATTTCCTTTCCATCAGTGTCAAAGAGCAGGAAACACTTTGCCGCTGAGGTTCCTGGAAGCACTAAGTGCTGTATTAACTGCCCCGCAACGCGCGCACGCACTCGCGCGCAGGATGCTTCCCCCGGCACGGGGAAACCGTTGCCGCGACGCCCCCGCGCGCGGTTCCTTCGTTCCCGCCTGCTGCAATAAGCAATAGTGGTCTGTTATCAGGCAGCAATAAAATAAGCAGCCTCGAAGCTGTTTACCTAAACGCGCCTCCCAGTCCCTCCGAAGCCGAGCGGCGGGCGGCGGGCGCTGGCCCGGGGGCGACGGGGCAGCCTCCCCCCGCCGCCGCGGCCTCTCGCTCGCCCGCGTCCCGCCAGGGAACCCCACTGCGGTTCAGCTCCGGCAAAGCAGCGGGCTGCAGAGTGTCCCGCGTCTCCCTCGGGCCCGCGCCGTCCCGCGGAGCTACGTCTCCTAGGAAGGGCAGCGACATCGCCTGTGTGGAAGGGTGACGGCACAGCTCTCCTGTCTTTTGCACCGACACGCTGACAGTACGTTATTCCGCTTACACACGAGCTTAAATTGGGAATATACCGCTGCATTTCCCTGCTGCCGGCGACTAACTCACATACTGTCAGTGCTCCCGTATCAAAATCGTGGCTCAGCGAGGTTTCGTAGATGGAGCGATGTCCTTCCTCTCGTGCATCCCAACTGCCTGCCTCCAACTGCAAATAAAACCGGGTTGGTGTAGCTGGGGGCTCTATTTATAACATGACCTCGGGATGATGTAACTGAAAGCATATTTTCCACCCCCCAACACTACTGTTTATATTTGCATCAAACTAAATTAAACAAAGATATGGTTTAAAGTCTCTGTCTGAAAAAAAAAAAAAAAAAAAAAAAAAAGATTATTTCTTGAAGTCAGTTTTTGCTGTGACGGTTATTCAAAAATATCTGTGTTGCTGTATCTGGAAAACTCCTTCACAGAGACCCATAAAAACTCTAGAAGCCTTTTAGAGATTTTGGTATTCTAACTTCCTTTATATTGTTTTTAGAATTGTGTATATACTTACACCTGTTAAGAAGGCTTAGACTTTGCCTTGCTCAGACATTGTCCTTGCATGATTATTTTAGACTATAGAAAGTAATAATCAAACAATAAAATTAACTAAAGTGCAGTGCATAGCTTAAGCTGAAAAGTACATGTTAACATAAGCTAGGTATTTTTTTAAAAAAAACAAATAAGTATCATAGCAAGCAAAAATTCTATTTCAAAGTTTCAGACTGTTGTGGAAAAAAAAAAACAGCTAGATAATTGAGTCTGATATTACTTCATTTGTTGGACTCTATTTAAAGTGCGGTTTATTTTTAGAAAGAAACTGATGAAATCTAGTTTGCCCAGGAATAGTTATTTGCAGATCAATAGCAACTTAAAATGTTGTCTCATATGCACATCATTACAGCGAGGATGCTTTCGTGCATCAGTCACTTACTACTTCTGCTCTCAGACAAATAGGAAAAGTAGGAGTAATGAAAAAATTATGTCTTATAGAAGACAGAATTAACTTTTCCCCTTTTGATGGCAAAACCTTTCTTTTAAAAAACTTTTAAGGATGGAAGTTAAGAGGGCATTGGAAATAAATAAACTATAACAGAAATGTTCAGAGAGAGCAAAGCACAGTCTCAGATGCCATTTATAGAACAAAAAGGAAATAAACATAAGAGTTTTAACACTGCTCGGTGCAATGAAAAAATGTACATTTTAAAGGGAAAGTAACAAAAATAATTTCTGCAAATGAAGATGCTGAAGAAAGCCCACGTTATATGGTTAAAAAATAACTAAATTCAGCGTCTTCTGTTTGAACCAAATAGCAACCAGCTCTGGTGTATTCATTGTCAGTTCATTGCATTTTTTCTTGAAATAAGGTGCTGCTGCACATGTCAAAATCTCATCCAAAGTGCCATAATAATTTATTGCCCATCTACAGAAACAACCTAATTCCGTCTCACTGAAATAACTGACATGTTTGGCCACTGATTTCCTAGGAAAGGATCAGAACTAGGACGCTTACAGACCTTAATGCTAAAAATACCCTCCTTTTCAAATAACATATTTTTAGCTCAAACTTCTTTCCTTCTTACACAATTACTTGCCTTTTAACCACAAGCAAAAAAAAAAGTAAACTTAATATACTTGTTAGTTGTGTTCTGCATAACAGAAACCAAATAAGTCAAATTTACAAATTTAGAAGGCCTTTAAAAAAAGTTCGAAAGTAGAAGTTGTCTTTAATCTGCAAGTAATAAGCACATAAAAATATATAAAGGACTAATCTGCGCTTCTTCTGATTTGTGCTTGTTCGCTGTCAGCAGTGACACAGGACATTAACAGTGCCACTAACTTACCCAGGAGCTGGCAGACCCGTGACTGCGGAGCCGCTCGCAGCACCCGCGGGAAGATGCCCTGTGAAATACCCCACTCGCAGGAGGCCCCGGGCTCCCTCGCTCCGCTTTTCCTCTTTCTTTTCTAAACCAGATAGTTTTTTTTTTTTTTTTTTTTTTTTTTTTTTTTGACGCTTTCAGTATTGCTTCTTTAATTTCTTGCAATAATTTTGAGGAGATAATATACATTTCCTCGTGTCCTCCTTTTGCTTTCTCGATACCTAAACAGTCTTGCAGTGAAATTTGGTGCATAGTAGCAAAATTGGTACATAGAAATTTGGTATTAGACTTCAGTGGTTTCTAGATTAAGTCAGTCTCTCAAATTTCTGGGAGTTTTGTAAACTTAATTCCTTCAGACTTCCAATTTCAGATCTAGAGATTACTGTTTAGTAAACTTAGTGCTCTTCAACAAAGTTACCTCCTCATTTGGATCAGGTTATCTTCTCTAGGATTGCAGAGTTTAGTATCAGCCAATGAAAAAAATCTGATAGACTTCAGTATTCTTTCTCAATTAGCTATATCGGAACTAGATTTCCTTTGGGAACTTTGGGATCCATTCCAATAGTTAAAGAAGAAAGTCTGAGGATTCCTACATTTAACATCTCTTAGTCTGCAATGCTTTAAGCAGCACCATTTAGGATGGATGATTTTCTTCTAAGCTGCTCTTAGTGAATATTCGTAGCAATCTATTGTCATTAGTCCAGTTCTCGGAATGAGGAAGGCTACGCGTGGGGTGTTGGAGGTCTTTCCATACCACAAAAGCCAGGAATTCAAAGCTATCGAATTAAGCCTCACAGGCATTGTGCATCTGACAGAATACCAAACAAAAAAAAATATATTAACTTTTCTATGTTCCACTGACTTGTGGTATGAGTGGGAAGCAAGATAACTACAAATTTGGGGGGAAAAAAAAGAGTAACCACAAGCAATCAAACTTTTTTCTCCTTCAAATACTTTTGCTATTTTTTCCAAAGTCTTATAAGTCATGTTGAGTATATACAAGTTTCCCTGAAGACTTTCTTTCTGTGTATCATGAAGTTCATGGTTTTACCCAACATTTTTGGAACTGAGTACTTGGAAGTATCATGCTGCTGTTCTGGGCTGCTGCCCTATATATGGATAAATATCAATATCTTTTGTAATATATCATTTGTAATAACTTACCTTCTCATTCGCAGCTAAAAAATCTTAGAAAAGAGATTTATGGAACATGAACAGTCGTTAAATGTAGGCGACCAGTCTCTAGGTTCTGAGATCTCTAGTTTCTAGATATCTCTTTGTCTACTGAAGTCACTGATGGCTTGGATACTGGAGCTTTGATATGTGACTGAGCTCACAATGTTATATTGCTTCAAATATAGGTGGCAATTGCACGTAAACTACAAATAACCAGCTAAATTTCTGCAGATGCTAGCATGTCAGAATGACAGCAGCTTGCACTTTGGCTTTGATGACCACTTCTACTGATGAGATTGATCTCCATACATTTCTAGATGGATTTAATGTATGTTTTGCAGTAGGGCAGTATGTCTGTATTTCAGATATGTGAATGATCTCTATAGAGTACCTTATTAATAACATGGGTGTCATGGGGCTTATCATTAGACAGTCTCAAGACCCAGGATATACTATACCATTCTTTCATGTGTCCATGTGGTTGCTCAGAATCCTCTCTTTATTGGATTGTGCTTGGTTTTGGCATCTGAAAGCTATCTGGAACAATATGCTACAGGTTTCCAATCATGTCCGTGTAACTGGAGTAGCACCATACCAAGACCATAGCTGCTGGCATCTGCTGAAACAGCTGTAGACTTAGAAACATCATAAAACGCCAGAACTGGGGATGTTGTCAATAGAGTCTTTAAACACTCAGAAGCACACTTCTTTATCTCTTTCCTTGTCAGTGTCTGTTCTAAGCAGTTTATAAAAAGCTTGCCCTTTTTAATGACAGGTTAAGTATGAATTTGCTTCAGATTTTATCATGCTGATGAGCCATGGTAGTTCTGATACGTTTTTATGTGGTGGTATTTCAAATATATCTATTTTTTTTTTTGCATCTGCTTTTATTCTCTATTTATCAACCACATATCCTGACTACCATAGCCTGTATTTTTCTCTATTTAATTTTAGTCCAGCAGCCTCAGTCACCTTCAGAACTTGTGTTAACCCTAATGCTGTACTATTTCTCAAACTCCCAATAAACTACGGTTTCAGTTACATATTCCCCCAGGGCTTATGGAGATGTCTTTGGATGCTTCTGAGCTATCTGTGATGCCAAAATGATGACTAAAGCAGTATTTTTCTGTATGGTGTTTTAAGTGTTGTAATTTCAGCACTGTCATGATGAAGTTGATCTTGTTGGAGTATCTACCTAAATCTTGCAAGGAGGATATAGGCTTACCAGTTGATTATAAGACCATATCTTCATGCTGACAAGAATTAGCCCTTTTCTCCTCAGTCTTGCCATCAGTCTTCTTAGGTCTACTTCCACAATGTTAAGATATCTTCCTCATAAATGATACCAAAGAAGCATTCCAAGCTGTCAGTTCAGTTTTGAGTTTAATACTTCCTGCAATCCTACAAAGTCTTTTTTTAACTTGTGGAAAATACAAATTTCTGCATTCTTTGGCATGAGAGAAACATACACCACTTCAGTTGTGCTAACCCTCTTCTTTAGTTTGGCAGATTTCACCAAGCTGTCCTAAGTTCCTCTGTGCACTGTGCAAAACCCATTTGATAGACTTGCCTGTAGTGAACTCATTAGAAAGAAATCCCCCAAAACAGATTTCTTGCCTTAATAACCAAAGCAGATGTTGATTCAGTGTATTACATGTCCCTATCCAACTGAGCTTTTGGCCCTATAATTCTTCAGTGTAGCTCTAGACTTTTAGATTTACTTCAACCACCACCCCTTCCCCCCAAAAAAAAAATCAAACACAAAAAGCAAAAAAAAAGAGATTTCCTTTCTCATTGATCGTAGCAGAGGCCTTGACAATTCCTTTTAGATTGCTCCTCTTCCTAATTTCTGCTCTGCTACATTGCAAATGACTTCTAATTGCGGGAAGCACAAACCTATCTCACGTTTCTGTTGCTTAAAGCCAGAGTCCAGCCAGGGCCAGCCAGGGGACCAGCTCCATCCCTCGTCACTGCAAGACGGCAGTTCCAGGGCACCTTCCTCGGAGAATTTGGGGTGAGGAACATAAAACGGGGTTTGGCAATTCTTTTCATTTCAGCTGCTTATCTCTCCTCAGTGCCTTCCTACTGGTGACTGCAATTTCTATTTCACAAATGAAGTTTAAAAAACAACTGAAAATACAGACGTGCTTGCTTATGAGCATGCATTCCTTTTACCAAGCCTAGGAGCCAGTGCAAATGGCTATGTCCTTTCTTTATTTTTGTGGGGACATGTTTTCCCTAGTGTCTCTGTTTTGTACACATTTTGTGCTTCCTTCATTTCCCTGCTAAGGAATGCTCAAGCATCACGCTGTCTTTTTAAGTAGCATTTTATGTGCTTTTCTTCTCCTATAATGCCACCTGTACTTTTTGTACTGTTTCCCCTTCTTTCTTTATGAGAAACTTTCATTTTCACTGGTTCTTATTGCTGTGCCAGTTGTCCCACATTTTCTAAGCCAGCATTTTTTAAATCCTAGGTATCAGTCACTCTCTGATGTGTTCATTCTTGTTGATATCAAAGCCACAAGGCTCTCTGCATTCATTTTGAGTCTGCAGACTCAAATCACATTAGAATCTGCTTATCAAATTGTTAAGGCCAATGTCTTAGCATTGCCTTTCTTAAGAAAGACGAGCGATTTATAAATATTTTCAGCTTAATTTCACATTGGTTAAATTGATGTGCTAACATACATCACCCCTCTTTTTGCTAAAGTGTACTTGCACTAATTTTTTTGTAGCACTGATTTCACGAATGCCATTTGAGCGTATTAACAGCTGGAGATCTGGACAGCATTTCATTTTATTCAAATAATTAATTTCTGATACTGTGTCAGAAAATGATATAAAAAGAGAGAAAAGAGCTACTCTGTTTCACAGGTGTAACTTCTACAGGCCAGTAGTAATGCTGGTGACAGTACTCAATGTGTCATAGTGGGCTTTCTTCAAGAAAATAAAATTAAACTGTAGTTTACCTTCCTTCCTATAATCAAACTCATATTTGTGGCTTTGTGAATTAGGAAACAAAAATTGCCTCTTTATTCTCCTTAGTACCAGTACTTGCATTTCCACCGAGAGCCAGAATAATGGAGAATACAATATTTTGGGGAAAAAAGAAATAGAATCTCCCTGCTCTTCTCTCCCGCCAATCATCGAATTCATCATTGTACTCTTATGAAAAATAGGAAATCAGCCCCCATTTATATGTCAGCAGTTTGGTTAGGATTTATACCAGAGTATCATTGTCAAGGTCATGGGGATCCAGAATCCAAACCTCAGCACAAACCTATCTTCCAGCAACCTTGCTCTCCCGCGCCAGCCGGGGACATCCAGGGCTGGCTGTGCTAGCACGTCCCGGCTCCGACAGAAGTGCCCTTCCCCAGGACGCGCCGATGGGAGTCCACCTGCTACGCTGGCGGGGTTGCAGCTCCGCCACCTGCAGCCAGGAGGGAAGGGAAGGGAAGGAGCTCACCGCCCCTGCCCGCAGTGCCCGTTAGGTGATCCTGCTCCTGTGTAGGAGGATTTACACCCGCAGATGGGCACAAAATGACCGTGGCCATCTCCGCTCTGCTCTACTGACGCTGCTGCTTCTGTCAGGACTTGCTGTGTGGTTCTTGATGTCGGTGACAAAGCCCTGAGGAAAACAGCACCTGCACGGATCCTCACCTCGTCCAGCGCTAATCCCACTTCCCTGCTGAGACCTTCATTACCCAAGAAAAGCTAATGTCTGAGCGGTCACGTTTACTCTACCCATCGTGCACGCCGCACAGTGCCTGCGGGTGTTCAGAAATACAGTGCTGATAACAACATGTTATCACTTGCACATCATGAAACGTGAACTAATTAGAAAAAAAAAGAGTGAGAAGGAAGTAATACTTGGTCCATACACACACACGAATATCAGGAAAGGCATCTGGAACAGGCCTCCTGTCTCTTCCCAGTAGAGGGAGTAGGGAGGTCCAGCTATCCTTCCTCCACCTGTGGTGCTTAAATATGGAACTTAAAACTACGACGAGAGGAGGAAAAAGGCTTCATCACCTCTTTATTTCTACATGTGTTCACTTCCTACACAGGGTGGGCAGTTTGTACAAACTAACTGATTACCTCCGTTGAGAAACTGATTTCACTGTTTGCGTGTTGTTATGCAACACTGCAGGATTAGTGTCTGTAGCAAAAATACCACAGATCATTTCAAAGGGTACTCACAGTATCAAATATACTATTTCGAGTGGTGTGCTTGCTTTTTTCCACCACTCAGCAAGACTGGCAAGCACAGTTTCTTTAAAAGGAACAAGAATAGATCTGTTTTTGTGGCAACTGTGGTTCTTGGTGAGGAAGAAAATGAAGGGAAATGAATCACAGGCTTTCTGATAAGTACAAAGTGTTTATAATGGTATCATGTCTTAAAGTGCATGATTGAAGAATTTAACACTACAAATATTTTCTCAAATTCTCTGATGTTTATAATGCTGCTCTGCTCTTACATAATGGACTTTTGCCAATGGACTTCACAAGTGGAGAGATCTGTTTGGTAGGTGAGGAGGTGAAGGCACCAAGTGAGTAAGAGTGGCAGCTCGCCCCAGAGCCCCCACAAAGTCCGTGATACAGGATATCCACGTACTTATTCAGTGCTTTCGCCCCTACGCAGCACGGCCAAGCTCCGACCCAATCTCCAGCCAACAAATGCAGCCTAAGGATGGCTCGTAACAGAGCTCCGCAGAGGAAGAAATCCTTCCCGCCTACAGTAACAGACCTCTAGCAGCATTTCTTCCCAACGAGGGAAAAATCTCAGCAAGGTCACGTGCCTCCTGTAACTCCCACCAACTCAAAACCGGTGCTGGGACTCGCCTGTCAGCTCGTCGTTCAAAGCAAAGGGCACCCACGCGGAACCAAAGCCCCTGAGGAGTCTCCGGCAGCCGGGCGGAGGCGCGCGCTCCTTCGGATGGAATCTGTCCTGGTGTAAAGCGATCGGGACGGGGAAACCTCCCCACACCTCTTAGAAACCACGGTGAATATCACAGCGTTACAGAAACAAAAATAGTCTCACACGCTAGGCAGAAATGGTTTCTTTCCAGGGTATTAATCAGTCAGCCTTATTTTAAAATAAGCCTGTTATTAATTTCTGCTGTGGTAAATTTTAGAGTAATGCTAATTGCTTAATATTACAAGCCAAGAAATGTACGGTAGTTCATATTGCTAGGTTTTGTAATTTTTTTTCCAAAGAACAAAATACTATGGCATCTTCTATTTTTATCAACTTCCTTTTGAAATTTATATTAAGCTGGAGCATGATGGCCATAGTAGAGTCATTCCTAGCTTATAGTACATTTTGAATGCGGTCTGACACAAATATTGGAGCTTATTACGGTCACAAGTGCTAAGTCTTTTAGCTGATAAGGGAAATAGCAGTCTTCCTCACAGCAGATGTTATTCCAAGCTGTACCAGAGTTCTTTATTACACATACAACATGACAGCTCAGTGTCCTACTGCTTTTTGGACTTCCGCACAGGTGCTGTTGTATTCCTTTCTCGGCAACCCTGCGCAAGCATAGAACAGTATTCCAGGCCTAGTCTGCGAAGTGTAAGTATTTTTATAGCCAGATTAGCTTCTACGGTTGCATTTGATCAGATATAAATTGGCCTTGGGGTAACAATCGCTTCCCTTTAATTACTTATGATTAATTGTCTTTTGCCTACTGTGTAATAAACATAATATAAAGACAAACATGACTAAAGTTTACTAAAAACACATAACACACAAATCTCTGCTGCTGCTCTGGTTACAGTCTGACAGTTTCCAAAAGAACACGGGGAATACTGCTTAGCAATGTTTGGCTTCTCTTCGATTTTGGCCATTTCAGCACTTTATTTTCTCTAGATGCTTTTAACTTCTGACATCCTCCAAACAAGGTCTAGGCCACTCTAACTTCAGCAGTGCATAACGTGTCACCTGTTTTGGTGGCATCAAATGTTATATCCATTTTAATTTGGACTTCTCTAGCCTTTTCCTCTTGACTGCCTCTGATTTCTTGATAATGCATCTCTTTCCTTGATGCATTTTCTTCCCTGCAGTTTCATTTCATGGCACTGCTTTGAAACAGATGCTCTGGCTACTTGCACAGTCACTCCTGCCAGTTTCATGATTCCTCCTTGCTGTTTTTGACTGTAACCCTCAATTTACTAAGGCCTAATTGTAAGAGATAATGTGAAAAAAGATCAAGTAGGCAGAAGATAAAATCTAGTGTAATGTAACTTCAGCATACATTTTCTATGGCATGCTTTATTTTTCAGGAATAAGAATTTCTGGGTTCATACTTTTTATTTTGGATAAAATAAAAATATATTCTTTCTGTAATTTAGTTAAAATAACATGAGCTACATAATGGGATAGAACCACTCAAAAGAAAATTGGGAGATATTCTTCTGCTCCTCATTTACACCTTATTTAAGTGTTTCACTTAGTTCAGAATTATCAGCATGATTGTTTAAAGCTAGGTGCATAAATCTGTATTTAGAAACACAGTTTGCTTGCTTTACATATAAGAATGACATATAATATAACTAATACATTAGGAAGACTCTGAATATTCAACATCTGTGAGAACAAGGAATGCCCATATGACATAAGTATCTCATCTTAGGCATCCAGATTTGACATTTTCAATCTTAATGTTAATCTCATTTTTCAGTTCATGCAAAGTTTCCCATAAGCACAATAGAAAGGCAAACATTTATCTACAGCAATTTTTTGTAGCTGAAAGGACCTTGGATTTCAGCATTTATGACTTGAATTTTGGTGTTATAAGATGAGAGTGCATTTGTATGTAAAATGAGATACGATTTCCTAAAGGAAGTGTAGTGGATTAGTAAGATCCTAGCAAAAACTTTCCTCTTCACATTTCTCTGTCTGTGATTTTTTTCTGTCTTCTAAGGAGAAGAAATGGGCTCTCTAGACCACATTTCTGTCAGTGATTTCCAGGCAAGCAGACTGCCATGCTGCAGAACGCCTGTGCTCAATGGTTCGCACTGGCCACCAGCACTTATAGTTCCTGATGTTAAAGACTGTTCATTACGACCATTCATTAGTCGTAAGGCCACTACATATAGGCCATTAAGCATGCTTCTGTCAATTTAATATACTAAAGTGTACTTAACCTTGATGATTAGAGAAGACATTATTGAAAGATTCAGATGAAGAGATAAAGATAAAACTATGCATTAATTATGCTGACTTTACCTCTCATAACAATATTTACACCAAATCAGCAAAAGTAGAAAACATTACAGCAAGACAAACTAAGGCATGAAGAAGGCAAGATATAGTTTAATTAGATTTAAAATGTTAAAGTGTTTAGATCCGAGGAGTATCTGAATACTATGGGGAACGTTTCTCAAGACAAAATCAAACTCTTAATGATTGATGTGATAAAATGAAACCACAGAGAACACCAAAGTTCACATATTATTCCCAAATTCCTGCACAAATATGAATTTTCAAGCATATGCTTCCTAGTATGAAAACTCCTGGGAAATAAGAAAATCCATAAAACTGTGAAATGCCACTTGTAACCCTGCTGTATATTGACGTCCTGAGCTAGTTTGAATGTAGCATTCATTAACATGCGTCAATTTTCTAAAGTTTGATACTATAAGGTTATGCATGCCCTAATAATTCAAGTGAGATGGATAGTTAAAATAGACTGCATGATTTTGACTTCTAATCAACAAAGTTCATTGTTTTTTCACTGAGTTTTGGGTTTCATTCAAAGCTGAAACTCATGGCAGAACTCCAGGGTACTTCTCCGTGTTTTCTTGACCTTGAGCCTATTGCATTTCTACATCACGAGGCAGAGCAGCCTGAATGAGCTAACCTTTCCACAGCTCTCGAGAGCTGTTACCTTTGGTGATGATAACCAAGTTACAAGGGAGAACATTGCATCTCCTCCATACCAGAATGAAATTAGATGAGTCCTTTTTATGAGATTCAATCCACGCTGCACTGGATTTCGGAATGGCACAAAAAGTGACTTGGTCAAACAGAAAAATCTGGGCTGGGGAGGACAAATCTATATGCATGAAAGAACAGAAGAAAAGTTTGCACAGAGACCTGGAGAAAAAAAATGCAGTGCCTACCTTTCCTGTAAAAACAAAATATTCTTGTGAGAAGAAACAAGTTCAGCATCTCTTCAGGTATACGAATTCCACAGAATGCACAGCTGATTCACCCACAAGCCCCATATATTTATAACTCAAAAGAGTTGGTCCACGGTAGGTCTACAAGCCAGGCAGAAAAGCTGCAAGCAAGCCTGGATGATGATGAATGTTTAACTATAAACTGGTCACAGTTTGTCATGTTATTCATGCCATTGCGAATCATTGCAATTTTAAATGGACTATATTTTACTTTGAAATCTTAAACAATAGAAAATGTCAGGTTCAGTTATATATTTTCTGATTTGAGGAGTAAATGGCCTTTTATACCCACAGACACACTATTTTGATAGAGGCTGTAAAGCACACATACAACATGAAATATGAAAGGAGTGGAAAAAATAAATGTCACACGATTGTATTCTGCAGTCAAGCTGAAATTTCAGCCTTTCTCAGAACACCCACAGTCAAACATCTAAAGTTTTCTTTGGAGTCTCACAAAGGGTTAAGGCAGCTTGTTTGGCATTAGATATTTGTATAATGAGCTTTTACTGAAGTAATTAAAATTTGTTTATAATTAATACAGATGAATTGGTTTCTGCACAATAATAGTTAGGAGATTAACAAAGGCCACATTTTGGCAACAGGACTACGTTCTTTTCCAAGTGCTGTGGGACTTTATCCAATGAATGTCTGTCCAATCCGGCTGATTCTTCAGAGATGCCATATGGCACTGCTATGCATTACAATTTTTTTTCTAAAAGGCAGCCATATGACATAACTGATCTTCAAAACGTTGTCAGAAGGCATTACCTAGGTAGGCTGCGAGCTGCTTTCCAAAAACTTAGCAAGCACAGGGGCTATTAATTATGAGCAAAAGAAATGTGCGCACACACGCTGGAAAGTTGGCATCCTTTCCCCTCTAGTCACAGCTGAGCATCTCTTAAAACTGCTCAAGCTAGGAAAGTGAAGAGGGTTTTATCATTTTTTTTAACTTTACACATCTTTCTCTAAAACATTAATGCAGCAATTTCACAATCAAGTTATCTCAGAAGTGTCAGCACATCTGACTTCAAGTGCCCATGAATGTCTTATTTTACCAGCGACATATATTCTTATATTAACTCACCTGCTTTCACTAACACATTTTCTTAGATCAATAAATTGTTGCCTTTCCACACCCTCACGTGTCCTCTGAAACCACGACAGCAATAGTATGGAAAAGGGACTAACACTGCCAATGTCTGCAGTAGTTGGGATGAGTGATGTGGTGAATGACAGCTGAAGACCTTGATACTGCTCCTTCGTGTAGTGCAGGAAATACTGCATCGCCGGGGGTGGGTCGTGCAGCTCTATTCTTCTCCTACAATGTTCTTTTCCTCGAGCCTTATTCGCCCAGTGGGCACAACAGTGCTCCTTTCCTCTGATAAAGCTCCTGAACCCTTCAGCACTAGGGATCTGTCAGAGTGACTGTCCTACAACATGTGCTGGGCAGCTTTGTAGTAGTTCTCACGTTGGAAGATTTCTGCCAAACTGGGAACATGTTAAGGGCTTGCCTGCACTGTAACTGACACCGATTTTCAGGCCTACTCTGCTTTCCCATGGAGGCAAGCCTTTTGCCTGAAGTGGAAACCATTTTTAATAGATCTACTTATAGACTGGAATAGCGTATAGGGCCCTCCATTTCCTCCTGATCATTAAAGTATTTGGGCATGTCTGCACTTTAGATTTGCTGTGTGCTTTTTTTTATTTCTTAAAAATGTTAGATTATCTATAACGACTACTGAATGATCTTTATGGCCACACTATATCACTGTTGTCCGCACTTCTGTACGATTTTGGTCTCAGATGGTGATATTTTAGCAGAAATACCCTAAATTCCAATTATATACCCCGTAATGCATTGCTCAGCTAATGTTCTGTGGTTGTTCATATTTTCCACTGTAGGATTCCTAATAATGAATAACAAAAACTGTAGAAGTTGGAGTCAAATGAAAATACTGATGTGATCCTTCTTCCCTCATGTTGGTCTTAAGGTATTGCCAAGCCATGTGAACATGCTATTCTCCTGGTGATTAACAAAATAGGCTTCTGCAATGCTATCAACAAATGATAAAGGGATTGCAGAACGAGGGCGTGAAGGATCTCAGAAAGAGGAAGCTAATACCGAAGACCTTCCATGCAGAACTTTTTGCCTGAAGTGGCTTTACATTTTGCACATCAAATGAAAATGAAGAGATGAAGGATTGGTGTGATTGGCATTGCAGAAGTGGTGACAGAATTACTGCATGCTGAACTGTCTCAGTGTAACAGGTTTCTAGAACAGTGAATGTCTTACAAGAAAACTATATGACTGCTACAGCTATCTGCAAGCCTGGCACTTTTTGTGACTGCCAGTGTGTAGGAAAGGAGTTTGATGTTGGTAAAACAGCTTGTGACATTAGTGCAAAGGATTTATCAAGATGATGCTGGATCAAAACACAGGATACCATACAGAAAGCTGTTAATGTTTCACAATTAGGTTTCCTGGAGTGTAGACTGGCAGCAGGTACATATTCTTTCCATTTACTCCTTACACTGGACTTCTGAACTCATGAAGAGAAACCATTTTCTCTTCCTGGTGTTTGAAAACCAAGCTAATAACTGCTTGGAGAGCTTGACCATACTGCTGAGACCTGGTCTGGAGAACTTCATGACTTTTAATTTACTGGACATTTTCTGCCATAAGAAATGGAATTTTTGTTCCCTTGGTCTGTATGGCGATGTTATTCTCTTAGACTTTGTGGAAACCGCAGTATCCCTAGAAAGATTTTCCTGGTTACCCCAATGAGAGAACAAAACGATTTTATCTTTACCTTGAATGTCTGTAGAAGAATTAAATGTGCAGTTAGGGGACTGAGGGGGAGAGGCTCATTTTTAACCTAGAATTTCATAGCCTGAGAGCAGATTCCTGCTCCAGCCGGTGGTTACTTAGAAACCTGGAGTCAGGCATTTACCAGATTTCAGAGAAGAAGCTGGGGACATCTATGAGCAATACATGTTTTTATGTTAATGCGTAATTGCTGCGATGCACATATCTATTAATACTTCCTATGCAGGTTTTAGTATGATGTAACGTATGTGAGTATCCTAAGAATGCACGACTGGATTTTAATGTAGTGTTGCTAAGGTGCAGTGAAAGTTGTAGCTTTAATAAAATGGCTTACGAGCGAGAACAGAGGAGGTGGACATTTTTATTAATTATTTTAGATTCAGACCCTCAAGGGCAAATTAAAATTTAACAAATAATGAATATACACATTTCTTACTTTGTCGTAATTAAAGAAATATCAAATGGACATGACGATTTAAAAAGTTATAAAGTATAAAAAGAATAGAAGTGTTTTGCTGTTAAAGTGACAAACATGCAGAAGTCCTCTGCATTGTGGCTGCTGGTAAAATGGTATGTTTCTTGACTGGGGTAGGGTTAAGAGGAAATTGCTATGTCCAGAATTTTATATATTGTCCTGTGGCACGGGCAGCTGCGGAAGGGATTTCGTTCTGAGTGGCGCAGTGAAAGGTGTGTCCGCGAATGCGTAAGCTTCAGCGATAGAAGCCGGAAGGGGACGTGCGGATGACTGCAAAATCAGGGAGGAGAGAGCCTGCAGCTGCCGTGCTCTCTAGAGTGTGTGGTTGTCGGTCCCAGCCCCTTGGCCTGTGAGAAGGTGCTGTTTTACTGTGCTTTCTTGTTTGCTCTTTGTCCTGTTTCACGAGCCCCGGTTAAGTGCTTTTCTGAATCAGGATCTAGGATACAGCGTGGGTTATTACACAGGGAGTTGTTCTAACACAAAAAAATTATTGACTGTAACAGCTGTTTCGTAAGTGTTAAAAGTTTACCATGAAAGCACGAATTAAGGCAGATTTATGAATATGTTATTTTTAACATCTCTTTGGGATAAAAACATATTTAGAATATATGCAGTAAAACTCCTTATGAAAAGTAGTTACTTGACATGTAGAAGACACACTCTTAAAAGTTTAAGAACTTGTTATGTTTCATAATACGAAAAGCAATTAGAATACTTATGAACTAATCTTATGTCAAACTGTATCCTTGAATGGAAGAGTCATTGATTTATAGAAATTTTAACGACGTCTTGAACTGATAAACTTTTTTTCCATTTTTACAATTGAAAGACATGTAAAACATCCAAGCCAAAGCTTTCTTGACTTCAAAAAATCTTTTCTTTTTTTTTCTGGTGCCAAGTTTCATCTTGGAAGGAACTTTTACAGCTGATTTAAAACACTGTAGAAGAGGATTTATAGCAGAAATCTCTACCCTTACTATAACAGCATTACTGGGTACCGGCCTCTAACAAAAGTCCATGCTTTGCCATGATGTACTGGAAGCAATGTGAATAGAATGCCATTATTTGGAGTGAGAGGAAATGAAATTCAATTCATCTACCTTAATAGAATAGTCTTATACTTAACAGATAATGTCAGTAGAATAGAACGTTGTCACAGGAAAATTAACTGCTGCTGCTACCTAAACGCCAAGGCAAAGCTGAGGTGCTTAGACAAAATGAATCTGGGGGCTAAGCTGAGTTACTTTTGAAGCGGGAGATACTGATCTGGTGACCATATTCTGTTATACAGACTTCACGTTTAGCCCAGAGCACAGCAGGACCTCAGAACCAAGCAGCAACAAGCAACAGCAGCTTAAGACGTTCCTACTTCCCTGCCCCTTCCAGGGGCTGGTTCTGTCTCCTGTTGCAATGTGCACTCCTTTCCTGGCAGCTGGTTTGTGGTGATCTGTGCAACGGTCTGGGTTAACAAGCACTTCCATCCCACCCACCCACTTTTTTTTTTTTTTTTTTTTTTTTTTTTTAGAGAATTAATTTTTAGTCACTCATTTCCTGGTCCAGTCTCTCGGCCAGATCCACAAAACCCTGCATTGACGCAACTGCAGCAGCAGCTCTACTGTGGCACGGGGAAACGGCAGCCAGCAGTGTGCGTGCTGCCGGTCATTAGCATGCCTCCGAAGTCGGTTGCGATGGGGCAGCAGCCCCCACAGCAGATGCAGACAGGACCACTTCATCTGGCAGTGGCGGTCGCGGCAGCGGTGCTGACCTCCTGGGGCGGGTGCACGCAGGAGGGCTTTGAAAGGCCGTGCTGGAAAGAGTGCAAGGTGCGTCCCCTCTGCACCTCTTTGTAGTAGAGCCAAGGACTGAAACCAGATGCAAAGCTCTTTGGCCAGGTGTTGAACTGTGTCTTGGGATATTGAATAAAATTTTGAGTAGCAGTGGGATTTGGGGTGTGCAAGAGATGTCTGCGTGATTTCAGTTCTGCCACTGGTTTCCACCGTGCTGTCCCTGCGGAGGCGCGAGAAAGAAGCTGTGGACACTGACGAGCGCCAGAGAGGGGCAGAGGCTTTCTGTGCCTGCCTCTGCGGTGCTAACCTCGCTATTCTGATGCTCACAGCAACGTTTTGAGCTTTATGAACACCAGCCAAAGAGGTGGGAACCAAGGCCTTTTCATCTTGGTGCTTCATACATTTAATGTACTATTTATAAACCATTGAGTTGCTTCAAAATGTTAGTATCTAGCATTACTTAAAACTCTTTTCCACTATGGCATTCTTTAAATAGAGTGTGATTCTTTCCCTGGGCAGAGCGGCTAGTAATGCCACTAAAATTAATGAGACTCAGCATGCAAAAAGGTGACAAAATTCAGCCTGTGAAGATTAGCAATGCAGTAACCCGAATAAAGCCAATTTATATCACAGATCTCGTTTATTTTAAGGCCAGAAAAGACCACTGTGATAATCTAATCTAGTTTCTTCCATTACTCAGGCCACAGAATTTCACTAAATGATTGCTGCATTTAGTTCAATAATTTATAGTTGAGACAGACTAATATTATTTCTCTCAAGATATCTGGACAAATTTTCACGTGGTAGAGAATTAGCATGGACCTGAGAAATATCTTCCATTATTCAGTTAAACTCACGTAAACTATCATTTCTAACATGATATGTGTACATTCCTAAGATTTTACCCTTTGCCAGCTTTCTGAGCACTGACAAAAAATGTTCTCTTTCTGCAGTAAAACAAATTTTGAATATGGATGACAGGTAATATATGCAAACTTTTATTAGGCCATAATAAAACTAAGTTATTTGAGTGTAAAATACTCCAACTTATTTTATTTTGCCCTATTGTTTAACACTAATTCGAAGTTTGTTTATATTTAGATATCAGTGAACAAAGAGCTTTATGTCTTGATAACGGCAGTGATTTACAAACATTTGCAAATAGCCTGCTATTGTTTTATTTTCCATGATTCCTGGCATTGCTCGCAAATATTTTTTTCTTCAGACAGTAGAAGCAAAGTCTTACTTGAATCAGCAACGACATTAAGCGGAGTTGAGGGAGTTCAACTGCTTTCCAGTTTCTGCCTTCTTCCTTTCCCAAAGGTCTTTTCCTAGAAAGCTGCTTGGAAAGGTGTGCAAAGCAACCCTCACTCTTCTGTGCCTTCAATCGCTTCCCCCCAGGAAAGCAACTGTGAAGCTGCCAGACGTGGAGCAGCCAGGCTGGGCTAAGTACTTCTTCTAACTAGTTGCTCCAGCAAGTGAAGCATTAACAGACCAGTAACAGCCCTGATTCTCCATTCGCTGGAGGAGATTTTACACAAGCTCATTTCAGCTACAGTGAACAAGAACTAGCATATATATGAGAAGAATTAAGACTGAGATGCTAAAGGAGATGAAACTAAAAAACAAATAATAATAAAAAAGCCAGTCAACTAACAAAGCAACAGTGGGCTTGAAGAGGCCTGATATTTAGAGGCCTGATATTTAAATATCAGAGGATTGATATTTAGATTTCTTGGCTTCCTCGTTGATAATTATTAACTCAGTGGCAACATATCAGATAAAAGAGAGTTGAGTCACATATCTTGGATAATAATGTCTAGCAATTTTAATCTTTCTCAGCAATAAAACAAATAGTATCTTCTTTAGACTGCAGTTTGTTCAAGGATGATGTGTGTAAAGATACCTTCTCTTACCTTCTGTATGAGGAACAACAGAGTGGCCTAGGGCACTTTTGGCTGAAAAAAATGACCGAAGAGGAATGTGATGCGCATCTCCATAGCCATGAGGGACGTAAGGCAGAGGAGAACAGGCATCGTAGGAAACAGCAGACTCAAAACAGACAAACAAAAATGGTCTTTTATGCGATGTGTGCCACAGATGTGATTTCCAGATCGTGGGCTAGATTTTAAAAGCTCACATGCATTCACATATGATGCATGCAAAAAGTGATTCAAAAATTGACAAATTTATTGAAAAAAAAGTCATTAAAAGGCTATTCTAGTGCCACAGCTCTTGCTCAGAATGGCCCCAAGATACTGATTTTTTGAGGCTGGGAACATATCCTGGAAAGATTTCACTACATTTGCCTTTTTTTTTTTTCTTTAAGCAAGTGTTGGTGCTTACTCTCAGGGGCTGAACACCAGCTAAGATTAACTTTTTGTTCTGAATGGATACAGCTACTGTAATGTTCTCTTTTAAGATCTGAATTGTGCCATTTGGTACTGATTTACCCTTGGTGCATTCCAAGGGTAAATCAAAGTCATAAAGAACCTAAAATTGTGAGAATTTAAATGCTCGGTCTGGTTAGATTACATAGAGCTCACTGTCAGAGTGATGCACTTTTGGGGAGTGTGTGGTTCAGTCTCAGTCTTTCCTTTCAGAACCACTATCAAGTGAGAATTGCCATAAATATATCACTTTATATAAAACAATTGGCACTCAATCAGTTGTCAAAAGACTTGAAATTACAGATAGATCATATCGTCCTTTATCTGAGAAACCTCGTAGATATGTGATTCAGAGACAGGCAATTACTAGTCTAACAGGACAAGAACAGTTACAAAGTTAATTACCTGTGATTATCTTACAAAAGGTGGTGATTATATAGCTGAATGACAAAAGAGGAATGTTCAGGAAGACAAAAACACACAGTACCATAAACTGATAAAAACAGGGCCACCCATTGTTAAATTAGAAGTAGCCCACTTTAGTTTATGTTTCTATTACAATAACACCTTCCCCTTTCTCCTAAATCTCAGTGCTCTTTCTCAAAGAAAGCACTAACCTCAAAAAGCTCTACTATCTCTCCCTCACCTAAAGCTCTTTTTTTTGTCTCCAAAGTTTTAATATGACTTTTAAGGGCTGCTAAAGTAACAATCAACACAGGGTACTGCTGGAAAAGGAAGTATCCAGCATCTGCAGCAAGTATCATGCAATCTTCTCCCAGCTTGTTGTGTGTTTACCTTAATCTTCTTGACTTTATCATACCTACTTGACCCATCCTTTAGCCTGCTGAATAATGAAAATAATCAATTCAGTGAATTCTAGTTGCTGAAGAGTTAATAGTAAGTCTGAATCCCTTTCACAGTCCTAGCACTGTCAACATATGTGATGCCAATGAAGGAATATGAATGCAGCAAAGCTTCTGAAGAATTTTATTCCAGAAAAAAAACTCATGATCAAAGAACCATACTCAAGGGAGAATGTTCCCTAATGAAATCCATGGGGGAAATTTTACTTATCCAATGCAAGAACTCAACCTTCCTCAGACAAACCTCATTTGAAGTCTCTCAAACGTTTTGCCTTCTGCGAGATTTTTACTTCTGTTTAGAAATCAGTTTTCTTCTCAACGTTTAGCATTTTGGCAATTGCAAGTTCCTGTGTTGGTGGTGTTAGCTGGCTGCCTAATGGGAAAAATTATTCATGAACTCACTTTAGGTGAGTCAGAATGTGGACGCACTGTATTAGTGCTCCTTTGGGTTTCTTTAACATTTATGAGAACAAAGGTTTTATTATACAAATATTGGTGGGATTCCAGATGTCTATAACCAGACAGTCCTCACAGCTTCCTTGGGACTTCACAGGAGGAGCACTAGAGATTGTGTTCCTCACACCCAAGTGCAGAGACTTTCATGAATGCAGTTAAATGTGACCAACATGTAAAAGTGTCTTGTAACTGAGATTTGAAAATAATCCGGCTAAAGCCTGGGCACCAGAGATTAAAAAAGGCAATAAAATTAGGCCATACCATTGAAGATAGGAGTGCATAAGCAAATGTATTGGCTATAGACAGGCTTGAATGCCTGTGATAGGGAAATAATTTAAAGTAAAACTCCAGATTTAAAATAAGTGACAGAGCTATAGTTTCTCTCAGTGTGAGTAAATGCTCACCGTGCCAATATTGCCCCAATTTCCGGAGTATACACAGCTACCTTTTAAAGGTGGGAACTGCATTTCCTCTACAGTAAAAAAAGAGTCACTGTGCAAAGCTTCTAACCCTTGGATATCGCTACCTTACAAACACAGAGTTAAATATTAATGATTGCTCTAGTTCACATGCAATCCCCTCTGCCATGTTGTGCCTCGGAAATTTCATTTCAGTGGGTTATGATCTGGATAAATTCTTAGGAAATTTCTTAGGCAAAATAGTTCACTGAGGACTACCAAACATGAACTGGAACTTCTGGCCCTTCCTGAAACACAGCATTTTGGAACCCAGGAGCACTTGTGGTATGGGGAAGCATCACTCAACACTCTTTTTGCTCTTGTGCTCTTACCCTAAGTGTCACTGCTTGCTCCAGAGCAGTGACAGCCAGACTCTGTGCACCACCTTCCCGTCTGGAAGCCATTGGGACAGAACGTGGGAGCTTCTTGAGCAGCCAGGGGAGCAAAATAGCTGAGCCAGCGCTGACGCCAGTCCTGCTGCACCATCCTCTTACTGATTTTGGTGGGTGCTGGATGTGCATCTTCGCAGGGCAAAATTACCTCCGGCTTAATAAGCATGGTAAGTCATAGATTCACTAGGAGCAGGAGCAGAAGCCCTCCCGCATCTGTTAGCACATTATTAGCACAGCTTGTTACGAGGCCTCACGTGACGTAGTCCTGGTCATGGGATGCAATTATGGATGAATTCCTGCTCTGCCTCCCCCACTGACTCAGCAGCACAGCTGGAGCGAGCCATACTCACATTGCAGGAGGTGAGAGGTACTCTGAATTATAGATTGCCTTTGACCCTTTTTGGTTTAAATTAAGGATAACATCCAGGAAAGTGCCTCCAGCCAGGACACTGCTTAAACATATGCTGAACTTCCACCAGGGGTTTGTGTTCATCAGTAGAGATGAAGCGCTTGCTAACAGTACAGTATGTGTGAAGATGCTACTCCAATGATGATTAAATGCTTTTCTGAACAGGAGCATAAATGACTGTTTCCTTTACAATTACGGTAACCAGCATAGCTCTTGAAAACAAGAAACATTCTCAAACCTAAGAAAATATTGTCTTAAAATTAGGAACAGATGCTGAATTTCAGTCATAGTATATAGATACACTAAAGGATAGTACTATGAAAATTATGTCTTTTAAAAATAAAAGAAACAAGGAGCATTAATGAAGAAAATCAAAATCTGATGGGACTATGTCATCATACAGGGATTCCTCTCTGAGTAAACTCCCTTACAAACCCAGTAGAAAGGAATTAAGGTCAACTTAAAGTCTTTTCATCAGAGTGTTTTCTATGATAACTTTGTAAGTGCTCTTAATATATAACAAATAATCTCAGGGCAAAGATCTGTTTGAAGGAGATATGATTGATGACCTATCATCCCTAATTCACTGTTTATACTCGTAGTGAGCCTATTGGGAAAATACCTCATTCATCAGGGTATTAGTGAATTCAACCAACGTATGGCACCTTCATTTTAACAAACTAAAGGAGAAAAGCTAAATGGGGGAAAATTGACAACCATCTCTGATTCTATGATAATGCAATTAGGCTGCTCCTCTCCAGAGCTTTTGCTAATTCACAAAACAGCTTCAGTCGGCAGGTCATAAATATATGATCATTTTTCACACTTTGAAAAGTAATGATGCCTTGACATGAATCAATAAATCTTAGTGAAGTCATTTATACTTTTGTGATATGCATACAAGTCAGTTTTAAAACAACTATATATTAATTCTGACTTTTTATATAGTCTTTGTTTACATAAACTAGTTTTGCAGAGACATTTGCATGCCTTGTGTACCTCAAACTCATACTGAAATCACTGCCCATTTTTCAGAACTCGGGAATTTTAGACCAGACTTTATGTTTTTCATATCTTTTTTGTCTTATGAAAATGGAAAAGGAGGAAGAAGGGTGAAAGGGGAATGAGGCAAAATAGCATTCTCACTTTTTCCTTTCTCCTCTAGCCTTGGCCTTCTCTCTGAAATATACTGTTAATATGGATACTCCCATTGT
This sequence comes from Rhea pennata, assembly GCF_028389875.1. Classification (NCBI taxonomy): domain Eukaryota; kingdom Metazoa; phylum Chordata; class Aves; order Rheiformes; family Rheidae; genus Rhea; species Rhea pennata. The sequence continues at coordinate 142,696,983 of NC_084664.1, read as the reverse complement.
TAATTTATGTAAGCTCCCACACTGTGCATTCAGTGCTCTCTGGGGAAGCACAAGTTTTAGGCTAGCCATTGGTATCCTAGACTAGCTTTTTTATGCATTGTAACACTGTTTTGAGGAAGAAAAAGGAGAGAAACAAGAAGAGAGGTTATGAGGGCATCAAACTTTTCCTTTGGTCTTAAGACAGATGCTAGAAGAACCATACCGAACAGCTGCACAAGAACTGAACTTTGCCAGGTGTCTCATTTAGTACAGATTTTAAATCCTGATGCTCTTTCTAGTGCAATCGCACAGGATACTGACGTTATGCGTTAAGGTAAATAAAATAAAATGTTAGCTATATGTGAGTATACCATTATGAACAATGCGTGTCTATTCTGTGATAGATGAGAGTTATTTCTTTCTGTCTCCTAAGTTTTGCAGTTAATAACTGAATAAAACCCAACTACATTCCTTTTATCACACAAATGATAGAACTTTATCTGAGGTGGACCTGTGCAAAGATAACCAATAAAATTGAAATACTAGCCCCTGATTGAGTGATAAAAATGCTTTGTACAATTTTGCAAAACGTAAATCACACCATGCAATCTCTCTATACATTCAGAAGCATACAAATTCACAAATAAGTACTACCGCACACAAAGGAGTGATCATGAGTGAGCCACAGTAAATGTAAAGATGTGCAAGCTGATAAATACTTCAGGTAGCTGCTAATGTTTGCCTTGTTATTAAAATATCTACATGTTGCCAATTTACAGCAGTTATACTGTATGGAATAGAACATTTTACTTTTTATACTTGAAATGCTTGACAATTTTGCAGCATGCAAAGAGAAATGACACTAAATCAGAAGTGTACCTGCTGTGCTGTCATTTTCATTAGAATCTCTCTTTTGTTTAGTTTATTCACTGCTGGTTGTTCTTTAAGAAAGCATTTCCTTTGAAAGGGGTGGACAAAACCCCACATTATAAAGCGGCTGAAGAGAAAAATGTTTTTAAGTTGAGAACAAAAACAACATGGCATTTGGATTGTTCACAATTCCAGTTAAATCATTCTGAATTGCTGATTAAAATAAATATTGTACTGAAAATTGTTTTTGTAGTCTCTGTGTATTCTGCCCTGTCTCCATTATTTGGTCTCTATTACGATAAGTAGTCAGTTTGCGATACACCGTGCAACTAAGCCAAATGCATACAGTACATATTGCTGAAAATTTAACAATGCATTAAAGTGAAAGCTCTCATGTTTATGTAATTTAGATTTTACAGACTTAAGTAATAAAGCAATAATACTTTAAACAAAGACAGGATGATTTTTTTTTAATAGACACAAAATGCAGCATTATGAAATGCTAAGTCAGTGGTAATTTTAAACAGTGCTAGTTTTCAATCATATATTCCATAATACATATTTTAATAAAATGCAGAGGACTAGATCTCAAGCTGATGGCAATTGAATTGGCTTTGCTGAAGTTAGAGGGAATTCATCACATGCTTAAGGTCTGAATCAGTGCCTGGTGAGAATCCAGTCTCTCCCTCACGTTTGCTCCTCTACCCCACGATTTTTTAATTTCAAGGGAGCAAGAAAAGCGCCTCGATAATCGCGTCACTGGCCTGCACACCAGAATCATCCGCAGCCGCCCCTGCTGCCCCCAAGCATCTATAACTGCGTCATCTTTTGTCAACTGAACCGGGTTCCCAGCTCTGCCGAAGGCGCGGTGCGCGTTTCATGGAGGTTCTTACAAGGAAAATATTTGGATTAATGATATAATTTAGTGGCAATTTAGTGACAGTAGGTCTCAGCAGAGTGACAATAGGATTGAAAAAGTAAACCAGTGGGATATACTTGATTGTGGCTGTTGGGCCGGCAGCAGGGAGGCTGCGGGGGTCACGCTGATTGGCGTTGTCACTTTCCCCATTCATCAAGCGAGGCCAGACTTCCCGAATCATTTACCAGATGGGGCAGCTCCTCAGTTTAAACACCTGATATGAAGCTATCCGTCATCTGATAACATGATCGTTCGGCTGCAGCTGGCTCGGTGCTCTGCAGCCTGAGTGCACATGTGATGGACTGGAGCCAGGGAAGGCGGCTTAGCGGTGCTGCACTCCCCTGATAGGATTTGCAGCCCTCCACTGGACCATGGAACAGGTGGAGACGGAGAGAGAATGAAAAAATTACCATGTGTTGCAGGGATTAGAGAGCACACACTTACCACTCCACTTGAATACCAATCAAAGGACAACCTTGAACCAGACAAAGTTAAGGCCATCCATGATGTAAGATGGAGAATATATGTTTCTGCATATGCTAATCTGCCTTCATTTTTCTACTGGACTATTGGACTGATACCTACAATACTGTAAGTTGCATTTTTTTTCCTCCTATATGAGAAAGAACAGATATTTGGAAATATGGGCTTTTTCTTTTTCTTTTTTTTCTTTTGCCTTTTCGAAAAGCATCTTAATATAGGTTATCTCTTACCAAAAGACTGTATATTTCTAGGAAGTGATCACAGATCTCATTTTCTTCTGCTCATCAAGGCAAAAAGCTGTGAGGATGAAGAGGAACTACTATGAATTCAAAATATGATGATGCTTACTGAACGCCAGTCTCATGCCCGGATTCTCCCAGATAGTGCAGTGATCAGATCTCCCTGATTTCAAAGGAAATAGCTTTGAGGATCTGTCTTTTCGTGGTTCCTCTAGAGTCGTATTTCAAGTACATTTTAAGTCAAAAGATACCAGGGCTTTAACATTAAAGAAGTTCCTCCTAGTAAAACTGCTTGGAGAGAGATTATGTGCTATGCCGTTAAGAGGTACACTAAACGGCTTTAATATACGTAGATGCCTTCTAGAGAGTGAGCTGTTTTGCAGCCACAGCATAATATTCGCACAGTCCAGGAGACATGTCAGAATAACGGCAACTTCTCTGGGGCTTCAGCATGTGGCTGCTTTGCAGCAGTGGGCACAAATGACCGTGTGTTGAGGCATACATCCTGGACCTCCTGTCAGCACACCTTCTCCATAGAGCTTACTCCAGCCTGGTGCAGGAAGGACTGGAAACATACAACTTTGGTGGCCTTCACCCAGTAGGCAAGAGATTAAGGGAAGCGTGATAGTCTCTTCCCATCTAGCTTGATGACAAATGAAAGTCTCAGCAAATTAGGCACATACTGTTTCTTCTGACTCATTGTTTTCACACAGTTGTAGCTTCCTTAACATCAGTGGATTTTCTCCTGATTTACAAAGAAAGGAGAAATAGAACCAGATACCATACCTGGGCCATTAAGTTCAATGGGAAGGGTCAGAATCTTTATTGTTATCAAAGCATCAGTATAAATAAGTCTATTTTCTGACTTCATCCTCTTTTAGCCCTGAATACACCACGTCTGTATATGTTTGTATATGTATAACAATATAAAAGTATGCATAGACGTGCTGCAGACTAAGAGGAGAGGCTGGCAGAGAAACCAAAAAGCTATTGCCTCCTCTGTGCTCCTTCAGACGTGAGGACTGCTGGGGACAGAGTCCGGGAGCCTGTGGTCAGTGAGGCAGCCGTTGCCATCCCTTTTCCCACTTTCACCCCAAGCCGTGCCGTAGCGGAACGGCACCAGTGCCTGCTGAGCTGCAGACTGAGCCATGAGGCAGCCCTCCGTGCCGGGGCTTCTTATTAAAACAGCAGGAGCACTTCATCCTTCTCCTTCCAGAGAGCGGTGTCAGCCCAGAGCAGATAACGAGTGCTACCTGGTCTTCAGGCACCATCTCGGCATGAGCAAGTCTACATGGATCTACTTGCAACTTCAGAGCTACAGTTATTCAAGCATGGGGACAACAGGGAACCTGCCCCCTGAAGGATTCACGCGGTCAAGGACAGGCCGCAACGTGCGTGTTGTCGGTGTGTATGTGCCTTTTCCTTTGGAGACAATCCTTTGAACAGAATTCTTCCCGACTGTGGTTTTTCCTTCCTGAAGGTTGTTGTCTGCTTGTGGGTGGAGACTGACTCCTTTGCTTTCTGAGCAGATATTATGAGGTGCCCTTGCAACTGTTTTTGGATTGAGTTGCCCCTTTTTATAAAATATATTATTTTTATGATGTGCTGCCTTTCTGTAAGCTGAAATAATTATATGATTTTTATTTTTCCAAGCAGAGGCAAAGGAGACATTGACATTTTGCTTGTTAAAAGGTTTTGTGTTCTCTTGGGAGGTAAGTTGCAAATACAGTATGAAATGATTGACTCTTGTGGGAAGGGGACCATATTTTGCTCAAAAACACATAGCCCGACCTTGAGACATTTAGAAGGTACTACATGTAGACGATACTACAACTTATATTTGAAATTAATGGAGTAAAATAGTAAATGATTTATAGAAGAGCAAGTTAAGAAGATTTTGTTGTTGTTGCTGTTTATTGTTATATACCCTCTTTCATCTCCTTTGACTTCATTTAGGTAGACTCTCTCTCTCTCTCTCTCTCTCTCTCTCTCACACACACACACACACACACACACATTTATATATGTATATACATATACATACATACATACATACATATATATATATATATATATATATTTCCATGGAGCTTAGTCTATTTGACCAGTTCTGCTTCCTTTCCTATTTTAATGAATCAGCTTTTGTGAGACTGAAAGCAGGGGACTATTTCAAGGGATAAGAAAAGCTTAAAAGACACAAAGTATGTATTTAGAGAAATAACATTAAAAAATCTTTAAAAAACCTCATAAACTGAACATAGGAAATATTCCGCTTTCTGAGAATCAGTCAGATCTCTTTAGATACACACAGGGATCCCTCATTCCAGCAGAAACAGCAGAAAAGTTTGGCAGAAATCTGAGCGTGAATTACTGATAAAAAATAAACACCCTTATGGCTCATTAGCAAAAATGATTTGTGATATTTTAGAGCTGAAACAAAAGGTTTTATGCTGGTAATATACCTTTAAATCTGTTTCTTTTGCCAATTGCTTTTATCTATCTATAGAATAATAATTACCAACTTCAAACAACAGCTAGGCTATTTTAGGAGATGAAGCATTATTTTACTACTAGCATAAAAACAGGTAAGCTGAGGCAGATGAAGTGAGTTGATATTCCTATAAGAATTGAATCAGGTGATGCTCGGAATACAGGTTTGTTTTTAAAGTGGTTATGTTTCCCAATAAGAAAGTTTGCTTGGTTGTTTTTTTTTTTTCTTTCTTTTAATATAGCAGCTAAATAATACCCGTAGATGAAGTAAATTACAGATGACTTGTAAAGAAAACTTAACCTGCTGATAATAGCAATAACATGGGGTGTTATGGATGTCATGGTGTGTGGCAGTGCAGGGTGGGAAAATAAGATGGAAATAATAAAATGTGTTAGATGGTGATGGAAGATTATTTTCCTTTTAAATGTGTCTGTGTGTTTAAGATAGAGTCTTAGTTACTGATTTAATCTATGAGCACCTTTAGGCGCTTGTATTTCCCAAGTACAGTGTTACAACAGCAAATAACCAAATTAATTTAATTTTTGTTTCCATGATTTTAATATGCAAATCATGAGAAATAATAATAAACAACTTTCCCAAACAACATCAGGTGTTGAACTGGAAAACAAACTTTCAGAAGCAGGTAAAACAGAGAAAATATTCAACTTTACAACTGGATCCTGTAAATACAAAACATCCCAGGTTTTCAGACAAATTCCTCACATCTTTTCGGCCTTTATCCACCTTCCGCTGAAATGAATGAAAGCTTTGTCCTAGGTGCAGAAGACAAACTGAGTCTTCCAATACAGTGCCCCACAGTAATACAAAAATAAAACCGAATAAAAACAGTAGCTGTCATGGTGTACAAAAAAATGTAGAAGATGCCCAAAGCATTGTAAACTACATATTTACATGTCTTCTGCATCTTTAACACAGGAGTAAAATTTATGTCTTGCTTGTAACCTTAGTCCCAAAATGTCACACATTCTCTTTTTAGTCTCCTTTCTTTTGCAGTTGCAAAAAGGCGTTATGATCCTCATATGTAATAAATTCCATAAGCTTTCCCGTTCGCCTCAGGTGTGCATGCCAAGGTTTCATTATGAAGGCTCCCTGCTGTGAAAAAAGGTACATTTTCACTTTCATGTGTCTTTTCCTTTGTGGTGGGGAGGCTTGAAACATTAATGAGTAAACTAGACTAAAACTGTACAGACATTCCTGCAGGAAATTGGGTAAGTTTCTGATTCTGAGGGGAAGAAATTCAACTAGAGCAATAAAAAAAATTTTTTTTTTTTTTTGGATAGTGTGACGTCAGTTGTCACTAAGGAGTTACCTGTGCTATTTTTATTCACGTTAATGGCATTTTATGCCCTGGTGGTTTTGATTTGAAGATTTATCCCATTAAATCAGAAGAATTTGGGGGAAAAAAACAAAAAAACGCAAATGCATGAAAAAGAAGAATTTCTTTACAAGTTCATATAATCTATCCTTGAAGATACATATCTGTAATGACTTCCTCCTTTTCTCACACCATTCTGGTAAGTCATCATACTGTATTACCTTATCAGATACATTGTGGGAAAGTATATCTTCATTAGAGCATTATTATGTATGGCTATACAACACTCTACATTAGGTTAAATGGTTTAGTGGCAACATATCTTTGTATAGTATATATACCAATATTATTTTATATATGTAGATTAAAAATAATGCTTGTTTGCACAAGAAATACCAACATTTTTTAGGAAAAAAAAAGAGGAATTTTTGCTAGCATTTGCTAACCGCTGTACAGGTAAGATGCATATGCAGCAGAGTTGGTTGAAAATCATACAGAAAAATAGATTTGATTGACAATAGAGGAGTAGTCGATTAAAAAAGGTCTTCTTAGAGAAGTGTCTTTCCCATCAAGGAAATCTCTTTGAAACGAGCGACCACGGGAAAAGAAAAAAAAAAAATTAGCTCTTGGAGAAAACTTAAAACTTCCTTTTTTTTTTATTTTTAATTTAGGTGGGAAAATAACACTTTCCCAAACGCTTGGTTTTCTTTCTCATGGATGAAACCGAGACTGAGGCTGAGATTCAAGGAGTTCCTTGTAGACAATTCAGTCTCACCAAACCTATCACAGCAGAGCATCATGAATTTATTCTGAAACAAACCCCTGGGGACTCGGATCCTGTGCTCAGAATAACAACTAGTTCTTGCCTCAAAAAAAAAAAAAAAAAAAAAAAAATAGCTAGCTGCGTCTAAGAGGTAATTCAGATTCTTAAATGTTAATGAAAATAGGCTTAATTAATGATTATTTCTTAAACGAAAATGGAAATTTAATACAATATTCAGGACACATTAGGAAGTCAATCATCACTCCATGCTATTCTGGCTGAACCTGCGATGGAAGCAGGAGAATGGTCTCTTTTTCACTCTGAATGGCAGTTGGGGAGCTCAATGGACTGATAAGCAGCTGGGAGTTGCCAGCCTGTCCTTAGTTCCAGCCCTGACCCCTGCTCCGTGTGTACAAAAGCAGCTGATGGCTCACACCCAGTCTTTATGCGCAGCCTGAGGCTAAGGCAAACAGTGCTAATATCCAGTAATACTTTATTTGACAGTAACAGAGGCGGTTTGAAGTTTGCATTCTGCTGCCAATGGACACAGTGCAGTTGATCGCCCTCTTCATTTCCCTTCAATAGTTACATGTCTTTGCTGGGGGGAAACTGGACCAAACGTTCATGCCAGTCTCTATAACTGCACACAGGTCTCTCTATTTCTGTATGGCATGTGTCTCATGCTGCAACCTATTTGAGTGGAGACTCCTAAACGGGAACAAAGATCCCGCTGACAACCCTGTTTTCTGTGGTGTTATAGAATCACATCTGCTAAATGGTATAATAGTATAATTTATGGTCTCAAAGTACTTGACAAACATTTTTTAATTATTCTCCATACTACCATAAGACAGCTAAGTTTTATATTCCACATTTTGCAGATGAAAAAAGTGAGAGGTAAGGGTGTTAAGTTACTTTACTTGACCAGAAATCAAATAAGTCCTGGAGCTGGAAATACAGGCCCTCATGCAGGAAGGCACTGAAGCAGATGCTTAACTTCAAGTGTAAACACTTTCCAATTCCAGACAAACACTAATGGAAGGGCAAAATACTGCATGGGAAGCACTCGAGTCGGCGCAATGGTCTGCTCCTATAAAGAGAGAATATTAGGCTTAACTAGTCACCTAACAGCTTGTAAACAGCCCCTGACATACAATACAATAGTGTTGCACTCTACTATCTATTCACTTTCCCAAATAGCATTGATTCAAGCTCTGGAGCACTGCTGGATCTGACGTAGTAAAATAAAGGGAGCAGACATTTTTAAAAAATTTATTATTATTATTATTTTAAGATTTGGATCATCGCTTGCTTTCTAAGGGAGGGATCCATCCTTGGATACACATACCGCAAGGAGAACAAAAGATCTTACAGAATAAAATATTACAGGACTCAATTAAGTGCTTTGTTAATGATGGATCTCTTGATTCCTGATCTGTCTCCTTACAAGTGTTTCTTTGCTAACAGACCTAGTTTCAACAGAGGCTCTCGTGACAGAGCTGGGATAAGCGTTCTGACTTTATCAAAATCCTTTAGTTTCAAAATTGTACAGTAAATCTCCTCAGGAGATGTGTTCATCAGAGCTGTGGTAAACTGTAGTATGGGCTGGTCAGAAATACCTGAAATTACATTTTTTTGGTATTTTCTGCCCTTGGCAATTGTCTGAGGCAAGAATTGGTAGAGCATGAACATTTTAAACATACATGTAATTCAAACTTCTCAGCATCTAAGGAAGAAATCAGTTCAAACATGGTTTAATAATCTTTTTTTGTAACCTTGCTGTAGTGGCAAACTTTTCCTTAATAAACACGTCAGTATCACAGTTACAAATTAAAGTTTGAAAAGAGAGCAGCCTTGATTTTGAATCCTCGCACCCGTGACTCACTTCTGAGCGTGTGAATAGTGAAACCTGCTCGTCTGTAGGTTCATAAGGCTTGGCTGATCCTTGCCAGCAAAGGGAGGGAAAAGCAGATCTTACTTTGGCCACGTAGAGTGCCTGCTCTAGAGAAGCTTTCTGCCAAAGTCCGCCCTCACAATTTCACTTCTGACGGGGGCTCTAGGTTTGTTCTTCAGGCAAGGAAGCCGCAGTGATGCGTTTACACAGCGCTTCCCTACCGCCCCCGACCAGTGTCGCCGGCCCTCCGCGTGGTTTCCTCCGTGGAGGAGAGCAGGGTAGAGGGAGAACCGCAGCCAAGCTGCGCCACTTCCGCTGCACTTCAATCAGTTGCTCTTCCGTAGTCTTTTAGGGTCTCAATCCACATAGCCAGGAATCTGAATAAACGATAGCTAAATTTGACTCATGCATGCTAGCTTGGAAATGAGCATTCCCTTACGATATTTGTTTTTGTGTGTAAATCTGTTATGGGACTATTCAGAGCAACATACATACAAGGAAGCAGGCTGAAACAATGTGTGTAAGTGTGGGGGGTGAACTATGTGTGATGAACAGATTTGGTCATTTCCTTTTTATATGAGCTACTAAATACTTTGTATTTAGATATTTATCCATATTTTTTACAACTGTGTGTGCTGAGATGGCCTCCTGAGGGATCATCAATTGTTTAATACCAGCACAAACTAGTGGAACATTAAGATCCAGGATAATCACTTATTACCTGTATTTTGGTGTGTCTCATTTCAAGAGCTCATCCTGTAGTGAGGAGTGCTGTGCCCCAGGAGTTTAAAAGCTGTGTTGTGAGAATGCACCACTCATTTGCTTTAGATCTTGGAAAGGAGAATGAACACACCTGGGGTAAGACCATAAAGTGTATGAAGTGCCCAACTGCATCATTCTAATAAATATTTTAAAATATATAAATAAATATTTCTGGTTTTCTAAAATTTAGCAAGGAAAACAACACTGCCTACTCACTATTTCAACACTTTCTGGGTTTAGTATAAAGACATGGGACTCTCACCAAAAATCTTGAAATCTTGATTCTTTCTCAGCTCTTAATAGGCTGTTTCCGCCAAGAGAATATTTTCTTTTTCTAAGTGTAGTTTTAAGTAACACATGGACTACTTCCTATGATCTTGATGTATGTGGTAATGAAATGACAAGTGCTAGGTACTTATTTTTAGATGACATAGTTATTTTAGGATCTAAGTGCTACGAATACTGTGCAGCATATATTCTAACAATACATCTAACACTGATTTTTAATAACAGAACATGCAATTTGGAAGCACTGGGTGTGAATTCAGGTAGTATGAGCTAAGTAGCAGCTTTTCTTGCACTTCATGTTAGAAAAGTAGAATAGTGAGGTGTTAAACCTCTTCAATCTACCTGTGTAACCAGCCTATTTGCTTATAATAAAGGTGTCATCTTAGCCTCAGTTTTGTTCAAGTAAGTTATTCCCAAGTTTGAGTAAAAAACAGTTTATTCATTCAGTTTATGTAACCCTACTCTTCTCTCTTTCTGCCAGCTAAAAAGTGAGTCTAATTTGCTGATGAACACAATTAGAAGCAAATGATCCATTGTATTAACTTTAATCAGCTGCAGCAGGTCATTTGGTTAAGGATGACACCATGCAAAGGTTAGAGTTCAGGGTGATACCAAATTTCTAAGTCATCTACACAGCTTTTATGCAGTACATACAACGAAGATACTTCCCAAGTCCTAGTCATGGAAATGATTAGATTTCATAGCCTGTTGCTGTGTGCTGTAGTTTTAATTCTACAGCTTAAGAGTTTCATAATTTGTAATTAGCTCTTAAAAGGGTATTAACTTAGAAGTCATCTTGTAGTGTAGGGGTGTGAGAGCAGGCTTTTCATATTAAGCACATTTTGTCAGATAAAGTTCAAAGAACTCATTCCAAATTTACATTTACTTCTCTAACACTGAAAAAGTAATGAATGATACAGCCATAAAGCCCAAAGTAGTCAAATGTAACACGAGATCTCATCTGTACTATCAAAAAGAGTTAGGCTCACAGAAGTAATCTTCATTTCAGAATATTAATATTGATAAACTATGAAAGGTAAAAATAACTGAGTGAATGACTTAGAATACTGCTATTATATGGTGTTGTCATTGCTTATGTAGTTTTCTGTGACTAAAATCTTGAAGCTTCAGAATATTGGGAAGAAGAAGTCTATTCCATATTCACATCTAGATCCGCCCTTTATTCCTCAAACATGATTATTGTGACTCACCAAAGTTTACTATGGGTATAATCAGATAACTTCTTATGGATCCAGTCTGAGCTTCACATGAAGCAACCATCCAGACAAACTGGAGACTCTAAGCTGAGCCAGCAGAACATGGGAGCCTCCTCCCAGGGGCTCAGGGCAAAGTAGGCAGCTTGTCTGGGATCCTGGCTGGTGGTGATCCCAGCTAACCTGGGAATCACTTAGACAGGTTGGAGCAAGCTCAGTGTATTTATTCTGCTGATTGCCTCCAGCAGAAGGGAGGAAGCAGGCAACCGGAATCAGGATCTGTTATGCTACCGCAGCTGTTTGTGACCACAGATTGAGTTGAAAATTTATTCTAGTTTAGAGATTTTTAATTCCAGTGGCAATGCAATGTTAAATGTGGATTGATTACTAGGATGATTGTGGATAAATTTATTAACTTGAGGTAATATTCATTCATACATTGTCCTTTATTCCTGAATTATCTACAAGTCATTTTTATTTTGAAAAGGTTAAATTTAATAGATGATTAATGATTTTAAGACCATGATGAACGGCCTAATTTGACTGCTTGTTACTTATTTTTGATTTGTATTTGATCACCTAGGTCATGCACCTTGAGTGGGCAACAAACACTTCAAAAAGGGGAATAATGGTAGAAAAGCACAAATAAGCAATGGTGAATAAGGGATGCTCTTGTTCACACACAAATACCCTTGTTTGCACATGAATATAGGGTTTTGTATGAAAAAGACCCATTCTCCAAACATGCATGTGAAGACAAACCCATTCAGCATGAATGTTTGTGAACCCTGAATAACAAGTGCATGGACAAGCCTGAATCAAGCAGCCGTTCAGAAGTTGAGCAAATGTCCCGCCAGGGCCGGTCGGTCGGCATTATCCGCCGGTTCTGTGAACCGCCATCTGCTCCAGAACTGATAATGGACATGGAAGTTGGGTTGTTTGGTAGATATGGCTCATCGGAGAGACAATAGCTATCTTTTCGTAGGATTTCTGCTAGGTCTGTTGCAGGGGGAAACTCTGTTCTTGTTGATCTTGCCTGTCGGGTTGCTCCCTCTTTCCCCTCTGCCAAGATAAGGTTTCACTTAATATGTATTTTAAAATACACTTGTGTATAAAGATAGAGAGACACAAACATACCTACATACACGTGTATTTACTGTTGCTGAATATTAGCATTATTAGAAATTATATTAGAAATTACAGATTTAAATTTACATCTTAAATTTAGACGAGTATCTTATTGACTGTGGTCATACTTTCAGGCCTAGATTTGTAAAGATAAAGACCTGCGTACTTTGAAAATCTGTATTAAGTTTCTTCTAAATTTAATAGTAAATAGATTAATATTTTGCAGGGTTATACCCATCTGTGTACTGAAGAAAATCACCTGCACTTTCAGCACTATTTTATAACCACAATAAAAAAATCAGTACTTTTCAGATATCAGGACAAAGAGTTTGAAACAAAAACTTCCTCATGCTATTTCTGAACCAAGTTTTCCTCACTAATTTGAACTCTTCCTGTCCAAGAGATAATAATTTTCTCCACCTTTCAAAAGCTGCTTCTATGTGAGAATATTTAAATACAGACAATTTTTCTGGATTGAGTGGTGCAGCATATTTATTCCAGGTATTTCAGTGAATAATGAGCCTGTTTAAATCTACAGAGAGGTTTTAATTGCTTTTGTTCTTCTTATGATAGTTTGGTATCTATATTTCTATGCAACTGATTTAGTGTAATTTATTTTAAAGTCTGAAATTTTTCCAAGTACTTTTATGGCTTTTGTAACCCCTAAATGACATATTTCTTTTGGGTTAGAAAACATCAAAATAATGTCTGCATATAGTGCCAATTTATATTTTTGATTACTGATCTCAGCTTCCCATAGTCTCAATATCCTTTATTATTCCTGGGAGCATTTGGTTCCATTGTCAGGGCAAGTACCATAGGTAAAAAAAAATCTAGCATGTCTATCCATCAAACATATTTCCAATCAGTGTGGGGTATTCATCAACCATATTTTAGCACTCGTTTAGAATGTAAAGTAAAATTTTTCTTTTCACTCTATCCCCCCTGCAGCTTTCTTACCCTAAGGATGCCTAAGTGCACTTCTCACAACAATTGAAATAATTATAAAAACAAGGATATCATAAATTAAGATGATAGCTGCACCTGGTTCCTAAACTGTACTTCTCTAATTCCTTGATTCTTCACTTTGTCAGTGCAGCTATAACCTTACTCTAACATGCATGTGATTCAATATTTACACATTTCAAAGAACTAAAGATCAAATTTCTATACACAAACTTTGTTCCAACATTCCAGTGTTATTTGTAAAGCAGTTGCTCTAATTTTAATCTGCAAATTACAATCTCAGCATGTATATATAATCAAACCTCAGATAGAGAAAAGAGAAACAATTGATTACAAATTAAAAAAAAAACAAGTTTCATCTCTGTTTAACTTGAAAAAACAGATATATCATACATAGCAAAAATGTACACACCTTTTCAGTTTTACAGTGACAATTTTAATGACAAATTAATAGGCTGAATTAGTTGTAGTTTTTTCAATGCTTTTGAAAAACCCACAAAGAACTGAAAAGAAGGATGTTACAGAGTGATGACGGTGAATTGTGATAGTCTTGCAGTGGATGTGAATGCAACCGTAACTTATGATTACCTTGCCTTTTCAGAATTTACCTTGTACTGTACAAAGAGATTGGAGTATCTGTAACTCTAAAGCAGTCAGTCAAGTGAAGGGAAGGGGAAATTGCTTGATTTAAAAATCAAACAGTATGCAAAATTAACGGCCAGAGCTATTGGCCATCTGATGGGTGATGAGGAGAGACTGAAAGGGTGCTGATCCCGGGGAGATTCTATTTTCAGTGGACTATTCTGAGGAGCAGCTCTTATCAGAGTTTTAAGAAACATTTAACACTTTTGATGAGAAACAGACTCTTCGGTGCTCAGCTGTTAAAAAGAAGGGGGTTGATCGGCTTTTTGCTTTGCCAATAAAAACCTGACAAATGTCAAAAGAAGCATAACTATCCCGTGAAAATACTCTTCTTACTCAATCATTTTGGTTCAGTAATAATTTCAGCACCCTTCCCTCGCCGGCCCAGCCTTCCGCGGAGAGCGGGGCGAGGCTGCCGTGCTTGCCCGTGAGGACTGCCTTTTGATGCTGCAGAAGCCATCTGTGCGAACGCCCCTGTGTCCAACCCAATTACGAAAGATCAATGACACGAGCACACGCTGCATGTCATTAGCGTCGGGAGGACAGTGTGGTCTCCGCGGCGCTCTCGGAGGACTGGGAGGCTCGAAAGGAAAGGCTGCCTGTGTGCAGTTTGGCATCTTGAAAAACTACCATGTTTTCAGGGAAAGCAGGAAAGTCCCTCTCTGAAGGAAACGTGGGTCATTTCCTTTAATAACAGGCCTAGACCTTTCCTGTGTTTTTACCAACTAAGGAAGGTTCAGACCAGTGTAGCAAATTGGTGGGGTGGATACTCCAACAGGCGTAGCAATATTTACACAGTCAGAAAGTCAAGCAACTGTGAACAAGTATGCATTATCCAAAATTTATAAAGAAAATCTTTGTACAGCCAAACATCAGATCCTTTCATATATCGGAAAGGGAAGAAATGTGTATTTCTCCTTGTCCACGGGGAAGCCTGGCTCCCAGAATCGGCCCGGCCGCGAGGACATGCTCCTCTGCCAGCCGCTGTTGTAAGTAGCATCTCCCCGGCTGAACGTAGCCACCAGCTGCAGCTTCCCCCAAACCGCGCAAGCACCGGCGCTGCCAGGGTCTGTTCTGGGTGAGGGGGACCCGGCACCTCGCCTGCTGCCAACCGGAGGGCTGAGGCCTCTCCATCCTACGAGAGGGTTTATCATGCCTTTTCTGCAGTAAACTCAGCTTTAATTAATTATTTGGCCAACTTTTCGTCGGCTGTGTTTTGAGCTTTTGTCCAAGGGCCTCAGCTCCTTTCCAGAATATTTCTCTAGCCTGTTTCAGACCTAGCGCTGGGCTAATAATATTGCTTCTGATTACAGCCTTGGCTGCATGCCCGATTATACCTTTGAGTACATTATAAGGCTGTCTGAACCCTGCAGAGTTCAGTTCACAAAGGGGCTTGGGAACTGAACCGTGCTGCTCAGGGGCTGGTAGGAAACCTCCAAGAGCAACCTGCCCTCTGCTGCAGCTCCCAGCCCTGCGAGCGCTGGTCAGGCCCCCCGGCACCGGCCCCAGCACACCTTTCTCCTCTCAGCACCTTCATGAGGCTTGCTGGGGTTCAGAAAAAAGACGTATGTCTGCTCTGGGGCTGGAGGCTGCCAGCAGTCGCGGGACATGTCGTATGAAGCTTGGCAGGAGTAAGTCGAATTTGAGCTACCATAAGAATTACTGTAACGCTTGCTAACTCCTCCCGGTAAAACTCTTGCTTTAGATAAAATATTATGACTTTTTAAATATATAACTTTACTAAATATGAATTCTCCTGATTAGGAATATGAATTGTCTCAGTTGTCATAGCTTCTTGCATAAAGACTGCATTGGTCAAAAAATCTTTGCTATCTACGCATTTTATTTTGGCTTCAGAAGAAAATGAGTTTTCAAGAGAATGACTTCTTTGCACCCACAATGTAAACGGTCATTTTGTTTTTCCCCTTTACTTGCAGGGTGATCAAGTTCAAAACAGTGAGATTTGTTCGTTGATCTTAATGGTTAATGGAAGAGGCCTTAAAGACTCATATCCATAGACAATTTGAAAAAAAACATGACACAGATTTGTCTGTTAAATCATGGTATTTGAGAGTATGTATATAATTTGAGTAAGTTTTCTTTGAGTTGGATTTATCCATCTCTAAAACAAAATCTTTTTAAAGAAAGATATTTATTACAAAACAATGACTAGAAAAACAAATGTAATCTGATTGTGTCAAAAGAGACATTTTGTGATTGATCATTAAAATATTAAAAATATGTTTGCACTTTAATAATAAACATAGAACTAACAATAAAGCTTTATGTTCCTATGTCTGTGTTTACAATCATCTAAATTATTTTGGTCTTTACTCCTAAATCAGATTCAAAACCCAAAAGGATTTGTTTATCAGAAATTTGTTTAAAAGAAGGAACACTTTATTAGGTAATGAAATATTTTTAGTTATATTAGGATTCTGACATCCTATCATAAAACTCTCATCTTAATAAAAATAAATAAATACAACATACAAACACATATAATTATAAATATATTAAAATGGGTACATGCACATGTATGTATGTATATATACATATATGTATGCATTTATAGATTATAGATTATTTGCAGATTATATACATACATGTATATAACCCCCCTCGCTTCCTTTCTCTAGCTAACCAGCACGGGTGTCCATTAACACCCACAAATGTTATTAAGACATTGGGAGTGGAGTTATTCCTTTGCATCCTCCATGAAAACTGAGGTAAAAGCTCCCACTGCTCCCATTTTTTGTCTATCTTTTCTGGAAAGGGAAGTCTTAAGTCTTCTCCCCTGAGAATAAAGGTAAGTCGCCACTATTTGGCTTAGCTTGTCTCCTCCCAGTCCT
The DNA here is from genome assembly GCF_028389875.1 of Rhea pennata. Lineage (NCBI taxonomy): Eukaryota > Metazoa > Chordata > Aves > Rheiformes > Rheidae > Rhea > Rhea pennata. The sequence goes on along the minus strand of NC_084664.1, from coordinate 142,680,157 downwards.
TCTCACTGATCCAGAAGGAGCGTTGCTGTTTGACTGGGCAAGTGAAAGGCTGCTGGTAGACAGCCGGAGGCATGGTGGTGTGTAGCTTAAGTTCAGGATCAGACATTTGCCCTTCTAGAATAAAAAGTATATTCAGGTGCGTGCAGTATTAATCGTACATGTTGAAATCCTAAACCACCTTCATTCTTAACTTATCAATACGCAAAAGATAATTATGTTAATGTTAATGTCAATGGCAATTTTACTTATTCTCTCCTTTTATGATCTTTTGAATAGAAACTGAGTATGTTTTTACTTTGGCTTTAATAAAGTTACTTGAAATAAAATGTGTAACAACAGGAGAATTATACAGTGAAATAAGTATATCCTTTAGGAAGCACAGGCTTTTTACAATTTCTTTTATTCTGGCTTCCTGATGATGTGTTTGGGTGAAGTGAGGAACACGAACAGATAGAGTTAGTCTAGTAAAGTCAATTTTGTCTGCTTAGATGAATGTGCTATATGAAACAGTGAGATAAATAAAGTAATACAAAAGATATAATAAAATTCAGAATTGACAGATTGTGTGATGAAAACCTTTAATGGTTCCTGAATACGTGTGCCACACCACATGCCTCTGCTGTTACAATGCAATGCAGTGTAGGCAGTGCAGGTATGATGGCAACACACCGCAGTGTAGGTGTGATTTTGGTTTGATTTCGGGGAACTAGTGAAAGCTCAGTTTATCTCAGTGAGAAGCACTGAATGATGAGCCCTATGGAAAAATCAGGAAACTCACTCTACATTCAGACTGAAGAGCCTAGCACTATAGAAAGATAGCTATCCTTCTGCAGATTTAGCTGCTGCTTGTAGATCTTGACCAGCACGTTTTCTCATTCAATAAGCTAATACTGATGGAGCCCTGATCTCCCCTTACAAAGTTTCTGAAACAGTGGAGCCTCTGTCAGATTGGAGGCAGATGATCTTATTAGGTTCCTAAATTTACTAGCCTTTCTGTTCCTGAAGATTTTCCATATTGTACCATTATAAAAGTGCAATTCTGTTCACACTTACATAATTGTGAAATAAAAACTCTGAAAAAAGAATGATTTTCTTTTCAGTCTGACCTTTTAAAAGTCGTTGTGTTATTTTGATTGGTTTTCTCAGTTGATTAGAGCACGGTGCTGCTAGTGCGAAGGTCGCAGATTCAGTCCCCATATGGGCTACGCTGAGGGTTGGACTAGATGATCTCCAGAGGGCCCTTCCAACCTTACCATGCTATGATTCTATGATATCGCATTTTTATCACAATGAGGTCAGTAATTGATTGGTTTTACCCGCTTTCTGTGTTCTGAGAATATAACTGAGGGGAGTAAACAACATGAAAGCAGACTTCAGATCCACAAAAGCCTTAAGAAGGAAAAAAAAACACCCTAAACCCAAAGCAGTAGTAAGGTAATGTAAAATCCACTACCTGGCATAGCATTTAAGAGATTTGAAGCACTGTATGGTTGTCTAAAGAATCAATAGTTCATCTGTGCATTTTGGGTTAGTATTTAATTGTGTACCCCCCTGTGTTTATAAACAGTGTTGATGCCTTACTAAAGCAGATTCTGAACTTTTTGCACAGCCCTTCCCTTCCAAATAATTTCCTGTCAGTTGTATAAACTGTCATCCAGTAATACCAAAGCAAATTCAAACAACAAATCATATTTCAAAGCTTTTTTGTGAATTGGGCTGTACATGATGATCCTCATCACAGTGACCAGGTGCATCCCTCAGCAGAGTCTCAAGGGGAAACTGTTAGCTTCACGGGAGCTCAGGCAGATCCTAAAGGTTACGATGGGCACAGGGTTTCCCCTCATGAGATCTGCTGCCCAGCTCCTTGCTCTTACCAATTAGTGTTCACTCCTTAAAACAGCACAGACAGTAGCTTAATTGGTCTCAGTGGTTTACAGCCAAACGAAATTAATACATTTTCAGGCACCCAAGTGCCACAGTTATGAAAGGAAATCATACGATGAATAGCTGACTGACCAAAGTGTTATCATTTAACCTACTAACTTTGGGTGCTCCGCTCCCTTCCCAAAACTTGAATTGCTATTACATATTGCCTTAAAATATACCTGACCTTGTCTAAGGTTGTGAAAACACAGAACTTCATAACAAATATGCTTCCTCCTGTTGTTGTACTGGTACAATTTCTACCTTGCATTTCTCTGATGACTTCTGCACACATCAGCACATGTAAAGGATTACCGGATGATGTACTGGATGTTAGTAATGTGCCTTGGACTAGGCTGATTCATGCTGCTAATGTTGCTATTAGAAAAATAGGTCCTAATTTCCAAAGTGTCCACATCAAGTGGAGTACTACTTCTCTTTACAGGAGCTGATCTGGAGGAGGAAAGAGAGATATTGACAGTAGATTTATTCCTGGTGCCCCACAGCTTTATATCTGCAAACTGGCTAAGTCCCAAGACGAGTGCTGCTTTTAACTCTGCCTGCACAGTGGGAAAAGCTCTTGCCAGTTGTGTATGGGCACCTACTGGTAGGTATGTATAGGATTGTGGACTTTCTGCCTACTTTTCTTTTGCTTTCTATTATGGATCTAGCACGATTTTTAGTTTTAAGAAGGTCCAGCTTCAGAATCGTTTGTGCTGCTGTTGGTACTTACTTAAATTAAAATTTCTTCTTTATTCATACTTAAAATCAGTCTTTTGCTTGGTTTTTATTTAAGTGATTATATATTCTTTTCTGAATATGTCTAATCAAACATAGCACCTATATTTTTATTGCAATGCTACTGGTGTACTACCAATGAGGTAAAGTCAGCCAACTTTCTTCTCCATGTAAAGTCTAATTTCTTCAGAAAGAAAAGTACACAAAGTACAATACTGATTTGATAAACATTATATTCAATCACATGGCTGATTCTGGTCATCTCATCTTGGAAATTGTGTAATGACTTCAAATCTGTATATATAGGTAGAATCAGCAAATCCAAACAGCAGAATATGTGAAATATATGGTACACTTGGGATGGAATATCATTATTAGGGCTGTGATCAAACTTCTCCCTCAGTGCAATGCCATCACTAGTGTCATCTTAAATGACACATCCTAAGTGAACACCTGTTTGCATAATAGGCATAATATACCACTACTTGCTCAAGCCAAGTTGACTGTTTGGGGGATCTGGTATGCCTTCATTTCTGGAAGCCCATCACATTCTGTTTGAAGGAAGTTTGATTTTTCTGAACATGCTCAAAGTCCAACTTTATTCCTTCCTCCCACCCAACAACTCAAAAGATTAAGCTATCCAAAATCCTCGGCATGCTTCTTGAAAGCTTACTGTTTTGCATTGTTTTGGAGGAATAACACAAGATTAAGTTAGAACTTTGGAAGATTTTTACCTTTTCAATATATATTTATTTCATCAGATTGTTACTATTTGGGCCTCTATTTAGAAGAAGGGTACAGGACTGATGACTCAGAAGCACCTTCTCTTTTGTTATCTATTTCTTCCTATTTAGCTCTTTCCTTGAACCTGTTTTACATAATAAAATAAGTTCTTTTCCCCCAAAAAGAAAAAATAGATTTTTTCAAAGAACACTGCTAGCGTAAACACCTGAAAATAGTCCTGGACATTGCTAAGATGCACCAGGCAAACACTTAAAAAGCAGGCAAAAACAATATGAAGAAAAATTGGAGGTGGCACAAGTTCTGCCAAAACAAACAACCAGAAAAGGAAAAATAAACACCCTCCCCTGCTTCCCGAGAATGCACATGTAAATTCAATCACATTTACAAATAAATTTACTTTGGTTGTGCTTACACCTTTACATGTGTGCTTTACATGAGTGATTGTCAACATTTACTTATGTAAATACCGAAGACCTGTGATTTTGATCTTTGTATATGCAAATATTTACACTGGAAGTCATGTAGTAGGATATCACACTGTCATCACAGCTGACAGTGTTCTCCCACCATTTGTCAGAGCCATGGCACAGCAAAGGCAAAAGAGGCCAGAGGGCCTAAACTTGACCATGGGCTTTGAGAGTAGGGTGGTGCAAGAACTTAAATCTATGTTGCCACATTGTCTGCGATGCTGGAGTGAGAAAACGGCACAGCAGGAAATTCAGTGATACCCTTGGAAGCATTTTTATGGGATGGGAAGCTCAGAGCTTCCCTGAATTCTTTGCTGAAGTAAAATGTGTGAGATGAACACCATATTAGGAATCCTCCTTTGCACTGTGCAAACTGCCAGAAGAGAATCACATCTGAATGTTCGCATTGTCCAGCTTTTATTAGAAGAGATTTCTGGGAAAGGTATGTTTAGCTCAAAAGGGAAACTTTATCACCATTCATGGTAAGTTTTCTTTAAGCATCTGTGTATTTGTCATCTATTCAAGAAAATAAAAAATGTAGAGAACTTAGATAAGTCAGCATACCTCAGATTTAGTGTATGGATTTCTATACTGTTATAGGGAAGTGTTTGCAATTCCTTCAGATAGGAGAAAAAAAAATTCCACAAAAATATAAGTAGCTTTCTGCAATCAAGCTCAATGTAATTTTTTGAATGAAAAAAGGCAAATACACTACATCAAAGACTGATTCTGAGTCATTCGTTCAGCTTCTGAACCTGGCTTCATATGGGAAATGTTGTGTCCCACACATTCATTTGTGCTTTTATTGTATATTTTAAGCTCTTCTGTTTGCAATCATAGAGATAGTTTGATAACACATTACAGCTTCATATGGGCGAAAACATTAGGATGCACAGAAAAGATGTTTAAGTCTACAGAAGAGGATGTAGAAGAGAACAAGTTCTTTGTTTCAGCAGTTCTTGTATACCCAAATGCACTCTTCTGAAAGGTCACTCCCGGTTCATATTCACTTACCTAGCTCCTCATTCAAGCAATCAACCTAGTCCTCTCCAGTTTGGAAGCCTTTCTTTTCCTTTTAGCTTAAAACTTTGGTCTACCATCCTTTACTGACTTTTTCCCAAAGGTGCAATAAACCTCCACTATCTTTCTATATGTTTTATGCTTAAAATAATAATAATAAAGATGTTTGTGTTTAAAATATCCCAAGTTGCATTTTCATTTTAGCTGTACAACAGTAAATGAACCCTTTCAGGTTAAGGACACACTTTTCAGTTAGGGTGCTGCTATTTCAGCCTTTTTTTCCAGAATATTTTAAGGCAGATTCTGACGAACATCGCAGAAACTGCTAACCTGCAATGATGTCTCAGGCAATAGCAGGTTTTTCTAGGCTTCTAAACAGATGGTAGCCAATCCAAATTCAGCAGTGCTAGCAAGCAACACTCAATAAAACTGTAATAGATGCATATGGTACCTGCTAAGCTGTTTAAAAACCAGCTATGTGGCATTAAGAGGAAATTGTTTAAATGCCCTTATAGAACTAGACCTGAATTTCAGAGCAAATCTATCAGATAAGAAGTCTCCACCTCATGTCTTTAGCTTCTCAATAAACCCCTCTGGTTTCATGTTACAGCAGCAGAGCATTTCTGCCCCTCCTTTTCTAAATATCTTCCAGAGAAACTGTATCTAACACGAGGATTAAGACGTGTATCAGGTCTTTCAGACTGTAGCAAGAAGCCAGGCAGAAAGGGCTGAGATGTTCTGATGTGATTCCAAAATAAATTGGAGACAAAGGAGCATAATGTGGCTTTTTCATCCTGATGATGTGCCCTGCTCAGCGTTTCACAGAAAACACCCCTTTCAGCAGTTTGCTTTCACTGTAACATAACAGAGTGTCAGAAGTTGACTTTTTTATCTCTTGCCTAAGCAAAAGGAAAGGAAAAACACAAACATTCAGCTCTGCATGACACTGAGACTGATTAGCCCACAGAATGACCTGGGAGAAGGAGTGCTTCACCACATTACAAGCCACAGTAACATTTTAATGGAGGCTGGTGAGGCCCAAACTCACTTGTTAATTTACACAAAAGGATGTAACACTGGATCTATTCCTAATTTGCTTCTGCTAAAGAAATGAGGATAATTGCAATGTTCTTTTAATTGGTGAGATATCCTAGTAACTTAAATTCTACCCTGGAAATACCCAACCATTATGTATCAAAGATCTGTTGGATGCATAGCATCCATCAGAAGATACTGCTTTTTAAATTCATGGTTACAAGAGCTCTCTTTTACCAAGAAAATGAATGAGAGTCCTCAATGCTTAAAGTAAGCAAAAACCTATAGCGAAGAGATATTTAAAGGTATTTTGTTCTGCATAGAATAGCGCTATGTAGGGAACCTTGAGTTAATTCTAAATGAGACTCCAGTAGGGTGAACTAGCCCCACCTTGACTATGCTGCTTCTGAAGTGGGCTTGCTTATAAGGCATATCTGGCTCGCTGAAAGGTACGCAGGCATATACATAAGTACATGAAAAACATTTGAACAGGCAGTGAAGGCCACTGAAGCTGCTTGGCTTTTTTTCTTTTTTTATTTTCTTTCTTTCCTTTTTTTTCTCCTTTTTTTTTTTTAATATATAGTGGCAATCCAAATTGTAGTTCTTTAGGTACACAAACTACAAAAAAATAGGGAACATGACCTGAGGGGAAAAAAAAAAAAAAAGAACTGAAGTGGAATTGTGCCAGAGTATACTTCTTCTTCAGAAGTGAATGAAACAACAGTGGCAGCATGAAGGAGCATGGAGGGTTCTGCACAGCAGTGTTTAGTTACTGTTGAGTGTTCTGAGACATTATGGAAACAGAGTGTTTCAGAGGAAGGATCTGAAGAAAGACAGCCAGCAGATGTTACAGGATCTTCTTTTTGGTGTAGTGGGCAATACAGGACAAAAAGTATGAAGAAGCTTGTTTGTTTGTTGAAGAAGTGACAGAAGTAAATATGAGCTGAATGGAGGTGGGAACCAGCCTCCTAGCATTCACCCCCCTGAGACACAGGCCACAGTGGTTTTGAATATGAAAATAAGAAAACATTAGAGAGATTCCTAGAAGAGACAAAGAAGTCCAAATGACAGACTGGAAGAATAATCTGAACAACTAACTACTGTTGGGACTATATTTCATCTATCATGGCAAAACAAAATAATAGAAAGGAAATGCAAGGTGATCAGAGGCCAAAGGGATTCTTTTTTCCTAGGGAGATCAGAGAAGTCTTAGTTTAGACATATCCTGATGGGATGCATCCACAAGTGCTGAGGGAGCTGATGGATGTTATTTGTAGGCCACTCTCCGTCATCTTTGAAAGGTCATGGAGAACTGGAGAGGTGCCTGAGCACTGGAAGAAAGCCAATGTCACTCCAGTGTTCAAAAAGAGCAAGAAGGAGGACCCAGGCAACTACAGGTCAGTCAGCCTCACCTCCATCCCTGAAAAGGTGATGGAACAGCTCATCTTGGATGTCATCTCTAAGCATTTGGAGGAAAAGAAGGTGATCAGGAGTAGTCAGCATGGATTCATCAAGGGAAAATCATACTCAATCAATCTGATAGCCTTCTGTGATGCAATGACTGGCTGAGTAGATGCGGGGAGAGCAGTGGATGTTGTGTACCTTGACTTCAGCAAGGCTTTTGACAATGCCTCCCAGAACATCCCCCTAGATATGCTCAGGAAGTGTGGGCTAGATGAGTGGACAGTGAGGTGGATTGAGAACTGGCTGAAGGGCAGAGCTCAGAGAGTTGTGCTCAGTGGCACAGAGTAGTTGGAGGCCTGTTGCTCCAACAAGATAGTGGTGTCCACCAGGGGTCAGTTCTTGGTCCAGTTTTCTTCAACTTCTATGTCAACGATCTGGATGAGGGCATGGAAGTTTGCTGATGATACCAAGCTGGGAGGAGTGGCTGACACACCTGAGGGCTGTGCTGCCATTCAGAGAGACCTGGACAGGCTGGAGAGCTGGGCAGAGAGGAACCTCCTGAGGTTCAACAAGGGCAAGTGCCGAGGCCTGCACCTAGGGAAAAATAACCTGTGCACCAGTACAAGCTGGGAGCTGAGCTGTTAGAAAGCAGCTCTGCAGAGAAGGACCTGTGAGTTTTGGTGGACAACAAATTAACCATGAGCCAGCAATGTGCCCTTGTGGCCAAGAAAGGCCTATGGTCTCCTGGGGTGCATTAGGGAGACTGTTGCCAGCAGGTGGAGGGAGGTGATCCTGCCCCTCTACTCAGCCCTGCTGAGGCCTCATCTGGAGGCCCGAGTCCAGTTCCAGGCTCCCCAGTACAAGAGAGACATGGAGCTACTGGAGAGAGTCCAGCATAGGGCTATGAAGATGATCAGAGGGCTGGAGCACCTGCCCTGTGAGGAACGGCTGCGAGAGCTGGGCCTCTTCAGCCTGGGGAAGAGAAGACTGAGGAGGGATCTGATCAATGTGTACAAGTACCTTAAGGGAAGGTGTCAAGAGGCAATGGGCACAAACTGATACACGGGAAATTTTGCCTGAAGGTGAGGGGGAATTTCTTCAAAACCTGTCTGGATGCAACCCTGTGCAACATACTCTGGGCGACCCTGCTTGAGCAGGGAGGTTGGACAAGATGATCTCCAGAGATCCCTTCCAACCTCAACCACTCTCTGATTCTGTAATTCTGTGAACCTAGCTGAAGCCATAAGCTCTTAGAAAGGGATCTAAGCTGAGCTGGATATCTAAGTTAGAGGCAGGATTGTGCTACCGTTCAAGCTGCTGGAGAAGACATATAGAAGGATTTGGTATAAGTACCAAAATCTCTTTATTAGCCAATCTAGGCTTGAAGTATCAGCTAGACACTGATGAGAAAGTTTCCAAGGCCAAGATTTTGATTTGGGGTAGACCTAAAATAGGAAGGGGTATCTAGCTGTCTGGGCCTGGAGTGGAGAGGAAGATCTGTGGTTATATCAGCAAGATTACTGTAGTCCTACTGAGAAAAGATAAGAGATTTACAACAGAGTTGTGTTTGATCTTCACAGAAATCCAGAATGAATATGGGGATATACCTAAGTTATAGCCTTCACTGCCTGCACATGAAGACAGCCAAGAAAGGAAGGAATTACAGACATTGAGACAAAATGTGATCTCAAGAAGAGCTTTCAGGGGAGCAACAAGGACAAGGGCAGAGCTCCAAATAGTTGACCAGAGACACAAGAAAAAGAAGTGTGGGTGGTAAGTGAATGTCCTTGGAAGCCAGACAGGGAAAGGTGCTTAGTGGAGCTCATGGGCAATCTCAGACAGTGGGCCTAAACTCAGCATATAGTGAACTCAGAAATTAGGAGAGAGACTGGATGAGGAACTGGGGGGTAATATAGGCTTGGGGTGGGTTTTTCATTTTGTTTTTGTTTTAAGATGGGAAAGGATAAACTGTGCTTGCTTTATGAGAGAAAAGAGGCAGCTGGGACTGAGAGGTAAAGGAAAGAGGTAATTTGGGAGCCAGTTTATCCTAATATATCCTCAAAAGATTCGTTTGAGCTACTTAAAGCAAACGCTTTGTAGCTTTGGGTTAAAGCCCAGGAGTACACTTTTTATCTAAAGAATCTCTTGATGACAACTCCAGTGCTGGAAATGTATGATGTTTTAAAGATACAGCCATTTCAGCAAGTGCTAGAAACCAAAATCTGTCTGAGACACTACTCTGTTTATACTGATGAGTGGTAACCTGTAGCAAATTGTTCCAGACAGCCTCTGGAGACAGAGATCAGGTATGGGCAAAGAAAGATAAAATGTTTGGCAAGTGCACAAGCATGCAGGAGGTCCATAACCTTTCACAGGGGCTTAACGGTTCCAGGCTTTTGACAGACCACAATCCACTAGCACCCGGTCCTGCCAAGTATCGCAATTGTATTATAAAGCTCATGATAATTTGAGCTTTTCATAAAGAGTTCTGGTCCATCCTATTACGTTAGGATATCAGCTTTCTTTTTTTCTTCCTTTTTCTTTTAAATATTTCTAGTCCTCATAGTTTCAGAAAAGCTTGAAAAATATCCCCTAAGGGCTCTGAGAAGGCAAATAAAAATAATTATTCAAGTACTATTTTTTAATATCTTATGAGTTTTACACCAATATTTTTGTACAACATGTTTGCTGCTCACTCATAATGAAAACTGAGCTAGGAGACCCTTAGAGGCTGGCTCACCTTTCTGAAAAGTTTTAAACCTACAGCAGAATATGCACTAAGGCAGTGGCTCCCAAAATGATGTTCATCCATCAGACTATGGTAAAGTGTCTGCCATTTGCTGGATGGCTTTACACTGTAATTCTTACATTGCCTTTACAGCATATTCAACAAAAAGGTGGACAATAAGCCTTCCAAATGGTATGAGAAAGTGTAGCAGCCATTGTGAAATTCTGAGGTTGACAACTGGTCCAAAAAGCTTAAGAATCACTGTTGTAAAGGTGCATTTTTTATTGCAAGTGTAAGTGGCTTGGTCATTCTTCAAGCTCTTCCCTTTCTGTTAGTCTACAACACAAGAGAGCAGCAATGTCGCTGAGCAATGTGTGAGTTGCTGTGTTCCTAGAGACACCTTGCTCCCTTCAGAGAGACAGGAAAGCTATTTCTGTGCTGAATTCATTGCTGTGTTTGCAGTGTATTGGGAACCTCCCAAAGCTACATTTCAACTAAAAGGCTCAGGTAGCATGAGAGCCTAGCCACAGCAGTAGGGAGTGTATTGTATGTTAACTATGCAACCACGCTGCCTAAGTGGGTTTTATGGCACATGCTGAGCACTCTGCTGCTGCAGCTATTCTGTGATCGCTATCTAAACTAATGAGATTAAAGCTAGCCCTGATATCTCTAGCACAGACCTGCTCTAAGATTTCTGAGGTGTAGTACATTTCTTGCACTGCTGTGGAGTTTCAGGAAATGAGTTCATTTGTTCATTGCCAGAGAGCTTTTCTCTCCTCCTATGCATGCAGAAATAAATAGTGGAGAAAAGGTGGAGCACTGGCCCCTGAACAGAGCTAACTTGTTGTACTAACTTGTGTTAGTACAAGGTAAAACACAAACACACTCAAGGTGTGGATTTTCTGAACAGACAAGACCTGAAGTAAGGTTTGTGTGAGTGCTGTCATGTGGCCAAAGCCAATCATCTAATTCTTCAGAAGAAAAAATGGACACACACATGGGATGGTCTTGTAAAGTGAGAAAATAGTCAAAATGGAGAACCCAAGTTCTAATTGCACCAAGCTGATTAGCACAGTTATTTCTGCTGATCAGGATATCCGTAGCATTAGAAGGAGACTGATGAGAGGGTTCTCCTTACGGCATGTGTATATTTGCTTCACAGATCTCTGCGTGAGAGAAAGGTCTTACAAAGGCCTTGCGGAGTCACAGAAGCGCTCTGGTAGCAGATCAGATGAGGGAAGAGCCTAAATATTCAGGCTAGTGTGCAAGTAGCCACCATGGCTATATTCCCAAGACTGGTGGGTACAACATCATTTAAAACATCATACAGTTAGCCCAGAGAACTACAAGGAATGAGTTATTAAAGGCAGTGGTGAAGAAATCACAGTCAAGAAAAAGACCACTCTGAGTTGTATAAGGGAACAGGGCAGGCAGAGGGACCAGCATTACTAAACTCACCTACAAGAAGGCAAGATAACTTTGCTAACTGTAGAGGTAAATACTAGCTGTAGATGACTTTAAAGAGCATGAGTCTGAAGGACATAGAATGTAAAGGTAGTGACAGGCATTTTCAGTAGCAGTCTTTGTCTCAGAAAGTTCAGATTTACTGAAACAGAAATAGGTGACAGGTGTATTTCAGTCTTGAAAAAGTTTCCCACAGAATGTAGAAAAGTTCTAAAGGAAATGTGTCTTGTGGTCTTTTAATTTGTGCATTTTATTGCCTTTTCACTAATGTGGCTCCCCACGCTTTTGCCTCAGTCTGTTGAGCTTCCGAGAGAATACAGAGTTCAGAAGTATCATAGCTTTTAGATAAGCAGTAATTTAGAAGCAAAAATTTGAATTTAAATTTGATGGAAAATTAGATTTCATCTTCTTTTGGAATGGTATTTTTTTGAAACCCCAACACCTTTCACAAAAGTGAAACAAAGCCAGTTTTGCCTAGGAGATCCCCTACATCTCTGAATGTTGAACTGTGTGACTCAAGCAGTGACAGTCTTCAAAGCCAGTGTACTCTGAGGAGAAGAAAAAGCTGTTAATTTTGATTTTTATGTGACTAAGACCAGGGAAGAAGTATACTTTGGATGTTTCTGAGAAAGAAGTGTGATATGAACATTTTTACAGCTAGTGGATGAAGCAAAGGTGGCTGGAGAAATCCTGACCCATATGCACGTGTACACTAGTATCCAAGCCTCTGAGGAGTCTTCTTAGGGAGAAAGCAATAAGGAAATCTTTGTTATTTATCATTCACATTTATTTTGTGCCAGCAAAACACAAGTAACAATGTATGTCTGGCAAAAGAATTCAGCTTAACAGCAACCCTATACAGGGACTTTAGCAAGAGGTGGGGAGGGAAATGATTGCTATTTGAGCAATAGGAGCACTGCTACCTGATGGACAGGTAGCACTATGAGTTAAAAGAAAAAAGCAGCAGCACTTAATAAGGAAGACTATTTAAAGACGAATGAAACAAAAAGGCAGAATGTAACTTGCTACCTTCTAGGATGAACACTTATTTAAAACATTAATTTCTGTTCAGTCTAAAATAGAGAACCCACAAATGCACTTCCCAGACATACTATTGATTTCTGACCTACAAATTACTCTCCTTCAAGGAGGTTTGATGCAGAGCACAGACAGTGGGGGGAAGAGGGCTGGAGTAGACTGGGTACTTCTCAGCTGCAATCTGCATAATGTTTAGTATTCAGTGAGTTAAAGCATGCAATGAAAGGGAACTGTCAGCGCAATCTAGAAGATATAAAGAAATGAAGGGGTGAAAAAAAAGCCGTATGCTAATAATCCACTCAGTAATTAAGTGAAGATCGCTGCCAAGCGCCACTGCCACTTTCAAAGGGTAATTTGTACAGGAAATCATAGAGTCATTGTCAAATCATTTCAGGATAAAAGGAAAGTCATCAACTAAGATAAGATAAATGCTGGGTGTCTGGCAGCATGTGCCCTAGGAAATGCCTTTGCTTTTTTATATTAAAAAAAAAAAAAACTTGCAAAAGTGGGGCTAGGAAAACTTGACATGTTGAAATGCACATTTACTATTAATAATAGGGGTGATACATGTGTAGATGCCTTATTGAATAGGTAACTGGAACAAAAAAATGATCAAGTGAGCCAGCTAAAGGGAACTTAACTTTCAACAATTATATGTGACTTTCAAGTTGAACCTTCAATAAATCACAGCATACCTCATCCCACCCCCAAATTTTTTTCTTATAATTAGTATAGTTAAATATTACTCTCTTACAAGTGTGAGATAATCTGCAGGAGAGCCAGTTTTCCACAACAAAAAGTTATTCCTAAGAAAAGATTTGCAGCTTTGTAAATGCTGGCCTCCTGCAGATCCTTCCTAGTGTCTGCACATTGCCATGGCACAGCAGCCTTAGAGCCAGCCCAAGTCAGTCTGGCTGTGTTGCAGTGTTGGTGGAGTGAGAATGAGTTCTGAGGACTGCAGACATCGCTCCTCTGCAGTCAGGTGTTATTTACCACTTGCTTAGATGCTGTTTTTAAAGTTTCAGTATGTTCTCTGAGAGGCACTGATTTTTGGAATGTATATTTTCAATCATGAGTATGTTGTGTTTAAAGCTCTTGCTTATGCGAAGGATGTGTTTTCTTTGGGGCTGCGCTCATCTGGCTCTTGGACTAGTCAGTGTTTAACGTCCAAAACAGAGTTTAATGGGATGGGGCCATGTATTTAAGGGCTGGACTTGGGCGGTGATTAACTCCCGTGGGAGCTCTTCATTCCCCTAAGAAAAGGGTTTCAGCCTGTACGTCCAATTTGGCCACACTTGAAGTCTGTCTGAGATAACGTAATAGGATGAAAGTAATAAATTTAAGCATCTTCGTTCTTCATGTATTGAATGTGTTTATCTCAAATAAATGAAATGCATGGAGAATAGCTCATGCATAATCATCTTTATTCTGTTTTATATTTAAAGATACATGTATTTACCCGAGGTTTTATACCATTGTACAAGTGATTTTGACTATATTGTTTTCTTTCAATATCTTGAAACATCATAATAAGATTGGACTAATTTCTAATTCATATAATTAACTTTTATGAAATAATATTTGAATGTTATTTAGAGCATGTTCTGGCTTGCACTTAACCTATCACAGGTGTGCAATTCTACAGATGGACTTAATAGTCAGAATAAGATTTGTTTTCAAGAAACAGTGTTTACCAGAAGTGTAAAAAAACCCCAGTTCATATATTTTTCCAAATATAACTAACTAATTTTGTAAAAAGTGAGCAGGAGGCTCTTCAGATGTGCCCAGGATTTTATTTCATGCCAATTATTTTGCACCTAATTCAGCAATCCAAACACAGGACCCAGATCTGAGAAATGACATAGACTCCTGACTGTATTTAACACAGAAGTCTAACACTCAAACAGCATGAGGGCTTGTTACATTCTGGAGAGAGTTCTGATTTCTTTAAAACAGTGATAACATTTCAGCCATCCAGATTTTTTCATCCATGACAGATATAGCATAGATCAAACAATTCGCATCATAAATAATTCAGGTCTAATTTAATAAAAGTTAATGATCTGCAATAGAAATGGCTTTAATTTTGCTTTTAACTGTTTCACAACACTGTCTGTGAATGAAGAAACAGACTGGAAATGGACTCTGATAGCAGACAAGCTCCTGTGTATGTTTTAATGTGCTACCTTTCCCCGAGGATAAATTTCAGAATATTTATAAAGTAATGTATTAAAATTTCTACCAGAGAGCTTGAGAAGTCAAAAATGATCACTACAATGTACTAAACAATAGAGAAGGGGAAAAACGTCATGTCCTTTGCACCCACCTTTCCTACATTTTCCTTTGCTCCTGCCAGTTTGTAACATTATCACCTTATTTTTATACCTACCTTTTTTTGTTTTCTTATATTAAATCAGACTTTTGAACAATTTTATGTTTAGAAAATATCTTTTTAATTTGAAGGTGGAGTTATTTCTGAGTTCACTTTTGGTCAGGATCTCACTTGCATTGCATTTTAGACTAAGTCTCAATAAAAGGATTTCCAGAATATTCATTAACTGACTATTACATGGTTATGGTGAGCAAATATCTATTGGAATACATTATTTCACACAATACAATATAAAACATAAAAATAAATATTGCTTTACCTCTCTGTTTCAGGGCTATGTATATTTTGATCTGAAAAGAGATAGAAGAGGGTCACATCTGTGCTCAGCACAGAACAGTAAATCTCTCGATATTAAAAAAAAAACAGCAAAAAAAGGCCTGTTAGTGATCCTCTTGCTAATCATGGCGATCTCAAATTTATGGTGGTACAGTTATGCCCATAACTAATCATACGCAACATCATATTTTCTAAAGAAGAAGAAGAAAAAAGACTATTCACTAAGCCTTTTTTTTTAAGGATTAATTCATGTGAAGGATTCATCTGGGCCAAATTTCTTTCAGTATGTGTAGGGAGGAAGGACCACTTAGAAAGAAAATCCCAGGAGGTAGATGGCTGTATTTTTCACACTCCAGCAGATGCCCAGCTACCGCTGCCTGGTGCAGAAGCTGCTTTCATGAGTGAATATCTGACATACGAAAGTGCAAATGCAGGTAGTATTTTAGTGGCAAAAGACCACCAGAATTAAGCTATACAAAATCACAGGCCCAATGTCTTAAAGTAGCTCCAGGCCTGATTGGAAATTGGGCTGCGATTGGATTTTACCAACAGGGAAAAATTGGCTGAAAGTTATGAGGTGAAATGTTGTATTTCTTACAATAACAACGAAGACTAATTTGTGACTGTATGGCATATCCTAACAGCTGTGGTATATGTTGCTTTGAATTCATTTAGTTGTAACAATATTTGTTAATTTTTTCCTTCAGATGCCTGTTGTTGATATTTTCTAAATAAAGCCAAGGAAAAGAAAACGCCAGCATTTTAAAACATAAAGCAATCTGTAAAATTAAAAAAGCTCTCGCTTCCCCCCACCTCACAAATGTGTACCATATGCCAAAGCTACTCCTTAACTACGACCGACTGTTGTTACTGTAGTAATCAGTCTATGTCAGAGCAATTACTTAAAATCATCCGTCCTGGCTGTTTTCCGAGCTGCACACCATGGTGGATGGCGTTAGCGCCCCGTGCCCGCCGCCTGACTGATGGGTACCTGTGGCAAGGGGAAGGACCTCTGCACCACCTCCACTGCCACCACTGCCACCGCCACCACCGCCACCGGCACCACCACCACCACCACCAGCACCACCACTGCCACCACCACCACTGCCACCACGGCCGCCACCACCACCGCCACCACCACTGCCACCACCACCGCCACCACCACCGCCACTGCCACCACGGCCACTGCCGCCACCGGCACCACCACCACCAGCACCACCACCACCACCACCACTGCCGCGCCAAAATGCCCCTCGTTCTTGCGCCGCTAGAAAAGCGTGCCCCAAAAGCTAAAAGCATCCACGCCTGGATGATGCAGAAAAAGGGATGGATCCCCCCAGCATTGCTCCGCAGGGTGCCAGACGTCCCCCCCCGCCCCGAGCAGCACGGAGCTCTGCGACGCCGACGTGCCTGCGCCCAGCCGGCGGCCCAGGGCTGTCCTAGCTGAAACACGCTCGCTCCCCTTCGCGTCCCGAGCAACGTACTCATGCAAGAGAAAAATAACGGCCCCTCAACTCCAGCGTTTCCTCTCTCGGTTCTGAGATATTTTTATTTTGCTCTACCCGTGGACAGATTTTTCAAGCACTTATTCACATTTCATTTTATTAACAAATAAGGTCTGCTAGAAGAGAAAGCCACGCAAAATCGATTGGTAATTGATAGGATACGTGCACATTGATTTGTACAGCGGTGATATACTGCACCAGTTATTGCTGAGTGAAGTACTGTATAGGCGTAAGAGTTGTTATACATTTATTGTTACTTTCTTACTTTTTATTGTTATTACAAATTATCTATTAGAGCGAAGAGAGAGACTCACAATTGCTTCAGGAGCTATGAAGCAGTCACCAACAGCCTACAGGGGAAAGAGCACAGAATTTACAAAAATAGTAGTAACTTTGAAATTTCAAACCTTTGAAGCTTTTCTGTGGCCAAAAACAGATAAAAGAGTAAAACCAAAACATTCAGAAGCTGTAACGGTGTCATTAAGTTCACAGGAAGGGTCTGTTGCTCTGTTAATCACTGCTGCAGTGCCTGGGGAGATGGCACCCTGGCTGGAGTGCTCAGGACACTGCAGCCGAAGGAATAAATAATCGTCTGACATTTGCTAAAAGGCTGGCTTCTTCCTGAGCGCTGCTGGCTTTTATCAGCCTGCCTCGCGCCTTTATCACATTTGTTTTCATTCAGATCAGTGAAGGCTTTCATTTCTTCAACAGTCCCCAAAGCCAGCATTTGTAGGCTGGGTTCAGATTCCTCTAAAATCAACCTAGTACAAAATAATTAGAGAAACCAAAAGGTGTTGCAGCTTCTTTCCTCTTCCCCCCCCCCCCCCCACATCTTTTGACCATAAAATGATGACTGTACTGGAGAAGCATTTTAAAATAGATTGTGCGTGTGTTATCTTGCGCACGTACTGGCTATATACCGCACAGACCTATAGCTGCGAATGCAATAGACTAGAGGAATTCTAAACATTAATACAAAAAGAAATGCTTTTTTTCTCAGCAGCAGAAACATCAATAAAAAAAGCCAATTAGAAGAGATGAATTTTTATTACATGCTGATGATTAAATCTACATTAATCATAAACATCCACAGGCCACCAACAGGGCTTGTTTAATCATTTTCAACCATTTGTGTCTCTCTCTAGCTCCCATTCTGTTAGATTTTTCTACATTACTTCCATATTTGGTATTGGGATGTTAGAAAGTGAGAGTATACTCCTGGGTAATCAGAATTTCATGCAATGTGACTCAGAAAAACATCCACAAAAGAACTCTTCCAAAAGGTTTCTAAACCTATGATTTGCTGGGCTGTGCAGTTACATGGCGTTGTTTATGGGGCTATTGTATCACCCGTGACACTAACTGTGTGGAATGCGTGGAGGTTATTTCAAGTATTAAATAACAGTTGAATTAGGTAGAGAGATAACTGTATAAATGTGATAGATATAAAGGACGCAATGCAGAGTAAAAGGTCAAGAAAGCCCCAGGTACAATGACCTAAGGAGGACAAGAAATGACTATAATATCAACAGGAGAAATTTTAATGAAATTTGTTTTGAGCAGCAGCCTGGGAGAAAAGGATATAGCATGTTGTCTCATTGCTACAAGCAAGTAAACAACGCTACAGAAGAGTTCAGACCTAATTGGGAGCTGGAATAATTATAGATGATGATAAGCCAGCCACCAGAGAAATGCAATATTCAAGATGTGTGGTAACAAACACATTGATTAACATAAGTCAGGACAGGAAAGAACACAGCTTAGAAATACAGTATATAATTTATGACCATGACAAAAATGAATATCAACAATAGATATCAAAAGAAGTAATATAATCATTAGAATTTCTCTCTCCTATCCTTTTTGTTTTATTATTTTGCAGTGGTTTTGTGAAAGAAGAGCATTTAGTGAAGATTTTTCATTTAAGTATGAATTACATAGAAACTGAATGCAGCCTTTCCCTTCCCCCTTCCAAACATACATGGAAATTCACGGCAGCTTTTGGTGGGATACTGCAAAGTTTTTTTGCATACAGTTATATTTCAAATTGCCTAGTGTTGATCTTATTCTCTTTTTTTTTCAAGCAGATTTTTCTTACATGAAAAGGGGAAAGGAGGAGGAGGTAAGCAGAAGCCATTTTAATTCTTCCTTAGATAAATTAAGCCAGTAAAGATGCTCCTGGGAGATTTCCTATACCAAAGAAAACAAAAAACAAATACATTTTCTAGGCTCTTATTCCTAAGCCATTTTTCATTCCCAACAGCTTGAGTTTTGTACTTTTCCCTTGCCTTGGAAGAGTTTGGAGACTGCAGAGCCAGTGAGGACACTACGATGGTCCAGTCTGACCTGCACTGTGCACTGTGTCCTGAGGCAGGACGGTGTGTGGGATGCTGCCTGCAGCCGTGGAAGGGACCAGGAAGCAACCCCATCCCATGATCTGGAGGTTCAATCCTACCACATCACGCTGAAGAATAAAAAGGAGATGGGAAGAAACTACAGCTCTGCTACTATTAATCTCTGTACAGCTAAGTTCACCTTTTGAATGCTGCTGGATTTCAGAGGTATGTGCCTCTGTAAGAGTGCGCTTCCTTTTTCTGGGAGCACCATTCAGACTGCAGCCCAGAGAACAGATGTGCAGTGGCTACTGGCTGTTGAGTCACCTGCTTACTTCTCTCAGAAGCAAAACAACCTTACAGTGTGGAAATAGTTGGGCAAATCAAAGGCATTATGTCTTTTTTTTTTTTTTTTTTTTTTTTTTTTTGTGGAAGAAGAGGTACTCTTAAGTTCTAATTTTATAATGCCACCTTCATCAGCACATGCTCCATCAGCAGAGTATGCCTTGACTGAACTCAGTCAGCGGGAAACTGCAAGGTTATATTGCTTGAGTTAGTAGTTCTGCAAAATTCTGTACTCCAGACTGGTCGCCTCTGAATCTCTGAAACAGCTCTGCGCACATATAACATCAAAATATTAGCTGAAAACACTATTAAAGGCAACATGGCTCATCGACCACATACCATGGCTTTGCTGTCAAGCAGTTATTTGTAGACAACACTTTGAGAACCACTCACTGAAACTGTCTAAAAATGAAGTGTGGAAAACACTATAAGAAACAGAACCAAGGAAATAATACAATGGCAAGGAAATGGAATTTAGCCTCATTTTTTCCATCTTGGAATTACAGAGATATATGATAGCTCTATCAAAAGTAATGCCAGTCTAAGTCAGAATAT
Organism: Rhea pennata; assembly: GCF_028389875.1. NCBI lineage: Eukaryota > Metazoa > Chordata > Aves > Rheiformes > Rheidae > Rhea > Rhea pennata. The sequence goes on along the minus strand of NC_084664.1, from coordinate 142,660,190 downwards.
ATGGTTAAGCACAAAGAAATAATTACAGAATTGTCACAGCAGGCAAAAAGAAGTATAAGGAATAGTAAATGAAGCTAAGCTGAGAGAGATATAAAATGGCGAGACTCATGAGAAAAGTAAAAGATGAAAGTTATCAGTCAGCCCAACAAGATGAATATGATGCAAAGCAGAACAGCTTTTAGTTAAGGTAGATCTCAGTTTCTTAACATTCTGTGAGGAAAGATTTGCAAAAGAATGGAGCAATGTGTGAAAATAAGAAACAGAAGGAGCAGAAGGAAGACAATATGGTAACACATGGTTACAGTTCCAAGACTTGAGAATATATTTCTTGTACTATATCCCTTTATGTTAAAATGCATTCTGTTTATTCTGGCTCAGTGGCTCAGCTGGTACCATAGTGTAACACCCCACCACATGGTAGACCTAAGCTCAGGAGCAGGCTTGGGCCAACAGAGTTTGGGACTGTCACGGAGGTGATGCTGTTAGCTTCAGTGCTGGCGAATGCAGTACTGGGAAGAAAATGAATTGTGTGTTTCTCAGAGATCGGCATTAAGAAAGGAAAATAATAAGCAAAGCAGGAAAAAATGCAAGAATAAATGGACAAAAATATAAATCTCACATAGGTCTTGCTTTCTTAGGAAAGTGAGAATACCCTTTGCTCATGTTTTTTTGCAGGAGTGATAGAAGATGCTGGTATCTGTACTGTAAATATTAATTTCCAAAATAGATTTTATTTGCTTCCTGAATACTTCATGCATTAGTATGGATACGGAAAGTGAACTGAGATGAACAGCAAGAACTGCTAAATCTAGAGCTAGAACAACAGCTAGTTGTGAGAATGAATGGTATAAGCAGTGATCTTTGGGATCCCCTTGTAATCTAGATATGATTAAATATCAGGACTACATTTGCTCTCTGTAGGTGCCTTCTGAGTGTTAAGGTAAGTTGGAAGACAGCATAAAAGACAAATCCGCTGGTTTCAGACATCCTACAGCTAGCTTGCAGAAAACTAATTTGAAACATTTATTACCTTGCAGCATCAAAAAAAAGGGGGGGGGTATCTGACTTCGGTGATGTAAGTGTATCAATTATTTATTTCAGACACCTATTCCAGAATGAGGCCTGTCTCTTCTCCTAGACAGAAAAGTCATTTAAAGTACAAGAGATGCTTGATTTCCTGGTGAGTAATCTCAGGTGAGATGCAGCCTACCCTAGGAACACAGAATTGAGCAGAACCATGACTCCATGTGTTTGATGCTACCTGCATCTGCACCCACGTCTCTCAAGTATACCAAATACTGCAGTCTGAGAAAACTCAGGCTGACTTATTCTGTCTCTCTCAATAGCAATGACATATGGAGAGCAAGTGGTTACCCTCAGTAAAATTCATTCCTTGGTCTGCACTGTGGTAGTGCAACCTGACAAATATTTTGTAGCAAGTGTTGCTTGGGCAGTAAGAATCTGACTTGTAAATGGTGCTTTTTAAATCAGCTCAGCATCTTCCACATAGCCAGTGGCTTTTGATTTGTTCTAGGCATGTGTTTTAGACAAAGCGTTCATACATATAAATACACATTATTCCAAAAATACCTCTTATCACAGCTGTGATATTATGGACTTTTTTGTCAACAAATTTTCCTGAAGAAATAATCACGCAAAACATTCTTTTCTGGATGTGAATTGTAACTATTTCAGAAACTGCTTCTTCCTCCCTCCTCAAACTTGGAAATGCCGAGTAGATATCTGTGAGTTATTTCTGTAAAACATATTTAAATAAGAAAAGCATGGCCAAGGTCAGAAAGAAAAGAAAATAAGAACAAAGTTATAATTAAGTAAGATTTAAATTCTACACACAATTAAATCTGATCAGCTCCGGGAAATAGGTACTTTTACCCTGACAAAGATGGGTACATTTGCTTTGCCAGATCTGGGACAAGTTATTGTGCCATTTCTTTTAAACACTACTTCAAAAATGTGGGATGAGGGAGCATCTAAAGCAAAATTGCAAATGCAACTTTTGATTGTTATGATTTATTTTTAATTATCCTTTTCTCCTTTTGTCTTAATTGGACAGAGCCAGTCTAAACTTATTCTGTGCAATTAAAAGCAGTTGCATGCATAGAAAATTGAGACCTATTTTAAATCTCATTTGGACTGACTCATAGTTCAGCTTGCTACAGGAAAATCAGAGCAAGAAAATATATTTAAAAAGCTAATGAGCTTTAGTAAAAATATCCTCAACAAAATGATGTGCTGGGAAATTTTACACATTCACTTAAAACTGTATCAGACAGTAGATTGGAGGAAAAGTGCTCTGCTCTTACTAGGCTTTCATAGGGGACACCAAGGCATATGTTATCAAATCCTCTTAAAAATCCGTTCTGAAGTTTGAGCTATTTATTTCCAAGGCAACTAAACAAATATTTTCCAGATAACTCATACAAGCGGCTCAGACGGGGGCTAATTCTGTGCTTGTTAATTTACCACCTCTCGCAAATGCGACTGGCACCCAGCGCACACCGCAAGGCTCTTTCCAGTAGTTAAGGTAACAAAAACGCCGTAAGGTGAAGGCTGTGCTAAAGCACCTGCATAGTGCCCATTAGTGTTAATAGGGGCTTGGGAGAACGTATCCAATGCCTCCCTAAAAGGCCTCACGCAGCTTAGAATAAATGTGCAAAACAATAATAAATTAGTGAACCAGTATGAGAATAATCGTTTGAAATGAACCCAAATCCAAATATTGGAAATTTCTGGGGTTTCATGTTATACACGGAACTCATTTCCTAGATGCTTTTGCTAAGGTGCTTGGAAGGGGGGAAGAGTGCCTGGATCTGTTCTCCTGAAATCTGAATTTCTGTCTCCTCTCATGGCTGTTTGAATGCAGCTGGTGGTTTAAGACACTGAGGAAATTATACATACAAGGAGCAATTGTGAAGAAATTGTGCCTGCTTGGGATAAAACCCTGTCTTCTGTGTCCCCTGGGCACTGCCATTCCCCCCTCCCCTCCTTCAGGTGCTGCATGTGCTAATGAAAAAACATATAAAACCATTCCAAGCCATGTGTGTGTTTGAAGGGCTGAGCTGTAGATTTCGAGAGAAAGTCAGTGTCCCATGTCACAAATCTTTGCTTAAAATTTCTACTATTTTTTCTTGGGACTTGAAATGTACCATAAGTTTTATAGTATTTTATAATTTTTATTTATAATATTTCGTATCCATTATCTTTTATTGCTGTGCATCCTTGTCTCCTCTGGTCTCCAGTGAGAAACAGCAGTAGGAGCATGTAGCAAATCAAGCTTTTCTATTTGCCTATTAAAGAATATTTCTCAAAACCAAGACACTTGAAAACTGCTTGGTAAAACTGCTTGTTTGTTTTTGTCTTTTCCGAACTCTCGTTTGCCCTACTGCCTTTTTGCCAAAGCCCTGTGCTAAGGTCCAGCCTTAGCTGGACATGTTCATAACATGTGCATTTCCATCAAGTCAGCTGAAATGCAGACTCGAATAATGGAGCGCTGGCTCCTCTCCAGTCCTAAATATAGCTGTGTGAGAGCTCTCTGAAATCCGCCAAGCAGTCAGCCCCACTCTTAAAGGAATTAAAGGTCTGAAATAGTTGTGTGACCTCAGTTTGCCTTATTCTTTTCTTGTCCTCCCATAGCTTAAGGTCCCCTTTCTCCCGTGTGACCAGCTAGACTCTGTCTGCAGTTTACAGTCATTGTTTGATCCAGGAGACTGTTGACCTCCTCCTCATCTTCCCTTCTGAAAGAGGCCTTTCCAGTGTCATCTGTGCTGGAACGAAATTTCAAGGTGTAAAACAGCATGTTGGAGAGCTGCTAGGGTTTGATGATGTTGCAGTCCCCTTGGACAATGAGTTAATCAAGCCAAAGCTACTTTTCAAAAGTGGTCTCCAGCAAGGAGCGGCAGGTCTCCTGGCAGAGAGGTGCAAAACCAATGTGGCCTCAGCAGCTCCTGGAGAGTAGGCTGGCTGTGGGCAGCACAGAAGAGTTCTTGTCCTGAGCTCAAAGCTCAGGGGTTACTCAGAAGGGAAATGTATGGAGATGTTAACAGTTTCCCTAGAACTGTCTATTTTTCATGATTGTGGAAATCTATGTTTTGAATAACAATTTTTTGACACAGAGCGATTGATTTTGTCTATGGATCTATTATCTTCCATAATCACTGGAACTATAGATGCAAGGAGGTGTCATACTGCCCAAATGTAGGCAGCTAACTTGCCTGTGTTAGGAAGCTGCTGTCTCCAGGATACAGCTGTGGATAAAGGGCCCTGCAGGGGGGTGGTTCAAAGTGGAATCCTAACTTTTAGATCTTCTGAGGATCTAAAAAACTCTCCTTTTTTTTTGATATCAGAGGAGGATTAGGAAGACCAGCTTCTACAGTCAGAATTTAGAGCAAATGCCTGAAATTAGATGATGCAAATAGTGGCCAGTGAGGCTATAGGAGCCTCAGGCAATCACCTGTGTCCTGATGGCCATAGGAAGTGGGGCTGGGCAGTCCCATTTCCGTAAGGAGTAACAGGGAGAGCTTGTACCTTGTTAGTGGGACTATGTGCACAAACTAAGAGCCAGTGCTGCAACTTACCCAAGTTAAGTGAAGGCTGAGAGTGCACAGGACTCAAGTGGGTGAGCCTGGTGAGTGTCCTGTGCTGGAGCTCTGCCAGGGTACATGACACTCATTCACTACGCTTTTTCACCCTCCAGCCAGATGTCTTTCTTCAGCTCTCAGATTCTCTGGCTGTTCCTCAAGACTGATTGAGATTTAATAGAGAGTCCCCTCCTTCCATTTTTATTGGTCCTTTTACTTTGCTCAATGATTTCTGTGTTGTTTTTGCTTGGTCTGTCATCTGCCCTCCTATTAGAGGATTTGCAACAAAGACAGCAAAGTGCAAGCAAAGCCTTTCTGCTGACAGAGACTTAAAGGAATTCTCTGGTCTACCTATGTTGGGATTTAAGTCCTAGGCTAGAATTTCAATACAGTCCTTCTCCTAATTCATCAGAGAATTGAAGCACATGCAGGAATGTATAGAAATAGGCTCCTGTGAACAGACTCATAATAAGAGAAAAGACATCGTGACTATTGTACAATTTCAAGAATTGTAAGAAGAAATAGCTCATGAATAACTGTCAAAGTGACATTTTTTTTTCAGATAGCAGATCATACATTTCTTGGGACTGATTATAATTGGATGAGAAAATTTGGGCAGTAACAGGTGAGGCAGTCTGGTTCGTGAGGAGCCCTCCCCTCAGCTGCAGATTTTGGAGCGAAAGAAGGGCTTTTGATGCTTTCGCCCCAGCAGCATGCTGCGACGCTCTCGCTGTGACCTAGAGAACAAAGTTCCTGAGCTCACAGGTACATATTTATGTCTCACACCTAGAGGTGCCAAGAAAGATATGGAAGGAAAGGAAACTGGAGAGAATGAAGAGAAAATGAAATATAGCTCCAATCCTTCTTAAGCTCACGGCACCAATATCTATATAGAAGGATTAATTCTTATACACTATTAAAAGAAAGAAAGCACATTTCAGGGTACATTTTGTAATGAGAACATTTCTGATGTTAGACACAGATTCTTAATGTGAAAGAATGATATTTTTCATACTAAGTATCTTTCTTCTCAATTCATTTAAATTCTTAATGTTTTAGCCAGGCTTTTCTTAACCTGGGAAATGTAAACAAAAAAGGAATCTAGCCTGAAGACAACAAATAGACATAATGCAATGCTGACACTGCAAAACAGAATTTTCTCTTGTAGCTGATCTAGCATCTAATCTCTGGATGTTAATGCCTAGTGAGTTAATTGCTCTATGATCTTAAGAAATCCCTAAAAGTTTGGGAACAGAGAAATTTAGTACTGGGTACACTGAGCAAATAGTCCTGCCAAACTTTGCATAAATTGAACAATTGCATCTTAAAATTTATTTGATTTTTTCCTTCTCCTCTCTATTTCTCATGGAAAGCTGTTTCAGAACCTCACCACTCTTATGGTTAGAATTTTTCTTATTTCCAGTCTAAATTTATCTTTGGCTAGATTATATCAAACTGTTTTTGGCCCAGCACTATCTTTTCTTAAAATAGTTTTTATCTCTGCCTAATGTTTATTCCACAGTAAATAGCAATCACATCTATCTCCTTTTAGGCTTTGTTTTGATAGGCTGACAAACTAAACCTTTTAATTTTCCTTCTTTGAGATAGGCTGTTCTTTCTCCCCATTATCCTCATAGCTGTTTTCTGAAACAGTTCCAGTCAGAGCATATCTATCTTGGACATGAATGACCAGCACAAAGATGCTGCATTTCAAATGAGGTCTTGGTGGTGCTTTGTACTAGAACATGAATACTTTCCTGTCTCTAGTGGAAATACTTCACCTGTCACGTGTAGGATCTCACTTGCCTTTCTTCCCCAACTGCAACATCTCTGCTGTCTCAGAAAGGCAGTTCCTCTTCTTCCTCCCTTTTTGTTTCAACTGATGAACTCCAGATTGTAGTAGGAAACCTAATTAGTCTGTGATTGCATAATCTTAAACTGAAATTAAAAATGAACTTTTTTTTTTTTTAATTTCTTACTTTAGGAAAGTACACAATTTCCCTCCTCACACAGATGCCCTTGATACATTGAAGTCTGCTGTGACAGGATGTCTATAAAGTCATCTAGCAGTAATATTGACCCAAACATAGCTACTTTGGGAGAAACCAGATCCAGGCACAATCCAGTCCAGCTGAGCTCTTTCTGTCAAAATTTCATAATATTTCAGCTGCTGGGGTTCTCTGGCCACTGGTTAACAGTCTGAACAAGAGCTCGTTGCATTTTCTCAACTCTATTTAACCAGATAATCTTTCCACTATAGAGTGCAAGCTGGTGTGGACAGAAATCAAACTTTTTAGTGTGAGATCATACAGTGCTTCACAAAGTAGGGCTCTAGTCCCAGATACTGGTGGGACTGAATTCACCGAGATCTATGGGAATCACAAAAAAAATATCTTATACAGGAAACCAAATACAAATCCTAAATAAAAAAAATTGAGGAGAACAAAAAACTCCAGATATAGATTTGAATTTTCACTATTAATCAGTATTAAATAAAGTGCTTGGATATCTTATCTAATTCTAACTAAAAAAAGGAATGCTAAATTAAAACATAATTTATAATGTAGGGATCTGATCTGGGACATTATATAACAATGAGTATCTCCTGTATTTAGAAAAGCATATGGCTTACTGTGACATACTTTCTGCAAAGTGCAGAAACTAAACTGAAAAGTGATATACTTCTGGAATGGGTTGAAAAATGGGAGTGCTGGTTTCACCAATCATCCAGAATTCCAATAGCTTTATTTTGAAGACGAGGATTCATTTTTTTGGAAAAAAATAATCACAAATTTTTAAAAGCACTGAAAAATTTTACCAAAATGGAGCTTTAACATCTTTGTTTTTTAAAATAGTCTCTTCAATTCTTCCTTTTAAAAAAATATTATTAAATTTTCAATATCTAAAATGAATTTTTTGTGGCCCTCAGATCTTGTAGATAATTGTATGCATAATCTCCAGGACAGTTATCAGTACAACAATTCTACTACATCTGGAGCACCCAGGTGTCTCAAAAAGGCATTCTACTAGAAAGAAATATTTTGAAATATAGACTTTCTCCTCTATAAATATAAAGCCAGTCTCAAACTATGATCTCTGAATACAAAAAGGAAAAAGAAAAATAGAAAAAGTAAGTAGAAAAAGTAAAAGCAGTAGAAAACTCTTGCTTTCTGTTTGTAAGAAACTTCCTATAATAATACTGAGAAAGTCTTTTTCCCCCCACCCCCTTTTTTTTTCTTTCAGTTTAGCTCGCTTCCCAATACAAACTTCATTCAGTGATATCAGTGATAGAGGATATTTTTTCAGGATCAAAGGTCTTTTATATCCCCCCAGAAAATACTCCCCTCCCTAACCGAAAGATGTAATTATTTTGTAACTTGGGCTTCTGTCTCCACCAAGCCTTGTAGACAATAGCAAAAGGTGTTTCAACCTCACTTACTCAGCTATCAGAGGAGATGAATATTTAACTAAGAGACAAGAAAGCTATTTTATTGCATTACTTAGGGGCAGAGAGACAAAGAATTTACAGTACATTCACCCAGCTGTAGCTGCAGAGACTGACACAGAATATACAATTGCACTGAAAACACTACAGCAGCACTTTTAAATGATTGTTAATGGTTTTGGAGAACATTACAAATACAAGATGTAGAGCACAGGGTATAAATGAGCCTATACACAGTTACGTGTCTGCTCTAAGAGCATGTGAGTTTGGTACCATGCAGGACAAAATGCTGAGGGATCGACCAGCAGAGAAATCTTCTGTTCTGTGTATTCGGGAACAATTGCTGTTTAAAAGAAAAACTAACAGTGCTCCTTATACATGATTAGAAATTGTTCACAGCCCTCAGTTAAAGCCTGGAAAGGTTATAGGATGGGAAGATTTACAGCAGCATCCCACACAGGTAATTCTGCTCTTGGCTAGCTCCAATCCACCAAAGAACTACGCTGTTCACCATTTCTCTTTTCAGCGAGGATGACAGGGACATATTTGCAGTTTACAGCAGGTGCCCAGCCAAATCAACAAAGTGCAAACTATGCAGTAAAAAATAATATTTAACAAAAGGTCACTTTGCCAGGGTATGCCGCTCCAGCAAGTTTCAGCACCTTATAGAGAAAATTTCTGAATTCAATGACCGGAGTGATACTATGCTCACCACACTGTCAGTAAAAGCTTTGCGTTGTCTCCTGTTATTGCACATAAAGATTTTTCAGATGTTTCTCAACTCTTGTTCTGACAGTTATTATTACCCTTTTTTCTGAAAAAGAAAAAAAAAATCAGTCTATTCATTGGTGGCCTCCAGGTGTACGCTTTGTGCTTCCTGGCAGCCTTTTCCAAATCAGACCTACAATGTCAGGTCACTTTGCGGAAGGGTTTCATGACACATGTTCACCTGGCCCTCTAAAGGGAGTAGAGGCCTGACTTCATGCCCCCTCAGATAACTATGACTTCTCTATTCCTTCCTATTGAGGATGAAGGAGGTAGAATTAAATATCCTGCAATTAAATGCATATGACACTGCACAAGAAAGATAGCTGTGATTAAAATTGGGGTGTGCTCTGAAGATTATGAGTCCATTGATTCAATTTCAGCCAAATTTGATAAATGGCTAGAAGAAGTCTCAAATACATTAAGATCTGACAAGCTTCACAGAAACTCTTATATATGCATATATATATATATATTTATCTATGTATATGTATATAAATGAATTATATGTGTATATGTATATAAATCAAATATAAACTTACATAAATGGCCAAGTTGAAGTAAAAACCTTATTAGTGTCTCTGCTAAGGGAAAAGTTGCAGGGTAAACTCAGCTATACTTAATATCAGAGAATCTACACGGGTGATATTACAACTCAAATGTGGGAGAAGCTTAAACTGGAATTTATGCTTTAGTGAATACCAGATCCCTGCACATAAGCACCAAAAAGCAGCTTCATTAATTTTGCTTCTCATAGGATTATTTGTTTCTGTCATCCAGGGGTTTCTTTAAGGCATCGTCCATCCACAGAAAAACTGGATGGGGGAGTGTTTCTCTGGTAATTTCTAAATTCTTCTGAAAACTCCTATGGGAGAAATAAATAACATGTTGCTCAAACAGGGAAAGTGTGCGATAAACAGCAAAGACATAGCTATGCACTTCAGCCTCTCTTTAATAAGCCCAGGAAGTATGAATACGTAAAAGAGGGTATCTTGCTAACTATGCCTAAAAAGGAGCTAGGTAAAAACTGCAGAAAGGGAAGATGTTGATTAACTGGAAGGCTGTGAAGGAAGATGGAGAATTTCCTCCAAAAAGTGAAGTAATGGTTGTACAACATGGCAAATGAAGGTGAGTTACAGGTAGGAAAATGGGGTTCTTTACATCAGAAACAATCCCATATGCAAGACAATAAGTACGATCCTAGTACTTATGCACAAAACCAGTCAAATTCACATTTGTTGGCCTCACTGTACACAGAGTAGAATACATATTTGAAGTTACACTCATGACTGCATTGGATCTGTGTTGGTCACAGAGATGGTATGTACTCGCCTGGTCACATGCCCTCTCAGTCTCACACGACCTACATGCCAGTCTGCACTTGTTTCCTGCAAATGCCTCGGGACATTTCATACCAGCATAACCTCCGCTGCAAAATGCTCTCGCGATGGTCTATTTATTTGAGTCAATCTGAAGTTCATCTGTTTACTAATCTTTACAGTGTGCCCTGTAGGTCAAGAGAATCAGACCTTCTTGGAATGGAAAAGAGGGCGGAATTTAAGCACTCTGGACCTTCAGTGAAGGTGTCCTCTCTGCAGCACCCAGATGTTTAAATCTGTCCTTGAATATCTCAGGTGGTCTCAGCAGCTGATGGAAAACAGGAGACCGGAAGCAGTGTGATCACAACAAGCAGCTAGTAGTTAAGCCAGTTTGAGACATATTTTAATTTTTAATTAAGTTCCCCCCCCAAAAAAAAAAAAAAAAAAAAAAAAAATTTAAACTGTTCTGTGCCTCCTGGAAGCGTTATAGAAAGAAGGAGAGAAAAAATACTGCAGACATTCATTTTTCATTAATTAACCATCTGGGACTGAACTCTGTAAAATTCTTATTTAAAAATACATTCTTGGAGTCCTTAAAACAAGCACAGTTTCCTTTGATAATTGGGGACCAGTGTCCCTCTAAAACTATGGGCATTTTTCCCACTGATTTCATGGATTTTTGGATCTGGGTACCAGTGCCACATTTTCAAAGGTACATAAAGTATTAGGCAGCTAATATGGAGACAAAATCTCACCTTTCTCCATGCTAAGACTTCTGAACACTTTTGAAAACGTGTTGCTTAGCAATTTTTAGGTAATGAAAGGTTAAATTTCAAGTCAAGGTTAAATTTACATACCCTTCATGGTCAAGGGACTTCTGTGAGGGCACTTCTGTAGCTCAGCTGATCTCCTGATGTTTATCTTGCAGTTCTCCAGTCACCCAAAGCCACCAGGAGTACAGACTATGGCTAATTGAGAAAGCCCCACCACTTCCACCCAGCTCTTGGGCACCTTATCTTAAAATGAGGTGAACTGCTTGTGGAACAACTCTCTTATTTATCTTTCCATAAACTGCACAAAGAACATAGCTCAGTGCTAAATGCTCCTATATAGACACCTCTGAAGTGACCCAGTTAAAATCCAAGGCCTTATTTACAGAGGGATTGACCTGTCTCCTAGGTAGTTGAGAATAACTTTTTCTACAGCTATTGCAGAATAATTTTTCACTTAAAGCTGAAAGGTTCAATATAAGTAAAATTTGTTGAAAATATTGAACTTGTCCTTGCAGAATAACATTTTCTACATTTTCTTTGAGATGTTTTAGGATATTCATATTAGGAACTTAGACACTGAGCAAGGAAAAGCTTCTTTGGCAATACTGTACCTTGTATTGTTCCTAGTTAAATTTTGCTGAGGATTCCTCAGCTCCATAAGCTTTTGAAAAGAAATCAATTTCTTCATTTTCAGCAGACACTTCACAGTGAATATTTCAGCAGCTGAAATGTGAGTCCTGATTGAGCATTGCACTGATCCCAGGATGAGGACAGCAGCTCCTGCAGCTCAATTCGGGGTGGTATGATACTGAATGTGAGTTTGGAGAAGTACCAACAACAAGCAGATCATCTTTCTTGTCCTTCCAGTACTAGTCTTCCCATACTGATGCCAAGCAGAGAGTAGGGTTAATATGTCCTTTAAATATAAAGGAGATAAGATACATGTTCCCTTGATGTGTAAAGAAATGCAGATTAGGACATGGTAGGAGATTTGAAATGGGTAGGAAGGAACTGAAGACAAGGAGCATATTTAAAGAAATTTAAGAAAAAAGTGGACAGGGCAGCAAAAAGGAGGCTGGGAGGGCAAGACTGAGAAGAAATGGCAAATAGAGAGGACAGGAATTGGGGTAAGGGAGGAAAATTTAAGTCTGGTTGAAGAAAGGAGACATACTGAGATTTTGAGATACTGGGAACATGTCTACTGGGCTTTTTGAGGAAAAGAGCATCCAAAGCCAGAGTAAAAAAGTAAGCTAACTAGAATGAGTAGTCAAGAACAGTAGAATTGGGAGCTTGCTGGGTGAGTCAGTAACAGATGCGTAGGAAGACCGAGAGAGGATGTTAAAGTCCAATAGGTAAAACTAGCACCCACAGTGAGAAACTCTTTGTTCAAAAGTTGCTGGAGACAATCTGGGAGTGTGTAGGTGACAAGAATGGACACGGAGAAAGAGCCAGGATGGAGACGAGAAAGAAACTGAGCCAGGGACAAACTGGAAGAGGTGGGGTGGGCATAAAGGATCATTTATGTGTGTCAGCAACAGGATCTCTGCCTTTAAGAGCAGAGTCCCTTCAAAAGCCCCAAACAAGGCAAGAGTACCACTTTTCACCTGTTCTCCATATCTGTGAAATCCACTGGCCAAGAGTTCCTTCCCTTCTGTATCACTAAGTGATACTACTACTAAGCTGCTCTACTACTACTAAGTTACTCCAGTGGTGCAGAGAGAACTATGATTCCCAGTCCTGGTGATGTCCAGTGATACAGACAAGATAAGCTATATGTCAGAAATGGGATTTGTGATTTGTAATATGCTCAGAAATTATACAACACACATGCAAACTCACCTAAAAAGGGAATGTTGCATGATAAAACTTTTAAACATTAGGAAATGTTGGACTTCAAGTCGCCTTCTTGAGGTCTTCCATTTTGTTCACTAAGCACTGTATTTCTGCTCCAGACAATTCAGGGAACCTATTAAAAACAACAGCCTTTGCAGCTGGAGACTTCCCAACGTATAGGCTACCCTGAGTACTGAAAGAGATGAGGGTCCAATAGGAAAAAAATGAAACGAAACAAAAGGGAAGGGAAGGGAAGGGAAGGGAAGGGAAGGGAAGGGAAGGGAAGGGAAGGGAAGGGAAGGGAAGGGAAGGGAAGGGAAGGGAGAGCATGTAAACATGTTATGTAGGAACATAGCATACATAGCATACAGTGTGGGGATATTTTGATTCAAGAAAAAAAAAAATCTAAGATGAAGGAAGGCTCTCCCTGTCTGTCCCAAAGAAAGCAGAGTGACTCAGTTCTGGAGATTGATTTTTCCCCTCTAAATATTCATAAAGGGTCTGCCGTGGCTCTCTTTTCAGCCTTTTCCACCTTACAGGTTTATACTGGGGAAAAAAAAAAAAAAAAAAAAAAAAAAAGGAAAAAAAGAAAAAGAAAAAGAAAAAGAAAAAAAAGAAAGAAAGAAAAAGGGGACAACTATAGGAATTCTTTTCTGCTGAATTTTCAGATCCCCTTATAACATAAATGTGAGAATTTCTAGTTCTTCCTGATTTAACATTCATTTCTCCAGTCTTATTTCTTTGGCAGAAACAATACACAGATCATGGGTTTCTGCATTTTTTCTGACATTGGCTAGTAATTTACTCATGAGAATCATCTGACTATAGACACTGTGATTGTTCACATAAGTGTTGCTTAGCAAAAGGAGGGCAGAGTTGGACCCTCCTGGGGTCCAGCTCTACATAGTTACAGAATCAGTGAAACATGTGATGAATACATAGGAGTGGGAATGGAGAAAGCAAAATGAGTCTGAGAGCTGAAAAAAAAGAGCAAGTTTGATTATCTTAAGTCTCTTGTGTACCTTCTCTCCATATCTGCAGAAGAGAGAATATTCTCTGGCAGCTATCATTTATTATTTATTTTTAATGCTTTAATTATTTGTGGAAATCCTTGGCTTCTACTTGTTCAGCCAGCTCCTCTGACAGTAAAGTTTACACATTAAGATGTGGGAGGTGAAGCTCTGGTTCAATGGAAGGAAGGAAGGAAGAAATATTGCTTCTATTGCTGGTGATGTAATATTGACCATCTGCAATTTTTATGCTTTAATCTACTCCTATATATTTTTCAAATAAAAACCTATACAGATGATGACCGACTTCTATCTGGCTATTTCCATTACTTTCTGGGCTGTTTTATTCGGGCCTTCAAGCTGGTGATATAAATTTTCTGTGTTTGACTTTAAGGTTTGGGTAAGAGCCAAAGTATTTGACATTTTATTCAAACTGCATTCATTCTCTTCTAAAGCTTTTACTTCTCATTCTTCCTATTGCGTCCTCATTTCTTACGTTTCTCTATTTCTCCTTCTCTTCTTTTCTGACAGACAGCTTGCTCTTTCTTGTCTAGCATCTGAGTTTTCTTGGATACTTCTACTTTTTCCACCTTGAAGTTTTTTTTGTCTAGGTGCAGTTTGAAGATTTTGGACAATTGTCAGGGATTTCTGGACATCTGGCAATCCATTTGGAACAGGATGGGAAACTCTATATGTCTCTCAGCCTACATGCAGGTGATGCCTACAGCACATGTAGAGGCGATCGCGCAGATCCCAGGAGCACTGGCCTGCTGAGGATGTGCTACCCAGGTGGTCTCGAGCAGGATGGTAATTCCGATGCGTTCAGGAATACCAGATGCGCAATGTGTGCGCAAGTATTCTGGGCAGTGACTGTGCACGAGCGCTGATGTGTCCCAGCCTGCTGGGCTGATTTCATACACACATGTAGTGCTGTCTCCCAACAGCAGTACGTGTTGCACAGACAACCTGATTTCTTCCCTTCATTAAGCTGCTCCGGTGCTTCTCAGTCCTCTGTCCTCCCCCTCTCCCTTCTGCCTTGAACAGTGGGAATTTGGGGATTCTTGGCTCTTCCTGCTGCTCCTGGGACAGAACTCAACTAACATGCTCGGAGGCAGGTGAGAGCCTAGGAACTTTTGTCAAAACTCTTCAAACCTAGTGAGACGTACAGCGTTGAGTGATATTTAGGCTAATTCTCTCTCTCCATTCTTTTCAGAATTGGCTTATCTCACCTGAGAATCAGTGTCAGTAATAACACCTAGGCTTAGGTTCCCAAAGGATTTTAGGTGATACTGAAACCAACTGAGCATTAAATACCTACAAAAAATTCAGTCTCTGGGCTTTAGTGCTTATGATCTCTCAGTCACCAAGGGGGTTTAAGAAAGAGGTAAGCTTTATTACTCACAGTTTGCAGCTGGGAGAGAGACACACTAAAGATTTTTTTTTTCCACAGATATCACAGAGCAAAGCAAAGTCTCCAGGATCCCAACAAAACTGCTCTACATTAGATCACATTGTTATTGTTTCTAATATTTCTTCTGTTCTAAAAACTTCCTTCTGGGGGAGAACTCTTTACACTTACCTAACAGAAATCTCTATTAATATATATTTGTCTCTGTCTCTTCAACTAACCCTAAGATCAGAACTACTTTATAAAATGGATATGAACAGAGGAGCGATAGAGGGAAAAATAAAGCATTTCCTCAGGAATCCAGGGTACAGTACATGAGCCAGGACTCTGGGAAAGCAAACCTTTGTATTTTGATATAATACATTTGATGCCTAAAAATTCAAACCAAATGACTTAAATAAAATTCATAGACGCTGCCAGGAAGTGTTCTAGAGACTGTAATGGTACATGGAAAATCAATGTTTATTATCATTTTAACTGAAAAATTAAAAAGATTTGCCATAAAATACAAGTGCTTTGCAACATTTTGCATGTTCAGAGCATGCCCTCTAGGGTGCTATTAATATAGTGTGTCAAATGAATGATACATTGTTTATGTAATTATAGAAATGTAGCCAAATCTCTTCTCTCTCCCCCTCTCTCTCTCTCCTCAAGTGGTGGCAGCCCGTAGCTGAAGCTGATGGATCATTTCTAGACCTCTGCGGTGAGGAATGTATTTTTGCAGAAGTAATCTACTAATTGGTTATGCAGACCATCTCCCAGATGTGTCCCAGTGCCTAGTGCTGGGAAATCCAAGCTCTCAGGTCTGGAAAAGGGTAATGCAATAAAAACCTGTTATCATGTAGTAATTGAGGTCCAAGGTTTACAGTGGTGCCATAAACATGATGCATTCTAATGCAGAAGGCCAGAGTAAGTCAGGCTTGGGCAGGAGTGCTGGAAGTTTATTAGCACTGTATGGCCTGATGAACTTGCTCGTTCAATGCATATTGAATTTGGAAAGGCTTAAATGCAGCTTTCAAATAACTTTCCACAGTTTATTTTCCTTTAGTGGACACATTTACTGTTGTGACTTGCTGGACGTCGCCCGGCACTTGTTTTCTGTGGAACATGGCAAAATTTTCCATGAACTTTCAACTTCTTTCTTTTTCACGTGAAAGTCAAGAACAAAAAATGGAGCAGGCACAGCATAGAATATCTTGCACATGTGTCACTTTAATCAAGTTTTCCATATTTCCCTTTAAAATCACAAAGGCTTTGACTTGCATATTTTGTGGATGATGTATTATTGACTGATAAAATGCTCCTAAGGTGTTTTGCAGCACCATTGGTCAGATCCTGGCCTTGTTTCTCCATCATAAGTTTTGGGAACTGAATTTATTATCATTCATAAAAATGTGTAAGAGGGCAACAAAATATTCTAGAAACTCATGAGGCTAAGACTTTGTGTTACTAATACAGGTAAAAATCCTGAAAAGTAATAGATTTACTCTGGTACAAATGCAGATTAATTGTACAAAACAAAATAAAACCTAGGTACTTCAAAAAGACCTACTGATAAAACTCACAATGTAGCATTTTTCTAAGACTGAACCAGGGAAATCAGCTGGATACCTTCTCGTGCTGCAGGAGCTGCAACTCCTGAGCAACTATACAGGAAATTTTTTTTCAAACTTTTTTTTCACCAAACTACAAACAAGTAGTTTGTAGTTTTCACTTACCACAGTTAAATCTGTAGATTTGTAGTGAGTAATAAATTTAAGATTAACAAGTCAAAAAATGACTTTAATTAGTTCTACTAGAGATGTGGCAGAACATAGACCCCTCTTTCTGACTTCACACAGAAAGAATTTATAGTTTAATTTTTCAATAATTTAATTGGGCCAGAATCTAATTACAGTTCTAAAGATTTGAATCAGGGAACTCTTGGACTTTCAAGAGTTACTTTTGACTTATGATAGCATGGAGGAAAAAATAAATCAGATCCATGTGTTAAGTTTACCCAGTATTGTATTCTACTGTGAAGGAAGGAAGGAAGTTGCTTTATTTCTTTAAGTCTTTGTTTAGTGAAATGAATGCAGTAAAGATGTATACTCTTCCCTCCAAAAGAAAAAAAAAAACAAAAAAACAAAAAAACAAAAAAAACCCAAAAAAGATAGGATTTTCATTTGTACAAAGAGTAGTGTTTATATCAACTGAATGGAGAAAGATTATACACAATCACCTATATAGTTGAGGAATAGATATGAATGGGTGTGAACAGGATAAAAATTGTTGAAGGAGATACTGATTTCCACAACAGTAGCAATAAGGGGCCACTTAAAATTATACTCAATATCACTTTTAAATAGGATATCTCTGCTGGTCATAGCATACACTTTACGTCTTTCGCCCTTAAGCCTACCTGTAGTCTAGTAAGTCTCATGTCTTGCAATACACTTCATGCAGGAGATGGTATGATTTCCAGCAAGTGAAAAAATGTATCAGGATTCTTAAAATAAGAGGAGAACTTGAGGAATAAAAAATAATAACAATAATAGAAAAAACCACAAGTGGAGAACTGCCAACAAATGGCAAATGTGCAGAGAACTTCTGAGGAATTTATCCTGTGTCTGTACTGGAAGCCAAGACATTTAAGAATATGGTTAATTAGAGCCTTTGAATAAAATAAAATACTGGACTTAAAGGGTAAATTGCTTTTCATACTCTAAAAAACTTTGCTCTTTTCTGGTTTTCTTTATCCTCTGGGATCTAGCTATTTTCTCCAATGCTAAATCTTGTGAAATTATTTTTCACTCTTCTTACACTTTCTTTAAAAGGCAGATACCAGTGGGAAATTTGTATGTCTTCCACTGAAAGTCTCAGAGCAGAAGATTAATATCTACTACTTTAACAGGGAGCCTGAAATGTCAAAACCCAAGAATTCAAGTGTTTTACTGCTAGCAGTTTGCTCTGCTCTGAAACCAGTGGCTAAGACCAGCTGAAAGCCCATCACCAGGGTATGCTAAAGATTGCCTAGTGATTTACTTCTGAGTAAAGAGAAGGAGACTAAACACTACAGGCACAGAAAGACTACAAGCTTGCAAATGCGAAATGGAGGAAAGAGGATGTCCTCTCCTGATCCTCACTCACCCCCTTATTTTCCCTCCCTTTGTCAGGTATCTCACGAGGAATAACAGAGAGAGGAAAGGCAACCTTATTTCATAGAATGGCAAGAAAGGGAAGCACTAGGTCTGGCCTCGATGGGTTTTATTTATGTCCCAGTTAATCCAAGCAGCATGCTTAGCCAGAATCAGCACAGCTTTTATTTAAGACAGGTCTGTTTACTACATCCATTGCAAAATATGGACAGACTATCCTGGCTGGAGGCAGGAGGTGGAGAAAAGGAGCGAGTGAATGAAAGGCAGAGAGGAAGGAGAATCTAAAGCCTAAGGACAGAACTTTCTTCTCTGAGTGTTCAGTGTGAGTGTGCTCAGCATTATTGGTGTGATTTGCCTCTCTTGACAACTATGTGTTTATTTGATATAACACATTTGTTATTTTCCAGATATCTGATATCAACTACTTCAGCTCATATTCATGCCAAAATGCAGCATTGTTCATGTTTTGACTGTTGTTTTGACTTACAGAGCATCATGTCCTATTTAATGGCCAAGAAAAGTTGAATTTGGAGCTATAGCTATGTACACTAAGTAAAGTATAGCATACAGATAAATTCAGGACATTGCTGCCTACAAACTGCAGATATAATCTTTTTTTTCAATTCCTTAATGCATTAAATCTTACAATATTTCTATGAAGTAATGAAACAGGGGTAAGGGGCAAGAGAGAAAGGAATGATGTAGCAATTGAGATCAATAAAAGCCAAATGTCTAATCACCAATTTGAACTAGACATTTGCCAAGTTCAATTCTAACTACTGTTAAAGTCATTCTTAAAAAAAAAAAAAAAAAAAAAAAAAGGCGATAATAATGACTTCCAGCTGCCAAGCTTTATATTCTACTTCTCACCCTAATGATGAGTGCACGGATATTTCTCACTGGCATCACAGACACTTTTAGGAAGACTGATGACATCAAGGTACCTCTAATACCTCTTATACACAGGGCCTATTGCTACCCAAGCTTTTCTATGTGCAGTTCATTACCAGAGGCACACATGGGAAGATGACTTCTCAAAAGCATTTTATCTATTCTCACCTTGAACTAAAGTTTCTAGAACTACTGGTTTCTAGGGCTTCCCTTTATATGCAGAGGAGTTAAGTAACGGTATTCTCTGTGCAGCTTTTGTTGATATACTGTGACTTTTTTGTAGGTAACATTTGTATCATGACAGATTTCCTATTTAAGAATTGTTATCAAAGGGAGCAAGAAAGGATGCGAAAAGCATGTTTTATTTAACTAGCTCTTGATCCTATGAGATACCCAGAATTCTCACTCTGACATTAACTGCAGGCTGAGCTAAGCATGTTGAGGTCCTTCATGAAAGCATCTAAAGGGAAAAAAATACCCCCACAATAGCCTTTGAATTGTTAGCAATACCTTATTTGTTTTCTTTTTCTTAGCAAAACATAAAAAGCACAGTTTGCAGTTTTTCTGTGGTAGTCTGGCCTCTGAGATCAGCCTGCTGTTTTGTATTACTGGACTCTATCCAGCAAGATGAAAATGGGGAGTATATTTCTGTCTGGTTTTGTTTTGTTTTGTTTTGTTTTTCTGTTTGGATGCAATTGCTAGTGTCTTTTATTAGCTTAATTCTATTATATGTTCACAGTTCTGGCTCTAGACCTAATTACCACTTCTGGAAAACTACTACCACACATACTGTATATCATGCTGTTCAGACCCCAGTGATTCCCAGTTCATTTAAAATTTCTAAATATTTTTGTTTCTACCCAATTCAGACCACAATCAAAGAGTAGTAACCCCTTCTCCCCCCTGAAGCTCATACACCCCAAACTGGAATTTGCTGTGAGCCAGAAGCTCTGCTTGTTGGCCAGAAATGTTCCCTGAAGTGCTACTGGCCTGTGCATCAAAGGTTTCACTACACAAACTATTTGATTTAAATGAGCTGAAGAATGTAAAATGATTGTGTGTGCCATGCTGTAGCAAAAATTTACAGACTGCGAAATTTGTCTAGGGAAGAGCAAACTGCTGTAGAATAATAAGAATTTTCCCAAATGCTTCCCAGAGTCTACCACTGAATTGGAAATGACATTGTTTTAACCATTGAAAATAAATGGTAAATTTTGACATCAGGTAAGAAGTTATTTTAGCCATCATGAAAGGGCACAGACATAAGACAGAGTAGGAGGAGAAACACATATAAATATTGGAGACTTTGGAGAAGGAAAAATGAACAGTTCTGTTCACTAAAAATGCTGCTTCAGTGGTGCCAGAATTATTCACTAACCTGGCAAACAGTTCCTGCTGAAAAAAGTTCAGTCTCATTGACACAGGTATTTGCAGCACTTCCAAAGTGTTTTAAGGGAGTATGATTCTGAAGCAAGGCCATGAAAACCTGCAGACTTCAATGTATTTTGCAGCATGTCAGTCTTCACAGTATGTTTTCACCCCAAAGGGGTTTTTACCTACCTAAGGAGTAGGTACCTGCTACTGTCTTTCTTAGCTTTCCCAATATATTTGTATATTATGAATAAACAAATTACTATTTGTGTATTTAATATATTATTTGTATAATTATGCAAGTATAATTATTTATATATTATGCAATTGCTTCAAACATAACCTGGTCACTGGTGCATTCAATGTGGCCACTCATGTTCCTACTTCTTGTTTGAAATAGAGAAGGATTTAAAACCCTACAGTTCAGCGCCTTCAGCAGGCATTGGGTAAAAGACTACAAAGGGTAATTTATTCCACGCAATTTTTAAGGTGATTCCAGCCACTGACATCAAATGCTTCCATTTAGGTGCCCACATATACACTGAGCCTCCACAGAGTGTCCAGGCTCCCATTATAGTCAACAGAGTCAACGTGCTCTGTGGGACCTGGAGAATTAATCAACTCCGCTTAAATTGGACAGTTGCTGGCTGATTATCTGAACAGCTCTCTAAGACCTCCTGATGATGCTGGCTAGATCCCTACTGACTGTAACAGGGCCTTAGACCCCTAGAGATTGATAGGTAAGATGAAATCCAGTCTTACTCTCCAGTGAAATCCACATTTATTCTCCACCTTCAGAATATGGAACCTGTTATAGACATGCAAAATTCTTCTTCCAGTCCATTAATTAAAATATTACTGGTGTGGCTTACAACAACACTTGCAGTCTGACATTTATTTCAAAGTAAAGATAAAGTTTGTATCTGTGTTGCTTAACTTACAATGAACCTGAAAGATGTAGTCAAAACATCTCTCTCTCTCTCCATTTTTGATGTGAAGTCAAAGATTTCTGCAATATTGTTATTATTATTTTTTTGGTCATCCATGGTACTAAGACTTCACTGAGGTGTTTGTATAGCTGCCTGTTGTCGATGTGAAATGTGGACATTTATGGTGGAGTGGCTGAACCCACATAATGATTAGGAAAAAAAATCACTGGATTTATCTGTGCAATCTGTCTATATCTTTGCCAACAATACTCTTAGTTTTATTAGTAGTTTGTACTGTAGACAAGTCCTTAATTTGTATACCAGTGAAGTCAATCTAAGAGGGGATTCTCTATTGCCCTTCAGTCACCTCAAAGTTCATTTTAAGGAACTCTGCTGTTCCTGTGGCACGCTCTCGTGAAAGAACAGAAACAGTCAATGATACTTTCATTCTATTCCACCTCAACATCAAAAATCGCTGTCATGGTGACATTAAGATCATAGTTGAGCACTCATTAAAAAACAAAATCAAATCAATGTTGTGTTATTCCAATATAGAGTACAGAGCTTTTGGCTGATAAGTTCCCTATAAATGCTAATCAAGCCCAGTCTTTCTAATTCTTCATCCCCGACATTTTGTAGACATGTGTCCATATATAGCTGCCAAGCTTTGGGCTGAAGTATGAGCAGCAATGACCCTTTTTATGGGTCTGCTGTTAAAACTCTAACATTATGAGATTCATCAAACTAAGTAACACTGCTAATCCTGTAAGAGTCTCTTCTTGCCCAATGAATGATTTATAACAAAAGAGTAGTCTTCTTTATTAAAAGGTTCTCATGCTCTAGAGGCTCTCGTGCTCAAGCAGATAAGAGCTGCCACTGTTGCATTAGAAAAAATATGCTTTTCACTGGGACAAAAGGAACTGTGGAAAGTGCATCAGTCATTTGCTTCCCATGATTTTCTTTCTTTTTTCTTCTCTAGAGATTAGTTTGCACAAAACCGTGTCCATATTTTTACCATTAAGTTTTTGAATTCAAGAAATACACAATTGCTTTACTGTTTAACTAAGTCTTCTATTAATTTATGTCGTTGTATTAATATTTGTCATCCATTTGTTTTGGAAAAGATTAAGGTTACATTAAATTACAAAACAAAATGGGATATATTTTTAATGTTCTCTGATGACCTGATCTTTTCAATTCCTGCCTAAATTTTATGTATCTCCATATTTTAAGAGTGAAAAATCAGATATTCTGACTGTAAAATAAATGGATGATGTGTTGCAAAATTCAAATTGTGGGCACAGAGCTGCACTTTTTTTTTTCATGAGGAAAAATGAAGGTGATAAATAATCACGTGTGGAAATGTTCAGTAAATGAAACTCATGGACAGAAATTATGGAGAAATATTCAAAAAGCTTAAGAAAAATAATGTGACGATGGTTTAGGACCTTCTCAAATCTATTCATTTTAATATAATCTAAAACATACATTTTCTTATAAAAGTTCTAAACTTAGGAAAGTAAATTTTCATCAGTTCGTCCTCATGAAAGAAGACCCTTAAACTGCTTGCAAAAGAGTCTATCAGTTGCTATCAGCTGCTAACAGTCTCTCAGTTGCTGTGCTGACTGACTTCCTATGCTGCAACACAACTAGCTACAACCAGCTGCTAAATATGCTCTCAATCCAGCAAAACACTTTGGCACGTACTAAGCTTCACCAGGGTGAATACTTGTATTAAAGTCACTGTGCCTTTTCTTATACTTAGAGTGAAGTTCATGCTCTAGTGTATAGGCAAATTGGGCCCCACACATGTATACTTTCCCCCTGTGTAAGAGGGAAGCACCTGTACATATACAGGTGTGGCTAGTGTATCCCTTATCAGTGGCAAAGATATGTAGTTAGTTCCCCCACAAAAAGCCGGCTAGTGGAGGAGGACACATTCTTAGAAATCTGTTAACAAATGATGAGGATGTCTGTGCTGTTCTCTAGGAGAGAGAGGGAGAGAGAGGAAGTATTGGTGAGTCATTTATTTATGATCTTTTAAGTACCCAGTCATAACATGGTCTCATAAAATAGATTCTTTATGGTGAAGGATGCGTTCATCAGCAGTCTTCCACGCTGCACTGTATGTTACATTTATACACAGATTTGTGTTGGCTATTGTTATGTAGTGAAATCTATACAGTAAACAACAACTGCGATACCATACACTAGGTACAATTCAGAAATGCTTCCCACATATAACTGTAAGGGTTGTCGTGTTGCTGTAGTACCTCTCTGACAGGTATCAGATGCTTGCTCTGGGAAGTCTGTAGGTCTGTGCAAGTCTAGAAGGAATCTGTATTAGAGTGCTTATGCGATATTCACCCTGCTACTTCTTCTACCCTTCTTGCTACACTTCTACACTTCACAACATAATTGGGGGAAATTGCAGTTTTAACAATGCTTGGTCTTTTTTAGCTAATAGCCATGAAAATGGTCAAGAGAGCACACTGTCTCCTTGCAGCCACAGAGCAGGGAGCGGAGGCACCTTTCCTACACTGCACTGCAGCACTGTTTACGGGGAGCACGATGCAAGTGGGGGAGGAAGACGGCTGGTTCCTTCTTATTCTAACTCCGTTATTTTCCTCTCTGTTGAGACTGCTATGAGAGTGTTTTATTCATTTCTCATTACGCTCTATCATACCTGTCAAGTGGCTGTCACAGAAATCCATAAGACGTTTTCTAGTGGAGTCCTCCCTCTCCAGAGATTCAGGCTTGAGGGCAGAAAGAGAAAGGCCTGGAAAGCAAAGGGTCTTGCAGGATTTAAAGTGGAATTAAGGAGTGAGGACCTTGGAAGAGAGAAGAATGATAACTCCAAAAACAAGAGAGGGAACACACAAGCGGGCTTACGGAAACAGAAGGATAACATCCAACCCTGGTCTCTCATGTTTTATTTTTCTCTAATTTCTCTCCTGTTTATTCAGTACTGCTCAGACTTTGAGATGAACAACTCCAGCCTCTATCTCACAAGTGTCACAATAACGACAAATAAGCAAAACACAGCGGCACGTGAATGAAACAAGTACACTTAGACAGATATAACCTTCAGCCAATTTACAAGAGGAATTTTTGCAGAGCATCACTTTTGAGGAAGAACCTCCCCAGTGCTCATCATTAGCTTTTTGGGTGCCGTGCATCAGGAATGCACACACCAGGCTTTATGCATTTACCTCTCTTCTACACGCTTTGGTAAAAGTGGGAGTTCACACGGCATTCAAATGTAATTCCAGAATGGGAATTTTTGGAGCAGCAAATTTTCTCTGTGACTGACAGTACGATTGGGAGTCATCTGCTGCACAAAAGAAAAGTGTGAGGAGTTCTTTTTCTGGCTAAGCTCACAGCATCATTATTATGTGCAGTGGTATTTGTACGTGAGATCCAAAGTGCACAGAAACATGCATGAAGTGCTTCTCCTCAGAGTCTGTACTAACCGTACTCAGTGAAAGTTGGAGATGAAGGGAGTCATCGGAACAATCAGTGCTGCATCTGTCTCACATATTATTTATGGTTTGAAGTATCCCACTATTTTTTTTTCTGCAAAACTGACATCAGTGTTTACCTATAAACAGACACAGAAGTCACTGCTGGCTATACTCTGCTTTGTATACAATGCGATTACATAAAGAGCTCAAGCAGCACGTCTGTCTGCCTGGATGTGTGTGTTCTCCTACTCCAGCTGCCAACAACCTAAATTATTCAGCAAGCCCTGATCATGCCAAGTTTTTAGTCAACAATGGAGATCCTGCCAAAGAGCTAATAATGTTTTTTAAAAAAAGCAATGTTTGTGACAATTAACAGAGCCTGCAGCCTGCAAAGAGAGTTGGACTCATTTGTAAAGGAAAATTTAAATGATATGCTTCATTATAAATGGTCCCATGCAACACATTGCTAATCAACCAGAGCAGCTTCTTTTTTTCTCCTCCCTTCCTATCAGATAAACCAAACAGCAGCATGAGCCAAAGTTCTTGGCCACTGCTTGCTATAGCTATAAATGTGGTGTGGTTATCTATCAGTATCATAATCGGCTCAGATCAAACTGAATAATTAGCACTAAAGTGGATGAATAGAGCCCCAGCCTCTTATCTTCTCTATTAATAATAAGTATAACTTCACAGCCAAATCAAGAGGTATGTTATTGTACCCCTGAGAGCCTGTTTGGGTAAAACCCCATGTGACCTCCCCAGCATAAGCAGTGCAGATGGGACAGTGTGTGCCTGTAATGATGAGCTGACAGCTGCCACCCCCGCCCCCCCCCCCAACTCTGCAGCTCAAAGCGAGAGTGAGAGAGAAGATAAACAAGCCAAACACAAACACGAGAGCCATTGGTAGGAACTCCTTCCTCCCCCCATCTTCCTTACTCACACCACCTCAATTAATAATAATTGGTTTTCATATGACAGAGCTCTGCAAACTGGCAGCAAAGACTATCTGGTGTTTTTTGCCCAGGCTCACTGTGAAATTTAAGTCATGTTTAATAGCAGTACTGTGATGACTACAAATTGCCAAAATCTTAGGAATACTACTCAGACACGCTCTTCTCATTTAAACCCTTGTACATACCTACTAATTATTGTGCTGTGTCCAATGCAATAATTATCATTGTACTTTGTACCGCATTACAATATTAGCCTCATTTTAGGATCTCAAAGTGTTTTAAGCCATGTTTAACTAATTAATGTCAATTCAATTTTGCTTATTTTAATAATAGGAGAAGTTAACTCAAAGGAAGGGTTTCGAGTTTTGCAAGAGAATTAAGTGCTTTTACTCACTGCTTGGGAAATGCTTCCCACTGCTCATCTGCAGTTTAGTCCTCCCATTCACTTCAGTTCTGTTGATGAAGGTACCTTTAAGATGCACTGCTATGAACAGCCTGGTTGGTTGTTCAGCTCACATCAACCTCAGAAGCAGAGTTTTAAGTTCATCCCCCACAAGTTGTGCTTTTATCTATCTTAGGTAGCCATACATTTCCAAAATACTCTATATTGTTTGTTTCTGAACTGAGATTAACCTAAACCAGGTGATTTCTGCTCAGATTTACTTTGATGTTTTCCAAAGTCTCAGGCCGTGGCTTTCCTTGTGATGTTTTCCTATGAGATTTAGTTCATGAAAAGGGATTTGGATCACACTGGTACTGGAAGTGGCTGAGATAGGAAAGTAGAAAAGGATTACATGCCTTTTCCCTGTTAAAAAAAAGCTGGTGGTGGGCCTAGTATTGCTGTCTGATGGAAGAAAGGAAGAAGACCTTTTACCTTTTATTAGAAGCAGATGAAGGCTGCCTGTTGTTGGGATCTGGAACAGAACAAGAGGAGAAGTCTGGATTCACAAGAAAGCATTAATATTAGTCTGCTACTGTATATAATGGGATTAAACATGGCTTAGCTTTTTTTTTTTTTCATTTTCCATTTTGTTTTTTTAAGTTGAGCGTTACACACTCAATAAGGTAGTTCATTTTTACTAATAATTTAGTATTTGAAAAAGATGAAAGCCAAACTGAGTATAAGCTGACACCTGCATGTAGCCATGGCAAATGTATTGCACCTCTTCCAATGAACATGCCTTTGCCTGCCTAGCACCAAGCAGGGTGTGCCGGGGTGGCAGTTCCCAAGAGAAGCACTGGAGCACTTTTGGGCTGCACTAACATCAGATTTGGGCAAGCATCTGTATACGATTTGTGGCATATGGCAGGAAGAGTTACAAAATGCAAGTCTTCAGGAAACTGTTCAAGTTTGGCTCTGGCCTGATTCAGCTTCAGAGAAGTTCTTGGTAATCCTCCACTGGCTTTAGAGGAAGTCAGACCAAGTCAAGTTTATAACTAGGGAAAAATATTAACACACATTCTTATTTCAAAATATCTTTCCTGCAAAATACCTTTTCACGTATATGTGGGAAAAGGGAGTTATCTTTTTTAGCTGGTGGAGCGAGCTCCCCAAGAATGGGTTGGTAGAAGGGAGGAATATTAAACAGTCAGCTTCAAAATCAAATGTTTGAAGTACTTTTCATGTGTGCAAAAGGCACCTGTCACTAATGGCAATGTCTTACCCTAAATATTGTTGTTTTGGGAAAAGCTGAGAGGACCGAGGTGTGAAAGCAGGACTTGCTCACAGAAGGCTAAATCCTGAACCGTGGTGCTCCACCTCTCCAGGATGACAGCAGGATTAAGCTGAAATGATTCCTCCCTTGGTTTTGCTGTTTTTTGTGCTACTTTCTTTTGTGCCTTTATAATCCACAATGAAATGCTTAATAAAGGAAATCAAATCAGGATTTTCATGCACACCTTTCAGCTTTGTTCAAATCTCATTCATTGCATTCAGTCTGAGAAAAGGTCTGCTTTTGTACTTAATTCAGTCAATCACAGTTCTGAAGATTTGAACCTTGAATGGATATGACTAATGACCCGAGCCCTCAGCCAGTATAACTCTCCACCTCTTGTCATCCTTAAGACGAGAGGCTGAGATTCACCGTTTCTTCAATTTTTTTTCTCCTTACTATTCAGTTTATTTCTTTCTGTGCATCCATCTGGCATAATTATGCTTACTTAGCAAAATTCAGGACAAATAAAAAAGGAAGATAATTTCTTCCCATTCTAAAGTAGCTGTTAAGTTACATCTGCCCATTCAATTCAACCACCAGCAAAGACTCTGCCTCTGCCAGACATGCAGCTGTAGTTGCAGCCGTGATTCAAGTCTGGAAATTCATTCCCAGACGCACTAAAAACCTGCTGGAGAGACATGCAGTGAGTAATATTTTTGGTTTGTGTATTTATGGACTTAATATAGACAGAAAATTGGCAAAATAACCTGCTCCACATTTCCAGCATCCTATCCCTGTAGACTAAGTGTTAAAATATATATGCATATATGCTCACAGACACACACACACACATGTGTATATATATATATATATGTGTGTGTATATATACACATGTATTTGGATGCATGTACACCCACATATACACATGCAACCCTTTCTAATCAGTTGGACAGTTGCTAACATCAATTCCCTGTTAAAAAACAAGAGAAGGGAAAATAATCAATTTTTTATAATATATTACCTAAAAGTGCAGACATGAGTTTGGTAACTGTGCTTTTGTTGCACACAGACTGTAAAATATTTATGGAGACAATGTGATTTGGGTCAAGGCATTAAATAAAGTAAAAGTTGCTTTATTCAATATGTGATGAACAGCATCCATATTAAAAACCAGAGGGAAAAGTGTTCAAATGAAAAAATATGTTCAAAACAAATTCATCTGTTCAATGTTCATAAATGTTTTAAGAAATGCAGACAAGCAAGTGTTGAAATCCATATTTACTGTACACAACTGAAAAACTAATAGTATTTATTTAATCCAGAGGGAGAAGTGACTAAAAATTTAGCACTTAATGATCAAGAAAAAAAATATTTGTCCTTGAAAATTACCATAGTATTTATTGTCAGGCAAGTTACAATAAGGTTATAGCTCTTCTCTTGATAAATTAATAAAGCTGTTAGGTCAACATTGGTCTAGAAAGAAAATATTTCCTCCAATTGTGAGATCATTTGCAAAGCTTTGATTCCAAGGTATTTCTGCATTAAAATATGTGGAGAATGCAGAGTGAATTTACTTGCCTATGGGACCTCTGTTTCATAAATAATAAAGACTACAGAAAGACCTGTTCCCATAAAAAATTATGCACAGGTTTACTTTTAAGTACATATGAAACCTCACTTGCACTTCAAGTTGAGAGTTTGCAAAAGAATAGCAGCTTAAGTAGCCAAGGGTATTAAACACTGCTGACCTGCCCAGGCCTTGTCTGCATGAAATATAGTTCACAGAGATATATAGGCTGTGCAATTCTTGATTCAGGCAGAAAATGAAGCATTGCCTGACTTTTTTACCTAGTGGATATCAGAGGTAATCAACCCACCCTTTAAGGCTTCATCATTTTTGAGACGTCTTTCCCACCATTTTTGCTGGTCATTATGTATTTTGCTTTCTCCTCTTCCTGCTGGCTTGGTCTGTCAGCTTGTCAGCTCCTCTTTTCGTTGTCTGATATAGAGCTACCACACAGAACGCTAGATTCTGCTCATTTTTTATTTCCTTTTTCAAAACCTAACAACACCGCAATGCTTATAAAGGCAGCTAGATAATAATTGCCTGGGGCTCATCCTTAGAAGAGAGTTACCACATGGCTGGAAGGTGCTTCAAAGTGTCCACCCAACTGCTGGGCCACTGTAATGACCACTTGTACCCTCTGAGTCTGATGTTACTGTGGGGTAAAATGCATGAGCATAAGCCTTTTTTGGTAAACGTAGAACTGCCATGTTTTACCTCACATTTTCATGAACTAACAACAGAGACTCAGTTAGGCATCACAGCTTAGCTAACATTAATTAAGGTGCAGTAACTTGAGAGCTCAAAGAACAGAGCTGGTTGCAATTTTATTTATTTTAACCTTCTAAAAATTAAAGGTGAAAAATCATGGCTATTGTGACTTCAAGAAGGCCTCCACATTAATTAGAACTTTAATAGCTAATCACAACTCAGGCAATTTTAATCCAGTTTCTGTTCATTTATACTTCAAATGAATTTGTTCAGGATATTTTTCACTCCCTATGCTGCCTTCTTTTTCCATTCTTAATATACCTGCCACAGCTGTACTTATATACAACTAAAAAGGCAACAGAATCTCGTGGGGGTCTATGAAATAATTGTGTTACAGAAGAAAGTAAACTATGAGAGAGGTTAGGACGGAATCTTATTTAAGTCCCAATTCAGTGATAGCATGCTTAATGCCCATTTGACTTTACAATATTCATCTGAAAGTCACTGCTACAGATGATAGAATTTTGGAGAGTTCTGTTTTTTCCTGTATCACAGGGAAAATCTCTGTGGTAGCATTTAATCCAGGATAAAGGAACTGGGAATTTTAAAGGTCTTAGTGGACCTCTATCAAGGTACTTGTATAAAGACAATCTGAACTTGAAAGAGAGTTAATGCCCTAAAGAACCATCAGCACAATGTGATAAAATGAGAAAAGTCGTATTTAGTTTAGACACCATTTTAAGAATGTATAATGTATTTCTGTATTTCTTTTAT
The DNA here is from genome assembly GCF_028389875.1 of Rhea pennata. Taxonomy (NCBI): domain Eukaryota; kingdom Metazoa; phylum Chordata; class Aves; order Rheiformes; family Rheidae; genus Rhea; species Rhea pennata. Next base: position 142,629,590 of record NC_084664.1, on the reverse strand, counting down.
CCCTAGTTCTTCCTGGACTAGCACTGTAAAACAGCATCTTAGTATCTCTAGAATCAATCAGATCCTTCTGCTTGATTCCCTGTTATCATAAAATGTGGTTGTATTGTCACATTTGTTTCTACAAAAGCTGTGATATTATGAAAAAGTGAATTTTTGAAATAGTCTGTAATGAAATAAACTATCTGCACTTTACTTCATAAAGTTTATAAGTTTATAAACTGTATATAACAATATAAACTAACACCACAGTAACAGATAAAATTCCCTCAGAAGACGACTGTCTATACAAGAATATCCTTAGTAACTGACAACAGAGAAGGGACCATACAGAAAGTAAAAATGCCTAGATAGCTGTGTCTCTGGTTTATTCTTGAGGTTTAGACTACTGTTGAAACTCAGTATGGACAGCAGTGGTAAGCTGCTTCCTAGGCAGAGAGAAAAATGTTGGTTTCTTCTTTTCCTTTCTTGTCACAGAATGGCCCTCTGAACTCCGAAGTTAAGCAAGGTTACCTACCTCAGTGTAACAGGCACAAACCCTGAAGCCAGTTATTTGGATCACAGCAGGAATATGGTCTTCTGTATTCTTCGTGCAGTCACAGATCTGGCAGCAAACTACCTTGTTTCGTATGTTTAGATTAGAATCTCTAGAAAAGTGGCATGGTTCATCTAGGTAACTCTCTGTTCCTCAGTCTGAACCAAACCTGAAAGCAAACCTCTAAGCTGCCTGTTCTTTATATCCGTAAAGTCTGTTCAAGAACTGATAGATTTCCTCTTCATTGCCTCAAGCACCTCCAGTGCAAAACACATAAAACATTAAGATATCACAGTGGTGATTCTCATGGGGTTACTAAGCACCTAGTGTGGTTCAGATGGTTAGGGCAATTCAGTAAAACAGAAATAGCTTTGAGCCATACTGTAAACCACGTTGTTGTACTTTCCAACTTGTGATACTGGTAATTCTTCATTATCCATTTTGTTGGAAACTATGCCAGTTTGACTTTTTATGTCTGAGTGACTCCTGAGTTCACATCAGTTTCTGTGACTACTTTACGTGAGATTGGAAAGAAGTGTTCACAGAAAGATTAACATGTAGTGGTAAGTAGCCATTCATCAATGTCCTGCATATCCATGTCTAGGGAGAGTTCACTTACTGTCGGTAATGCTTTTGATCTTGATGCAATTGATAATTGCTCCTATTTTTTAATTCAGACGGGGTTTCATATGGGTGCTGGTGAAACAGGTACCTGCACTATATTTATTAATTCAGACTTTATTACCAGTCCCTTCGTAAAATTGGTAGTACTGTCTGTCAGATTTAAAGCCTGGGATGACTAACGATTTCCTGCAGTTAAGTGTAGGAAAGACAGGGGCTACTCTAATTGGGGCTTCCTGTCAAGTAAAACAAGTGTCTCTTACTGCGCATTGGAAGAGTGTCATCCTGAGCTCACTCATCCTCTGAACACTCCTGTCATCTTTATTGATTCCAATCCAAGCCTGATCCTCACAGTGGCTTAGTTTCTGGGGTATAATGCTTGACTTTCAACAAAACAATCAGTCACATCACTGCTGCAGAGATCCATGTATATTTTCCATCTTTTCTTCAGGAATATAGAAACTGTTTTTTCAGATCTTCTTAAATAATCTGGTAAAAATATAGCTCTTTAAAACTGCATTGTCCACTTTCTTCTTCTTTTTTACTTAAGCTACAAGAGAGTCTCACTAAGAACTTCCAGCCCCTGTATGAGGTGTTAACAAAACACAAGGTGACTAAACCCCACAATCATGATATTCATGAACGTAGTTAAGCCCATACTTCAAGCTGTGTCATCGCTGCAATCAAGAAACCAAAACCAGATCTACACCAGCCTTAAAGATGATTTTCTTCTCAGTCCTAGCAGAGACTAGTCACTTTGCATTTCTACCTGTGAAAAGTAAAATCAGAAAGACAGGAACATGCGCTGAAGCATGATGATGCATATGCAAGGTGTAGGCAACACGGAAGCAAGACCTATGACTATCATTGTCTACAGAGCTGATCAAAGAGTTTATTGCAATTATAGCTTTTTTGTTTCTTTACTTATTATTTACCTTATTGACTTCCCCTACAATTCTTTATTTTTAATATATACCATTTAAAATATTTTATAAGAAAAAAAGATATGTAAAAATGTCACTACATTCATGTATAATGACAAATCCATATGAACTAGGTGTACTAGGATTATAATAATGTATAGACTAACTCAAAGAAAACACATACATAGACTAGTTATGACATAGAGCTGAGCTGAAGACTTAAACTACTTATTTCAAAAGACTGAAATAGTCTGTCTCCTGAAAACATCATTAGATACCTCTTTCACCTCTTGTTTTATATTCTGTAGATGCCAGTCTTCTCTCTATGCTTGCTTACTGATGTTCAGCCCTGCAGGTAGGCTCCTTTGGTTGTTTTTTCACTGAGGTATGGTAATGATATTCTAAAGTTCAGAAGTACTTCTGTAACCTTGGCCACATATATGTTGGAATTAACTGTTTCTGTGCTGTTTTTCTAGAGTTAGAGCTATGCTAAGTATTTTTACCCAAGTGACAGATAGTCAGTTACTTGAAGTAGTTAATGAGTTTACAAGAATTAACAGGATGAGGCTAAAGACTGTGAGAGAACATAAAGAATGTACAAGCATCAAGTTAATAGGCAAAAAATACAACACAGTAAAAGTATCTCACTTCAGTAAATTCAACATAGAGATGCATGGGAAAAAATAAGTCTTATCCTATTCCCAAACCTGTGTTAATTAAATTATAAAGGTCCATTAAAATACCCATGTTTAAAAAAGACACTGTTGCAATCTACTACTAGGAAGTTGCTACTATTAAACCTAATAATAGATTATTAGTGCAATAAAACCTTCTAATAGATACATTATTTCACAACAGAGTTAATGTGAATCCAGATCTGGCCATGTGGGTTAGCTGAAGCCAAGTCAGAACAGATACACTGCAAATTCCATACCTGGTGTATTAATGAATTGCCATACTAAAGCATTTGAAGGTCGGTACCAGTTCTGGGGCTGAAATGTTGACCAACTCTATGATTCTTAACCCACTGTGGCAGAGCTTGACCACCCTCAGGTGAGGACTGGGGGCAACACAGGAATAACAGGGGTTGTGTAGGAAGGTAGGAGTAGCCCGAGTTAGCTAAAACAAAGGCACACACCAGCAAACACAGCCTCCCCTGCGCTGAACCTGCCCGTGTGCCCTTTACCCCACTCTGTCTGAAAGAACTCCGGAAAGGACCAAGAGCTGATCTGCAGACAACCAGAAATAAAGTCGCTACACGGTAGCACTTGGGCCTTCCTAACTGCAGACTAAACAGCCTGACACTCAGTTTCAGTGTGCGAGTGACAGAGTCAAGAAAGTAAACTGAAGAAAAAAGTAGGGTCTTTGTCTTGAGCACTGAGATCTGTAGAGGGGGAAGATTATCATCTTGCACTTAGTGCCAAAGATATGAGCATCTCTCTTATCTTTTAAATATTGTGTGGCAATTCCCCTCCCTTCCCGAAAAATCTGCCTGATGGTTAATTTTGTATATATCAACCGAAATGTGGATTTGCCAGCTCTGTGTAACCCACCCCAAATCTAGCAGCTGTACGTGTGCACATGCAGCATCAAGCCATCTGTGAAATGCAGCACAAAGCACTTCCTTGACTTAATAAAGGACAAGAGAGAAAGGCTTTAGCACTGTTAAGAAGCCTTTCTTCTGAGAAGTGTTTTGGCCAGATTATGCCTCGCTTCCTGGGAGGCATGCAGAAACGGGTGTCTTGGAAGAGCCACAAGGAATTCTGGCTGTGGAAAATAGCATTCCTTCTGCGGGCTCTCGGTGTGTGCACACCACTGTTGGAGGAACAAATGGTGGCCATATGCTTCCCCCTGCGAGCGAGCTAGGCATATGTGACCACTGCCCTGCTTATACCAATGCCTCTGTGTTACCATGCAAAAATCCAGCACCCCAGGAACCACTGATCTTGTTGATGTGATCTTTGCCAGGACCCATACCTAGGAGCAAAAAAGACATGGCAAAAGCATATTCCCCCTCCTTCAGCGGCTGACTTCAGTCTGGCTAATTTCCCTTTGTAAGTGAAATGAGAAGGGGGATATTCATTTTTTCTTCCTTGTGTTTGTGAATTATAACAGTGACAGAGAAGAATTCAGCAATCACTGGGTGACAGTCTGGTTTGAGTCTTATGTGAACACTTTCTTCTTTTTAATTTAAAGACATGATGCAGATCAAACACCTGACTCTTCACAAGCATGTTGATCTTAGTTTTATATACTCTTTAGTGGCACAGCTCTTGACTTGTCTACAGTTATCTGCACTGGTACTGGAGAATAAGAATGCTCTCTGGACTGCAATGCCACTAATTCACTCTAATTCTGAGTATGGAAGGTATCACTCTGTGGTAAAATTCTGTGCAGATTTTACTTAAAAGAATGATGAAATCTCAGCTTCTAGAGTTTTGAAGAAGATTAATGAAATTAGACAAGGTAATTATACGATTACTCCAGAAGCTTGGGCTCAAGTCATGTTTCCATCAGGATTTTGAATGGTATATTGTTCAGTCTGTAAAGGAAGACAGGATCTGGATCCAGATTTTTTGGGGATTCTTCATACAGACAGAAGTCACTTGCACAAATGAAATCTGGGCTATTTTTAAAAAAATTTCATCATTTGAGACCCTTTGCATCATAGATATCTGGATCAGGGTCAGTTCTGATTAAAATGTGCATCCAATCCTGGGTTAATAATTCATTCAAAGCATTTTAAATTTGTGGATCTTTCAAAAAATCAATTTCTTCCAGAAGAGTAAAATACATCCCATTTATAAGATTACCTGTGGCTACACCCTTGCAAACAGGTAATGAAGAAGTATACCATTTTCAATCACATGACAATGAAGAAAAAGGTTGCTTGATTCTATCAAACTGTTTTTATAGAAACTGGCAATGTTAGCTACATGGAGGAAGTAAATCAATAAAGTATATTCCAAACTGCACCTGAGACATACACAGTTGCTGGCTCCCTCTCTTTCTTCCTCAGCTGGTATTCTTGTTGGTACAGTAAAAGTTGATGGGATTAATAGAAAAAGAAGCCATCTTTGCTGGGTTGTGTTAAAACAAATTCAAACAGATTTCAGAAAAAAATAAAATCCACTGTTGATCTTTCTCATTGCAGCTTGTAAAAAAGAACATTGCATATTGCAATATTTTACATTTATTTTAGGAAATTAACTAAAAAAGAAATGTAAATAGTAGTAGAGGTGCACTTGCAAGGAAGTCTTGCCTTTACGCTTACTTTTCAGTGAAACCTGGTCTGCCAAGCAGTTATTCGTGTTGTTCTGAAAGTCACTGTCTGTAAATCATGAAAGCAGGTACAAAAGCTTCTACCACTTAAATACATGAATGGACTTCATTTCTCTCTGAAATCAGATGCAGTTTGTATGCTGATCAATTGGTTCAACAGGCAGGAGAGTTTAATTTCTTTAATAAATGAAATTATGTGATCTTATACATGATTGGCAAGTGTGTAGGTGTATCTGAAGGTTTCAGAAGTAGAAACCTGCCCTGAACAAAAAGGGGAAGGTGGGAAATAATACCTCAAAACACTTTGGCGTTATAGACAGAGAGATTACGCTACTAATATGAATAACTGTCAGTTTATACATGAAATCATGAGGCTGATTAAAAGTAGTCTCCTCATAAACTGTACAAATGTACTTTGTACATTGCACAAAGATCTCAGAGTACTTTACTAAACTTTCAAACTGGTGAAATGGGCACACTTGTATTTCCTTTACACAGTTCCCAAGGGCCTATTCAAGAAACAAGGTTATATTATTCTCAATGCTGTGCAAACAAATAAGAAAAGTCCATGTTTGAGAGTGAGCATGGTCTAGGTCTATCTAAATAAACAGGTAAATAGGATGGAGATAATAAAAGAGTAGGGAGAAAAGAAGAAGATTTGGAGACTTGGCAGAAATTTCTGCTCACCGACTATGTAGACGTTATCAGCTGCAAGTATTTTCTGGTATGTTCTGCAGGGAAGCAAAACAAAAGTTAAAGCTAAAGAGAGATCTGAAGGTGGCTGGAGCAGTACATACAGGCAAATGCAGCCAGACACGAGGATGGCTGCAATGATATGCTGCTAATAAATGTCTCTGATACTGAAATGAATGTGATGCAGAGGTTTCACTAGCTTGCAACTTGGAGTAGATACTCATCGCATTATCTCTGAACTCCTTAAAAAGGAAGAAGGTGCTTGGTTGCCAAAGACTAGACCACTCTTTTATTTGCTTTATACCTTTTTACTCAAAGGAATCTGGAAAAAAAAAAAAAAAAAAAAAAAGATATTTGCCTGCTGAACATTTTCCTCTTGGCTTCTTTTTTACTTCTGCCTCAATCTGCTATGACTTAACATTTCTGGAGTCACTGCTCCAAGTGATTTGTCTTACCTCAATTTAATATAACTATGCCTCCTTGCTGCTATGAGATTTAAACAATTCCCTAAGCTTCTGCCAAATTTACCACAGTGAGAAAGATGCCTTTGGGACCCTGAAAAGAGGAAGCTGGATCCCTGCAATCTATGACAGGTCCTATGTGATAGCTAAGGGAAGAGAGGGAGTAAGGGACAGCTAAAGGGAGAAAAATACTTCTGGAATTCTAGGCAGAAGTTTAATTTAATGGAGAGTAGGTACACGGCAAGGGGACAAAAGTTTCCTGTCTAGTGGACAATGAGAAGCAGAGATCTCCTACAAAAGGGGAATCATCTCCCAGGATGGAATATGACCTGCCAATCATTAAACCAACTTAGGGTCTAAGAGAAAAACAGCAATCGTCTGTCCCTGTAAAAGGAAAGGAAGAAAGGTGCCTAAACAGCAGCTCCATAGCAATTATTCAGGCTGAAACTTAATTTTGAATCAATCTCACATGAAATGTGCCAGTATCTTTTAAGAGACAGGTCTTTTGATTCACATCGATTCACATCGATCCACCTTTAAGTAGTTTTTTTTTTTTTTTTTTTTTTTTTTTAAGTAGAAAAACTGAAATGCTTTGGTAAAATTGAAATTTTCCTTAAAAAAAAAATCTTAGAATATTTCATTTTGCATCAGAAAAACATTTAGGCAAATAATGTCCAGGCAGCTGTGCCATATATCTTGTTGTTTTATTTGTATTTTATTGTGTTAGGTTAATAGCCAAGACTTGGAACATGCTGTCTTTTAAGAATCTTTAAAACTAAATTTTAGCAGTGAAATTTAGAAACTAAAGACCAAGTATCTGTTCTGTACATTGAAAATATATCCATTATAATATAAATATATATATCAATTTATATCTATTATATGTGAAACCAATATATTCCCAGAATTTCCTCTCCCCTTTTGTCTCATTCTTTGATAAGCTTCTGAAAAATCTTTTATCTGGGGCCCTATCTTTATGTCATTCCTATGAAGAATGAATGCTGTAGTAAACGGATTGATTTTGAGAGCAAAATTAGAAGATTAGGAAAACAGATAACAGACTTAGCCGACTCCTCTCTCTGCCTCAAGAAGCCACTTTACAGACCATTGCAAAATCACTCATAATCTATAAAACATGGCTATTCACTACTTTTACCAGCTAGTGTCTTTACCAGGAGGTTACATGTTTGGTTGTCGAGTTCTCCATATAATCCTCAGTCATAATAGCAGTTAGAGGGGCTCCGTGGGGTAAAACATTCACACACATACTTACCCATGAGACCTTATTAAGCTTAATAGTTCAGAAATGCTATGAACAGTTATATAGAAAATTAGAACCAGGCATTATGCACAGATGAACAGACATTTCTCTGTTTTCTCAACTTCTCCTAGTGAACTGCATGGGAGATAGCAGGATTCTCAGTTTTCCCTACAGTTAGGAGAAAAAAAAAAGAAAGAAAAGATGAACTAATTTAAAATCTACCCCAAGGGAAAATTCTTGGCCCTGGTGGGTTTAAAGGAGATTTCTATAAAACCTTTTGCTTAGCCTTCGTCGTACATTTACTTGACACACTCTATTCCTTGAGGGATTCAGGTGGATTCGTTTCTGCTGCTCTTGGTGCATATACTTAACTGTATAGATTGTACAAATGGTATCTCCTGTAAACTGACGTTACTCATCCATGAAGATGAAAAAAATCTTAAAAAAAATTTAACTCAGTCAATACTACAGCTATGAGCTGATAGGAGGTGATGATCTTGACCAAATGCCTTTATTTTTACAACGAGCTGTGCTGTGCACTGCATTTCCGGTTAGTAAGATGCCTTGTCATGTTCACCACAGTATACAGTGGTTCAAATTCAGTGTTTGCTTTAGAAACAGCATCTTGTAGGAACGTTGTATCCTCAGTGCTAAGATGAGGCAAACGTATTACCTGCTGCTAATAGCGGGGTATAGCAGTTCAACCGCAGCTGGCTGCGCAGTGGTGTGAGTGGTGGTGCACAGAAGCATTCAGGTAGCACTTGGGACATCAGCTGAGGACTTTGACAAATTCAAAGGCTAGACCTTTAGTAGAATCTTAGACTTTTATTTTGGGCATGACAGCATGCACTCGATACTATGATATTCATATCCAAGAGTCTATTTTCCCAAGAATGGTTTTACATTGTAATCATTTTAACTTTATAGACTCACTAGAAGAGTGATATCCCATTTTCTGGCTTCTATTTGTCTTCTCAATCATACGTTTTGCAGATTAAAATATGAACAGGTGACGAATATTTGTGCAGGCAATGAATATTACAAGATCCTTGTTTTATACAAATAGATTAGTGACAAATCTTGAAAACCCAAGCAACTCCACTAATATTTTTAGTTCTCCTTCTAATAGTTTATGATAAATACTTCTAGAAAATGATGAACTTAAATGTGCTTCCTTATACGATCATCTGAGTGTTTCAGATTTCAGAGATCTTAGTATCAACTACTAACGAGAATCCATAAAACTACCTTCATAAAACAAGTAAAGCATGTAAGTGGGTTCTTCCTGGGACAGAGTCGTTGCAGCTTTGGCACATGGAAAGTGTGATTTTTAGTAAGTGCTGTTTGGCGTGATGATCCTATTAGCAAGTCCATAGCTTTATAACAAGTAAGTTGCAAGGCACAAAAAGTCACACTTTACAAAATCAAACAGTTCACACTTGTTTGCTTTTGATCTTTCTTTTTTGAGGAGCCTCCAATCTCTGTTTATTATTACATTAACTGTGTAAATTGGGAAATATTGGAGCAATGCTTCGACGGGAGGTTCTCAGGATGCTCCAAGGTGCATCTTCGCTCTTACTAAATAATAATAAACTGACCTAACATTGTACTCCAATAGATATTAATGCTGAATGTGATACTTTTCTGAGAAAGTGGGTTTTTTGTTTGTTTGTTTGTTTGTTTGTTTTAATGAAGATGCTGTGGAGCTTTGCAAATGACTTTAACTCAAATTCTGGCCAAATTCTAATTTAGATAATATATTTTCTGCTTAGTTAAAGTTAACCTATCTTTATAATTAAATATGCTGGGATACTCTAGTAAAATAACTTGTAGGTCAGTGAAATTATATTAATTTATATCAATGAGGATCTGGCTCAGTCTTTTTCTTTACATCTTGCCCTAAGATCTCACAAGGGAGGCTATTAATAGATTAACAATACCGTGAGGGAGGGGAAATGGGGAAAGGGAAAATTGGATAAGTCTTTAAAAATAGATTAAATCCAATCAGGACTATAGCAAGGAATGAAACTCTAGTCACGTGGCTACAGCATACTATCACCACAGAGGGGAGGTGTCATACAGACAGGGCAGACAACAAAACACAACGCGAGTTGGGGGGCCTCCAGCAGGTACATGCAGCTGGGGATGTGCATTTGGGACATGGCTATGGAGATCCCTGTACACCCTTCCTGGGAAACCTGCAGGCATGACCACCTCTTTGAAATGCCTGTACACCAATGCACGCAGCATGGGAAACAAACAGGAGGAGCTGGAGATCTGTGTGTGGTCGCAGGGCCATGATCTCATTGCAGTCATGGAGACATGGTGGGATAGCTCCCATGACTGGAATGCTGCCATGGATGGAAATGTGCTTTTTTAGGCGAGACAGGCCAGGAAGGCCAGGTGGTGGAGTTGCTCTTTATGTGAGAGAGCAACTGGAATGCATCGAGCTCTGCCTAGGCGGGGAGGAGGAGGAGGCAGTCGAGAGCTTATGGGTAAATATCAAAGGGCAGGCCAACATGGGGGACACTGTTGTGGGTGTCTACTACAGGCCACCTGACCAGGAAGAGAAAGTTGATGAGGCCTTCTATAGGCAGCTGGAGGTAGCCTCACAATCACAGGCCCTGGTTCTCCTGGGGGACTTCAACCACCCTGACATGTGCTGGAGGGACTACACAGCAAGGCACAAACAGTCCAGGAGGCTCCTGCAATGCCTTGATGATAACTTCTTGTCACAAATGGTGGAGGAGCCTATGAGGAAGGGTGTCCTGCTGGACCTTGTCCTAACCAACAGAGAGGGATTGGTTGGAGATGTGAATGTTGGGGGCAGCCTTGGCTGCAGTGACCATGAGATGGTGGAGTTCAGGATCCTGCAGGAAAGAAGTAAGGCAACAAGCAGGATTGCAACCCTGGACTTCAGGAGAGTGGACTTTGGGCTCTTCAGAGACCTACTTGGAGGAATCTCATGGGTAAAGGCCCTAGAAGGAAGGGGGGTCCAGGAGAGCTGGCTAATATTCAAACATCACTTCCTCCAAGCTCAAGAGCGGTGCATCCCTATGTGTAAGAAGTGCAGCAAAAGGGGCAGGAGACTTGCATGGGTGAGCAAGGAGCTCTTGGCCAAATTCAGACAGAAGAAGAAAGTACACAGAATGTGGAAGAGGGGACAGGCCACTTGGGAGACTTATAGGAATGCAGTCAGAGTATGTGGAGGTGCGGTGAGAAAGGCTAAGGCCCAACTGGAATTGAGTCTGGCAAGGGATGTCAAGGACAACAGGAAGGGCTTCTTCAAATACATCAGCAGCAAGAGGAGGACTATGGAAAATGTGGGTCTGCTACTGAATGGGGTGGGGTCCCTGGTGACAAGGGATCCAGAGAAGGCAGAGTTACTGAATGCCTTCTTGGCTTCAGTCTTCACTGCTAAGGGCAGCCCCCAGGAATCCCGTAGCCTGTCCAGGTCTCTCTGAATGGCAGCACAGCCCTCAGGTGCGTCAGCCACTCCTCCCAGCTTTTTTGGTCGTGATGTTTAGGAACAGTGGGACACAATTTCAATTATCCAATGTGTGATTAGTAATAGGTCTCTGACTCACCATCAAACCTCACACTAGCTGGCTCCCAAGTCTGTGAAGGCTCGTGGAGAAGCACAGTGAGTGCTACTGACTTGATTCGCAGCTACTCACAAGTATCAGTAAACCTTGTTCTGGAGTGTGTATCGATGCGTTTCTTCCAAGCAAGTGGAAAACAGTCGTTGTTCCAGTCTGTCGATGACAGTCTCTGAATAACTAAAGCACAACATCGCTTCTAATTACAGTAAAATTTAATAGATATCCATTTCTATGTCCCATGTCAGCATAACATTTATGAGTAGTGTTAATTTATTTTAAGTGTATTTGCTACATAATGAGTTTTCAGTCAAAATGTAGCCTAGAAAGGGAAGGCATTGTATGAGTTTCATTTGCATTTGTTTTATATTTGTTGTATTTGGTGATATCAGGGTAAAAATCTGTGCATGTGTGCTGGTAAATACTGTCATTACTTTTTAAAGAGAGACTTTACGTGAATGTATTTAAACAAGAAGCTATAGTGTCATGTCTTCTACCAAAGCCATGAGCACTCTAATAATGTTTTAAGGATAACTTCTTTGTTTGTACTAGATATCATTTTTATGCGTTGTGATGTAGCGATGGACATAATGTTAATGACTATACACTATCCATTCAGCAAGCAGTGCTGTTGGATCGAGCCTGATTTATAAAACAATAACACAACAACACTAGTTAGGGCATTGTATTCTACTTGCCAGATGGTTAACTCCCATGGGTTAATGAGTATACCCAAATTCTAGATGATTTAAGATGTCCTGCGGATATTTCCTTAGGTACGAGGATTGCTGGCTGTTAATTTACATGTGTACTGTATTTTTCCCTCTCTCTATTGGTCTCTTGAGAATTCTGAATTTCTTTTTGCCCATAAAATGCTAATAAGCCATATTTAACACCCCCCCTTTTTTCTGCTCTGACCATCAAAACGTTGTTTTCAGATTCCAAACACTTTGTCTATTAGATTGAATTAGTTCCTCACAAAGGGCCAAGAACTGGAAATTTATATTTGTATATACACACACATACACATGCCTTTTCTGGGTGCACATGCTATGCATGCGCCTATGCATCTATTTTGCAGTCATTTCTCAAGACGTCACCACTAAAATGCATTTGAGCATATTAACAAAGAGTCCAGAAGAAATCTATACTTCATTTCATGCCAAGGCAAAAATTTGAATTTGTATCAAAGAGGGATCTTAGCATTCTTGATAGCTGAAACCCAGGGAATGGATCCCGTTAATCGTAATGTTTTCCAGTGTCTCCCTATGGTGGTGTGGTAATTCGTTATCTCCAACTCTGCCTGACTGGCACATGTTCACCTTGAAAGAAAGGAGATTTAGAAACAACATAAAGAACATTCAACTACAGTGAAAAAATATAAGTTAAGTACAGCTGTATTATTCTTGCATATCAGGGGGAAAGAAAAGGAAGTGGAAATTCCGGGGCAGAAGGTCAGAAGTTCAATGGCAGATGAAATGGAGATAGGGCAACTTGCTATTTAAAGATAGAGAGCTGGCTACCCACCTTGTGATTACAAGTCCTTCTCTTTTATCAGGTTGCTCAAGTATATTCAAAAAAAAAAATGTAACTACACCACTTCATGGAAAATGATGTGTTGGGAAAGTCCAAGAGGGGCTCTTGGCAAAAGAAAAGAGAAAACAGGGAATGAGGAACAGTTCTTTTGTGCAGAAACATAGGTGCTGACATTGTGAAATAGCTCACAGTCATGTTCTTTGGCAGCATTGGCAAGCATTCAGTGAAAGACAGTCTAATGGGAAGTTTTTTCTTGATTCTCTTTCACCCATTTAATGGACACACACATTCCCTTCTACCTTTATAGACATTTAATCTTCATTTTTTAAAATCTATTAAACTCTTCACATGAACAATATCCTGAGGCAATGAGTTCCACAAGGTCAGCACACATTGCATGAATCATATCTTCTTGTTTCAGATTAAATATTTTATCCCTACAACTTTGTTAGCTCCTTGCTGATTTTTGATGAGATGATATTTTAATTCACTTTTCAATTCACTCTTCAAAGCATTTATGTGTCTTTTCAAATCCAGTCATTTTCTGTGCCCATCTCATAATCTTTTGTGTATGTATCTCCTCAGAACTGAATACTTGTACAAAGCCATACAAGCTTAGGGTCATGGTGCATGACTGCAGTTCTTAAGTACTAGGACTTTGTGCATCACTCCTTTCCTACTGCTCACAGCAGCAACAATAAACGATCCTAGTTTTTCCAGTCACATACAGAAATCTCTCCAGCATTCCAGAGATCTGGGTTAGGTTTAGCTCTGTTAGTTAGAGCGTGGTGCTAATAATGCCAAAGTAGTGGGGTCAATCCCCATATGAGCCACTTGTTTGAGGGCTGGACTAGATGATCTCCAGAGGTCCCTTCCAACCTTACCAATTCTATGATTCTATGTGCGCCTGCTACCTCCATATCCTTTCTATTATTTCTTTTAGTCATGACGGCAAGAATTCAAAACAATATTTGATTTGAGGGAAAGCCATCATAACTACAAAGAAAAAAATGTCCATTTTGTTGTATCCTGTATGTATTCTTCTTTGTTTTCTTTTTATTGTGATTGTACCCAAACTAAAAGTTTTCCTTGAGCCATCCACTTAAATATTTGTGTTTTTGTCTCCTAAGTCATCACAATTAATTTTAATACCAGAAGTCTGCATGAGTGATGTGGATGATTCCTTCCCACTTACATAACTTTGTGGGATTTCTCTTTCCCAAGGGTAAAGTGGAGGTACCTGAAAATACTACTGAAGTAGTCCAACAGCACACAAACCAAATCTACAGGGTCAGCAGAAAAGGGAAATGCTAGCATCAGCATATTGATTTACCACCTCATATACTGATACCACCTCATATACTCATTCTATTGCTGAGGTGACTGTCCAATGTCTGTAAAATCCATCCACCAAATCCCAGAGGTCTGACTTTTTTTTCAAGCAGGGATAATGCAGTAAGGACTTGCTGAGCACTTCACATTCTGCCCTCCTTGAGGCAAGACTGGTAGCAATCTGGCTGCTCTTCTCCTTCACCCATCCTTGCCTCCCTAGACTCTGCAAGAAAATCTTTGCTTTTTTGTTCCTCAGGCTTCTGTTCTGGTATTATGGAAATCAGCAGGCAAGACAGGACCTACTCTGTTCTTTTTTTCTCTGAACTGAAAACTAATCTGTTTCTATGAAGAAATACCACAGAAAACCTGTGTTAATCCAGACATTGAGTTAGGATTTTGCAATTTTCCTGCTGAAGGCAAAGAAGTGATTGTTGTAACTGTCAGAGAACAAGATTAAAAACAAAAATCTGTTTGCATTACTCAGTCTGGGAGTGTTCTACCAGTGCATAAGCAGCCATTTCCCTCCGTTCATCTGTTGAAGCACATCAATAAACCAAGCCAAAGGCAAGGAACACTACAACTCGGGTCTTATTGAGGCAGAGAGAACAGAACTGCTTCTGCTGGGCTGCCCATGCCAGCCTCCAAACAGGATGCTCGAGGATGCAGGGTGCTGAGACACGCATGGTACCTACATGGATGCCAGCTTGAGACAGGAACCTGTAAGACACCATTTGTCTGGCTCTTACTCCAGGTTAATAAAACCTGCTTCTCTGACTGTGACTGCCTTGCTTCCAGAACTGGGGGTAATGGTTAGAATTTACTAATTTGGAGATTTACTTGATTAGGGACCTCTGCAGCTAAATTGTATTGTGAAGACATAGTTCAAGGGAAGCTCTTCTGAGGATGGAGATCAGTCCTAGATAATCTCACTAACCTCTCAGAGAGCCAGGCAAACACCATTCACTCTAGAAGTTCATACACTTTAGTTTTATCAGCTTCCTTGATTCACTGTTTGTTTTGTTATTGTTCTCTAACTTCAAAATACAAAAAGAAATGACATTGTTCCATGCCGCTGGAAACCTCAAAGCCTTGATGCTACACCAAGTCTGATCACATGAACTGAGGTCAGAATCTCCATGAACAACAACCCAGTTCTCATGAGGAAACTTCAGAAAGAAACGCAACACTTATAGGGACATCGATACTTCTGTTGAGGCCTTGTAACAACAAAGCCAAGCAGTGCTCTGTGCACTTTGATTATAAGCCTGCACTTTCTATCTTAGCTTTTTAAACACCCTTAAAGACTGCCAGGTCTGATTCCAGAGGAGAAACTATCTCATACTCACAGTGGGATGTAAATGTGGGGGCTATAGCACAGACGTTTTGGCCGCAATTAGCTTGAAAGGTGTTAATGGGAAAAGAGGAACATGCTGACTTGTTTCTTACAGATGGTAGAGCTGAAGAACACAGAGATGGTGAAGCCTGCTCAAGGATAAAGAGGTGCCAATGATAGGTCCTGTTCTTTAATTCACTGGCCCCCTGTGACCAAACAGGACCAAAAAGTCCTATTTGAAATTGCATATCTAGCCTATTTCCCGCTCACTGTATAAGTTTTGCAGCTTATTCTCAAGATAGCAAAAGTATAAAATGTATTATGACTTGCATTTCAGCATAAAAGTAATTCAGCATATGATTCTATTCTCATATATAATATCCAATAACTATATAGTTAAAAAACCAATAGTACGATGGGCAATGATGCAAGCAATAAACAAGAAAAGCATGCACTAACTGAGCCAATATATGGGCTGAATGTGCCTCTATGAGAATCTAATCAGCCGGGTCTGAATACAACTCTGCCACCCAAACAGAACATTATAGGATGCCAGCTGCATCTACTTCCCCCTCTAGTTATTCCCATTTCTGAACAAAGTGCAAAACCAAGCTCTTGGGGACCAACTTCTAATAGCATACCCAAATTAGCAGTGCTGTGAGAAGTGTTATAAGCCTTTAAATTGCCATTACCTAATCAGAATCATTGTTCAGTGACCATTATCTTTTATTAAATGGCCACTGAATCAGAATGTTCATACTGCTTTTCAATTAAAATGTAGAATATAGTCAGAGTTACTCAATAGCACCTATTAGCAGCACTAGGGCCACTGAAACAGCCATTAGCAGGCAAAATTCCATGCTTAAGAAGATAAGTTATTTTTTTTTCTCATAAATGCTTATTTCTAGTCATGCATATTTGAAAACAGCTTTCCTAACTGGAACTGGGATTTATTCACAAAAAAAGGCATGACCATACTCTTTTATTTTTGGAAAGTCCCATCTCTTCTTTTTAGGGGGAGTGGACAGGAACAACATAAAAATGTGCAGGAAAAGGCAGAGCTATTGACTTTTTTTCTCCATGTAAGGATGCTACTAGTCTTTTCCATACCTTTGTCCATGGGGAACTATGACAACTCCCACTCTGAGATATGGAATGGGAAGATTCTCCCTGGCACAGGACCAGCTTAGCAAACACATTCTCATATATTTTTAGAAAGATTGAGCCATGATATATTAAATCTGATAAGGATATGAAAATATCTTTCAACATCAGTCATTAAAAAAACATCAGTCAATCAGTGACATCAAATGTTCTGGAGTTCTTTTCACAGTGATACCAAGGAGATTTTATGATATACAGTCATAACTATGAGGTGAGACATTATATATGGGTAAAATATATCTTATGTGCATATATGCTCCTGTAAAGAAATCTCTTCTCTCTTACTTAGTATATTGGTAGAGGTAAAATAATGAATAGCCAGGTAGCAACGAGTTAATTCTCCCATAGGAAATAGAAGCACGTAGTTAAATACTACATCACAAATTACCATTTTTATGTCACCACCTCACCATGACTTTAGCACTAACCCATCTCCATCTTCACACTCTCATTAGGATATAATGCATATTCATGGTCCTGATTATATAGCCACTTTCTTGACTTGTTTTAATTGTGCATAAAGACATTGTGACAGGAGACCTGACCTTTTCAAGATCATTTTCTCTCCATTACTTTTCACAAAGCTATTAACTTGTCGCCTTCCATAAGATTGCAATAATTTATTTCCCATTAATAAGAAATTCCTGGTGCCATGCAAATTAAAATTTATTCAGCAAATAGAATTCTTTGGATTATTTTCTAATGGCTTTATATACTTCCAGCTTAGGAAGAAAAATAATATTAATGGATACAGGCTGAGTGGATAATTGCATCCATAGGAGAAAAATGAATATACAACTGGTGCTGTGGCTTACTGCACACCAATTACCCAGAAGAGTTCCTTTACTTCCTTTTTCAAGAAATATATTAAATAATTTATTTCAGTGGATATCATTATAATCTTGAAATTATTCCCATTGTATAAAAAGCTTGGCAACTTGATGCACAAACAACAAATGTTGGTATTAGAAAACCCACACTAAGTAAAAATACTTATAAGTGTAAATGAAACTACTGAAGGAGTAACTTTGACAAAGTTGCAACAGCACTGCAACAGAATTAGAGAAGGATTACATGGTACAGTGTCAAATACAGCTTCTGTTTCACAGTGCTTTTCTAATATGAGTGAATCACATTGAAATTGCATAAAACGCTAATGATAGAAAGGCTTAGGTTTTCTGAGAACTTTTTAATTCCAAGAAGCTGATAAAAATACTGATTTAACAGGAAAAACAGATCATAATTCAGCAATATTTATCTCCTTTTTTACAGTTTAAAGTATGACATGGTCTTAGACTTGTTTACAAATTTTCCTAATGGGAAAAACAGCTCACATATATTTTAAGCCCTGTATTAGTAATATACAGTAACTACTGCACAAGCAGGTATTTCAGTGTTTAGAAACTGGCATGAAAACCGCAAATCATGTAACAGCAGCCATTCCAAGTCCCTAACCATCTAAACTGGGGGTGGTGATGATAAAACCCAGTGCTGTATTGCTGAAACATTTCAAAGCCTTACAAAAAAAGTCGTTAAGTTTTCTACTTCAAAGTCATAGAAATGTGAGCTGAAAAGGAACTCTTGGCCATCCGCTCCTTCTTCCTAACAGTTCCAGGTTGTTCCCACTCCACTCTGGTGCAGCTGTAAGCACTTGTTTATAAACTTTTAAAAATTACTAAATAGTACTACATGTTGAGTTGTTTGACCATGAGTAGGAAAGAAAGGTGTTTAATTCGTTAGTAAGATAGACTGTAGTACAGAACTGTGGAGAGCAGCATGAAAAAATATGAGGGAAAAGAGGGAAGGAATGGTTGTACAAGGGAGCTGAACTATGGTAAAAAACAAATGGATATCTGAGCCCTGTAAAGAATGAAAGATCTAAATGCTAGAAAAGACACTTTGTTCACAAACTATACATTGATATTAGCAAATTAAACATGCTGGGGACTGCTCCTCGGCACTGAGGCTAGCCTCTGAGCTGAGGAACTGTTTGGGAGAGTCCTTGACGGCCTGGGCCAAAGCCATGTCAGGGACCAATCCAGCAGCTTAAACATCAGAGACGCTCCTGTGCTGGCAGACATCCCCTGGCAAGACTAAACAACGCTGGGGACATGCAGGAAAGGGGCTATGGGGAGGACGTGCAAGAAAAAGGAGCTGGGGAAAGGTGTCTTGGCACAGCAACAGAAGATCCTGTCTCCTGGCCTGTCTGACACTGGTGGGGATGGAGTTTCTGCATGAGACCACAAGTTCACTGGTAAAAGCTGCATGAAAAGAAAGCCTGAGAAAGATAAGGCAATGTCTGAAAGGCCTACGGTGGATCCAGCCCTGGAGATTCAGCCTCTCAGCTGGGTCTCACAGGGAAGGCCAGTTCTGGCTACTTCGGCTAGATGTTTTGCTGATGATACCTCATGTAGTGGGGGCAGTGTGTCTGAGCCTGATGAAACTCGTTGTAACCTCATAACACTTTACATGTGCATGCCTCTAAGCGTTCACAAAGCTGATCTTGGCCTGAGATTCCCAATCCCACTGGATTTAGAACCTTGTCTTTCTGTAAGGAAATTCTGAGTTTTACCCATCCTAAGATGTATACCAACAGAAGTAAATTCAGCTCTGGAGTAACAGAGCTGCCTGAAGTAACAGTTTGTGACTGGAGGACAATTAAAAAAAAAAAAAAAAAAAAAAAAAAAAAAAAAAAAGACTACTGTGTGATTTTTTTGACCTTTCAATATATAGACAGCTTTGCTAATAATCCCTCTGAAGTCTTCTATAACATTTTTGTAGGTATATTAATTAACTAGAACTAACACGGCCTTCTTGTTAACTCTGATTTCTAAATTCAGGTGTAATGAAATTCTAGGACAAAAATGGTAGGTGCAGAACAAAAATCAGAAAATACATGGTTAAGGCACAAGCTGTTGACATTGTTAATGAATATCAGAAGAGGAAGATCAGCATTATTTCTGATGTTTGATATGAAACCTTCCCAGGAATGATAATCTAAGACCCAGATGATTTTACAATTCTAACTGTGTGTTAGATCTGGGCTTCTGGCTGAAGCTTTTGTTTTTGTTTCTGTTAATGTTTTAACTCCAGGTGGGGATTCCAAAATAGTTGATCTGCATTACAGTGATTTTGCATTTTACATATACAGCTGTTAAGCTCATAGTCAAAAATGAACAACTAAACTATGCAACATTCCCTGTCCTTTATATATATAAAATCATTCATAACATAAAACCCTTCTAAATACTGCCTTAAAAAAAATCAACTTGCAATTCATGACAAAAAGCAGATCTGACTTAGTAATTTATCTCAACACAAGGCAAAATAAAAAAATTTGCTGTTTTTTCTGTTGACTTACACTAATTCAAACCCCACTTTCCCTTTTACTATAAAATTCTATTCTGCTTTAACATAAGTAAATGAGTTTGTTACCCCAATAAAATAACTCATATAACCCATGTTTTTTTCCATAGGGCAGATGTTCTGATATACTTTAAATTCACAGTCAGATCTAACCTAGCCATTCTATACACCTGCAATTCTCCTATGAAAACTTTAATAATATAATGTGAATGACAAATATTCAGTAATAGAAAAAGTGTTCAAAATTATTGCAGCTATTCCTTCACTCATACAAATTACTTTCACAAGTTCAGAGTGGTCACTATTGATCCTTGAATATTTATTAACAACAATCACCTTGGTGTGCATAAGTGCTGCAGAAAATGAATTACAGTTTGTCTTTCATTGGATTGTTGCCTTGTTGTTGTTAATAGGGTATCGGGACTTTTTTTTTGTTTGTTTTTCTTTAGAAGGTTTTGACTCCCACTGATGGGAAAGAACGATTTAAGTGTGCAAGTTGGTACATGTTTTCTGAAAGGTCATTTCTAATGAAAAACATTATATACTTCTCTATTAATAGACCTTTGCTAATAAGGACCAGATTTTTACAGATGCTCACAATGTCTGGAAAGAGTTGGCATTTTCTTCTGCAATAGCCTGCATGTAACTGCAGGACCTATCATGAAATAGTTACGTTAGGGATTTGAGTAGAAGGTGGAATAATTCAACTACTGATTTAGGCTGCATTTTAAAGGTTACCAACACACTGGACATAGGAAGAAAAAGCTGGCCACAGAGTTGTGTTTTTCCTAGTGAAAAAAGATGAGTGAGCATGAACACTTCTGTTTGCTTTCACAGAAACTTTGCGAGGTTCTCAAAAAACATTGAATCAAATATCTAAAAGAAAACTTTGGTGATAATCCCCGGAAGTGTTTACACAGAGGATTTTTTCCATTTCACTTTTTTGGAAAAAGCCATTTTTTCCAAAGCACTTGTTAGAAGGCTTTATATCACAGGTAACCACAGTCCACTGCCCCACTCTGTCCTCTTAGCACCAAAAATGACAAAATATTAAGCTTTGTTTTTTGATGAACCTTTGCTGCAATGGTGAAATAAACAGAGAAAGGCTAGAGATTACTTGTGTCTGGTTTGCTTAACAACAGCTCATTTTTCCAATTGTCATCAGTCTACTGTATTTGTTAAAAGAAAAGAGATATTCATAAAACATGGTACCAAAGGTGTTTCCCCTCACTGATGATCGCTCACCATCAAGGTGAGTTCTGTAGCACTGCAGAGAAAATCTTTATATCCTAGCCTACTTAAATAGTCTAAGTGAACTTGATGTATACCTATTTCATAAGGCAATGTAAAGTAAAGATGGGGTTTTTGCTCCCCTTTAGTTGTGCAGATGGGTATATTTTGCATGCCTCCCACATATCTCCATCCAAATGCACAATATGGATGTTTTATCTTTCACAACAGGAACCTTCTGTTCACAGATATGCCAACGTTCCTGAGAAAATTTCTGAATCTTGCAGGGTGGTACCGTACCTGAATACCAGACAGTTCATCCTATGATACAGATACAATTCAGAGGGGAAATTCAGCTATAATAATAGTAAAACAAAAACTGATATGGTTATCAAATTTCAGAACCTAGGAAGCATTTCTGGCCTTATTAACATGAGTATGAGTTTTTCCATTGGCTTCAACTGAATCAAGATCTACTCAAAACTTGATTTTACAGCATATCATTTATGTGTACATTTTATAGCTATCTATACAGATATGGTATTTTACATTCAAAGCTGACTCTGATTTCTTATTTTGTAGGAAGCTGGTTTCTGTTCCCCGAATGATCGTATGTCACATTTGTCAAGTAAAGTTGCTTCTGTTTGTTGTTGGAGGAAAATACAACTGTGCACCTTTTTTGTGCTGCTAAGAGGATATGCCTAACTGTTGTCTGATGACAACAATGCTATTTGCAATGCTCTGATACTACTGAATCAAAGGTTTGTCATTAAAACTAAGCATGTTATCAAGTGGGAAAGCAGACTTATATTGCAATTATTTTCCTATTAGCTGCTGCCCATTGCTCCTGACAGGTATAAATTAGATCTCTCTAGGTTGCCTACAGATTAATGAGTTCCAAAATTGGCATTTAATTGTTTGGGAGTAAGAAGAAGAATAGGAAGGTATCTGCAAAAAATCTGTATACACCTGTGATTAGAAGAGACTCTCCTTTCTTTCTGTTTTCCCTTTCTCCCTTGGCATCGCTTGGGTGATAACTGACACTTCTATCAGAGGATTCCTTTCGACGCAGCAGAAACTTGCAGCTGAGGCAAGGCCAGAATTAATAATCTGCGTGAGCAAACACACAGCTGCTGTTTGTGGAGAGAGATTCTATTAACGAACAGTGAATTCTCATAATTAGCTGAGCGGTTTCTGCAGCTGCCTGCCTGACCCCAGACTACACAAATTGTGGGTGGTGTTCGGCCTCTAAATCAATCTTACCTAATTACTATAAGCATGTTCCTCCAGTCCTAATGACTGGGGGGGGGGGGAGGAGGATAGACATTTCCTTACCCATTCAAATGTTCCTCTTATTAGATTCTCCTTTGTGCCTAAATTCATATTTTTTCTATTAGCATTTCTAAGGGTATACAGGTGTGGTTACAAATCAGAAGCACAGAAGTATATAATTCATGTCCTACAACCATGTGCCAGTGTGTGTCTGCTTTGCAAACAGTAGCAAAATGTGTGCTTGTTGGAAGCATCTGCCTTGCTTCAATTCACAAAACATAATTTAAAGCACACATGTCTGTCTGGATTCAAAGCCTTTTCTCTGCCCTACTTCCCCTCCCCCCCAAATTAATGTGACAAAAAAATGGAAAATCATGAATGGTTGTGCCTTCGTCTGGTCTGAAGCACAGTTACTTACTACTATCCCGCCACGTGACAACCACGTAAGACAGCATATTTGTCACTCAGGAAGAAAAAAAAAAGAGGGACTATTTATTTTCACGGGCAGCCCGTTGCTCAGCAGGGGCTTCGTGTTCCCGAGCTAAGGTGGAGCGCCGAGCCAAAGGGCAGCGCACCGCCGGCGGGCCGCCCCGGTGTTCGTACGGCAGCGGTTCGTTTCTGCTGGCGGGAGTGTTAGCTGGAAATGCGCTCAAATAAATTAGATACGCGGGTTATGATTCATCTGCCCGAAACGAAGCAGTCTCCAGAACCAAATCCTTACCCGCCTGCGCCCGCGCGCCTCCCAGGTGCAGGCTGCCTTCCCTCGCGGTCCTGCAGCCACGGGGCTCACAGCCCTTCTGCCCGGCGGCAAAAGCACCGCCGGCTTCGACAGGCCTTGGCGCCCTGGGAACCCCAGCTCCCCGCTTCTGATCTGGGGTCTGTGTGGGGATCTGGCTTTCTATCAGAGAGCTTCTTCCTCAGAAGATCCAAGTTTTTTTTTTTTTTTTTTTTAGATAAAAAATTATCTCGGCAAAGCATAAAGGCTGAGAATATGCTAGCTAAATCTCATTCTGCATTAACCTCACCAGTAACTGGATCTAGATAATATAAAATTGTGTGTTTTCTATAATTTTGAGGGTTGCACAGATAGTAAATTTGAGAGAAGCTTTATGAATAGCCAGAAATATTAACTTTCAGGAGCTTTACGTAAAACTGCTATTTTTACCAGTACAGAATTAACCGTTTTCTTGATCAATTTTTAAGGAGGTAACTGCTTCTAAGTTCTATTCTACAAGTTTAAAACGGTATTTCGCTAGGATTATAAACTTTAGGGGTTAGATTGTTAATCAGTAGATTCCCACCTGTTGGTCAGGGTGCTGCCACAAGCCCAACTCCACAAATCTGAGTGTTACACCAGCGCAGGAACCAGCAACGACGCTGGGGCACAACGAACAACTTGTAGGGCCACCAGATTACATATAGATGTATGCACAAATCTTTTTCCAAAGTACCACCACTTGTTTGTAATGTTTTTTATTTTAAATGTTTGTATGCCAACTGAGAAAATCTTGACTGGATTTATTATTCACATTATTTGTGGATTGCTTTATGAATTATTCTTCCTAAACTGTTAGAAACTCTGAAAACATCCAATGCTTGAAATCTGATATGCAGAGTTAATTTGTCACTTTCACAAGTTAAGTATTTCTTTCTATTTGTTGACTGGTTTATTGCGGAACTGTCAGATTGAATTTCAAATTTTGAATGTTAAGACCCAGGCTTGAAAATAATTTGTGTTGAAATAATTAAAAGCTGTGTCTTATAATTTTGTTATCACAGATTCATACTATGGCTAGTAAGATTCCTGAGTGCTTATACAAAGTAAAAGCTATAGGATCACAAAAACATCAAATCTCTTTCTTTGAAAGATGAACAATTCCTAGAAATATTTCCTGAGGAAGCAACAATTAAAATAAGCTTTTGTGACACATAATGTAAAGAACTAAAATATATTACACTGTCAACATCTCCAGCTAGATAGCATCAGCTTGAATTATACACGTGTATATCACTGGTATATCATTTCTTTCTGAAATCAATGTGAAAAAAGCAGTTTCATTTGCCTAGCCAACTTCTTCATGCCTTCGTGTTCATAGTGATAGAAAATTTCATGTCATGTAGCTTAACAACCAGTTCTTTGATGCCAGATATAGTAGATAATATCATATTAGAAAACTAAAATCAGACCACCCTTATCCATGTGTTAACATGTTAGCAACATAAAGACAAATCTGAATACTGCGTTCTAGCCACCCAGCTGGATTTGGTCCTCAGATCCGGATTATCTCACTTGCATACAACAAGCGCTGCAAACATATTCATGGCCTTGGAAGCACCATGCCATATACAACATTTGTTTGTAAACGTTTAAGTTGTTATGAGGTACCTTCAGTTGATAAGCAATAAATGGAGACTTAATGCCTGACAGTGCACGTTGTCCCTTGTATGTTAATAATATACAGCAGATGTCATTTCTGTTTTCCTTATTTTAACATATAGGCTTCTGTTCAGCAACAACAACAAACAACTTGCCTGAGATATACTGTATAGATGCACATATTTCAAAATGCAATCTTTTTCCATTAAATTTGTGCATTAAAGATACTACATTTCCATGCTAGCCAGGAGAAAGTCATAGGGCATTTAAACCCCTTTTCTATAACAATTAAAAAAAAAAAAAAAAAAAAGAATAAAACATTCTTTCAAAAATTCCCAAACAATTGCAACCACTATTTGTTTTCACAGACCACGTATGGAAGGATGTTCTCATCTCAAAGCTTAGCAAGTAAATAAGGATTTCTGACAACAATAAGGGACTTGTTCTACCTCTTAGTCAACAGGCATGTTTAATATACAAAAGAGGAGAAGTAAGAAGGCAGCAATAAATGAGTAGAATGGTTTAATTAATTAAAGAATATCCTCTTGTTCATCTTTCCACATATTGGGGCAAATCGGTGTGATCTGGTATGATTTATTACCCTGGGAACAGTACTGTATAAACCCGTGAAGAGACACAGGTTCAAATCCATAGCCCTCTATGGCTTGATTCATGTTAACTCATGAATCCCTTACTGTATCTATTCACACATCTTGAGCTTAAAGTTTCATCTATCCTACAGCAAAAGTCTGTTTCCTTAACAGAAACCCAAAGCAATCAGCAGACCTCAATAAAATCACCTGGCAGGACAGACAGGCTCTTGGCTCCAGGGAACTTGCAATTTTAAAACCTGAATACTTAAAGAATACTTAGTTTTTGAACATTGGAGTTGTGTGCTGTGTATACATTACACTTTGTTGAATTAGTCTCACCATCCAATGAGTACAAGAGCAGTAATCAGAATACTGGGAGCTTCCCATTAGGCAGATGAAGGCTCAGGTAGCAGCAGATGTACGTTTTCTGAACTGGACCCAGCTACTCGACTAGAAGTGCCACTATTGAGTGAAGTGGTCTCTGTTTTATCAAAGGATGAATGCTTTCCTATCACTATGATTCAGAATCAAAGCTGAATCCCCTCAGGGTAATATATACTTCAGGAATATGTGTACTTCACTCATGGTGTTTTAAATTGAAAGATATGAACAACGCGTTCTCAGCACTAGAAACACTGACAACATGAGATTTTTTCACACTGCAGCATTATTTCAACATTGTGTTTGTCAAGAGATTTTAATTGTTAGTCTGGACATATTTTGCCTAATGCATAACTGAAACAGTGCACAAATTAGACTTTTTTTCTGGCTGTCTCATTACAAACACTTACTTTTCAAAATGTGCAATTATAGAAGTCTTGACCAAAAATCAATTTTAAATAAATACTCGACTACACATGTCCTGTACTTTATCCAACTACAGATGGATAAAAATATGGTCTACTGTCACCTGAATGAATAGCAGTGGGAAAATCTGAAATGTTTAATTCCTTATACAAGGTCAGACTCTCCTCTTTATGCAGACCTTAAGCATACAGAAACAAAGACAGCAATGGCTGGAAGGGACCTCAGAGCTTCCCCAGTCTGTCACTCAGTCCTCAGGAAAAATCAGCTAGATTTGGGTCATTTCTGGCAGGGGTTTATCTAGTCTGCCCCTTAAAGTCTTCTGATGAGGAGATGCAACAGTTTCCTCAGGTATCCTGCTTCAGTGCTTCACTAGTTTCAGCACTGCAAAATTCTTTCTAATATCTAATCTGACGTTTGTTTGTTTGTTTTGCTGTTTAAGCTATTCTTGTCCTAGTTACCTCTGTTCTGTGCTTGATTACCAAGATGCCCCTCAACCTCCACCCAACAAAAGTAACCCCAAACTCTCCAGACTGTCCTCATAAGTCAGGTTTTTCTAAGTTTTTATCATTTTCATCACTTTCTCCTGCATCCTTTCCAGTTAGATTAAACTCCTGAACTGAGGTGCCCAAAAGCAGCCACAACAATCCAGCTGAGGCTATTCCAACAGCAAGGAGGACAGGAAGATCACTTCAGCTGTCTCACCATATATATACTCCTATTTGTAAAACTCAATAAGACATGTTTGCTTTTTCTACAGTAGTTTAACACTGTTGACTCACATTCTGCTCATAAGCCAGTGTCCATCCCCAGAGCATTTCCTGCAGAGCTACTGCAAGTCAGACATTCCTAACAAATCCATACTGGCTCTTTCTTCTACTGCTCTGTTTATAGAAATATTTAATTTGATGATTTGTTGCAGTATTTTCTAAGAACTGAAGTTGAAATCATAGTCTGCACTTAAGAATAGGCACCATGTATATTTATTTATTTATTTATTTATTTAGATAACATTCCTACTCTCTCCCCTCCCCTCTGCCTTTAAAACTGCAAGCAGAGCTTGTGTTCCTTCATCCAGATTTTTAAGTATCCTTTGGTGAAGCCCATCAGACTCAGCTGATCTGAAAGCATCTAACCAGTGGTCTCATCAACTCCAATGAAATGCATGTGCTCAAAGTTAAGCCTGTACTCAAGTGCTTTGCTGGACCAGGGCCAGAACGCTCAGTGCTTTACAGAACTAAGCTGCTCTAAGTTTCTATGATTGGCAGTGGTAATGTAGGAAATACAGGACTACCCAAAGAGGACATTTTACATGTCTCAGCCACAGTGTATGCACCTATAAGGTATACTATAGCATGTCACACTTCCCTAAAGGAAAAAGTGAAGCTGCTTTTAGGTCAGGAGGAATGATCAGATCCACTATTTTCAGAAAAAAAAAAAAATCTCTAAATGATCTTACTTCATCATTACCACTGATAAAGTAGCATTTTCTTGCATCTACATGATGCAAGGAACCTGTAAAAATGCATTTGAATATAAAGAAAATAAACCAGAATACTGGCACTTTTGTGCAGCAGAAACTCTGGTAGTAAGTAAAAGGATTGTGGTTTTCAAAGGGCTGCTGAACTGTTTGTGGGAAGTCCTTGGAGTTCTTGGCCGCTTAATTCAAGACTCATATCTGTCACAAAGGTAACAGAATTCAAGTGTAAATTTTAATAATTGCAGCAGTGATTACTTTTAGTTCTTGGCAGTTCATTACTGACTGCACAATTCCAGAGGCTCTTGTTAAATGGTCCATGGAATGAGTCAGGCATGGAATTAACCTATTTTGAGTTCCCTGAAGCTTATGTCCCATGAAGGAGTGTTCACACACCTCTCTTGGGGCCAATTCTGAAAGCCCTTCCTCATACGAGTAATCCTTACCCACACTAGACTGCTGTTGACTTCAGTGCCAGCACTGTTAGCAAAGACTGCACTCACGAGTAATCATTTGCAGGATTGGGTGCATGGTTTTCATGTTCCATTTGACAAAAGCAAATTACTTACGGGCACAGTCCCAAGCCTACATGAAAAATTACACTTACTTGTTTAAAAAGAAACAGTATTTCTGTTACATTCGTACTTCCTTTATAATTGCAAGCACATTTGGGCTCTGTCCTAACTGAGGTGAATGCCAGCAAGACTGGGTGCAGTGGCTGTGAATCATTATTAACTGCGCAGCGCTGTTCAGATGCCAGCTGTGATGATCCGTGGTCTGCTAGAATTCTTCAGAGAAACAACATCTGGGAAAGGGTAAAGCTAAACAGGGAGCTAGTAACTATTAAGAATTTCTTTCTCTTTTTTAAAGCTTCTCTTTTCAAATGTTTTGCTTACTGAAAATCCAAGAGAAAATCCATTTTTTCATGTTGTTTCTGTATTGAAGTCTAAAGCCTGAAAGAATAACAAAAGTTTCCAGCTGGTTTCTATCTACCTTCTTTTCTGGCTAAAGTCAGTGGTAGAGTCAGAAGATATACGATAGTGTTTCCTAGAGGTAGACCAGAGGCTGTCCTTAAGGTCATCCATGCTACGGCATGGCATACTTTCCACTGCCTATAGGCTGCTTATGAAACCACTCACAGGGATGAATGCGATTGCAATATGAGCACAGATACACTTTCCTCAGCGCAAAGAGCTTTGGGCCGATGTTGATGTAACTGTAAGCAAAACAGATCTCCAAATTTACAATCTAAACGGACTCCTCTGCATTGCTATGAACAATGTGTGTGTGTCTTCTCAGTGCCTTTAATGCATGGTCTTTTGAAGCTGATCTTAAAATTGTACTGGGAAGATAGTACAGTAATATTATCTCTATGGAGAACAAAGCCAGTGCTTTAAAGATAAGCTGCTCAGTTCTTTTTACCTTCTGTGTCTGCTTTGGTCGGCTTTTGATTAGAACCTAACAAAACTCTGATTTTTCTTATATGACTAATACAACTAAATCTTCTTGTATTTCTGTCAAAGGACTGGGTTCACTGACATCAGTGAAAGTTTTTATTCAATAAAAGAAAGTAAGAGTGAGTCTAAGTGAAACATTTCCCACATTTACTGCAGTAAAATCTATTCAGACAGTGTAGACTTTCTCCCTCACCCCCATCATGGTGCACAGAGAGGTGTAGAGTTTAAATAGAAAACAGGTGTTGTGCTAGTTAGTGTTATCCCAAACTCATAATTCTGCAACAGGAATTGGTCTAGGCCAGTGATTTTTATTTTACTAGAAACTGCATATTGAGCCAGATAATGATTTTTCTGTTCTCAAAAGTTATGACTCAAATGACACCGACAAATTCATTCTCATCATTAAAATATAGATCTCCAAAAGAAAAAGGTTAGAGATTAGTCTTCCAAAGTCTTACTCACCTACCCCTCAGTCCTGAGTTTAGAAAGCCCTTATTCGTAGTGTGTAGGCCCAGTTATTTCACGGAGATTCCTGAGGCGACTTGGGATTTTGAAAAATATAGCAACAAACTTGCTAACTTAGTGAAGCCTTTGCCTAGCCAAGATCTAGGCTAAATTTTTGCCTAGCTCTGGGGACAGACCTACCAATTACTAGTTACCTACCAATACTAAAAATGTGGCATCAGTTCACTTTCAGTAAACACAATAGAGGTGCTGCCAAGTTTCTTTCTATGCTAAACTTTATCATATAAATTTTTGTAGCATTTAATTCTGTAAAACTTTTAAAACACTTCAGGCAGTTGAGGAATTTCACAGTATATTAAATGTGAAAATAAAACATTGTCATGAAGGTAAAATACCAGAGAGAATGAAAGAAGAGTGCTATGGCATAGTTTGGCCATAATAGTTTTCCCCAAACACATAATATGGGGAGCATAATGTTGAGCATAGGGACCTTCTGGTCACAGGTCCAGCCTACTACTGTCAGGCAAACATATCATTTAACCCTTTCATAAACTTGCAAGGTTCATCCTGACAGTAGCTAATCTTTTCTCCCTCAGACTCCAAAACGAAAGGTTGTCCCAGACTTCAGATGTTTTTACTAGCTGAAATTTATGCACATGCTCCTTCTGTGGCCATGTATATACAGTTTATGTCATAAATAACTATGAAAGCAGATGCAAAATCAATATGTGGAAAGCTAAGACTTAAAATGTGGGATAATGTTTTAATGATCCCACATAGGGTAATAAAGGGAGCTAAATAGGGGACAAGGTAACCAGAAACTTAGCTCTTCCAAAAAAGCAAGGAGCTCGAAACAACTGATGCAGAAGTGAAAGACAATCAAAAACAGATTGAGATTCATAGAGGCAGAGCAATAGATGTGTCAAGCCCAGTCATGCACACAACCAACCTAGTAAACAACCTCTAGGTATCATTTTTGCTGGAGTGCAGCCACCAGCTGCTCTGAGCCGACAGCGACCCCACTGAGAGGTTCTGCTGCTGACCTCCGATGCTTTAATTCCTCTGCATGCATATTTTAACATTATTACAAAAGGTTTCATTTACAATTCACAGGCTGAGCAACAATGAGTACATTTCGTGGAGGTCAGCCTCAACCATTCCTCCCAGTGATGGAATTATAGTTTAAACAGCTGGAGCACAGTCCCAGGAGGAACACTGGGATATGGTTCCTTTACAGCAGAATAAATCCATCAGGCATATTTCATGTGTCCGATAACATTAATAGATATCAGAGCTTTTTAATATTTAATGAACTCACTTGGAGGTTGTTTACTAGGGAAAGAGCAATCAGAAAGGATGATCACAGCCTTTTGATCTGTAGTGACAACAACAAAACCCAAATCTCAGCCAGTGGGGCCCACATCCTCCTGCTGCCTTTCTGAACTCTATCAGAAGAACCTGCCTAGTGCATGACTTGCTTCATTTTCAGAATGTGCAAGGGTGTTTTCAGTTTAGTGGTTCAAAAGTTAATCATTTCCATATTTCCCACAGTTTAATAGAGATGCCAGAAGCTGTCAAATAGCTTTCAGTTTAGTGATGGAGAAAACAGGAAAGGAAAGACAACTTGCAGAGGCATAAAGCAAACAGTGTACCACTAACAGGAGCCAGAATGAGCCTGGGTGTGCTAATGAATGTTATGTCCATTAGCACAGAGATATCACCGAATGTGAGCTTTGGCAATGACTCTCTTTACTAATGGCCTTTGGTCTTAATATTGCCATCATATGTTTCCTTTTTAATTTTGCTATAATACCTAGTTTATTAGAGATTAGAGGATTTCAGCTGAATAGCAGCTCTCCTTTCTTTCTTCCTTCCTTCTTTCTTTCCTTCCTTCCTCCCTCCTGCTCAGGAGAGGCAGGGAAACAGCTGGTGCCACAGCACAAGGCACAGGTGAGAGATCCCACCTTCGAGATGTACATCAAATCACCTGCCTTCAAGGGAGATGAATTCAGACCAGAAAGGCAGTCATGGGATGAGGGAAATGGGAAGCCTATCGTCTGAGCAGAAGCATTTCTTTCACTTTCTTGCAAGCTAACAAACAGAAAGCAGAACTGCTTTCTACACTCTTGGAGATGGGAGGAGATGGGCAGGGCACAGAAAACAATGATTTCAGCTAGAGGACGAAGCTGAGGGCTTAACAGAGTGGCCATGAATAAATATGCTCAGAAATTAGAGTAGATTAGAGATCAGAGGTAGATAAAAGTAGTGACGATCTGGAGCAAGGATTACTATGGGCGAAATCTTAACTTGCTGTAAGATGGAGACTGATAATCTACACCATTTATACAAGTGTTTATGTGGTATGGTTGCCTGCATGTAGTAAAAGTGACTGGGCTTGAGGATCCTGGTGATGCCTTTCAGTATTCTCTTAGATAAATGTAGATCTGGGGGTGATGTCCATTTCCCCTTCATCTGGCACTCATAATCTTTATTAATAATTATTTCCGAGTTACAAGCAAGTTAGCTCAGAATGACAGACTTCATTCATGTTTTTTGTACTGTATTTCTCAGCATTCATCAGAAACAGGCTGCATATATGGGTGAAAAACTTTTAGCAGATTACCTCGGGTTACCAGTTTAGAAGAACGAGTTGCTGTGAAAATTGATGAACTATGTAGAGAAACACATTGCATGTGAAAGCCATTAAGATTGTTCACTTACGGGCTTTTTTTTTTTCTTGTTACTGTTTGGTTTTCAGATTTTCTGTTCCTTAAAAGTAGAAAAGTAAGCAGATGGTGGATTTCCTGAGAGCCAGGGCTGCTCTGTTGATGAAGTGCTGTCATTCTCAGTGAGAAAATCACCACCAGCCTTCACCTTTTAAAAGAAATCATTTTCAGGTAAAAACATATTTAAAATAATTTCAATCAAAGCACTAAACCAGAAGCAGATGTTCAGATATGATTTAGGAATATTTAATGGCTTTGGCAATGAATACACATGGGTTATTTTTAACAGACACGGGGTACCGCTCCACTCCCGTCACCTTTTCATCATTGCCTATCAAATGGTTAATATAAAGAGCTCATCTGCAGCCCTGCTAAACAACTGGTATAAGGAACAAGTGAACATACCTGCTAGGTAGAAGAATAAGAAGCTTTGCATCACATTCTAATGCCAGGTGCTAATATTTAAGATGTACTTACAAAGGAGCTTCTCTGGAAACATCTTATTGTATAGAAAATTAGTCGAAAAAAAGAAAAGAATACTCTTTCTTTTCCTTCTTTCTTCTTCATTTGATTTGTCAAAAATTCTTAATTAATCCACTTTGAAAATACAAAAAAATGCTGGAGGATAAAGGACCAGAGACCTCCCTTTGGAAACTGAATCAGCTCTGGAGCAAAAATTGAAAGCAATAAAAGCTGAAACTAATTTCCAGATGGAATAAATTGGTTCCAGGGTTTCTTGAGATTTTGGCCAACATATTGCACAGCTGAAGTGGAGCCTCAGCTTGCTAATTTTACCAAGGGAAAATGTCTCAACAGGGGCACACTCCCCTTGAGAGTCAGTGTGCCTCTCGTGTGGTTCTGTTTAGCCCCAGCTATCCATTTCTGCCCGTCTCCAAAGGCAGGGTGCAAATCTCACCTGAGGCTGTCACCAGCACCCTCTCAGGATTACAGTCTGGCTAGCCTCCACTCCCCGCGCCCCTGCAGAGTCACCTAAACATTTCCTTGAATCCTATCAGCCTCCAAACCTGTATGCCTGGTCAAATTTGCCTGATTGGAGCAGGGTGGGTCTGGTTTATTTATTGTTTAATAAGTGTAATAACCTTGACAAGGTGCCTTATTGACTTTGCAGCAAACTAAAGACCTTATTATCCAACAAACACTGTCATCACTCAAGCAAAATTTAGTTCAGAGGGGACTTTTGCCTGAGAGAGGACTGCAGTGTGTGACTCTACTATTTATCTGAATAATATTCTCCATTGTAGTGTATGGAAAATTATTTCATATACTAGGACAGAAAGATGAGATTCATCTCCATGTTCTGCCTGTTGTCTCTCTGATGACCATTTGATGTAGACCTTTTGATGCAGACACCTGTCCAGAAGAAAGAGAACTTCTTTTTTTCCAGGGGCCAGGTGGCCAGCCATGGTAGCGCATGGCTGGATCTGTATTTGGACCTATGATACATAAAGTGAAAGGTTCTAGTTATCCAGTAAGTGCAGGATACTTATTTTTAAGAGAAAAAGCCCTTGTTAAGTGGAGCATTATATCCATGCCATGAAATTACAGATATCATTCCTTTCCAAGAAAAAAAAAAGGGAAAAAGGCCTTCTTAAAGCTTTTTAAAAACAATAAAAACTGTTTGTTTAATAAGTGCTCTTTTGCATGCTTGCCAACAGCACAAACGATATTATCCAGAACAGTCATCTGTTTAGGGTTTCCAGTGTTAAATAAAACCTCAACCAAGCACAAATTTGAGAATAGGCTGAAAACACTCTGCTCACTGGCAGTTTATTCCCAAGCATACAGGGCTTATGCTTAGGGATAGTTTTACACATGACCAGGAAGGCTTTTATCAAACACCACAAGCACTTAGTTCCTGCCTGTAGTCACGATCCATGACTTGTCTTACACAATCAAGTGGAAATCAAGGAGAAAATTGTACATTTATAGTCAAGGCATCAACCTATGTTATTCATAATTCCTTTCTTCCAGATTATGGAATAAGGTGTGGCTAATCCAGGGTGGTTTTAGAGAAGAGATCTGCTCAGCAGAGGACAATAGAGGTTCCTTAATCCTCCCAAGGCCCATGGTGGCACAAGCAGTTTTGTCAAGGGCTGGCTTATTCTTCAGAAAGGCTAACGAAGAACAGACTATTTCTTGGGAAGTCTGGGTCTTCTGTAGCTCTGGGTAGTTCTTAGAGCTCTCCAGCTGCATGAACACTTTTTTCCTTGGTTCAGAGATGGTGCGTCTCAATCCTACTCTAGTAGATGGCAAAGTGGAGACTGAGACCCAATAGTGTCTCTGGCTACTTATTTATAGCTCTCCTGATTTGCAAACTTTGAAATTCAAATTACAATAACTTTTCGATAACTTTATCACTGAGTAGGGGAGATTATTATAATTCAATGCCCACACAGCAACGAAAGACAGAGGTGACATTCTTTTTATCCCGCTAGACCAGTCCCTCTCTCACTGTAGCCATATCACTGTGGCAGACCAGATCTCCCAAACTACAAAAGGGCTCTCACTCCACAGCACTGATGTGCCTGCTCATGCATTATTTCTTGCTGGGGTTGGAGGGGGCTTTCCACCTTCCAAGACCCTACTGTCTCTGTTAGCCCTACCTGGTGGACTTGTTTCCAGAGCAGTTACCAAGCAGTTACCTCTCAGTCAGCTGGGAGGAAACAATATATGCTCTCCTCCTCATCGTAGCATGTCGAGAGAGACAGTGAGTAAGACGGACTCTGCCTCTGACAGCAGCTGACAACCCTGATCAATAGCTGTTGTTTTAAAAACTACTAATTAAATTATTAGAGATTTCGTGCAACAACACTCTCTCTTCGAACCCGAACCTGCAGAATAAGATCCTCTTTGCATGCCCTACCCCCCTGGAAAACAAAGCAAGAAGTGTCTGGATGCTTTGTGTTCTTAAAGGACCAAATACCATGCCGCTACAGGATTAGTGCTAAAACCTGAGGGGTTTATTCACCTCAGAAAACATTTTTTCCAAACAGAATAGCACATGCTAGGGCAACACATATGTCACTAGGAAGCAAGAAGTTTGTTTACCTCTTTGAGTACAGAATTGTTTCCAATTTAACAGGTTTGTGTTAAAATGCTACCACAATATGTATTTTTCCATTCTCTCTCATCAACAAAATTACATTTTTTTTTAATGGGGAGGGCAAAGGTGATGTAATGATCCACAGTTTTCCCTCAAACATGTTATCTATATTTTATTAACCAAGTAAATTATTAAAGCCTTTTCCCTTACACACATGCCTCCTCTTATACGCATGCCATACATTCCTGCCAGTGCAACCTACCTAGATGTAATGAGATGCTCTTCTTTGGATCTTATTGCCCAATCAGACTGTAATTAAGCCTAAGAAGATGCAGGTAAATGTGCAAGATGCCTGTTTAATTAAAAATGAAAATGGCGGTTTAAGTATCAATTCGTGTTCTATTCAATTATCAGCAAGATTCGTAAAGCAATTTACCTTTCCGTAGCTTTCAATTAAAAAAAAATACCAACCCTAAATTCATATTTCCATATGGCATGGTTACTTTCATCTCCACATGCAGGAGAAATGCTGGTATGTTACAAAAAATCCCATGAAAAGCAAAATGATTGCATCAATTCATGGAGGGCAAAAAAAGAGTGCTGTCAGAACACAGCAGACTGAGTCAATGTATAGCTTGCATATGGAAACAATGACATGATTGTTTACTCACTGGTTTAATGATATTCACTTTCTCCTAATGGCAATGTTGAAAATGTGAATGCCAGATGTTGAGCCTACAGCGCAGAAGCGACAAACACTGGAAGGTCTATAGAAAGGAATTTATCCTGACATCAAAATATAGTGTAACTCTTCAGTTTATTAATGCTGTGTGTATTTTTTTTATTTAGAAAAAAAGATAGTTTCACGTCTGCAGTTTAAATTTCCATATTTTATAACAGTTCAGCAACAAATTTACATATTTCCTGGAATCTGCAGATATAAAAGCGGTAAAACACTTCAGGCATTATTAGATAGTAGATTATAACCCATTACTATTGTTTCAATTAGCAATGTAAAAGTGACCTGCAGTGTTCAGATGACCCACTAATGGATTTAAATGCTTTCAAATATTAATGTAGGTTTTCTAAAGATGAATCCCAAACCCATTATTCCTGGAATAACCGTGAGCTGAAAAGCTGGCAATGATTGTGCATTATGTGGAAAGGCTCATGGTTAATTAAATGAATACCTAGCATTACTCTGTTCACTTTAGTGCTACAAAATTATTTCTCATTGATTTTTACATTCTGAGCCCGTGATTCAATTTACTTCTGCAATTTGGGTTGTTGTGTCAATAAAACAGAACTGCTTGAAGATGGAAGCATTAGATGGGGATACATGCATTAAGACCCAATGAAAACCGTATTTTTCCTATTTTTTTCCTATTGAAATATTATTTATAGGCATCACTTTGTTATGTATTATTAATATAATTTTTGTTTGTTTCCATCTGCTCTTTCTTCATTTTGATATTCAGGAACTAGAATGTTAGTGATTGCGTAAGGGTGAGTAGCTAATTTTTCAGAAACAAGTTCTCTCACTATCAGGAACAAAAGCTCCATCCACACAAATCTGTTATTTCATGTTAAATGAACTAGAAGGACTTAATTCATCAAAGAAATCATAGAGTCAGGGAGCTTTTAATTTGATAAATACATGAAGTTGAATTTTTAAATTGCTAAAATTAATTCTGAGAAGAGAGTTCTGAGAAGAAAAATCAGAATCAGCCCAGGATGATTTTTAGGAAAAGGCCTATTCTCTTCTGTGCAAAGTACTGCCTGGAAGAAAGGGGAGAAACTTTTTCGTTGGAGATGCCACTGGAGAGAATTCGTGTGGGTAAGCTTTCTGGTGGGTTGAAACACTTAACTGATGTTCTTTAGGATACTTCCATCATCCAGAAATGGGCTCATGAGCTATTTCTGCCTATACTTCATGATTTAGCTCATAATGCTCTCAAAGATCTTCGGTCTTGGTCACCTATGAGCGTTTGCAGAACATGTATTTTATAGCACCTGAAAATATTTTAAATTAATCCCATTTATATGCACAGGGTGAATGGAATAACATTTTTCTCACCTTTCCCCTGGGACTTTAAGCAAGTTTGATTTCCAAGGCCAAGAAGAATGAAGGAAACTGAGCACTGCATGTCAAATCCCAGCCCCCTGCAACCCCAGGCTCCCAGGCAGGCAGGAATCAGCCTCCACTGGGGATCTGAATAATAGCAAGATCTCCACAGAAATACACTTACTTTGGCGCATTTTACTACTGTTACGTTGTGCTTAAATGACTCATCTCATAGTCATTATTATTTTCAAGGTAAGTTTTTTAAGCAGGTGTGCAGATTCAGTTCTCTTATATTAGGGAAAATCAAGAGTAATTCTGCTATAGGCAGTGGAATTGTAATGATGTAAAATCAGTGTAGGTGAGAAGATAATCAAGTCCACTCTGTTCACTGTGTGACGTGCCTGTAATCACTTACTTGCATGAGTAATGCTCTCCTTACAAAGTTCACCGAGTTCAATCAGATTATTTGCATGAGTAAGCATCCCGTCATGTGTGTGCACCCTGTTTTCAGACGTTTAATGCCTCCAAACGGGAAACTGACTATAAACCAGTACTGTGAAGAAACAGAGGTTATAAAATGGGTTCATAAACAGGTAAAAATTGAATTAAATTAGAAATATTAAAAATACGCAAAAAGAAAACAGGATGAATTTGCCTTTGCCTTAGGGTACTGCTTTTCAGAAACCAGAAGGTGTGCAGGAAAATTCTATTCGAAGTTAAGATCATTATAATCTCAGATAATTAAATGGCTAGGGAGCTGTTTTGTGTTCACTAGCTAGGACAACGCATTCGGAACTAAAATGCACTTATGTGTAGCCTCACTTAGAGCATTAGCCATTACTTGAACCTTGACCATGAGCACTCGGCGTGACGGTAACCAGTTTTACATCTAGACCCAGCTAAATGAGAATACATGTTGGTGATATGGATTAAAGAAATATTCTCTTTGTCTGCAGAAAGAAACAGGCAGTTTGCAACTGGCTTAAGTACAAAAGGATATAGCTTTATTACTAAAAGTAAGCAGCCCTGAACATAATTACGATTTCCTGCAAAATTGGATCACGATCACTATGTCGAGATTTTTGTGATGGAATATTTTTGCACTAGATTGTTATCTATAGGTAAATACTATTTATGTACTTTTTACTTTTAGTGGATGGGAATGTCATTTATTCATTAAAATGTGAAAAAAATAGCCACTATATTCTTGTGATGAACGCATTCTCATTTTATTACTAACTGGAAAGTTGTTGACTTTACTTTTCCAATTAGTGAAAAATTTGTAAATGCAATTATTTCCCACTTGTTATATTGTCCATAATGCTAGAAAACATAGTGAACAAAATCCAGCAGTTTTGCTTCCTGAGAGTGGCTTCCTGATCTAGAACTGAGGACAACCAACTACACTGCCTTGCACATCCCTAGGAGAATAGGGCTGGATTCAGCAAATTACAGTTAAGTGATTTGACCACAATTAATGAACGTACTAAAAGTCAGCTCTTAGGAAAGATTTAGGCACCTTAATTAGTGTTAAGGTGAAGTTCAGGTAATACTTGAGCAATTCAAAATTTCCCATCTCACTAGCTGCTTAAGCATCTACCTTTCAGTGGTAGACACCCTTGTCAATGAGTTAAACTGTCATCATATGTCTTCTCTTGGCCTTATTTTGTCCTAGGGAAAATTTCAGTGCTCAGCTGAATGGCTCAGCTTTAGCAGGACGGGAGCTAGAAATGGCAAAAAGAGGAACTCAGACTTCAGTCACCTGCTCTTCAGGCCGGTGCACTGACCACCAGAGTGCCCTAAATGATGAATATCAGGATCCCCTTCCCCTCCTTAGCCAGTCATTTTTACAATTAAACCTCTGCCACTGTCTGTCTGTAAAGACCTCATTTTCCTGGAGGGAATTCTAGGCCATGAATATGAGTCTTAGGATTGAAATGAAGCATCTGCAGATAGGGTTTCAGATTTCCCTCTCTCCACAGCATTTCTCTTGGCTATGTTCCTCTCTCTGTCTTCCTCTTCTGCATCTAGTACTCAACCTTTAAGCCACTGTAGGGAGATTTTAAACCAGCACCTGAGTTCCTGGTTCTGGGTTTTACTGGTTAGCACAAACCAACAGGGATTATGAATATACATCCTTTTTGCTGGGATGTGAAACAGGGAACAAAGAGGAGCTTCCCTGTTCTAACCCAACACATGACATGGGCTGCCTTCCAGCCTGCTTTCTTTGGTGTTGTTCTGAACAGAGCGCGCCGTGGACAGCAAACTCCACTATAGTTAATTCACTCATGCTGTAGGACTATTACATTCATAGCTCAGATTTTGCAATAATGATAAAAGATTGCCTCTAGATCAAGTCTCCAACTCTGAATTTCCCAAAGTTAGGCAGGTTGATATAAATGTAAGAATTTAGTAGTGGCTATCTCTAGAGTTTTATATTCTAGAAATAAATGTTATTTCTGATGGTTGTTCACACAATCCTACATTTTCAACTCACTGCTTTAAAAGGAGAATTTTGTCAAGATAAGACAACAGAATTCAGTCCCTGCTAGATATGTATGTGCTGTGACTACGAGTATTCAGGATTAAATTACATGAACAGAAAAACAAATATCCTGTGTAAAAGCTATTCGGTAAAAGCTATATAGTCTAATTAGAATGACAGAAACAGAAATTATTATAGTAATAAAGAATTAGAACACAATAAAGAATATAGATTTTAGAAATTTATTGTAGACTACCAACACCATGTATGGATTATACAGCTGTGTGCAAGTCATTTGGAGAAATAGTTACTTAACAATATACTAAGTGTAGCTGCTGAAGACTACAAGAGAATCAATTAAAATCCTATATTTTTAATAAAAAAATGAGAAGAAAATTGTTTGTACAAATGATGTAGGCTATATCTATAAATTAGGCTAGCCAGATAGCACTTATATAGATATATTAATTATTATTCCTTATGAGAATGTAACTGAATTTGTAAAAAAATTCTGAAAAAAAAGGAGGGTACAGGATGAAAGCTTTTTATGCTAAGATAAAAAAATCTGAAACTGCATTTTATGCAAAGCCTGAAGTGAATTCAGATCCTTTGTTATGGTTCACATATTTTCAGCTTCCCACGTTTAATCATAACAGCCTCCTTGTGGTTTAATTATGATCAGAGTTCTGAAGATGATTCAACCACTTGCACTGAGAATTTGACTTGCATTGATCAGAAAAAAAAATATCTCCAAGCCTTAATTAACCATTTAACTGAAAAACATTTATTTCCTAAGACTCTGCCTTATGCTTTGATAAACCAAAGATGTGTAAACTATGAATCACAACCTGGGAAAAACATATAATAACTACAGAAGCTATCTTATGGGCTGTAGATAAGATTGTAATTTAGTACGCTCGTATGAATTTAACCCCTTTATATGCAACCTTTTGCTTGAGTTTCATGCCAGAATTAACCAAATTTGGAGAAGCAGCCAATACCTACTGAGTAGCATTAGTGGGTCTCAGGTGTGGATATTTGCTATAGGTTGGTAGCCTCTACAAGATTCAGCATGAGATTTTCAAAAATGCTAGTTTGGCTCCATCTCCCACTGACTTCAGTGAGTCCAGAGGAAGGTGAAACCTGAATATTTGTAAAAATCCTGTTGTCCATTTGTGAAGCTTCTTGACTACTCCATTATTGGAAAAGGAAACATTCAAGGTATCCTGCTCTACCTTGCCCTCAGTAGTTCAGCCTTAAATGAAGTAAATGTTTTAGCCATGGCAAATTTTACATACAATGACCAGGGCAAATCCTGAGACAGTTTACAGCTTTTATATCTCAGTGATTAATTTTAGTGGATTGACAGAAGCAGGTAAATATTGTCCATGTAAAAGAAAAGCAATCCTTTCTTCTTTTCACATACTTTTACATTAGTAAATGAAAAGGAGTCTAAATGACTGAATATATTTCTAAGATCATACTTTCATCTGCACTGAAAAAATTGTCAAACAAATGACTTGGAAGGTGAAGATGGTTGCCATAAAACTTGACCAATAATCAAATCCACACAACTCTTCAATTTGACAATTAAATTCTCAGTCATTTCAGAAATTTAGATTTAAATCAGGTGACACTATGGTATGATAAAAACATACATGCTTACTCACTTTAAAATATGCAGCAAATAAAATCAAGTCATTTACATAAAAATGGGGTGACCACATATATGCTTTTAATGCATTGATCCAAACTTTAGATTAAATTGATCTGTAGATAGATATAAAACTATATGCAGTACAGAAGTATAAAATTCAACATTTTGTTCTTATTTGTATGCTAAGAGAACAAGGCTTTTAACAAGGATTCTCACTTCTGCTAGTCTCCAAAGCTTACAGGGAAAGAATTTCTGTGTATGCAAAGATCTGTTCCATGTTAACTTTAAGTTCTTCAATTTGAGGAATTACTAGGAGTTGTCCAACAGGACTAATACAGAGTAGTTTGCACTCAGAATGAGCTGCTGGACATTATCACAAATTCCCACCTCAACGAAACTCTGGAGGTGTCAAGTTGTAACAACTTAATCAAGTGCAGATCTTAAAACCTTAAAGACTCACACATGACTTTGAAAGAACGCTTAAGAAATATAAAAGGAAGCAAATCTAAAATTTAACACTATTTCCAGCAAATAAGACTTTTTAAAATTTAAAACTGAAATAAAAGGCAGCTGAAAATTTGCATGGAAATTAGTGTGCAGCAACTTTGTTTGAGATAAGATTAAACTGCTTCAATGCCAAAATTTGTTGTTGATAAGGAAGTTAAATGTATTACACTATGCTATGTTTTGCCTCCTTTTCACTCAGAAAGTGTATTCATTATAATAAATTCACACTTTACTATGTAAAATTCATTCATATAGCCAGAAGCTTATAAAAAGAATATAGACTAAAGAGCAAGTGGCATAATGAGATCTAATCTATGTAAAATAAGTCCCAGAAGAAATGTCCTTTACTTTGATCGTATCCCTTGAAACAAGATCCCCTGCTGAAAACCACAATAAAATGAGAGCTTGGGAAAACTCGCCTGGCAAGCAAGTTAGGTTTTTAAAAACAAAAGCTCGCCAAGCCCACTGACCTCGTGATCCCTGGCAAAACGTAATTAAGGCCAATAAAATCTCTCCGACTCCCCGAGGCTTAATGGGAGAATAAAGATTTCGGGGGGCTCACTGTACGCTGTGTGAGATAGAGAGCTCGCCTCTCCGTCTCTGCGTAGCTGAAACGGCAGCTTGCTGCCATGCACGGGAACATACCCAGAGCCCTTTCAGGAGGAGACAACAACTCAGAGATCCCCCTTCGCCCCACTCACACATTTCCAGGGAACTCTGCAGCCTGTGTGGGTCCCGGAGTACTTTAGCACTGGCTGGCGTCCCTGATTCATAGGGACAATTTCAGGGTCGCTCTTCACTGCAAGCACGATGGGTGAATCACCACCGCTGGGAGATGATAATGCTAAATGAAAGTACTCTGCTGTTCTGGGATGAAAGGTGTTATGCAAATACAAAATCTCATGACAAACTCTGAACTTAGAAGGGCACATTGTAGTGGCCACCAGTTTAAATTACTAGTAAACACCACTACTGAGTCTCAGAAGAAAACCCATTGCACATTATTTCCTCAGTGACAGTATTTCCTAACTATTGTATTTTAGATTGTAATACTGTGAAATAAAATATACAGATGATAGCTTACCAGAGAAACACTGACATCTTAATAAAGAAATCAAATAATTAATATAGAAATACATTATTTTCTTCCTGATATGGCAGATAGTCTGAGAGTACTATTACACAAACATACTTCTTTAGCCCCCATCAGTGTAACACCCTGCAAGATAACCACAGATTCTGGGTGCTCCACAAGAGAGGAGATGGAAGGTACAGGGCCTCAACACCCCGGGAGTAAAGCTACTTAAAACAAAGGAGTCACTCTCCTAGACATAGAAAACAGTATAATTAATTATTTCATTTACTGTAGAAATGGCAAGCTAAACTAGTCTCTGGCTTGCTATCTGTTGTCCCACACACTTAGGACAGAGCTGAAGTGAATGAGATTGTCCCAGAGTCCTGACTATTTTGAGCTGTCCAAATTGTCTGTAATTTCTCATGTAGTATCTAAACGTGCTTGGGCAAATCAAATCTAAACACTGAGCTCCGCAGCAATTATACTCTTTTCCTCTTCTTTATCTGATTATAAGGAATTCTGCATGGACCAAAGGTATTTTTTGGTACCAGGCTATCTGACCACCCAAGCTTATAGCAAAGCCCTAACGTGCAGGGGTGCCACATGATGCTGGTGCTGCACCACAGCTGCTCCACTGGAAGCTCTGAGGCTACCAGGGCTGTCACCAGTTGTAGTGGGAAATTGGGGTCATGGTAGGAGATAACATCTGTGGGAAGCTGGGGAAGGCATCTTGGCTTGGTCCACAAAGCTTTCATGGCAGACATCAGTTGCCTTTGGTTTTAGTTTGAGCTAGGTGCTCTCTGGTCAGTAACTGATTAGATGCTGCTCATGCCTGTCATAAAGGGACGCACAGCACCCTGGAGGCACCCAGCACAGGGGCAAGAGGAGCCTGCTGGCATGGGAGCCCTAGATCCTTACCCAGAATTAGTCCCACTCTCCAAGTCGTGTGCCCTACCAACCTTCAGATAAGCCAGCATGGCCCCGTCTCCTCCCTGCCCTTTCCCTGGTCCCTTCCCAGAGCCACAAAGCTACAAAGGAGAGGCCTTGGCTCTCTCTCTTCCCACAGGGACTCAGGAGCAACACTGCCTGGTCACTGACAAGGAAATGATGAAAACTAATAATCGTTTCAGAATTTCTCTAATAGCCTTTCCCTCCCCCCCCCCAATTTGGCTTCGTTTCCTACACACATAAACCAGTTTACAAATGCTATTATCAAGGCTGAGTTATGAAAAGCT
Source organism: Rhea pennata (assembly GCF_028389875.1). NCBI lineage: Eukaryota > Metazoa > Chordata > Aves > Rheiformes > Rheidae > Rhea > Rhea pennata. The sequence continues at coordinate 142,584,998 of NC_084664.1, read as the reverse complement.
TATCTAATGTATGACTTGCTTTAAAAACTGTTAGAAGAATGACTTCTGCATAATAAAACCTCAGGAATACACAAGTGATCTTAACAAATACAGTATGACTGCTGTGTGGTTTCCCATTGCCTTTGTAGTTTCTAAGACACTATAACATTATTTAATTAGCTAAAATTTCCCCTCTCTTGAGAATGAAAACTCAATGAAATGTCAACAATGCTGTCAGTCTGCTTCAGGCTAAACTCATTACACAAAGGCTCACGATAAAAATAGTCCAAGACAGATTATTTTGTTGCAAAACATAGGCCCACACAACTTATGCCTCAGAAACCAGATGTGAAATTCATGCAAGTACTGCATTTTGGGGGTTAATGGAACTGTTAAGTTCTACCAAACAATTACAGATGCTATGTACTTTCACAGTTTTATGTATGGAAAAAAAAAAAAAAAAAAAAAAAGGAAAAGAAGACTGTTAAACCCTGCCAATGATTCAATGATTTCTGGCTGCTCACAGACTGTTTACTGAGGTACACTCTTACATCAGTCAAAGGTTGATATGACATCTATATCTTTGCCTTAAAAATTCATCTTCTCCCATCACTTGGAAAGCAAGTAGACAATATATTTTAAACAAAATGAGGTAGGGAGCTAAAGAAAAAAATGTTTCACTTAATCTGAATTATAAGTGATATTTTAGAATACATGTAGTTATTACTAAGCATAATAAAATTTGGCATTTTCTATTGTGAGAGGGTTTATAAAGGCTACATTTCTTGATTTATTTAAATAGACAGATAGGAAAGAGCAAACTACAAAAACAAGTGCTATATACTGAAGGCATGTGAATTACCTCCTTCCCAAGGATAATGCAAATTAGAAGTATGTAAAGCTTTGTCTGCACCTGGGATCTTTAATGAGGATAAAGAAAAATCAGACGGAGATTCTCCTGGGAGAAGAGAGGATCGTTATTTGAATAACCTGCAGTGAATTCTAATCAATGCAACGTGACTTTGAAAATGAATGTGGTCTTTCAACCCGCTGTACATGAGCCATAATATTAATCATAACTTCATGGTACAGTAAAGCCTATGACAAATGGTTATTCAGTGGACTAACGAAAAGACCATTCATAGTGGGAGGAAGGTAGGGGCCATACATGCAGTAATTTTTTTGTTGCTTGCGAAAGCATTTGTCTAAATATACATATTCATGTATGTGTTTGTGTGTGTGCACACATGAACCCATGTGTGTGTGCCCCGATTTAGAACATGAGCATGAAACATTTTCATTTTCCTTCAGGACTGACATGAATAAGCAGTATCTCATCCTGTTTGCTTCTAGGAATATAATCTAGTTTTATACTTTTTAACACGAAGCTTGTGATTATTTCTCTTGAAACTGGGTTTTCTGGTTACAGTAGTGATTTGTCTGCTGGTCTTTGAATCCTCTACTGTGCCTCTAAATAGCTGGAGGTAATTTGTGTATTGTCTCCACTGCTAAGCTTTGTTCACGTTCTTATGGTTGGAGAAGAGTTTAACTTCAAGCATGGTTACCGGATGCAAAGTAGACTCGCAATGCTGATTTATATACCTAGAGCACAAAACAGAACTTCTGTACATTTTTTCCATTTCAATAATTAAAATCAATAAGCATTTTGATGTTCTCGCTATTAATATGTTTATATCAGAGAAGCAAGCTGTGTCAAAAATAATAAAGAAGCAAATCTAAAATAAATCAGATGTATTTCATAATGTATTTTAAGGGATGAATTCACATTTTAGCTGGAGGGTTATTTATGCAGGATACAGAGAAGCAAATATATCTTATTTTGTTGATGTGATATAGTGAGTATGTTCATATGTGAGCAGTAAAATGTGACAAGCTCTGCCATAAAATGCTATGCATCAGTGTGCACGATGAGATTTTTTTTTCCTCTGAATATCTCCCAGTTTCAGAAAGCAGTTGTCACCCTTGCCTGTGACAACTGGAAGTCTGACCTGGGAGGCCTCGAGCTCCAGCTCAGCAACTGGCCAGCACTACGGAGAGCCCAGGCTATGTTGCATGGACAAGGCTACAGAATCAGTACAACACTAATGTAACCATATTAATGGATTCATATATATATAAATATATATATACCAAAGTACAGCTACTGCCCACAGCAGCCCTCAGGCAAAAGCTCAAGAAGAGAGCAAGAGCCTTGAAGGTTAAGCACAAGATCTGTCAAGTCAGGGAGAGAAGTGAACTGCAGAGTTAGAGGTCTTCCTCTGGACACTCAAATCGATAGCAAGAACCTATCACGTGGCCCCCAGTGATACAGGGGAGGAGAGGCTGTCTTTCCTACAGCTAAAAAATCAGCAGTATAAGAAAATAATACAAACTGACCTAAAAAAGAAAGTGAAAAGTCACAGTGGCTAACTGGCTCAACATGTGCTTAGAGTGCAAAAAACAAATGAAATCCTTGGATGTTTAGATACCTAGCAGATGTGCCATCACAAAATCTGGTTTTGGAGAACTATTTCTTTTGCTAACTCATGTCAAAAAGTCAAAGAAAGAGCCACAAGATAATGTGGGGTCTATTGTGGAGAGATGTTGGCTGCAGATAAGCTCAGCCTGAGTAGTTTTCCTAAAGAGAAGGGTAAAGGATGATTTCATTAGAGTGTATAAATATGTCTTTGGGCAGGAGATTGTAGAAAAGGGCTGTTTAATTTAAAGAACAAAAATCAAAGACGATCCAATTTTTAGCAGTAAAAATAACCATTGAAATAAGTCATCAAGAATTTTCTACTACTTAAATTTTTAAAATCAGGACTAGAGAGCTTTCTGGAGCAGAATCCACAGCTCCTTTGAAAGGTATGGACTTGATATAAGGATCATCTTGCAAAATTTTATGTTGTATGTTAACGCAAGAAGTTAAACAAGATGATAAAAGCTAGGTACAGGTGCCTTTAAAGCACTTCTGCCTTCCCTCATTAATACTGGCCATGAATATTCTGTTTTATCAGATATGCTGTGGTGCCCTGTAGCTGAGCAGTTGCCTGGTTAGATCAGAGTTGGTCCATTGGCCATAAAAACTATGAATTATACTGTAAAACACAGTGGATTAAATAACTGTAAAACCATCCACATCAGCATAACAATTTTTTGGAGTTTATTGTTTCAATAAAGTAAGAGTCCCCCTTGAGCTAGTCTCAAGGACAAGTACATATAATGAAGACTATACCTTACTTTGAAGAACATATACATTTTAAAAGTGTAGCAAAAAAATACAGTTATCTTGAAGATTTCTGATGAAGGATGACAATAGTTCATTCAGGGACTGAGAGGCACCATCACAAGAATCTCCCAGTTTTCCTGCCATTACCCTTTGTCTTATCTTTTTTTTATCCTAAAGACTAGTCAGAACCCAAATAAGTCAGTTAAAATATATATATATATATATATATACACACACACATACACACACACACACACAGATATATACATACAAATATATATATGTGTGTATTATATATATATAAATTGGAAACTAAAGGTGATATAAAACACCTCACTACCTTCAAAAACCTCAGATGTATTATCAAAAAGTAAAATGAGAGAAAAAAAATGAGCCCATACAATCTAAAAAAGGATTCAATTATCAAAATACTTGGACACATCTGAGTGAAAAAAATGCAAACTACTTTAAAATATGATTTTTATTCATATCTTCCATAATCAATGTATAAACCAGCAATACTTTGCTATCAGTCATATTAATGGATGCTGCTTTGTCTAGAAAATCATAGCCACCATAATTCTAGAACAACAATAAGTACAGCTTCTGTACTGTTTCCAGGTCTGAAAATACTCTACAGAATCCCAAACACACTAGATCTTTTTCGCAGTTTCTTATGAATAAGTTTTTAAAAACCTTTCCAAAAATGGTAACCCATATGATTTTCTATTTTGTGGCATTAAATTGCTTTGGCTCCAACACGTTACCCCAGTGGAGATGAGAGAAGATTAAACCTTTGCTTTAGCTTTCCAGCCCTTTTATTAGATGACAGATGAAGAAGCTAAAGTGACCATTGCAGTCTTCTGCTGCAGTGTGTAATCTCCCACAGATCCCTAATAATGGCTTTCAAAGCTACTACAGTTATGTTCTTAAAAGAGTCTATTGGTGTATTAGGTACAAAAAACAACCTGAAACCAACCAGTGGAGCTCAGCACACCTTAATCTACCTGACTGCAGAACCATGGAAATGTACAGAAGAATTATACAGCATCCTCTGTTCTGCAGAAAACCAGTCTTCTTTTCACATGGATTACTCTCAGAAATGTCCCAAATTCTGTCTGAAGTCTGGGAGTTCAGCTGCACTGGCAGAGTAAGGACACAGGAGTTCTTATCGCCAGTGAGGGCACAATTCTTGATGGCCTTGGGTTTGCCCAGCTCAAAGAACGACGTAAGCATTTGAGCTGAGATGTAAATCCAGAGCAAAGCTCCAAGAGAGAAGACCTAATTGCATCCTGTTGGGAACTAGCAACCTCTCAAAACAAAAGGGAAAAAAAAACAAAAAAAACAAAAAACAAGGAGTCTGTTTGCTCTCATACAGTTCACAGGCAGCAGTGCCATCTGGGAAGACGTGGCCTCAGTGTTGCAATTGCTTCATTTTATAAGGCTGTTCTGCTTAGTAGCATTTCTTACTGTGAATGGTAACTGCTGGTTCTCTGTTGCTTATTTTCTCTTGTTGAAGAGAATAAATTTCTCTTGCCTATAAGAAGAGAATAAATAGCTGCAATGGGGGATGATATTCACTGTCCTTGCAGTGGCGTTGAGCAGCAAAAAATCAGACCATCTTCTTGTCGTGGACCTAGACCTAAGCAATCAAAAAGTTTTTGCACAGCTTTCATGCCAGATGATCAGTTACTCAGAGGAATACAACTTGAGCTGCTCTTGGTAGCCTGATTGTTCAAGGACAAGCAGGGATTTTAAGCTCTTGGGAGTACTTTTCTGATTTCTCCTGTGCTCTTCTAGAAGGCAACATGCTCAGTTGGATTTCAGAAGCAGAGAACTGGATAAAAAGAGGAAAAAACATTTTCTTTTCAGTAAAGCAAGGAGGCAAGCATATACCTGAAGCACAAAAAACAATAGGAAAATGCAATTTGACTATTTTCCAGGTATTTTTTCTCTATAGCTATAAGATAATTAGTTTGATTTAAAAATAATTCAAATCTTTATAAATTCACCATGGTTCTTAGATATGTCTCAGTGCTCAACTTTAGAAACAAGACAGATTTTATCAAATTGTCAATGTTCCTATCTGAAAGCTTGGAATAGTGATATCAGATTTTCAGGCTTCTATGGTTATGCGTGTTGGAGATCATCAGCTTGCCTCAGGATGCCTCTGACGTTGCTTCCTTTGCTAGTTAGTATGGGCCCCTCTTTCTTAAGTTATATTTTGTTTGCTTAATACCGTTGCGTTTTACCTTTTCAAAGTTAGCCAGTGTATATTCAAGGCTGAATATACTCAGACAAAATTTTTTACCAGTTGGAGCTCAAATTGACTGACATATTTTCTCATTCCTTATCTCAGTAAGAAGAATTTCGGTGTAATAACTAAGAGTCATAGTGCTTGTAGAATGACTCTAAGATGATTAAACTAGGCTGCTCACACAATCAATTTCTATCTAAGCTCCATTAACTGGAAGATGGTTCTAAAACTTTTTTTTTGTTTTTATATATGCTATAGCTTTGGATATTCATGGTTCCTATAAAAAGTCTAATCTTTGGTTAGATATGTCTTCAAACACAAACTATTTAAAATCTAAATTTGTCACATTTCTTATGCCTAGTTTTACTCAAATGGTTACATAAAACTAGATAGAAAATTAGATTTAGACTGTAGAAAACTATTTGATTCAAGGTAGTGTAGGAAGAATTATATAGCTCTATTAATTTATATACTCTTTAAGGATAATTTCTAGTCTGTGCTACCAGATTCATCTCCAAGAGACTGCAGAGTTCTCTATAAGAATTTTATTTTCAAAGCATTTCTACAGAACTTCAGGTTAGGAATGATTTCAGGAAGGGCTTCCTCAAGGCCTATATGTCTGTCCCAAATGCAAGAAAAGAAAAGAGCATTGATTTGAAAGAGAATGAAAAGTTTGGTCCCAGTGAAGTCATAAGGAGTTGGGCTGTTGAGTTTAATGGAGTCAGTATCACCTGTGAGTTTTGATTCTATGTCCTTACTATTTGAGTGCCGTAGGAGACACTAGAATTACACCAGCAGAAAAAGGAGCATGAGTAGGCCCACCTATGCAAAGGGCAAGAACTGTGAGGTCAGGCAGGAAAGAGGCTTCAGCTTCATTCATCAGATGAGATACTGCAAACTACTTCCAAAACAGTTTAAAATTTTTACTTAATGCTTCTTCAAATCACCCTGAACAGGTGCTGTCTTCGATTCACTACTTTCCAGCCTGCCTTATGACCTCCCCTGAGACAGAAAAAAAAAAAAATCCCGAGTAACTCTAACACGCAGAGCTGATTTGGTGCCTTGTTTCTGCCCCTTCCTGGTTCTAACACTCCAAGTTTTTTTTAACTCCTTTTAGGTGCTGTTCCTTCCTCACACCTGCAGCTCCTATTTCTAGCACTTGAGTTGGCACTAAAGCACCAGAACATCCGTACGGTGGCAAGAGCACCCAAGAGCAGCCACGTAGCCCTGCTCGAGTCCTGCAGCTGTCCGCTGGTATCCCTTCAACTTTGTCCATCTTACATCGCTACGGTTTAGAGGTATGTTACAGAAGTGAAAGAAATGTATGATCCCTGTTTGCTGCTTTCTTCTCCGGTACTGACAAAATGTCAGTTTAGTCACAGAAGTAAAAATAGAAACAATTATAGAGAAGGGATGTCAGGTGGAAGACAGGCTGATATTCTCCATCCTGGTAGAATGATAGCAGCAAAGGTGTCCTCCTTTTCTCCTTCTGTTAAAAGAAATGGTCCCTTGCAAGCACTGTTCAGATAGTTAGATTTTTGCTGTTCCTACTAAACACAGAGAACACTTGCAGGATTAGACCCAGAAGAAATAGTAATACAAAGGTCATATGTCTGATTTCAGTCACATATAGAAGATGATCTGGTTCATGTTTCAGGTGAAGAAGAGGGGAAGGTAATTACTGCTTCATCACAGGCCTTTCCTGTAGATGTGAGGTGTAGAAATAATCAGGGCTGATCTTACAGGGACAGCAGCAGATGCACAGCATCTGGTCTCTGGTCTCCAAGGCTACATCTATACTAGTAAACTAAACAGGCTTAGGACATGTTTAAGCGTTGCTCCATGAGACCCATGTTGTTTAACCCTTACCACGTTCTCTGGATTTTGTCTCTTGCCAGCACTCCTGGTCAATGCCCAAGTGCAGGCTATGGGCTAGCACAGGTCAGCAACTGTTCCTGAAAGACAGCAGGGACAGGTCATCCCTGATCCAGGTGAAGAGAGTTAGCCATGAGCTGTGCTGAGCTGCGCACAGTCTCAAGGCTAAAGGATGTGCTATAATTTATCCTATCTATTTGCACAGAGATAGGTTGAAAGAGTCCCTAGGTAACTGGTTTCGTATTGTGTTTAAGGGCCCCCCTCCACTGTGTTTCACTTTTCAGTAAAATAAAACACATAATCACACAAATTTCACAAAGAAAGCAAGCATGTGCTTAAATAAGTTTCCATCATATTTTTGATTTTATGGATGAAGGACCAGTTTCCATCTGAGCCCTGGTCCCAATATTTAGAAAAATGGTCTTGTCTATAACTAAAGTGCTATAGCCACAACTCAAAAGCATGCAAATCCAGCCTTTAGCCAGCTGATGCCAGTTTTCACCACTGTAACTCTTAGGCCTAAAATGGACTTGTTCACCAATTGTTCTTTGGGACACAGAACAAGGTGCTGGGACATTACAAGTTTCTCTCTGCAACTGATAATAAAGTCCTACTCTAACTTCAAAGAACAGGACCTGACCAGTGGCCTCTCGGAATTCAAAATTATAATCTAGTGGGTAATTCGAGCATATATTTCATCACAGTATCCAAGTATCCAAGTATCTCCCATGTAGAGTAGACTGATAAAAGTGAAGTATCTGATGGGTTTCCTGTATTCTTTGGCTTTTCTCTCTTTTGAGGTTAATTTAATCAAGAATTTTAACGGGATAATTAGATTTTTACAATTTTTTACAGAGGCAAAAATTTAAATCTATTTCCACATTGAAGAAATTTGGAAGGTACCCAAGATTTTCTTTCAAAGGAACATCATCAAATAATATTTTCATGTATCTGAGATTTAACATTTCAGACTCTTTCCTCTGCACCTTTTATTGTTCCTATTTACAGTGCACCTGAAACACATTGTGTAATTGGCAGAGAGCCCAGATTTTCCATTTAAGAACAGTTTGATGATTTCACTTTTTCTTGCTCTCTCTCTCTTTTTTTGAAAACAGCAGGTGCTCTGCATTGTAAACAATGCCAGTCGCCATAATATTATTAGCTTTTGCATTTTTATTACATTTTTGCCTCCCTACATATTTTAAACTTCATTGCAAGGCACTTTTGGCACCAACTCAGAAAGCTTCTTATTTCATAAGGAAGATGGATACCAGTGAACACAGTACTTTGTTGTCATTTATAATTAGAAAGCATAAGATTTACTTAATCGTTAAACCACTCAATATTTGCAGGTTTTTTTCTCATTTTCTGTGTGATACATCCACATCTGTCCCATGCAGTACACTAATTCCCTTTTCTGCAATATGGATTTTTCAGACATTTAACCCTTTTCTTTTCATGGTATCAAAATCATCTTTTTAAGATTGTTTTTCTCCTCCCTATCACCTTGCCTAAGATCTTGTAAACTGCATTTCAAAATTTTCACAGCTTGGTGGGTCAATAGCCAGAAGTGACATAGCCCAGTGGTTCAGCAGTTATTTTATTGTGTCGTGAGAGTTTATACTTCATTGGTTATTAAAAATATGTGCAAACAAATGGAGTTCAAGAAAAACAAATCAGAAATTCATTTAAAGAGAAATCTGAAAAGAAGCAATGCGAGAAAGAGCAGATGAAGACTCCAGAAATCCAAATAACACAAGGCAAGAACTGTATTCTGAGCACATTTGTTTTTTTTAACTGGGTATATTTACATGATTTCTGGATAGAGGTGATATCACTTGAAAAAAAGGTTTAAGTAAATGTGATGTGCAATAAATATTTATTGTTAGAATTATTTGTGGTTTCAATGAGATCTTCATTAGCAAACAAAGGAAAAAAATCAAGCTATTTTCATGTTTATACAGCAAGGATGTCTTTTGCTAAACTGCATTTTGAGCTACATTTTTTTTTCCAGATCAATTCAATAAGTGAAAGCCCAACAGAGAACAGATGCAATATAAGAGCAATAAAGGGAAGTAAAAAAAATTAAAAATCCTTTGTTCTCCCTGCAGTACATCCGTAAATCTATTAGTGTTATTTTCCTTTCTTCTCTTTTTTGCATCCCAAGCCAGATCTCAAGTTCTCTGAAGCAATCCTTAATCAAGCTCCCCAAAGGCCTACGACTGCATGCAGCAATTTCTCCCCTGCTCTCAGCACAGATGTTTCGAGCACATTCCATTACACCTACATGCCATTACAGCTAATGGCTTATTCTGATGAAGAAAGCTGCTTTCTGCTCAGTGCAGCAAAGGGGAAAATAGCCTCCTGTACAGTTCGTACACTGCAACAATGAAATGTGGGGGCAGGTGGTACAACAGAACTCTCTAATGTTAATTACATACTGTATTACCCCCAAATTTGGCTGGTCATTAATTATGCTAATTTACCTTCCTGAAAATTAGCACCATTCATGCGAACATTTGAGCAGTTTTTAGCAAAACGAACTATGGCATAGCGGTTTGTAAACTTAAACCTTTTGAACCATCCAAGCACAAGACTGCAAACAGCCTGGTAGGGAGGGGGCAGCGCCAAGAACTGCGGCACAGCGCTGCACGGCGTGCACCATCTCACGCCTCCTGCGTGACCTTGGGCAAGTTGCTCTTAGCTGCCCTATGCCTGTGAAAAATTATACTCCCATATAGATCTAGTCTCCTTGTGCTTGAAGAGCAGCATTTGACTCCTGAGAGCCTAAATGACTATGACTACTTCTCCTGCAGACGCTAAGCTTCAGATTACTGGACTAGTTGGAGACATTAGATAAAAGATCAAAATGCTTTGATGAGGCAATGAATATTTAAGTGAATCTTTAAAAAAAAAAAAAAAGAAAGAAAGAAAAAGGTTAAAATGCTTCCTTGGAATAAAGGAGAAAAACAAAAACGTTCAAGATTTTTGTATTCTGTAGTGACTGTAAATAGATTTTATGCCTTGCTAGGAATGATGACATGGAAGATACAGAGTGTGACAGTAGTTATCCTCAAACCTGTATGGGCAACCCTGCAATGATTTTTCTGTATACATTCAGATTGCATTGGGTCTCAATAAAGGTTGATTCATAGCTTCAAGTGTGCCGATATTTATAGGTTGATTTTTTTTTATTTAACTCTTCATAAAAAATTAATCTGTCTTCTTCCAATAAAAGCTAAAATTTTATTATATTGATTATAGGCCTAACAAAGTAAGGTATCAGATTTAGATCCATTTTGTTTTCCTACGAATCAAATACATTAAAACACATTTTACTCATGTTGAAATTGATTGAGTTTCAGAGTTAAACAAAATATCTTCCCTACATTGTGAACTGTCTCCATTTCTTCCTCAAGGCTGCTGTTTTCTTCTATCCATCTCCAAGAAGCCATCATCATATTAACATAGATGACAATCTGGCAAGGAGGTGCTGATCAAAGATAAATTTCACACTCGCACTTCGCATTTTCTAATTACACCATCTGTGTCAGACTCTTTCGTGGCAGTTCTGCCCAATCTGTCAAATGCTGCATGCCTATGGGAATGCAGAGGAGCTGAGAAAATCGCCTCCATTTCCCCCACCAGCCGATCCATCACCCCAATCGGAGCTGGGTGGGTATATTAGTCTAATTGGTGCTGGAATGAAGGTTCCAGACTGCATACAGGATGAGGTGTTTGGAGGATGCAAGACATGAGATTTACAATTTGAATCATATTACAAGGCTTGCCCCAGCTTGTTTCATAGCAAGCTGAGAGCAAGCCATGCATGCAATATCAGCATGTGGGGAAAAAAAAAAAAAAAAAAAAAAAAAAAAAAAAGGGAGAAAAAAATGAGGAATATTTAAAAACAAATCATGAATGAGAAGGTATCTCTTTTCATTGTTGTTGGCTTCTTTCAGACATACTAACTCTAAATGATTACCAATAACTGTAGATGAAAATAATTCATTTTGTATTAGAATGTAAGAAAAATAAAGAATTACATACCTTGACCTACCAGACACGGATAGATGTATTCTAATCAAGTCCTGATCCACTAAATCCAGTAGCCCATCAAAATAGAGATGAATCTTTTCACACTAAAAGTACATTACCTCCTATTCACTATGGATGAGATTAAGCCACAGATGGTGAAAAGCTGCAGCTTTACTAATAAGGCTGACATTTAAAATTATCTATTTTATGGGTCAGCTTTTTCAGGGAAACTTATCTCAGGTTTGTACTTGCGCATAGACAATTGCAAACTACCTTTGACGAGGGCGCTCCAACCTGGTGCAGTATCTCTATGTGCCCATACAATCACATTTAAAAGTGAAAATGGTTGATGCTTCTTCTGGGTACATACGGATTAGTGTGCATGCTTACTCTGGGGTCTGCAAGCCTGAAAAGTGAGTGTGAAAAATCCTGTGACAAAAGGAAATGTGTTTGTACATTAACGCAGGCTACATGTAGAAATTTTGAGCCACATCTGGGATATGTGTTCGTTCACATTGTGGTACACTTGTACATACACTATTGATTTTAAACTTCACACTTTTATTCTTAGCCCCAATTTTTCTAGAAACATGTTCATGTTCATATTGGACATCTGTGATAGACTCTGGATTTGAAGTCAGCTTCCTATTCTTTTCATCCATCGTCTTTGACATAAAACTGATTTACTGAAAGGATTGTTTATTATATTTTAAACAAGATAGAGTAAACATCTACTAACTGATTAAAGAACTTTTTCTTTTCAAACACTTTCATGAATTTCTTGGGCACATAAGAAACAGGACTTAAGCACAGTATTTTGTATTCCAAATTTTGGTTTAATTTAATACAGAGACAAAGGCATCACTGATGCAAGAATGCTGTTGGTCTGCAGCATCCACAAAGTAATGCTACCTGAGCATAATACTTTTAACACCCTTTTCTGCATTCAGAATGAGTGTAAGAAAGAGCTGTTCAAATATTCATAAAGGACAGAAGACAAATATTTGGCAACTCCCAACATTTCAGTGCTAAATCATTTAGTAAACACAGGCTAACAGCATTAACACAAGATCAGACAAAACTGCCCAGCACCACTCAGAGCTAGGTCAGCTGAAAGTAACCTTAATGCTGTAAATCAAGCTTTTACTGCCATGTATTTGACTGAACTTGTGTCTTTACTTGAACTTTTGAATTTTTCCCTTTCAAAGAAACGTATAAGACAGCCTCAAGGTGGAATATGCCAGAATGACTCCACTTCAGAGGCACAATCAATGAACAGCAATTATCTCAGATATATTTGAGCTTTTTATAGACAAAGACCTTTGTCTGGGTGGGTGCTGCGTAACATAATGTGTCTGTATAGGCTACTTCTCTTTCCCCTGTGCATTTTAATTACACTGGCAATTTTTTCCCCCAAATAGCTATGAACAGAATTTCAATTACACTTATTCATGAGTGTGCAATGCTCATCCCTGCTTCTCTGAGCCTTGTGAATGGGCATTGAGAAGGAGCTAGAAGCCACAGTGAGATAAGCTGGTGTCTGTACAGGGGACAGCACAGAGACTTGCTCTTGCTCTTGCGTTACAAAAGGGGCTGCAGCCTTCAGAGGCACATTTTGCAAGGAATTCACAGCTGGCAGTGCTACAGGTGTGCAAGATGGTGTGTCACGTGCCGTGAGGCCTCTTCCGCACACGTCCCCGTGGGCCTGCTACCAGCCTGCAGAGCAGGGTGGGCTTTAGCAAGGGGCCTCGTGCACCCAAGCCAGTGTGTCCATGTCTCTGTAGGTCTTTTAATGCATAAGGAAAGCAAGTCACTGGGGTTTTGGAAGACCAAGAGCTGATTCTTCCAGCAAGCTTCCTGTAATCATTACATGAAGCAAAGGACTGTATATTAGTGGAAGAAGAAACTAAGTGGATACCATAAAATAAAATGGCCAGAATTCAACCATGTATTGCAGTATCCCTACTCCACATATTCTCTAGAGCTTCCTGCTCAGCCCAGGCTTCCCCTGTCTATCCCTAGACTACAGTTACATGCTGAGCAAGAGGTACCATGTGCTGTCACTGATTCCAAGTGCTGAGTGCACAGGCCTGTGCATACTGCCTGCGGTAGAAGAGGCATGAGCTGAGTTTGTGCTGCAGGCTTTCCTTGCTGCAGGGCTCCCATCCAAGTCTCTCTCCTCCACTCAGTGAGCTTCAGAAAATATGTCAGAGCTTCCTGCCTTTGAGGCAGACATTTCTATCTTGGGTTAAACTTGGCCAAGGAGTGACAGACTGGTGGACAGAGACAGTGCAGCTATAGAGCAGAGGGGAAAAAGCCTACAGATAGAGAAAATCAGATAAACCCCTTTCTGGAGAACTTTGTGACAATATTGACAAGGTGAGAGTATATCAGAAAAATTGGTAAGAATATAACCATCATAAATAGCACCAGTTAAACTACGCAGGGTGAAGCTGCGCCAGTGCGCATACATAAAGAGCAACTGTTTGCAAAGTGGGAGAAACTGTTACTGTGTCTCTGATAAGAGAGATATCTCTGTAGCCAAAGACATATTGACATGCCTGGAAAATCCCCCCTTTTCTGCAAAGAAGCCCAGGCACAAACTGTCTGCAGCAGGAACGCCAATGAACCTTCAGGCAAGTCTTTCAAAACTAAATAAACATGAAAGGGAATATTTGCTTGGCTGCTGTTTGTGCCTTTGACAAACCTATACCTGTTTGTTTAAAACAAAATCTGGAGGGAATGCTCTGGTGTCATCAGACAACCAATATCCCCATCACTGACATACTTCCCTGAAGCTGCATAATAATTGTATTTGGGAAGTATCCTGATCTCCCGAAAATACGTGATGTTCTTCTCCAGTGAAAGGAAAGCAGATTTATTCCTTCTGTGAATTTGGAGCAATCTGCTCACGCAAGTGATGGAAAAAGCCATTTCTCATGTTTCTTATTGCTATCAGTCCTACAGAATCAGCTTGGGCAGAGCAGGAAGAGGTTGGAGGCTTGTTCTTCTCATGCATTATCTAAAGGGTTATCTACCAAATCCCAGTTCCTCCCACCTGTCTGAGACCAGCAAAGTCAATGGCTTTGCACAGGTGTCAGTAAGGACCTTTTTTTCTGGAAACGGTGGGGCTGAGCATGTTTAAATGAGACTCAAAAAGCCTTTATTACAAACAATGATGATACATAAAATAGAACAAACACTCACAACTAAAAAATCAGTCTGCAATTGTAAAATGAACACGTGATATGAAAATCACCATGATGCAAGAAACTTCGGATCTGTGCTGTGCAGTTCTTGTGGCTCTTTGCAAGCAGGACTGTGCTTTCAGCAGACAGACACTTTTAGAGCTTATATGGCTGCAGCCAGTAAGTGTATGGATCATTGTGGTTGAATAAATAAATATCCACTAAAGAAACATGGTTCGGAAGAGTAAAATAATTAAGAAACATGGAAAATATTACTGCTTATAGTCAATTAACAGGTGAGGTATTGTTAGAAAGATAGATCAATTTGGAATGATCTGACTAAAAGCAATGGTTTAGATAACTTGTCTGATAATGGTGCGTGCACATCCTATAAATGCCCAGCAATCCCATATCATTAAGCCTTCAAGGACAAGCTTGATTGATGGCAACGTATCTGCAGGAAGGAGCTCAGATGGAATAACTCCAGTGTGTGCCAGTAAAGTAATTACCTAGGAGGGTGACTATGCCATGTTGTCAGATATGAATGAGAGCAGGTACTGCAGCACTCCAAACACTTCTCTGGTCCCCTCTACTGATGCAGCTCAGTGCACCAGCCTCTGAGGAGGAGGTGGCTCTTTTTTTGTTCCTTTTCCTTGTGTATTGTAATGAGTCTTCAAGATCACTGACTCTGTCTGCTGTCAGTGTATCTGCACCACCTTTACGTAGCCAGGGAAAACTGTTGTCCATCTACAATAATTCATACTTTGTAAACCATGGTATAAACCATTCCAAACACACGGAAACTCAGGATGCACCAGAAATTTAAAACCAAAATGATGACATCTAACACTCACAAGTTGCTTAACAGTTAACATTCACCAGCAATGAAGATATCCTCCTTATTTATTTTTTTTAAATCTCTGTCTCCTGTTACCATTCAGCACAAGGACTAAAAATAAGTATGTCACAATCATGCAACCCAATCCATGTAATCAAGCACTCCTATTTCAGTAATGCTCTTTATGTATAAATATTTCAAGAATAAAGATTATTTTTGAGCTCTCGAGTGCTGAAATATAATATTTACACTTACAAAAGTAATACTTGGGAAAAGAATTCAGAGAACTACTTCTTAGCTTCTCAGCAGACACTGTGGTTTCTTTGCCCTTATTAGAGGAACTCAGTGTATGGTGGTAAGTGTGTAGAAATTTGCAAGACTGACAGATCTTTTTTGTTTCAGCTGCGTTCCATCCCAAAGCACAACAACTCAACTTTGCAATCCAGTTACAGCAGCGAGGAGTAACCCTCACGAGCAAACAGCTCGGTTCTGTTTAGTTTTCAGTTAAGTATCTAAAAGCAGGTAAACAAGCATCTGAACCTTTGGAAGGTCAGCTTTTTTCTTGTCATCTTTTGTCTGTCCCTCAACTTCAACAAATCAGTCCCAAGGGTAGATCAGAATTATATTCTGAGGATGAAAACATGGTTTACAAATCTGGCAAGGATCATTTCTTTAGAGACTTCTGGTACTTTTGAGACTACTTAGGCCAGAGATAAAAGAATAAGATAGCGGCTTTATAGTTTTTGGCAGAGGTGCTGCCTGTCCCAAACACTCAAAAATTTGGCTTTAGTTAGTCTGAGCTTCAAGGCAAATGCAAGCGTCTTGCTAATGTGTGCTTCCTTTCACATGCAGAATTTACACTGGAGTCAAAGGCCCTGCTCTTTATTTAAACCACTTCACTCATTTCTAATTTGACCACCTCTTCATCCATTCAACAGTATGGTTTTATTTAAGTCAGTAATGAAAGTCCCTTCCCTCTGGTTTCACTGGGAGTGGAATCTGTCCCAAGGAATCCCAAAGACTTCAATACACTTGTTCTTTGTGGGTGGCATAAATATGTTTTAAACAAGCTGTGCTGAAAACCAAAAGCTGACCACACTGATGATGCTAATTTTGTGTCTAAAGATTGCAGATTAAGCAAAGATTTAATAAGCACCTTAAGTTAAGAACATGGTCATTATTATTCCTCTTATTTATTGTTTATAGAACACTTTGATATGAATATTTTATTTCAGAAGATGATTTTGCAAAGAGGGAGGCATTTAAAAATATCTTAGCTATTTTCTTGGTACCACTATAAATCAGCAAACAATTCTAAGGCTTAAGACTTATATAGCCATGACAGTTCTGTCCTGGACATCTGATATTCACCTGGGAAACTAACCAGGCAACCGTTCATAGTTTTCTTTCCACGAGACCTACAAGGAAAGTTAATGTCTCCAACTCTGACCTAGCTAGGCCATGCAGTGCCCTCATGCAGTGTCTTGACAGGAAGGTCTGGCATTACATAAATAGTTTAATGAAGAAAAAGAAGGGGATTTATCGCTTTCTAAGAATAACTTTAAATAATTTGCATTGGATTTGTAAATCTGTTTGATGCTCCAAAATTATTCAACAATATTACATGTGGTAGGAAGTATAGATGGAATTCTGTCTCCATTAAAATATATATAGCAAATATTCAGAGTGTATAATGGGACAGGACTGAACCTAGTATCCTTATCCACAGATATCCTTGCATTGAGCAAGTTCCTGAAATGGCAAAGCATATTAGTAGTTTTGATTTTCCTTGTACTGTGGATACTGTCCACTTCAGGAGAAGACTGAATCTTCTCTGAGCAAACTTACAAGTTTAAGTCCACAGAAAACATAGTGCTTTCCATTCAGGTCTATCAGGTTATCTTCAGTTAGTCAAAGAGAGCCTAGCAATATTTATGGTTGTATGGCCTCATCTCGAGTACTGTGTCCAGTTCTGGGCTCCCCAGTACAAGAGAAACATGGAGCTACTGCAGAGAGTCCAGCGTAGGGCTACAAAGATGATCAGAGGGCTGGAGCACCTGCCCTATGAGGAACGGCTGCGAGAGCTGGGCCTCTTCAGCCTGGGGAAGAGAAGACTGAGGGGGGATCTGATCAATGTGTACAAGTACCTGAAGGGAGGGGGTCAAGGGAATGAGGACAAACTCTTTTCAGTTGCCTCGTGTGACAGGACAAGAGGCAATGGGCAGAAACTGAAGCACAGGAAGTTTTCTCTGAATGTGAGGGGGAATTTCTTCCCTGTGACAGTGACAGAGCACTGGCACAGGTTGCCCAGGGAGGTTGTGGAGTCTCCTTCTCTGGAGATGTTCAAGGCCTGCCCGGATGCAACCCTGTCTACCATGCTCTAGGTGACTCTGCTTAGCAGGGAGGTTGGCCTAGGTGATCTCCAGAGGTCCCTTCCAACCTTACTGATTCTATGATTCTATGATCTATTTAATAAAACTAGGAAAATAAGTAAACGAAATATCAAGTGTTTTCATAACTGAATTTTGAGGAAAAAAATGTTACAGAAAATTTTCACGTCCATTCCAATTCTTTCATCTGTCAGTGTTTGCCATCTTACTTTATCTTCACCTTCCATCTTCAATGGCAAAATGGAATGCAGAGAGGAAAATACAAAATATTATACTTTGAAAGATATAGAAAACATATGAATTCCTAATGTTTTATTCCCCCCCCTTTTTTTGACTCTCTCTGCTCCTCAGATTCTCTTGACTGGCTTGTATTTTAAATGAATTATGCTACTTTTATTTATTGTTCCACTGCGGGGAAACACCATTGTTTTCTACCATAGTAATCATAACTTTATAGCTCACAGAAAAAGGCTGAAGTTCAGTGTGAAGGTTTTACATTTTAAGGCACCATAAACACTCAGAAATTCTGGAAGCTTGGAAAGAGTGATAGTATCTATCTATCTTTTATCTGTGTCTGAAGGGAAATCATACAGTTACTTTTGACAGTTTACTAGTAACATTTTTGACATGGTTCTTCACTCTTGTGAGCCATGTGCATTTTTCTGTATTAAAGATTCTTAATCCTTTAAGGTCAGGATTCAATATACTATTGAAGCAAAAGTAACACATTTTTTCTTAATGAAAAGAATGCAAGGAAGCAGTTGCTATATCTGAAGGAGATGAGCCATGTGTTTAAAGCTTTGATCCTGATAACACTGAGGTAAGCAAAATCAGTGGAACATTTCACATGAGCAAAGTTATGTGCCTAAAAGTTTTTGGGATGGGCCTATAGAAGAATGTGGGTGGATTTCACAGCATTAAAATCAGCAGAAATCATAAAATATTTCAACAGTGATGTCAAGACAATGACCATAACATTGAAAATGTTTGCCATGTTATTCTCATTATTTTTCATTGTGACAGGTTTTATTAAGGCTATTTATTGTTAACACATGGGTCCATGGGTTATTAATATTGCATATATAGATATATGTGATTCTTGTGTTATTGCCCAGCATAACTGGGGTTTCAGTGGAAAAGGCAGACTTGGAACTTTAAATATTGAATTCCAGATGTCTTCTCAGTAGACCTTTACTACACAAAGATGCAATTATGCATTTACAGTTTACTACCTGGAGAGAAAACAATTAATATAGGAGTTGCACATGTCCAGCTTCTATGTCAAACTCAGCTGAGGAAATCAGTTCATACCACAGCTGGTCCAAAATCTATCACACTTTTACATTTTTGGCAGGATGTCACTTTAGGCATTGTAAATGGTGTATGTGTGTTATATAATTATATTGTCCATGGATTTATGCACCTGTGTTGCATATTTCATTACATTTTCTTGGCCTGCTTATTAAGACTACATTTTACATGTCTAATAATATGATTCAAATTCTACCAAATATGAAACACTGACTTTAAAGCAGAGCTAAATGAAGCTTAAGTAATTTAACATGAACCAATGGAAGACAAAAGAATTACGTCAATCATAACAAGGTCATAGCAAAGCTGCTCTTCCACCCACATTTCCTTCCTCTCTGCTTGTAAAAAAATTTGAGCTGTAGAGATGCAATTGTAATCCATTTATTTACAGACAATACAACAAAAAGCTTTTTCCTCTTTTTTTGGAAAGAAAGCATTAATGGGACGCTTACAGGAAATCACAATAAGCTTGGAATCTTTTGCAGAATCAAATCAGAGTTCATACAATAAATATCATGCGTATTTTGTTGTTTCTAAACATCAATTGGCCATATAAAAAGTGTAATAGAAAAATTAAAAATTTGTGATTACAATGACACAGAGCGTGTGCCAACAACTCTGTGGATGGCTTTTTATCTCATTCCCTTAGTGAAAACAGTTAACTAGGCACTGGTGAGATATTCTGTAACTGCGCAACAAAAAGCTGGCACAACTGCCAAGTGTGGCATGCCAGATGTGTGAATACATTCTGGAGAGCAGTATCAGCAGCTCCAACAGAAAGCCATAGCCATTAATCTAGAGACCTCTGGGAGTTCAGGATAGTGCTGTAAAACCTAGACCCTGCCAAGACTGCATCAGATAAAGCCATCAATGCATTGTAAAAAAGACACAAAACCTATTTCATGGGCTGCACTGATCAAGCAATTACAATCATTGACTACATTAAGCAAAGAAACAGCGGGGTGCCCTATAAAATTGACTGCCAACTTGAATAATCAATAGACTCCATGTAGAGTAAATTAAATAACTGAAAAACTATTTGGAAAAGCTGAAGTTAAAAAGCCAATCTGTAATCCCTCATCCATGGAAAAACAATCCTGCATCCAAAAGATTCTTTAGTTTGCTTTCATTCTCGTCACTGGGAAATACAGTAACAGTAAACTGAGAAAGACATTCTTTAACTATCTCATTCACTAGTTAATAATTGTTCATTTAACCTGGGCATTTGTAATCAATGCATGCATTAGTATCATATCTCCCAGTCTGCCAAGTTTCAAACGTGGGCCTAAATTGCAGGGCTACTATTCAGAATGAGGGAACCTAGAGAAATACATGTACTCTGGGAGACTTAAAATGATACAGATTGCTTTCCCTAATACAATGCATATTCAATTTGGTCTAACTCTCCTGATTATTTCCAACATAAGCCATTTATAGCAATGCTATAATTTTGCAGTTGATAGTAGAAGTGTTTGGAAATGTTGTAAAGGAAGAGTTTTTCAACAAAAGATGCTGATTCACCAAAAACAGCAGTTGTGGAAACAGACTGGCTTTGATTAAAAAGCCTTTGTTAGTCCAGAGTTGGAAGGTGATAGAAGGGGAAAGAGAGGTTCCCCCTTTCTCCCCATCCAAAAATACACGCAGATGGAAGTATGCCCCTCTGCCAACCCTTCAGGTACCCAGAATACCCAGGGCTACCCAGACGGTCGGTGGCTGGAGTATTTGTCTGGGTTACAGCACTCCTCCATGAAAACAGAAAAGAAATCTGAATCCAAGTCCTGACAATGACCACTTTCCCCAGCTTTCTCTCTTCTGGACCTTGGATGCTCTTCTGAGAAATATTAACAGCTTTTAGTTTTTTTGTGCCACCGAATGTAAGAGTCTAACATTCACATAAAGGAAAAAAAAAAAAAAAAGTAGGCCTAAATGGCTGCAAAGAAGCAGAGAAAGAAGCAGAGTGCTGTGATGCTGTGGAACGACCCGTGCAGCTCAGCTCCCAGACACCAGCTCGAACGGGGACTGTTGACTGCAGGACCATGAGTATTTCTTTCAAGGGTATTATCTTCTTTGCAGCATTAGGACAGCTATGAGCATAATGCAGAGCCATATCCAAGTTATTGTGTCCTAACAGGTACTGTTCATGTCGTTAGGACTTCCCGGGAACATATGCCACAGTTCTTTGTTTTGCAGCAACTGAGCCAAGTCCTGGCACTGGAAGACTATCAGTGTCTAAGAGCGCTCATTAGTTTGCGCCTCATTACTGAGTGGAATACCAACCTGAGCAAAACCACAATGTCACACTGTAACTCCTGTCCCTGCTGGCCTAAGTACCATTTCACGTGGTCACAGGTTTGTGTGTATTCTCTGAATTAGGTTCAACATTTGGCAGGAAATACTTATTCTTCAGTAAAGACATAGCCCAAAAGAACAGTTCAACAGTGTTAGATTGCTCCATATTTCAAGAAGGAAAAGAGGCTTGTAAAAACTTCAACTAATGGCAAATATTCTGATTTATTTGCCCAAAAGAAACTGGGTTCTTTTCAATTCCTGTAGTAAAAATAAGTACTTCTTTTGAACAAATTACACTTTTTTATGCTTTTGTCTATGCAAATTTTCTCAATTTCAGTTCTCTAGTTTTGAAAGAAAAATCCTTTTTTTTTTTTGCAGTGAAAATATAGTCTTAAAAAAAAAAAAAAAAAAAAAAAAAAGCCTTCTGTTTTCATTCTACCAAACTAGGAATATCAAAGGCAAAGCTGCAACATATTTTGCTTTTCAGAGAATCTGGAGAAATGTGATTTAGCAGTTTTTCCAGTGGTGCAAATATTTTTTACTCACCTCACGCAAAAATGTTTTTTTTTTTGTGTGGATAAATTAACACGTAAGCAAGGGTGTTAGGCTCTGTACCTACAGTAATAGCATGAGCTGGGTTGACAAATGTTTCCTTATTTTTTTAGCTGAAACGTAATGTACAATTTTGTATTCATTCAGTCTGGTCTGCAGATTAAAGGAAAACAGATGAAAAATCCAAATGAACGCCTCACTACACATAGCTTTCCCATTGGGTTGTACTGGTACTTCCAGAATATAGGCCGTATTCCCAGAATGAATTTTGGAATAAATTTTTGTTGTCATTATTAAAAAGGGTTTGTAAATCAAGATGTATGGGAAACCTGTAGGACATTAATTTACTCCATCAGTATATTGGTGAGGTTTATACAAGTACATGTCCTGGTACACAGTAAATAAGTTGTCAATAAACAGCCTGAGATAACAGTATTCTTTTTCTCACTTGTTAAAAAAAAAAAAAGAGATAAAACCTCTGAAAATATGTGCTTTATAAGCCAACTCACAGTAAGTGCATATGAAAGAATGAGAAATATGATGAACTAAAAATGATTATGTGTCACAATAAAATTTTTCAACTTGTCTGCTGATTAGATGATAATGCTGCCCATAAGAGCGGGCGGAGGGAGGGGAGAAGGGAGAGGGGGAAGCGCACTGCAGAGAACCTGATAAAACATCCTAGTGAAACCTATTGTATTTACTACTTATCAGATTCTGAACTCAAATACATCTTGATTGTTGAGAGCTTGGGTATTTAAAAGCCTTAAGATCATCAATTACATTACTCATAATTTCCACATCTGCCTGTTCCCCAGCAATTCAGAAGGAGAGAGAAGGCTGTTATAAGAGTCTTTCTGCAACTTGATTACCATGAGTCTCGGTTACAATGTGCACTTGAAATGCCTTTAAGGATTTGAACTTAGCAGTAATTTGCAGCTTTATGGAACTCCTACGTGGATCGCTTTTTGGTGATAGCGAAAATCAAATGAGTGGAGATGGTCCAAATTACCTGGAAGAAAAGCATCCACTCAGAGGAATCCCTCCATGCCTGCCAATAACACAATAAATGCACTCTTCTTTCCTGCATCATCTGGAAAGTGAACATGTATTTCAAATTAAATAGAAACCCTGATTAGCTCTCCATTATTATGAAGCTAAACAGAAAGGAAACTATTTTTGTGGAAGGCATTTGCAGGCTGCAAGGAATAGTTCTTCCCTATTTTGTCACTCTTCTCAAAATAAATACATTTTTACAAAAAAAAATCGAGGCACTGATAGATACTGATCCTACTTCCTCTTAAAGTCAGTGAGGAGATGCTCACTAACTCTTATGGGAATTGGATCACAGTAATGGCATGCACTTACCTCATTCACAATATCCATATCCATGCCACTTGAAAACAACACAAGGTGTTAATATAGTGAGATCAACCTGACTCTACTAATAGAAATATGCCCTTCAGTAACTATACTGTCTGGTCCTTACATGGTACTTGAGTGGTACCTTTATCTGAACTTATTTTTGCAAAGGAAGTAATTTCAAAGGAAATTGAGACACTCAGTATGTTGCAGCATAGGACAGAAGCCTATATGTATAGCCTCACTGAAATCAGTGGGAATATCTATAAGGTAATATTAAATGCAAATATTGGATCTCAGAATATATTTAGTCATCAAGCACTGTGCAGCAGACAGAGGCAGGCATCTGTCAAACTTGAGTCAGATAAAGCATTTTCACAGATCTAATGGGGAGGCAGGCTTAGAGATTGCAAAAAAAGAGGAAATAAACAAAAACATTTGCAGAAATTACTCTTTCAAAGGACAAACATGGAATAAGCAATTGACCTAGGTTTCCCATGGAAGAAACTGCAAAGGGAAAGAAAGGGTAAGAATAAGCATAGGTATGCTTAAGGTGATGGAAGAGGCCATAAGAGGAAGAAGATGAAAAGGAAGTACACACATTCCTGAAGTAATACAATAAGATATGGCCAGGAAGAGTAACAGTTGTTAGGAAACTATCACCATCCTCTGATAAATACAAACAGGAATGTTGAGGCAAAGAGAAGGATAACCATCAGCTTCTATTTTGAATTACTGTTTGAAAGCTGACTGTAAAGTTCTGCAAACCAGTACGTTGATGACATGGAGACAAACTCTGACTTATGACACTTTCATCCAAGGCACCTGCAGGAATGTAAAACATGGAGATGGTGATTCCACCCAGATCTTAGGGCAGATTCTCCTTCCACTTCATTCCCTTGGACACATTTGTGATTTACACTGATGAATGCAAAAGGAGAGGGAGGTTTTCTTCTTGGGGAAATGTGGCAGCATGGATGGAAGGCAGTAGAGAAAGACTATGTGGAGGCACACTTTTCCTGAAAGACTTCCTTGGAAATCCAAAAAACTATTTTCCCAGAATATGTTTTGCTTTTAATAATTTTAGTTTTAATTATATTTCCTTATACTTGCACAGGAGATTGAGGTCCCCATTTTTTATGCGGGTGTGGTAGGAAAAGCCAGAATTTCATACTCTCTCTCTATCACATCATTGCTATTGCTTTTATGGCCATCTGTATGAGCATGGAGAGTATAATGTGATCTCTGTTTCTAGATGATTCCACATTCACCCTCATACACAAAGAGAAAAGGAGTTACAATGAAAAACACCAGTGCAACAGCTTAGATTATCTCAGGCAAGGTATAGCTAATGGTTTGATCGCACTCAAATCTCTTCCTAGATCCTTTATCCTTTAGGATCTAGAGGATGGTGATAGTTTCCTAACAACTGTTACTCTTCCTGGCCATATCTTATTGTGTTACTTCAGGAATGTGTGTACTTCCTTTTCATCTTCTTCCTCTTATGGCCTCTTCCATCACCTTAAGCATACCTATGCTTATTCTTACCCTTTCTTTCCCTTTGCAGTTTCTTCCATGGGAAACCTAGGTCAATTGCTTATTCCATGTTTGTCCTTTGAAAGAGTAATTTCTGCAAATGTTTTCGTTTATTTCCTCTTTTTTTGCAATCTCTAAGCCTGCCTCCCCATTAGATCTGTGAAAATGCTTTATCTGACTCAAGTTTGACAGATGCCTGCCTCTGTCTACTGCACAGTGCTTGATGACTTACACAAAGTCCTAGCAGTTCTCCTCTATTCTTCCCTGTTTTATGTAAAGCTTTCCCTGTGATTCCTTAGCAAGCATGGCCAAAACCTCACAGTCACTCCCAGTTCAAAAACTGTAAATTCATTTGAACTACAGAGACCACGTAGGTAAATACAGGCTATGAGACTTCCTTAAATTAACTTTGATTTGAACTAAACTTTTTCTTTTGAATTAATCTAATAGTTTTCTTACACATCCACAAATTCCTTCTCTCTCTCATAACAGCATTGCATACTGACAGCCAGCATGATTTCATTCCATGATCTCTTCTTCTCCTCATAGTCTTTCTCAAAGAAACAGCTTCCCATAACAGAATTCACTGCCATGAAATATTGGCCACTTGCTTTGTTCCTAGATACAGGAACATCTTACATTGCTGTAAAATACTTATTTTTTGCTTTAGCTAAATGTTCCAGATCATGCTATTTCATGATCAGTCTTCTTGACTCTCTACTTCTTTTCCTAGTCATCTGGCAACCTAAAGTTTTCCATAATAAAAAGATTCTTTTTGCTTCCAGGTCATAAATAAAAACATTACATTCACTAGGGCTAAGAAACAATTCCCATGAAACCTGCCAAACACTGTTTGAATGTTATAATGGCATTTTCAAACACATGGCAACAAGTCAAACATATTCAAGAATATTACAGTTGCATATGAAGATACTATATTTCATCATGAACCTCTCACAGTCCCTCCCAGGCTATTAATACGAACCAGACGTGATTTCTCTTGATATCTTTCACCACAGACCTTTCTGTCAGAAGTATACTGCCTGCCTCAATGGAGAAGCCAGGATTTGTGAGCATTTGCAAATATTTGCTAAGATAAGAGTATTACTAAAAGTACGCACACTGGTGATGAGACAGTTTAGGCTATATCTACAAACGTAAGTGCAGCAACCAAAATAGTTCTGCATACATTCTGGCACGCTCTACCTGGATAAGTATAGTTGCATTAACATGCTGCTATACCCAGCTATTCTGCCCTGCTTCTTCTGCACTTGAATTAGCTAGTTCAATGAGCTTCAGGAAAGAGCAACGTCAGGACTGTCCTCTTCTGCACTTATGACCAGGCACTAAAAGCAAAAATGAGAGAGAGAATTTTGGGAAACTCTTCATAAGGAAATGTAAGCTCTGATATCTGAGCTGCTGATCTTTATGCTCTTAAAACCAGAATGAAATGGAAGGGAGGTATAACTATCAAAGATATACCACTGGGAATGGTGGCTCCCTCTTAAACTGTCGATACAAGGAACTAGCACCAGCTGTGCTGAGAGGCTAAGTGCTATGCTTCATTATGGAGGGTGAAACAATGTTAGACAGCTATAGAAAAAAAAAAGAAGCTTAACTAGTTCAAATGATCTGAAAAAGTTCCTGAGAAAATGACTGATAAAGGTCTGGACAATAGACTAAAATCATAGTTACTCAAAGAAATATAAAAGATTACTATAAGACATGTCTCTTATTGTACAGTGAAGATGCATGGCTTGAAAATCCCAAATATAGCATCAGAAACATGATCAATGGTTTCAGACAAAGCTTTGCTAGTAATTGGGGCTTGGATCCTTTTATGAGTATGGCCAAATGAATTCAATAATTCAAAATAAATAACAGACAAATGACAAAACCAAAAATCAATAGGAAAATGCATGATACAATGTACAAGGAACTGTACAAATGTAGGAAGGAGGGGAGCTGTGACTCAATTCTTTGGAGCTGGGCTGCTGGATAAGACGGATGACACTACAGGCTGTTAAGCAATCAGTACTTTATTTATATTTTCTATCTGCTGTGCTAACCAAATAATCTGCCTGATGAATCTAATCTAAACCAATTCAGTGATTAAAAAAATGGAGTCAATTAGGGTATCCTGTGGTAGCTAGCAAGATAGGCTTTTGACCAAATAATATTTATACTCAGGTACATAGATGTCTAAAGATGGATTAGCTAAGAGCTCGGTCAGGGTACATACAATACTGACAGTGGTCAATGGGAGAGTCAAGAAGAAAGAGACAACAAACCTGAAAAAAGAAATTTGTTTTTTCATTCATCCTCTTCTGATCCATTTTCAACCAGCTATGCAATAGAGTCTTTGTTAAATTCCATGTATGACTAAAGGACACTTTTGAGTCTGTGACTGAGAAAATCAGGAGACCCTTTGTTCACAATCCTTAGCTTTCACAAACATATAAACTCCTCACCCTCCTAATCTACTGGATGACAATCCTAAGAAATGCTGAGCAAACTCCACTGAACTAAAACACAAATGAAGTCATGCAAAGCCTCTTAGAACGTGGGTCATAGCTTTTATGGTTCATGAATGTGCTATATCCATTTTAATCATCATTGATTACAAAATTATAAAAGTATCTTACAAAGGAGAAGGTGGCGTAACATCAGCAGCTTAGAAGAGCTTAGTGTTCAAGTAAAATCTTATTTCCGAATAAATAATCTGGACCTGTTACACTCAGATGTTCAAAGCAAAGACAAGGCACAGTACCATTCCCGTAACTATAAAATTGCCAGCAATTGCTACTATTTCATAGCTGTTTCTACTGTCACAGAAATGAATATAACAAGTGAAAAGTAAGTCAATTTGCAGAAAGCCGTATGTATTTGCTGACTGAAAGAAACACCAGGTCTGTTTCTTGTTTAGGAAAGCAAGCTATGCTATGTGAACACACAGCCTTCTGTCACCAGCCTTATGGGTCACACTTCTAATAGATCTAAGCTACAGACCTCATAAAATGAAGCATAAACAACTGCTTTCAGTACAAACTAAATCTTATGCTAAGATCAAGCGGCCTGCTTAAGTATTCACTAGGGTCTTGTGATCAAAATACTAAGTGAAATTTTAACTATATCATTTGAAAAAAAAAGGAAGAGAATTAAACTGGGAACTAGATACTTAGACATCAACATTCACAAACACATCAATGTAAAGAAACATTAAAGAAGAATTTTTTTAATTGATAGGCACATAATCGCAGTTCTCTGAAAGAAATCAGCGCACTCAGCATGAAACATATGAGTTTTACAAACATCATTTCAATTTTTTTTATTACCTACGAGCATTAGGATATACTTCCTTGACTCTATAATAATTGCTTGCAGTTAATTACAAATGAAACAGAAGTGCTGGTAATATTAGACTTGCACCCTGCATAAAGCTAGAAATTACTGCTATTACTCTTATTTGCTGAGAATATTGGGTCATAGATGCTAATTAGCAGTTCACAGCCCCCTACAGGAAAAAACTCATTATTATGAAAATCTGTCTTGGTAGCCAAAACCACCACTCATGTCACTGTGAATGTTTTTGTCAGAGCAATTATAAGGTATGACAAAACTTAAGATTTACTTTTTTATGAAGAAAATTCTGAAGGTTAAAAATACAACATGCTAATCTAAAAATTAATTGTCATAGCAAGAAAAGAGATCCTCACCTATTTTGTCTTAGTAAAATCTTACTGTAAACTGAGCAGAATGACAGCAAATGCATATTAAGTGTGCATACAAACACCCTTCCTTTTAAAAACATATAAAATGCAAGAAAAGCTTCTCTGTAGCCAGGGAACAAACCAAAGTAAAATCAGACTTAAGCAGCCAACAGAAATGAATATTGCAAGGTCATACACCTAGAGTGAAGAACACCTTTTTATTCATCAATAATTTGCGGGGGACATTTCATTTTCTTGTAAAGAAGGACCTAATTCAGAAAAAAAAGAGAAGAAGAAAGTAAGTAAAGCCTTGTTTATCCATTTTTTACAGAGTTTATGTGAAAAATATGAAGTAGAGAACACTGCTTTTGTGTGATTTATTAAACCTCTCTCTTGTATCCAACTTTGTATGCTTGGCAGAAAGGAGACAGTGACTAGAAGAGCAGCCAACTGTAGCACTAGAGTGAAGTCTCTAGTTTAATGAGAAACAAAAAAATAAATGTCATGTTTGTTTGAAAAAGTGGTTTAAGAGTGGTTTTGAGTCATATAAGGATGGAGGGGGAGGGCAGGTCATCTCTCCTAACATCAGCCATGTAAAACTAGGCAGTTAGTCTGAAAGAGGTTCCTAGACTTCCCCATGTTGGCCAAAACGTTGACACACATCAGCCCTAGCCTGTGAGAAGTATCAGCCTCCTCTAACGGCTATGGAGTGATCCTAAAACATGAGTGTGGTCTAGAAGTCCAGCTCTCAGTGGCTGCAGGTGGGAGAGAAGAATCTCACCCTTAAATGACCTGAAAATATGAATTCATTCAAAGTCAGATATATTCAGCTACTTCTGGTTATATTCAGTAAAGCAAAACAATAAAGGAAAATCAGAAATTTGTATGCCATATAAATGCCCTTCTAAGATGGGGAAGAGCCCCATAAGAATTTTGCTATATCTTAAGGAAAAACATTTTCTCAAAATCATGCACTACTCTGCCTACATTAGACTAAACTTCGCTTTCAGTAGAGCTGACTTGATTTCCATCAGTGTAAAGTAGAATAGGACCTGACTGCTAATGCAGTTGCACTGCTCATCTACTAATAAAAATAGCTTTCCTTTCATCAGAGGGGATTACTTTAGTTAAAATTAAACAGAACAATACATCATCTGAAGACCTCTAATAGCACTCAGAAAAAGAAAAGGAGAAAAATCTGCTGTCCTAAAACTGGGAAATGAAACCAGTCATGCAATATGCTGTTAGAGAATTCATTATCCACATATCCTGGCACCTTCCTAATCCCCTGAAACACTTGTATGAAACCTGGAACTGTGGAAAAAAAAACAACCTACTTCCAGCCTTTTCGTACATTGCAGGCCCTGTTTCAAAAATGGGAGGTCTATGTGAGCAAACAGAGAAAGGGTTTGACACACATAGGAATGTATAAGACAGTATACAAGGACTACATTATAAAGAGGCACATATGTTTTTGCAGAGATTTAACAAAATATGATTTCCCTGTGGTAGGTCTCTTGCCCTGGTCACCCAAAGCTGCTCCGCTCCACAGGATATTCTGTTTTACCATTGTATTCCAGCCACCACCTTCAGGACAGGCACTTGAGGCTATTGCTTAGATAATGCAGCATGACAATGAATTAACAAGATGAATTGCAAGGTGTAGTTTAGCAGGCCTCTGGGAAACAATTAAGCTCCAGAGATGAGTGGATTTTTATATTGCTGTATCATAGAGGACCAGTCCTGTAAATCTTTACTCATACAATCAGCCCTCATTCAGTTGAGTGGGAATTTTGCAAAACCAGGTCTTAAATTATTACTAACAGTGTTTTTCTTGACAGCCAAGGTCAAAAGCCATTCCAGTCCAGCCAATAAAAAAACAAGATACAGTTATAATCAGTAGTCACAACACTGAGGTGTGATGGTCTGATAATAATAGTACACAAAAATGAGGAAGCGGCGGAACTGCTACATCTGCGCTTACACTTTAAAAGTACATCTGTGCTTACACTTAAGCACTGACCTTGAGGTCATCCACAACCAACGCCAGCACTTCTGCATCTTTATCATGACTTGTGCATATTTAGCTACACAATTCAAAGGGAAGCTTTTCCAGGAATCAAGAGGGCAGGCTCAAGTTTTGGGCTTGATTGTTACTAACACTCAGTGGAAAGGTTTGGCAAGAGTCATCAGTGGGCCACCACAGTCACCAATGTAGATGCAGACTATATGCTCTCAAGTAGAGATCTTCAGGTGCCCTCCTCTTGCACCAGGGGCAGGAGTATGACTCCCACCTCTTTGCTCTGGGTTGCCCAACTGGAGTGGGTGACATTAAGAAAATGTCTTTTTTTTGTTCTACAGGCTACCAGTTGCACAGCTTGAATCCAGAAACATGCATGTTTATGATTCTACATTTAAACAGGAAAAAGTATATTAGCTAATATTGTAGCACAAAAATTTATAATCTAACATTGTACAATGCAATGTGGTAATGCAGATAGAATCCAAATATTGCCCCTTTATCTGTATATCCCCAAAGTACTATAATAAAATCAGTCCTGGTACATACTGATATGAGTACAATATCAATCAAATAAGAACTGCTTTCAGATCTCTAGGTTAGGCATCCTAAACATAATCCAAAGTATAGCTATGCTGAGTGCTCAAGACGTTCAGGTAAGATTCAATTCTACTCTTTGTAAACTACAGCTAATAAAAATCCTTCATGTTTTCACCTGTGGATCACTTTATAAAGACATGCACACATCATTGTCACCATTTTACACATTCCACAGTTACAATCAATTACTGTTAGTACACACAAGAACATTTCTGGTCTAGTGCATGCATATGTGGTTCTAATACATTGGAGACTAGAGCTCTGCTGATTTTCTCCTCCAGATTTCTTACAGATTTGTTAATACTAGAGTTTTTAACCCAAGTTAGCTGATTTTCATGTAACTCATGTTAGCTAACAAATATGTAAAGGCTAATGTAGGTACCTGACAAATTCTTGCTCCTCCATGAATTTTTGTCATATTTGTGTATAGTTGCTGCAGAAATTCTCCTTGTTCTTAGCTACAGAGAATGGGTCACACTTAAGGCTAGATGGACTTTCGGAACTAAAGAACTTTAAAAGTCACCTGGCCAGAAGCAATGATTTCTTCATTGTTTCTGTGTATTTTTTTTGCCTGTATGAGTACAATTGATACATTTAAAAAGCCTTGCAAATTTTACTAAATCAAAACAGCCTTAAAAAATCAAGGGACTTTTTTTTGTCAGTTTTACAGAGGTTTAATGATAAAAATCCAGGTCTCGTCTACTCTGGAGGATTGCTTTGTAACTGCAAAACTAGTCAAATAGTTACATCCCAAGAGAATGAAGAAATCTTAGCAACTTAAGAACAGATGTTTTTAGCTATATTCTTGAAATTCTTTCCTTTTCTTAACACCCATTTAACTCCAGGAACAAATGAACATTGATGAGAAATGATGTCTTTGTTAAAGATACAATACCCCTTGAGAGCTCCAAATAAGCATCTGAAATTCCCCAAGAAAGTTCTTCCACAAACAAAAGGTTAATTACATTTTAGTGGGTATCTCTAGGTGAAGGCTATTTTTCTGCCATGCAATTACAATAAGAGTAAATTGAAGGCTTTCAGGATTTCAGAGGTTTGATTGATGTGTTCATTAATTCACCTTTTCAAACTGAGGAAGAATCAAATTTTAAATATTTTATTAATCATTTGCATTTTTTCTTGAGGTCGCATTCCTACTGTTACTTTGTCTGATTAACTAGTACCTGATGGTTGGCTCTAGATACCAAAGTCCTTGTTTTGTCCTGAATTCCTGAAGAATTCCTTGGACCCTTAAATAAAAGTTACTTCTCCTCAAACAGCAACAGCTGAGTAGAACCTGACTTAGTCTCTCCATCCAGGAAAGGACTTGCTTTTATATATACATACCGGAGCGTGTCTGCCTCATTCATCCACTCAAAAGTCAGTCAAAACCATGGTCCTCACTTTCAAAACATTTCTTTTTCCCTTTTTTATCCCCAGCAATTACCCAAATGTCTAGAAGGGTGAATACCTTAGCCAGTATATAGTATCCAGCTTCTGCTCTGGTGCCAGCTCCAGAGGAGATGACATGAGGTCTAGTCTCTACTTCAGAAAGCAAGAAGTCTTTTTGTGTTGCCACCTGCTCCGTGAGCTCCAAGCACAGATAATCGGACAGATGAAGCAGAATCCTTCTCTTGCCCTGGTGATCACATCATTTGATACATGTGTTTGGCTAACCACTGAGGGGCCCAAGGACTTTGATACTTGTATGCAAGTACTTGGAGAAAAGCCACCCAGAAAAGAGGGGTGACTTCCTAGGAGTGGTGCGGCAATGAGTTAGAACAAAGAAACAGAAGTAAGGGGTGGTAGTATTCATGAACATTAAAGTAGCATCAATGTTTTCAGGAACCAGAGTTCCCTAAAGTTCTGGGAACTGTACAAACATACAATACAAATGATCTCTATCCACATTGATCGTCATTTAACAACAAGAACCAATATCTAGGTAATAGCCATGAGCTCCTGTTCTGCACTAATTTATTGACAGCCTCAGCTGGGTGTCAGAGAAACATCTGGCATTTGCCCTGTAATGTCTGAAGTATCTTCAAGCCTAGAGCTAGAAATCCTCATATGAGGAAGTCCCATAGGGGCTCTTCCCAAATCATTTCACTACGGATACATTTGCTCCAATTTTCTAGGCAAGCAGCATGAAGTCCTACACCAGTCCCTGGACTGCTTAGTAAATCTCAGGAGGAGGAGACAGTGGTGAAAAATCATTCCTGTTTTCCAGACTATATGCTCTGATTGAGGGAAATGCTTAAATGTGTGTTTTCAGTAATATACCAGGAATATATCCAGTCTTGTTCAACTTATTCATCAGTGACCTGGATGAAGGGATGGAGTGCCTCCTCAGCAAGTCTGCTGATGATACCAAGCCGGGAGCTGCCATTCAGAGAGACCTGGACAGGCTGGAGAGCTGGGCGGAGAGGAACCTCATAAGGTTCCACAAGGGCAAGTGCAGAGTCCTACACCCGCGGAAAAGAATAACCCCATGCACCAGTACAGGCTGTGGACTGAGTTATTAGAAAGCAGCTCTGTGGAGAAGGACCTGGAAGTTCTGGTGGACAAGTTGACCATGAGCCAGTAGTGTGGCCTTGTGGTCAGGAAGGCCAATGGTCTCCTGGGCTGCATTAGGGAGATTGTTGCCAGCAGGTCAAGGGAGGTGATCCTGCCCCTCTACTCAGCCCTGGGGAGGCCTCATCTCAAGTACTGTGTCCAGTTCTAGGCTCCCCAGTACAAGAGAAACATGGAGCTACTGGAGAGAGTCCAGCGTAGGGCTACAAAGATGATCAGAGGGCTGGAGCACCTGCCCCATGAGGAACGGCTGCGAGAGCTGGGCCTCTTCAGCCTGGGGAAGAGAAGACTGAGGGGGGATCTGATCAATGTGTACAAGTACCTGAAGGAGGGGTGTCAAGAGGGTGGGGCCAGACTCTTTTCAGTGGTGCCATGCGACAGGACAAGAGGCAATGGGCAAAAACTGAAGCACAGGAAGTTCCGCCTGGATGTGAGGGGAAATTTCTTGACTGTGAGAGTGACAGAGCACTGGCACAGGTTGCCCAGAGAGGTTGTGGAGTCTCCTTCTCTGGAGATATTCAAAACCCACCTGGACATGATCCTGTGCAATGTGCTCTAGATGACCCTGCTTTAGCAGGAGGGCTTGGACTAGATGATCTCCAGAGGTCCCTTTTAGCCTCAGTCATTCTGTGTTTCTGTGACTCTGATACTGAAAACTAACATACTGTGACACCTTGTGTGTGTGGCATGAACAAAGTCTCAATACCCTGGACTTCTATGCGAAAATTGATGGTCTCCTAAGGAGGGCTAAAGTTTATTCTCTAAAAAAAAAAAGCTGAGAATTGAGGGGAAGAAGAGAGGGAAATGGAGGAGGAGAAGTTATGGTGTCTCCTTTTGAAGATGTTAATAAGATTGTGTTTTGATGCTATATTTTGAAATAAGAAAGTTCCTCTTTTTTCTTCTAAAAATGTGACTTAAAAATGGCATCGCTATTTATTGCAAAGCATTAACAAAAACTTCATGTCTTTTATTTAACAAGTGTAAGTGTTAGCCATCTACGACT
Source organism: Rhea pennata (assembly GCF_028389875.1). Taxonomy (NCBI): domain Eukaryota; kingdom Metazoa; phylum Chordata; class Aves; order Rheiformes; family Rheidae; genus Rhea; species Rhea pennata. The sequence continues at coordinate 142,550,250 of NC_084664.1, read as the reverse complement.
ATGCTGAAATTGAAATCTATGACTGTCCACTACCAGCTTAAGCCCACATGCTTCACTTTCCTAATGATTATGAAAAAAAGAAAAGCACTAGTGTAAAATACTTTATCAGATGCTGACCTTCTGGCAGGAAGTCAGAACCATCTTGTGGGAAAATGAATAACTCTTAGCTCTCACTCTCATTTTTCCTGATGCTGTACATAGCCTTGTTCTACCTCCCTGCCACTGCTAAGCTTTTATTTCATGCAGGACTTGCAAAGCATATCAGACATCCATTTCATTTATTCCCTTATGTTTTCACAGATACATACATAAATATACATACGTAAACTCCCAAATCTAATAATTAGTTCTCCTTATGGCAGCATGAACACTTGTTCCAACTCAGTCTGCAGAAATCATTAGAAAAGTCCCTCTGTTAAGTGAAGCTATATTTAGTCAAAAACTTTTCTCAATACATCTAAAACAAAACATACACAAAAAGCACTTAAGCCTGAAAAAAGTCTCTAGCCACTAAAACACAAGAACCATCCAGAAGAAAACAAGTCTTGGGTTCTATTTTATCATGATGTATCATTTTTCTCCTCAGTGTATGAAAGTCTCGTCAGAGACTCAAGTCAGATTTATAGGTTTCACACAACTGTATAAGCAAGTAAGTAGCACTAAAGCAGACTCTGTCTAGCTCAAGACAGCAATTACACTGCAACTGCAGAGGAACAGGAGCTTAGTACAAAGTCATTATCGGACACGTATTACAAATTCAATATGTGTTGCACATAAAATATGTATGATTTCTCCTTACTGTATATCATGTACCAAAATATAATGTGTTTCTGAGGCAAGAATGAATTTAAAATGAAATATTTTATTGAAAAAAAAAGGTTTTCCTGATATAGGTAAGTGGAATTTGAAATTGAAAATATTCCACAACCATCCATTAAAGTATACTTTGAAATATTCTTAGGATCTAGATTTCCTGCCAGAGAAATGAAGTAGAGTTAAATATCCCAAGCAGGAAGCTTGCCTGATAGATACTATTTACAACTAGAAATTTTCATGACATACAAAGATGATATTCTGCAAGGTAAACACTCACAGCCTCAAGCGTGGAGGAGTATAGATAGCAAGGAAAAAAACTGCCAAAAAGCTATTTTTTGCTTGGAAGCGCATGCCTATTAGAAATGGGGCAATGGGCAGTGAAAAGGGCAGTCTTGGAAAAGATTGATTGATACTTTGTGACTTTTGTTTGTTTGTTTGTTTTACTAAATTAAGCTTTCTTTGAAGGGTGACTTGTTTTTGTTCTAGTTTCCTGCTCTGACAGGAACCTCGACAGTCTGGGGAGGCGGAGGGTGGCTATTCCAGCCACGCGCGGGATTAGTGTTCGCCCACGTTCGCTACGCCCTCAGACAGCCGCCGCGCAGAAACCGTGCTGCAAATGGGGCAGGGTTGCGGCTGCAGCGGTTCTTGGCTGCGAGAGCCTCAACGAGAGCTGTGAAGGAGAGCGGAATGATGCCTCAGCTGCTCTGTTTTAGTCCGAGGGTTGTGCCGGCACTTCGTATAAACGGGTTCAAATGTTACCAAGGGTGATCTATGCCTCTCGTAAAGTTGAACTAAAAATCTAAGCCAGCCTCTCTGCAGAAAAGTTGCTATAGGGAAAATCTGAGCCGAGAACAAGTATGTCCCAAAAGGTACTTTCTGCTAGGGCCCTGCAATATTCCTCTGCAGTGCCAGAGAAGTATGCAGAAAAAAAGACCCAGAAACCAGTCAGAGAAAAGTAGAAATAGATATTATTGAAATGGTCATGTGTGAACTGTAGAAACTAGGAATAGAAAAGTGCATTTTCTCATCTCTCTCCCTTCCAGCCCCACACCTGTGCTCTCCTACCCCAAGGTGTAGGATTCTTATGCATACCTGGGAGTCTGGGTCCATCCTGGCACTGTTTTAGATGTTTAAGCACACAGCCACCTTCCCATCCCTACTTGGAGCAAACGCCTTACCGACAGAGCTGTAACTCCATAGCACACCTGCCTCCTCTGGGCTGGGGGAAGCCTTTAAATATTGTTATGTTGTGAAATACATCACTCTGCTTAGCAAGACTTGCATCTGTCTACAGAAGGAAGAATGCTGCTTAAGTCTGAAGGAAGTTAATTATGCACAGAATAATTAATAGCAATTTATTTATACTTAGTGCGCCTATATGCATATTCACAGAAATAGGAAGTGCACTTAAAAGTGCTCCTCTTGGCGTGAGAGAGCGCCCACTCTAACCAGTACTCTTCACTTCATGTGCTGCCAATCCAGGAATGTTTTCATCAGTGGAATTTCATCAACTAGAAGGAAATGTGGTCACTGGGCAGTATTTGGCTTCGTTGATTCGTACATTAAGGTTTACCAGTCAAGCACACTTTATTAATAAAACACAGGCTTACATTACTTGATTCCTCACGTTGTCAGAAGCCAGGCAGGCTGCCTGGTAAAGACACCGCAGCAGCGTTTGCTCCGGTGCACGCTGAGGAGCGGTCATCACGGGCAGAAGGAGGAAAGCCTACGATCGTTTCTCTTACCAGCTCCAGTTTAAAAGTTAACAGTTCACGTCTCTGAGCTGTTGTTAACAACCAGCTCTCCAAAAATGTATTCAGGAAACCTCGACAGATTGCAGTTGTTCACAGCCTTTGCAGGACTTATCAAGACTGTCAGTGTGACCATTATTAACATAACAATATCAGAAGGAATCCGGGTTAGATCAGCGATGTGAGGCTTGGAAGGAGCGTATTCCCAGTTGCACAGCTCTCACAAGGAGAACAATCCCATCACTTTGTCACAAAGCTTGGAACATGTAGCCAAAAAAGCTCAGAGGCAAATTTGAGTAAACATTTCTCCATAAGAACAGATTTCTCCCCCTTTGAAAGTACATACATGGTGAGAAATGGATGTACTCTCACTCACAGTGTAGGCTCAGTGATTTTCTGTGCAGATCCACCTTAAATCCTTTCATTTTTTTATTCCCTTAAAGCTGCACATCCCAGCTGGCATGTCCCAATCCTATAAACGTCTCAATATAATACAGCATCATTGTCTGATGTATGGGCTTCCATTTGGTGCACCATGTCCAAAGAATATTTCTTCATGCTCGAATGGCTCATCTATGAGGAGATTAATCTCTCTGGGGGAGAAATTGGTGTCTCTCCTATGGAAGCAAGATGCTATGCACACATTAGCAGCAGATCTCAGTTGTGTTCTTAATATTCAGAGTACAGCTTCTATCTGCCATAAAACCCTTTTGTCCTTCCCTAACTTGGTGTCATTCTCCAGCCTTGCTTTCAAGGATGGAAAATTTAAAGTTACTTTTTAAAATAAGAAGGTGAAGTAACCCACTGACCATACTACTCACCATGCTACTCAGCTTTAACTGGGAAGTCTGTGTGCCATTCTTTCTAAGCCTCAGGTAGTCTGTCTTACCCTTTTCTTCTGGCCTATGGCTTTTAGCAAGAGGATACAAGCAGCTGGCTATGCTAAGCGAAGAGGGCATCACTTTTGATTTAGATCATCTCCCTGATTCTCAAAGAGGTGAGGGTTAAGCCTATACCATTTTGATTGCTGGCAAGGCGATATTTAACAGGCAGCTTCCATCTTCAAAAGAAACGAGGGCATAAGAAGTATGTATCATTAAATATGCATTATCACTTTCCTTTTGGCTAGGAAAGAAATCTCATGTTTCAAATGTTTTCATTAAAATGAAAACTCCTTGTAAGTTTTCTTATCCCTTCCTGTTTGTTTCTAATCCCACTTTCACGTCAGTGAGCAATGCTAGAAGGCAATAAGGACAGTAGAATTATAAATAAATTTGCAAATAGATTAATTCAAACTGCAAGCTGAAATTTGAAAGATCAAGCTGAACGTTCTTCCAAAAAGGAGAACTTATCTAAGCAATTACATTTAAAGTCACAGATTTCCTTTTGCACAGCCTTGTCTGTTATTGAAACCTATCAAAAACCTGAGGCTGTCACAGCCAGTGCCAATAAGCAATCTAGAACTATTAATTAGTACACCCATGTTTTTGCCACAACAAACATTTTAATTTGTCCTCTAAACAGTGTTCATGATATTAGCCCTTTGCTCCTGTTTTATTTTTGTCTGTGTGATATACATTACACATGAGAGAGTCCTACGTCCATATGTCCACAAATTGCAGTGGACATATGGCAGCATACAGAAAAGCGGTCTTTTACATTTTGCATACAGAAGCCTTTGCAACTATTATCATGGAGGCATTACAGCCTCCCTTTATGTCATGTTGCTATTTAGTCAAGTTTGTGTCATATTTTTGAACCTTCTCAGCTGGCTTGATTTATTTTAATTGTAGGCATTGGGTTAGTCTGTTTGTAACAAGCAATGTGTGGAAATTGCCTTAGTAATATTGCCTGTAACAAACATCATTTATTTAGATGATAACCAAGAAATTTTGGTAATATCTACAAGAGAGAACAATAAAAATAATTATTTTTAGACATGCATTAAATGCTATTTGTCATTAGTTCTCTGTATCTAATGAAAGGATATGTGCAAAGAATTGCAAAGACTGTTGAAAAATCAGACATAGGAAGGATTTATATTTTATTATGAATTTCATAAAGTAGTGTCAGCTTGTGAAAAATCTACTAAAGCAGTTATATCAGTTAAAATTGAAAGTCAGTTTCAGATGACCAACCATTTTAATACCAACCCTTGGCATTTCAACTAAACGAGTCACTTTAAAAGACAGAATGTACAAAGATGCTTACTTTCAGATATTCATATAAAAAAATTCACAGAAAATGAGTGAATTATTTCTTTCCAGATACCCCAAGACAGCCAGAACTGTTTTGAATACCTCTAATCAACACTGATGGGCAAAGCTCAGCAGTTATATTTGTATGAGTGTGGGAGCTGAGTGTACATCCAAATGGGCACTGCAGGCAGGGAACTTCCTACTCACCCTTATTGTTTCGTTCTTAACATTTTCCATGCTTTTCTTTTAAATATTCTGTTCTCAAAATAATCTGAGGAAAAGCCAGCGATAAGGAAGAAAGTCAGAAGAAGAGATTATAATTCCACTGGACTCATATATAGAGACACCCTCTAGGAGCAGAATTCACCTCTACTCAATCTGTCTGTCTAAAAAATTGACATCTGCTCCAACTCATTGAGTGGGCTCTCCATCAGGCACTTCCAGAGGTCTCATCCATTTTAAAAAAGAAGATGTTACTCCTGGAGGTGTCTGCGTCTCTCCAGTGGCGATAGAAACTGTGTAAGGAATCAGCCAGATTAGATACCTACATGGCTAACACTGTCATTTTGCATGGCTGACATCAGATGAGAGGAACCACGCTCTCGGGTTAAAGTTTTGTCCCAGAAAATAAACATACTGCAGAGGGAAATGAAGTCTCACATTTGCAGAAAGGCTTTACATGCCTTCTTTTATTTGATGTTTTAAGGACTATAGGTCATACTGTCTTTTCCATCCCACTCCGTTGGGTATTCATCCCTGGGACATAGCCCCGGGCATGGCTGGGAACAGGCTCTGTGCTGCTCCAACATGTACCAGCTGCCAATGGTTTCCAGAGCCAACATGCCAGCTGACAGCGCTAGGAGTTCATGCTACCCAGCATTGGCTCTCCCAGTTTGTGCCTGACATAATTTATGCAATACAAAATTGGACATGGAGAGGGAAAGGGAACAGATCAGTTGGGCACAAGATAAGCAAAAGTCAGGCAGAAAATCTGCTTCTGTCAGTCTAATCCAGCTCCTTCTGACACCATGGCAGAGCTCATACAGATGTCAGCAAGAGTGGACCCTTCTCTTATTATTGCAGCGATTACTGTCAGGTGCAAAAAGACATCTGCAATCCTATAAATAATAGTAAAGCAATATTTGAGCTTGCCTAGTACAGCTAATTTCTCTAGAGATGTGTATACATACCTAGCTGGGGAAGAAAAAGCCAAAAGACAAACTGTTAGTTCAGAAGTCCTGAGCAAAGCTCAGTCGTTCTGCTGCTTTTTGTGCAGGGCAGATGAGGAGTCACTTCACTGAATGCATCCCATTACTTCCACATCAAGCTGGCGAGAGAGGAAAGATCTGAGGGCTTTGATAGTGCTACAGCCCTGTGCAGACAGACAGACTGACAACAGCTGTGTGCCTCCCACAGTGTAGCTACCTACTTGGAGAAGGTATAACAAATCTGTTTTCCTAAAGTTAAATAATAAAGGTTCTGAATATCAAGGTTAAGTAGTAAACACAAAGAAAGTATTCCCTCAATTTTTGAATAAAACATTCCAAGAAAGTGCAGCATTAATGGGTCTCAAAAAATAAGCATAATGTATCAGCATCTCCTCTAGTGCATGTAACATCAGGCACACTGACTGGTTTAAATTTTATGCAGTTTCTCCCACACATTGCAGATGAGTTCTCTGCTTCCTTGCGTGCAGCAGGTACAAGGGGCTGCTCTTTTCCTTGTATTCTTTAACACACTTCATCTACTTAAATATTTTCCAAGCAGATGACAGGGATAGTTGCCAGCTAAACTAAGCATGGATTAAAACTACTTTTCATGTGCCCAGTTACAATAGTTACCTGGCAACAAGTATTCCTTTTTTTCTTTCCCCCATACCAGTAGCGTATGCAAAAACCCATGAGCACTGAATTCATTTCCAAATTTAATGCAAAACTTCTGCCAAGCTGGGAGGTTTGGGATGGAGAGTATGGAAAGAAGGGTCTGAAGAGACTTTTCCCCTTTTCCCTCTTCTCCCCATGGTGAAGTTACTGTGCCATTGCCCATCTCTCTGGCCCTGGACTCTTCCCCCCTGTGGCTGCAGCTCCCCCAACTCTTCCAAAAGGACCATACTGTCACCACAGGCTTTTTGTTGCTTCTCTCAGCTATATGTCTATGTGACAACTAGAAAGATAAGCAAACAGGAACAAACCTGAGGTCCTGTTACCTTCGTAAACATTGTAGTCCTCACCAGCCTGATTCTAAGCATGTTCTCTCCCTTCTTCCTAACACATTTGACGTTATTCTTGTGTGATGTGGGCTAACGGGCCTCTTATATTGGAAAAACACACCACCCCACTTTTGGTATCCAAGTGATGAGGCAGAGCAGACTCCCCATGGAGGGTGTAGCTCCATTGGCTTTGATATGGCAGCACACCTAGCTAAGGATCTGTACCTTCCTGGATTCACTGGCCAACCTTCCTCTTTAATCAACAGAGTTGTGGTTCATTTATTTTTAAAATCTAGCATGATCTTTCTGCTTGCAAGATCTGTGAAAAACCGTGGTGTAAAACAATCTCCCCCATACTTGCTTATTACAGCAAAAGTACTGTAAGACTGAGAAGAAAAAGGGAAGATCTGCCTAACTCTGATGTGCTTACTTTAAAAAAATAAAAATGAGAAAATCCTTCCTGTAGCAGACTGAGTGCAGCATATATGCCAGAAGGATCCTTAATGCTTTGGGAGTATGGGACAAAACAGGCTGTCTTATCTGCTGTCACATTGCAAAAGTGAATTTATGCACAGTTGTAGATACAGACTTACAAATATGAACAGTAACAACCATCCCATCCTTAGGCCCAAGCTTATTCCTGTTTTCCTACAAGCCCACAGCTCCCATTTCAAGTCCCAAATGTCTTGGACCAGGAGCCTAGTTTTATTGCTGCATTGCCTGTGTAGATAAGGAGGGAGGTAGCCAAAGGAGCTTCAGCATGAAGGAAGGTTAATGGCCCTCCAGTCACAGGTTGTGTGGCCAGTAGAAGGTAAATTCCCTTTCTCATTTGCCTGTGTTTAGATGTGTCTTTACAGACTCCAGTTTGGTCCAGTGACCTGGGTCTGTCCTTCTCACCTGTACAGTAGCCTTTTCCTTTTTAAAAAAAAAAAAAAAAATTGTTATTAAATTACTGAAATTTCCAGTTTTTTATGCCCTTTTCACTGCATATCAGCAAAACAATGCTTGGCTTGGCCTCCCTACAAGAATTCCAGTTTCTGTGGAGTTCTGCAGCTCCCACTCTCCATCCTGTATTACCATCCTCCCCTCTTTCCCTTGCTGCGTTATCAGTCACGTCCTTGGGCAGTTTCTTTGCTCCCCACCTTTCTTTTCCATTGCTGTCACTTGCTATAAGCTTATTTTTAATGCTTTCTTTCACACACCCTTTGCCTTCCTCACTCCCTTTTCCATCACAGCCCAACTCATCTCCTTCAGCCCCCTGCTGCTTTTCTATCCACCCTCTTCGATGAGTTTCTCCTCTCTACACTGTTTCACAGGTTGCGTGAACAACCCCCTCGCAATAGGCCCCAGGAATTTGGCTTCCAGTCTCCACCCGTGACCACTAGACAACGCTCTGCCGCGTGGGGCCGCGAGGCTCGGGCACCGCCACCGCGGCGGACGGGGCAGCGCTTTCCCCCGCTCCGCAGAGGTGCGCGGGGAGCAAAGGCGTCCTGCCTCATTGCTGCACGGCGATCGGAGGGCAGCGACCTCGCAGCTGCAGACTATAACCTTTTAGAAAGTGTTTAATGCAGCATTTATGGCAGTCATTATTTTTACAGTGTTTTTTTTCACTTTGAGGAAAAAAAGAAAAAAACAACAGAACAAATGTTTACAACAGCTTAACTAAATAAGCATCACAGGTGAGGCACTAACCTGGGCCAGCCATGCTCACCTGTTGGCCTTCGATGGGCAATGACATGAAATCCAAAGAGGGGGTTCAAATGGACCTTCATTCGAAAAGAAAAAAGTTTCTTCCCTTGCTTCAGTTTTTGTTTGTTTCTTTAAGTAACAGACTGCTTCAGAAAAATAAACACACAGAAGGGCTCAGGGCAAAGATACATTTTGTATACAGCTTTAATGAAAACATGTTTTTCTTGTTAACACCTTGTTATATCCTAAAATCACAATACAGAAAAAACTGTGAATAAGGCTGTGTGCATAGACATCTCAGATTTTTAATGAAATTCACAAACCAGCATAGCTTCCCCCACACGGTTCCCACTACGATGGCATCAGCAGCTCCTAACATGCACGAACCTAGCAGAGTGCTACCTGCATGCTCTCCTTGCACATGCTGCACTGCAAATATTCCTGAGGTAGAGGCTTATAGCACTCAGCACTCAGTTCTCACCAGGTTGAAGAGTGCACTGAAATGAGATATAACTGTCAAAGCCACAGGCTGAAAGTATTATTTTTCATTAGAGATCACTTTTGAAATCTAACAGACCTTCTGCTTTCACACAAGCAAAAAACATTGCTCCACAAACTGGCTAAAGTATTAGACGAATTTTTCTGCACAGTGTCTCTGAAAATTTTGGGTGGATATTTTGCTTAACCACATCATGATTAATACGTTGGCAAGCTAACGCTATCAGAAGCTCTTATGTGAGCAGCTTCATAAAGCCCTTCAGGACTGGATATAGTATGTTCTAAGCAGGAGATCACATTTCTGTTTCAAAAGACTTCAGCAGCTTCTTTCCAACAAAATTTTATAATTTAATTCCCTGCTGATCCATGTCGGTCAAAGCCATTGGGTTGCAGAACTTAGACAGGATTCACAAGACAGCTGTCGCCACACAGAGCTTTATAGGAAATGCCATTTGTAAAAAAAGTGACACTATTCTCTGATAATGACCCCAAAGTGACTCTGTTCATTGGTAATGATCCAGAGCCACACGTTTCTGCAATCTGCTGGGCTGCCATGAAAGAACAGCACGTTGCTGTAATGAGTGACAGCAGTCTTAGAAAGGATCCAGGGACAATGCTGACGCTGGAAAGCAGGGGCTAGTTATTCCATGGGTAATGAAATTCTACTTGTAATGAGAAGACAAGAAAAGATGGTACTGGAAATTGCCAGCGTTTGAACTCTGAAACTCAGTGGGAGGGAAAAGAGAAGCAATTTTTGTGAAATACCTTGTTCTTGGGAGTTTCAGGAAAAAAAATGTGCTTTGGGGTGCTTGAATGTTCACTCAGATCAACTCTTAAAGAAGCTTGAATTCTCTCATACATACAGTGGCAAGAGGGGGCCTTAAAGTGGGATTTAGACCTGCTTTGTACCACATTATTAATATAAAGAAGACATAAAAGACCTTTAGTGTTATTGTAAATCAGACTTTGAATCCCAACAGAGTACAAAAACTGAAGCTGAACTAGAATATCGAACCCAGACTTTGGCAAAGTTCAGAAATGAATTTCCCTTTAAAACTGTTACTCAGTTTAGAAAATAGATCAGTCATCCGATATGTGAATTGCAATTCCTTTTAGCTTTTGGGAAATTCTCCTATTGATCTGGACTCCTCGCACAACTTAACTCTGTATAAAAATTACTGCCTTCAGAATGATGATACTTTAGTATTTGTGAAGACAGAAGCAAGCTACGGCAGAGTTTATACCAATACAATGTTTTTCAAGGGGTACGGGTCTATCAGATCCAAGTCTGGTGCAGATAGGTACAACTACCCCACTTACTGCCGCAATATCCCTACTTATTACCGCTACTTCTTCATTACAGACAGTAGCATTATTTTTAGCACAGCAGGTGTAGAAAAGGGCAGTTTTGAAAGAAAGAAAACAAGAAAACAAAAATAATGAATTATTTATGCAAGTTAAATCAAAATATGCTCCATATAAATGTTTAATCAGGTTTTCACCAACTTCTCTCCATATGGCCTGCCTTGCTCAACAGCAGATTTCTAATGGAATCACTAAATATATTCTAATAGCTCTGCACATAGTATTATGCAATTCCACTTCTGCTTATAGAGTTTTTCCATTCAAATCAGCCTCAGTAAGATAAACAATAAACTTGCTCAGAGATAAAGATCTGAAGAAAAAAAAAAAAGGTAGCGAACATTGCTCAGGGCTTTTCTTCCTACAGCCTGTTTGCCACAAGCAAGCGTTACGGCAGGTGGCAGTTACCCGGTACACACAGGTACAATCTTTGTGTCAGTGCACACTGGGACGGGTGAGGATATTTGTCACATTTGAGAAACTCAAGCTGTGCTTGGTTGAGAGCTTCCCAAGACGGCCAAGAGAGGGGTCAGTGTACCCACTGCACTGGGGCTCCAGAAGGTACAAGGGACACTGCCCTTTTTCCAACTTCAGAAGTAAATTAAATCAAAGCCAGTTTGTGGTTTATTACACCTGATTTGCTCAGTATCAGCTTTTGCCCCATAGGCCCATCTTTCTAGGAGGGGCTAAGAAAGAAAAGCCAGTATCCTGGGTGGGCTGTCACTCACCAACTGCAATAGCAGCTCCCAAACCAAAACAAAATACCTGCAGAGCTTTTCTTCCTTTTCCAGAGTACCGAGAGGCTGAAATGTAAGCTCTCACTCCCCCTTCCCAGAGCATAAGCAATTTAATACCCTCAGCTTTCCCTCAGCACTAGCCACTCTGTTTCTCCTCTTCCTTTTTATACAAAGCAGCTGGTCCCTGCAGATTAACAGGGCCCAGCTGCATCTGGTCTCCAGCCAGTTAACCCCTTCTGAGCTGGTTCCTCACCTCTGTGGAACAAAACGGGATTGTGAGCTTTCTGGGAGCCTCCTGGGGCTTGGACTAGGCGCAGCCCTACCCCCTAGAACCAGCAAAGACAGCAGAGGTTTGAAAATGGGGAGAAAAAGTTGCCACGGTCTGAAAACGTTTTTCTTTCATATAGTAAACTAACTCTCCATAGAGCTTAGAGACAAAGCTTTGAGAGAATTAAGCAGGCTTGGAAGCAGTAACGTCAGACAGAAATGTATTAAGGAGTTATGGACATTATTTTATAACCTGTTGAGTCTGATGTGGAATGATATCCATTCTGTAGCTACTTCAATTATTTTGTAAAATACTCTACTGTTATGCTGTCATTCTTAAAACGTGCTACTGTTATGCTGTCATTCTTTAACCATGCTACGTGGTGGTTGGAAAGCATTTAGACAGGTTGTGCACCTGTATGAAATTCTTCTAGACTTTCCAGAGGGGACAAGAGTCCACATTCACAAAGGTTTCTTCTTGTGCTTTGTGAAATCTTCAAAAACATGGGGTGAATATTATGTAGGTATTTGTGACAGTTACAGCATTTAGTAACTATTGGAGTCAATCACAAAAATCAAATTTTAGTAGCTTTTCAGAAAATGTCTATGTATGAATTTAGCTATACTTGCAGTAAGAATATCTTCACAAACTTTATATATATATGTATATAAACTTTTATATATATTATATGTATATAACCTTCTGAATAATCTTTTGAAATTAGGAGTAAAGGTGTTCAGGGAGATGTATTTACAAAGACAACTTGTCCCTCCAGAAATCAAGAATTTTTTTTGATATCTTTGGTATAGCAGAAGGAGTACAGAATATCTATCTGTAGCTTAAGAAGATGACAGAGGATAATGGAGTTGAAAGAATAAAAGCCAATGAACTTATACATTTAATGGAATATAGTGACCGTAACCTGCTGTTTTCCAGTCTTTCAGGTTGGTTTCAGTTAATAAAGTTATTTCTCCATCACTGTAACTTTCAGCTCCTGCTCCTATAAAAGAATTTCCTCTTTGGAAGGCTATTGCACCCTTTACTGGCAATTCTAGCAAGACAGCAATCTGCTTAAAATCTGTTATATTGTCTTCAAACTAAGCCATCTAAAGGACGCTCAGGACTCACGTAACTGCAACTAGAGCTGTTCTCCAGCTCCCCAAATAGGCACCCAGACAAGCTTGGATGCAGCCAGTCGTCATTCTAGACATTATGTAGCTCAGTTTTCGTTGTGATGGAAACACTCCTCTGTGTCTGCTTCTCCTCCCTTTAACACTGGGAAAAACTGAGGCTGTCCAAAATAAAGAAGTAACAACTCACAGCTGAGTGCAGCCAGTAAGACTTTCTAAAAACTTGACAGCCATAGAGCAGTAATCTACTGGTCTACCCCACCTCAAATGCAACCCATCCCCAAAGGACTTTGCTGTCTTTGGCCATATTTTAGAAGCTCCTTTTGTGGGACCCCAGCAGGTTGGCTTGTCTCTTCTGGACCAGAAGGTTTCTTCTAACCTTGTCTGAGCCAATAATTTTTCCACTTGAGAATCATGAAATTCATTGCTTTACGATGTGCCCCTGACCCAGGGAAGCCCCAGGGCTGCAAGGGATGGAGACATCTGTTAACCTAACAGAAAACATTAGGTTTGTGAAGACCTCGCAACAGGCCTGGAACATCACTGAAGTAATGGGCCCTGGGAGAAGAACAGACCTTAGATTAAGTCAGTGTTGAAAGGGGAGTAAAGAGAGAAGCAGAGAGGAAGAAGAGTTAAAGAGAGAAAATGACGGCTAAAAAGTCTAACTCTGAGCGGAGGAGATCAGCTATAGAGCTGCTTGTTTGTGGAGAGTGATAGCTGAGCTGGATTAGGGGACTGGATTGAAGAAAATGTGAGGAGGGAGATTATGGAGGATATGGTCAGGTTGGGAAAGAAAAGGGTTGTGTACAGAGATGTATTCTGCAGTACCTTCTTTCTTTCCATAAGCTTTAGAAACTACTAAGGTATCCTTAGAAATGGAGTATTAATTGTCATTTTACATCCTCTCCTTTCTCCAGTGCTTCTAACTGCACTACGAGATTAATAAGTGCTATTGCCCTGAGTACGGAGCATGGATGCTCTACGTAAACCGGGCTGGAATCATATTCATTAGGGTGCGTGGCGGTGGGAGGAGGGGGGAAGGGGTTGCGTGTGATGGCTCTCGGAAATTATAATCTGAGCAGTCTGATTTTATTTCTGAGGAGGAAAAACATCCATAGCCAGGGCAATTTCCATCCATTGATGGCATTAGAAACAACGGATGCAAATGAGAGGCTTGTTCAAATTGGAGTATTTCTCAATGGCCGAGAGAACCTGTCAGTCACCGTAAAACTTAAAGCGAAACGGCCCACCACTTCCTACGCTGGTTAATCACCTTGTAGTCTTGATTCATTTTTTATCGCGTAATATTCAGATCAAAGCATTCTTGCCATACCGAACCTTTTCAGAGTATAATGTAAAAAGGTTAATAGTTGAAGGTCACCAGCCTTCATCTCTCACCACCTTGTCTGCTGCCATACTTGGTAATAGTAAATGTTGCAGCTGGTGCGGGGGCCGTCGCCGAGCCTACTATTTGTGTGCCGAGCAGATGTAAAGGGCTCGGTGCAGCGATCTGGGTGCACCTGTTGGTTTGTCACCATCTGCTAGCCAAAATGTTAAAAAGCCACACCCTGAGCCGGCCAGCTGAAGAGAAAACTTAATCTCTTCCCCACAGGCTTCCAAACACAGGCCACTGAGCACGCCGCACAAAGCGGGGACGGCTGCACAAAGGCGCAAGCCGGCCCCGCTGGGGCTCCGGGGGAACCTAATCCCCTGTCCTTGCGGGGGCTCGCTCCTGTGCTGACAAGAAAGGCTCTGTAAATAAATCTAGATAGCTATTACCTGATAAGAAAGCATGTTATAGACTGCATTTTTTTTTTTGGGGGGGGGGGGGGGGAGAAAGGTATTAGGTTAACATGGATACTAATATTAAGTAAATTAAGCCACAGTGGTATTTTCAAAGACTATTTAGTGATGTGGAACTGTTTCAGAGAAGCCGGTGCTAGCACCCGGGAACGGGGATAACCTGTAAGCTGAATAGCTCGAACGCTTGCTTCAGAAACCGGAGACTCAGCTTAGCGCACACCGCGGCGTTTTCCTACAATCACCTAACTTGCTGGTGTGAGTCAGAGCAACAAAAGTATCAGTACTCCCTAAAAAATGTATGCCCTGTGAAATCTGTCACCAAAGTGCATAAAAATGCCTTTATCACCAAATTTGTGGTATAAGAAAGCAAGAAATACACAGAAAGCATAGACAGGATTTATAGGAAAAATAAAGACTGTTTCAGTGTTTCAGAAGCTTACCATGCCAATCTCTGAATCATCCAGAATGAAATACTGGCAGAACTAAGACATACAATTGTATGACCTATTCAGACTCTATTTTAGTGTTCACTTTCAAAGTATTTTTTAACATTCAATTTAACAGCGAGGGATGTAAAGAAAACCTGCTAACACTAAACCTTGTCTTGAGCCGTTCCTGTGAAATACTCTCAATTTTGCCCAACTGCAGTAGCAGCAGCCTTGATTCCTCAACTCCTAGTGCCTTCTTCAGGCATTTCTGAGCTTTTTCCCAATATTTCTTCTCGTCAAATGTAGAAAGTCATCATCTTACCTCCCTTAGGCTACTCCCAAGTTTCACCATAGTCTAGGCCTTAATTTTGTAAGAGCACAAGGCCACTGGTCTTCCTCCCTCTTCACTCTAGACAAAACCATGGGACCAACGCTACACAGAGAACATTGGAAACTGGGGAAAGGCTGATTTTCACCTAATCCTCATATAATCAGGCGGTATGAAAGCAAATTTCTTTGAGCACAGCTCCTTCCTTTCATCAGCACCTTGTTTGTTTGCCTTTCTCTCCACTATGCATTTATGTCCAATGGCTACATGGCGGTTCCGTTAAAGAGAGGCTTGTCTTTATTATCCGTTACTGGGGTACAATGGGACTTTTATTTTCTATTGTCTTTCCAATCAGCTATGTTAATATAAATGTAACAAGTAACAATGTTAATACTGCAAGAACTGCTCCTTACCTCCAGGCATTGCGCCTCGGGAGAATTATTTTGGTGTGAAATATTTTTCAAGGAAAATAATGGAAGCTTCATCATTTGAAATATTTTAATTTAAACTTGATGAAAAATGGAGAATGTGTAATGGGGTAATAATCTTGCATTCACAGGGATTAGGACTTTTCTATCTCTAAATTTGCAGAAGCTATCTGAAGGCAAACATTGCGTAGAAGTGTATTAAATTACTGTGAGCAATCCAAATTTTTTAAGAAAGTTAAATGTTAAAATATATAAATAAATTACAAGTTTTCCCTTTAAAATATGCAGGAGATAATTCAGAACAAATGTTAGAACAAGTCTATCTACTAAATTAGTTGCAACGTACTAGTGGCTACTTTTCCATTTACGCTAATGATGAGAAATGAAAAAGGCCAGCTTCATAATTCAGGATGTTCATTTCAAGAGGTTCTAAGAACACTTATGCTAGATGTGTCTGTGTCTAGCTAATCATCAGTTTCTTCTTTCCATTTGAGATCGAAATACGGTTACAAAACCTGTAGTTCCAGTCTTTTCATCTTTTTTCTCTCATGAAAATATATTTCAATGTAAAGAATGACAGAGCTGAATTAACACCCTTAAACTAAGCATATTGCATTCTCTTAAATCAATGGTTTCACTTCTGCCCTCAAGCAATATGTGATTTGTAAATTTGAGACATGCTACCTTTAGGCAGTAGGCAGTCTCCTTAAAACACTAAAGTAGGCAACATATGGTGGCACTGTGCAATATGAAATTGTTCTAAAGATACAAGTTTCCAGCCTCAGTGGTACAAGCCCAATTTTAAATAAAACATAGTATCATATGGTTGCTGCTTAAACACTGCAGTTAAAAAAAAAAACTGGCTATATGGTCATCCTCTAAACAACAGAGGGAAGAGTTTACACATGTACTCTTAGAAACTCACTGTCTACAAACACGCCATCACCCACTACCTTTCAATACATGTATATACTGAAATATGACAGCTCGTACATTTGCAGACCCATGTAAGCTCATGGATTTCTCTCTTTTTGTTTCTATTTTTAGTTTAATCACACAAACCCAGCCACGGGTATTTTTTGTTGTCAATGCATAGGTGTATCTCATAAACCATGCACTCTACGTTAACATTTTTCTGCTACTGAGACCAGCTGGGTCACATTAGTCATGTCAAAGCATGTCAAGGACTACAACATGTAATTCAGTCCAATGTTACAGTGAAGGTGAATCTGTTCCATTACCCGTGCAGAGAGGGGATACTGATATTTTAGCTCTGGGACATGACTTTTTCCTTGAGCCTTCTCTTATCTTCAAATGCACATATAAATTCTCACAGAATAACATAACTTATTATCTTTTGGTCACAAAGATAGGAAGGAGCTCAAAAGAGGAAAATATGCTTCATTATTAGTCAGCGATGATCAGGTTTGGTGGTTTAAAAATTTATTTGAGAGAGAAGAAGGCTGGACTTGGAAAAGAGAAATTATTACAGTGCTGATGTGTATGCAGGCAGAAACTAACTTCTGTTCCTATTTTTTGGTGTTCATTGACTGTACAATTTAATTCTCTCAGTCATTTAACCTTACAGGTGCTGTACTTTAGTGTTCCTGTCTAGAAAATGGAGAACAGGACTCTTCTGAATAATTTTCCTGTAAAATAAGGATCAGGAATGCTATATGAAGGCTACATAGACTTCTACCTTTGCTTTGTCCTTGTCTATTTTACTTCCCACAGACAAAGTTCGTAAGAAGAATCTGAATTTTCTATCCACCAATAGCTCTAATCAGTCATTAATTATAGAAGGCCTCTTGCCTTAATCTGTTGCCTCTTAGACTTGGAGTCCTACAGTAGTTTAATATTGTGGGCTCTTGTAACTGAGTCAACTGGACTGTAAGTTGGTAATAAACTGAGGAAAGAGTCATTGGGAGTCTGGATTCCTCTATATAGGAGTTTTACAAATCATATGCAGCACTGTTGATGATACCAAATTCATTACTTATCCTCAGCGGCAGACGGCAGATAGGAGAGTGGTCCTGTATTCATTTGGGAAGCATACCTTTGGATTAATCAAGACTGTGGATGCATCAGTGGCAAACATATTCTTTACAGACAAATGACCTCTAGGCTAGTGCTTTGAAACTGGATATTTAAAGGTGTTTAGGCATTTAATTCTCATTGGCTTCAGAGAATGTAGACACATCCCTTTAACATTCTTACTTTTGCCCATGTGACTGTAAAAGAATTAGGGGGTGGATTCCTCTTGTACAGTCCCCAACCCCTCTCGACCACCTTCCTCATGGATTTAACAATGATTTTTCTCAATATTTTGGGGGTTCCTTCAATTATAATTCACACCTTTTCCATCTGGACACTTAGACAAATAGCACAGCTAGTGCAGCCAGAGTGATGGGAGTTAGCATTACTTTATTTCATAAGCAGAGAGGGTTGAATGTCAAGCATCCTTTAAACAAGCAGAGATTCAGCCATTCACTGTGTGGCTGTTCCTTTATTCTAGCAGTACCAGTTAACTGCTGCTTAGTTACACAAACTATCTTTTTGAGGAAGATTATTTTTTTAGCAAACTCGCATTTATTTAGAAAGTTCTAGAAGTTCATTGTTATATAAACTAGAATTTACTCCTCTTACCTCTCTGTTCATATTAGAACACCAAAACCAGACTCCATTTTGTATTCAGTTTTAGTTTTATTGGATTGTAGATGATCATGGTTATTAGTCAACCCTTGCTTGTCATAAAAATGATTATATAGCTTTAATAATCCTTCTGAACTTCTCAATGTCTGTAATATTACTGAGTCTCAATAGATGTTTAGTGATTAAGCAATTTTGCTGATGTTTGATCTCTTTAGAAGTAAAAATTTGATTGGTATTGGTGCGCAGTCACATCACTGCTAAAGGATTTTTGATGTCTCATCTAATATATTTTTGCATTTTCTGTGTAGATGAAACTGCTATCTGAGATTTTTCATACTGGTAGAGTATTAGTGTTTTAAACAAATATACATTCATTGTCTTATAAATCTTTCAGATTGTAGAAATATACTTAAATAACACTTTTCCATATCTTGGTTCTCTTTTATGTTTGTAGTTTTGAGTTAGAGAAATGTGTTAATGAACTTACCATCACTTTTGATATTTTTCCTATGAAAAGTTGTAGGTAAGACAGAAAATTGAGGGAGGTTGGTTTGGTTTGGTTTGATGTCCAGTGAAAAACTTTTGATTCTGGCACCACTGTATATTTTTCAGACCCCAGGAGAGGAGAATATCACTTCATGTTTGCATGCCTCTCACCGCAGCACCTGCCTGCCCCCAGCTTGTCCCAAACACCGTGTCCCTAAAATAATTAGCTCAGGCGATTAGGCCAGTTCTGTGGTCAGTGTCTCACCCGGCTGCAAACTAAACATATTGGTTTTAGTTTAGCCTTCCTTGTTTGGGCACTGTCTACACTCAAATCGTCTTTAGCCGTGTCCTGATAGGTAGCCTAACTTCTCTCCTTGGACAGCCTGAGTCATGCGGCAGAGGCAAAACTGTCTTTTGTGTGTCAGGCTTAAACTCCCCTGTGCACTTTCCCTGTTCTGAGAACTTCCACAAGATTTACTTGAGTTAGTCTGCTCAGTGGTTCAGGGCTTGTTCGCTGATATTATTACAAGCATTCTTACCCACGGTTTTTCACCAGCTTCTTTTGCTGATTTTTGTATTTCTCTTCCTGTGTAAGTGTATTATGTAATTTTTGTAGCTATGACTTTTTACAGGACTTTTGGAAAAACAGATAGGTGCCTCTTTCCGTACAACTAGTTGTGCCTAAGTCAAATAAGCTGGGTCCATTTACAAGAGATTTATCTTATTCTGTTTTTTATTTTACTTGTTATGGCACTAATTGTCTCAGGGTTGTTTGCCTGATGAATGCAACAGAAGAATGAGATTACACATGTGAACTGCAATCAAAGTAATGATGCCAGGAAAATATTTTGTCACAACTATTAATAATGGCAGTTGCAGAATCCCCTTCACTTTAGGGGAAATAAACACACGTAATTCTTACAAAAGACACACAGCAGCTTGAAAAATTCAAGACCAAGAGCAAATTTTAGACAAGTCAGAAAACAACAACATGCTATTGCTTGTTTTCAATTATATTGTACCAATACTTCTGTTTATGGGTCTGAAAGTTGTATAGTTTGACAAGCAGAGAAATACAAGATAATTAAAAGAGCAGCTCTACAATCTTTACTAAAACTGGATCGTTTCTTAGTCTACTCATACTTCTACTGATTTTTCATTTACACTGATATCCTTTTACAGCCCCAATAACATAATAATGCTCAAGGATAAAAGATAGGCAAGCCTTAGTAAGAGCTTACAGGGTCCTTTTTTCAAAAGAGTTAAAAACTCAAAAAGAGTTTTTACTAATTTGTAAAGCTTGGACTTCAGCTAGATTCCTTTTTCAATTAATTAGTGATTCACCCCACACAGCCAATCTAGTATTCGGGTACATATTTTTGGAAAAGTTCCTGAAAGTGGCGCACAGTTGCCATGGTTACATCCACGCGTGTAACAAGTCTACCTGGAAATGGCCAACTACATGTCTAGTTGATCACTTGCACATAGAAATGCTGTGACTTCTGGATACAAAGCATTATAATGATGTATGAAAACTATGCTTTGTGTGAATAAAATTAGATGTGCAGAGGCACCCAGGATTGCAAAAAAACTGGCTCATTTTAATACTGTGAGACAGAGAACAGTCTGACACTGTTCCTCCCTGCTCCTAGCCCCTTCTACTCCCACTCATAGAAACCAGATAAAACTAGTTAGCTATTGAATTGTGCTATAACGTTAAGTGAGATATCTGATGAGATTCTCAAAACTTCAGGATAGGTTGGCCTCTACTTACATTTTCACAATACGATCACGTAATATTTCTGGGATTTCTTGGCAGTAGCTAAGAATCAGGTGAAACCTGACAGTTTTGATTAAATTTCATCAGAGCTTGGGGACTGTTCAAATGGGAAAATCAAACAAAACTAAAATGACTTTAATATTGCAATAGATTCATATAAAACTTGTATACACTTTTACGCAGAAGTAGCTTTAAATGAAGTATGGTTCAATACAGACAGTTTTCTTAATCTTGTAAAGAACTGTCCAAAACCTTAAAGGTGAGCGTGTATCTGTGTGGAGAATACACAGCAAAAAATAGGTGGTAGAGTTGGCAAGTCTTTCATCTTTTTCTCTTTGTATAAAGTAAACAGAATCCCACATCTGAGCTTTTTTTCAGACCTCTCACAAATATAAACCAGAGGAAAAGTTCTCATGAACCCCTGCAAAGAGAAGCAATCAAACTTCACCTCAGAGTTGTAAAACAGTATCATACGCTTCAGGTACTGTGATATATATCCACCTGCAAATGTCTTTGTGCTATCTGGATTTCATAAATCAAATCACAGAACAATATAAAATTGAGATAGAAGGAGCCTGATAAACTGTACAGTTCATCTCATTTCCACTGTTGCATGTTATCTGTTGTTTTGTCAGCTCTGGTTTCAAATGGGCCAAGTGATGAGGCCTCCATAATATCCCTAAAGACCTTATTCCATTGTTTAATACAGCTCATTGTCTAGGAATTTCCTCTTCCCATACAGCTTGAAGTGTCTCTGCCTTAATTTCATCCAGTCTTTTCTTGTAATATCCCCTCCTGAACCAGGCATAAATATTTAATCTTTCACCTTGAGGTATGAAATATTTTAACAAGAGCCAAAATGAGCTGAGCATTTATGTGGATAATATTAATATCCAGAATTACTATAGCTAAGGACAATATGGATTTTGGAAAGGAAATAAAACCTTTTTTCTGAGAACTTTGACCACTCTAATTTTACAAGTTAGAAGGGGACCTTCTCAAGTACCGACTGTTTCTCCTCATTGGTGGCTGATACACCTGAGGGCTGTGCTGCCATTCAGAGACGTCTGGACAGGCTGGAGAGTTGGGCAGAGAGGAACCTCATGAAGTTCAATAAGGTCAAGTGCAGAGTTCTGCAGCTAGGGAAAAATAACCCCATGTACCAGTACAGGCTTGGGGCTGAGCTGTTAGAAAGTAGCTCTGCAGAGAAGAACATGGGAGTCCTGGTAGACAACAAGTTAACCATGGGCCAGCAGTGTGCCCTTGTGGTCAGGAAGGCCAATGGTCTCCTGGGCTGCATTAGGAAGACTGTTGCCAGCAGGTGGAGGGAGGTGATCCTGCCCCTCTACTCAGCCCTGGGGAGGCCTCACCTCGAGTACTGTGTCCAGTTCTGGGCTCCTCAGTACAAGAGAGGCATGGAGCTACTGGAGAGAGTCCAGCGTAGGGCTACAAAAATGATCAGAGGGCTGGAGCACCTGCCCTATGAGGAACAATTGCGAGAGCTGAGCTTGTCTAGCCTTGAGAAAAGAAGATGGAGAGGGATTTTATTAGTATCTACAAATATCTTAAGGCGGGGGGGGGGGGGGAGGTTGCCAAGGGTATAGGACTAGACTCTTTTCAAAGATGCCCAGTGAGAGGACAAGAAGCACTGAGCACAAACTGAAACACAGGAAGTTCCACCTGAATATGAGGAAGAACTTCTTTACTGTGAGGGTGACAGAGAACTGGAACAAGCTGCCCAGAGAGACTGTGGAATCTCCTTCTCTGGAGATCTTCAAGGCCTGCCTGGATGCAACCCTGTCTAACATGCTGTAGGTGATCCTGCTTGTGCAGGGAGGTTGGCCTAAATGATCTCCAGAGGTCCCTTCCAACCTCAGCCATTCTGTGATTCTATGATGTGACTGCTCTGATGTTCTGCTTTTCCTTTAAGGATTTGGTATGGGCTATGCTTTGAGATGGAGTGTTTGGAGGGTTCTGTGAATACAGGGTACAAATGGACTTCCAAGTCTGCTCCTCTCTGATAATTCCCATCTTCCTGCAACAGAGAGCTATGACTTTCACAACAATGTGAAACATAGATCCTGCACACTTTTCAGTGATCGTTGGTCAGCCTCTATTGCTGTGGCTGGATATTCAGGAAGAAAGGAAGGAAAATCTTTTAAAGGCCATCTACTTCTCTCTTTACATTTTCCCCACTTAGGCATATGAACATTTACTACTTTTCATATCTGTTCTTAAAAGTCTGAACAAACATCGTAAGTTCAGTCAGTGTCAGTAGAAGTCAGAAGCTTCTACTTGCTCACTACTCTGAGCGTTAGAAACCTGTAGTGTCTTACCACACTTGAAATTCTTCCCCACTCTCCACAGTCCCTAATAATATCCTGGACATGTACCTTCATCTATATTCATGAGAGTGCAGATGCAGCCAAATTAGTGGCAGCAAAGCACATTTTACACTGTAGAAAATACAATCTGTCTTCTTTTTGATTTTTTTTTAAAGAAAAAGTTTTATTTTTTTAAAAAAAAAGGAGACAGTAAGATTTAAATTCAGCACCACCCGTTGCAAGAGTCTGTTTAAAAATGCACAGCTGGCTTGATGATGAGTGACAAATCAAAAGTCAGAGTGAAACTTCCCAATCATCTGAGCCCTTGCCACCCGATTAGCAGAAGAAAAACAGGGCAGATGGAGGGAGACGCAGCAGTTCGGAGGGAACAGATGGCCACTACGAACTTGATATATGAAATTAATAACACTTTCTCAAATACAATTAGTAGCAGGAATACATTACCTGAATTTTCATAACTGTGAGCAAGCTGACATTAAATGAGGTTTTTCAGATTAACAGTCAATATAGCATTGATATTTGGAGAGAAATAAAAAATTATATAGAAAGTAATAAGGTCCTTTCTGCTTTTTGTGCTATAACTGATTATGAGCGCCCAGCTGTACAAAGCCTGCGTGATTCTATAGTCTGAAACTCCCCAGATATGTGCTTTTGTGATTAACTCATTTATTTCTTAAACCAAAGACAGGCACCATGAGGTTTCACACAGATTCTGACTGTGTTGTGAGAATCTGTGGTATGATGAAGACTCATTTTGCCCTTACAGCCAAGGGTATATATAAACCTGGAATATAATTTTCAGAAACGACTAGTGGAAATATAAACTGAGATGTCTTGATATGTCCTGACTTCCCATGTTTAACCTCTTCTGAAAATCAGGGCTATTTAATTTGTCTTTAATTGGGTATCCAAAATAATTAACCTGCTTTGGAAATGCTGATTCCTACTATAGACATTCTATATAGAGGGGACAGAATTCAGAACAAGAACAAGGGAAAATATGCAATATATTTCAAAGCCCAGCTCATGACTTGGGAAGAAACATTACAGCACTGCACATAAGCCAGCTCAATAGATTGCACTGACATATTCCACCTAGGTGGGTGGGTGACAAGGATCTCGTCTGGTTGTCTACAAGCACTGGCATATCTAGAAGGATCTAGTAGGTGTTTCTTTAATCACATCTATTGCCACTTTTTCATAAACCAGTGGTGGCAGAATCAGCCGAGAGGTTTTTGTAGCTAAGAAGAGAATGTTGCAAAGGGAATTAATAAAAACAAATACTGGCATTCTCCTAAGGCAACAGAAATAAAATTGATCGTCCTCAAGCAAAAATTGGCCTTTCCAGAGTATGCACATGCATGTGCATACACAGACCAATGAAAGTATTTTCTTTTTCTTCATGAGTAATTTTTACTGCAATGCAAAAACTGTCACTAGGGAACTTTATGTTTGTGGCTGCATCCTGTTGTTATTCATAGTGTTTTAGCTGAGGCTGAAATTCAGGTATATAAAAAGAAGATTTCAGAAAACCACAGATAGGATTGGGAGAATATAACTTACTTTGGGAACATTTTCCAGAGATGGTCTGGATTAAACAGTCATTTCTAGTCTACAAGAATTAAATGGTTTGTTCTGTCTAGATCTCTCCTGAAAAACATAACGGATGCCTTTAATCCTTTGCTACCTGATACCTCAGACGATAAAGAAATGTAGTTCAGTTTCTTCCTTTCAGTTTCACACAATAATCACTTTCTCTCCCTTTTCTTTCTGTTTTGTTATTTTCTTTATTGTCGTTTCCCCAGCCATAGCCGACAGATGCAAATGTAATTTGTTTATGAATCACAGCACATATTTATGTGAATATACCATATGAATATGCTTGCAGTATGATTTCAGCTGGGTGAATACTGCAAAAGATGATTTGCAAACACTACTGTGAATAAAGGGCATGATACAAAGCTCATTGCGAAGGATGGAATGACTCCTGTTGGCTTCCAGGAGTTTTGGCTCAAACCTCAAGCCAAGACTTTCCATTCAAAGGGATTCTTACTTGCCTGTTCTCTGTTGTTCATGAATATTTATTGAGGCAGAGCCTTGTTCATACAAATGCTAGGAGAAACTTCTACTTGGAGCAGTACTCATTTCTGCACAAATACATGTATGTTTCTATGACTACATGTGGTCATATGGAAGTGTTCATCAACACAAGAATTTATGAGTAATCTTTAGTAATAACAGATACTGCAATGATCTCTGGAGACTTCAGGAATCATATACTTTTAGTTCTTCAAATAAAGAGTTTTCTACCTCACAGAAAAGTGTCAGACCAGTATTAGGAGGCAGCAGAACTTTGTCAGTAGCAAACAGGTAGAGATTGGCCTTGTCTACCTGTCAGCAGTAAATTTCTCACTGACTACAACAAAAGCAGAATCAACCCTGTTCTCAGCATTATAACATACAAAATACGTTGACAACAAAAATGAATTTGAGCTTTAGGTTTCACAGTTTCTAAACATTTCCCTGTTTCTTTAAAATTCGGTTTTGCAAGGTGTCATTTCAAAGGAAGTTGAACTTACAGGACCTTATGGAACTGGGCCATTGCCAAAGGGCATTGCTGTTAATCAGTCTTCTATTCATGGAAAATGTCTATTGTCTTCACTCAGATAAGCAGGATTTGGCCAGAAGTACCATTTCTCACATCAGACCCACAGCAGTATGATTAACAACAAACTCTAATGAACAGTAATGAGAAAAAGTGTTCCAACAACAGAATGAAAAACTCTTTCAGTGCAAATGTTAAAGCATGGATTCTCACTGCCAACATTCACGTTGCAGAATTTGGTAATGTTTATTCTTCATCTCTAGAAACTCTTTACAACTGACTTCAGTCTTGTCTTTTTCACTTCCTTGCATGGCAGAAAATATCTGTAGATGACGATACAAACTGGCACCAAACAAAATCTTTCTATGTATTTAAACTTTTGCTGTTCGCTTGACTCAGTGACCCAGTGGTTTTGTCCAGAATTGCATTAACCAGTTCCAGGCAGTGGAGACAAAAATTCCTTTCATTCATCAGCAGATAAGGAGTTTTGACAACTCTCTCTTGGGAGCAAGAGGGGAAAAAAACAAGAAGAGATTACAATGTAATAATGCAAAAAGCACAGTCAAGGAGCTAAAGAAAGACTGAAGGAAGCTGTAGGGCTGCCTGGGCAGACAGGGAGACTGCTATCAGAATTGAACAAGAGAAAATCCAGATCTCCTTTCCACTCCTCTACCTGTTTCTTCTCAATGTCACTATCAGTGCACACACTGATATAAAACAGGTCCAACAAGTATTCCAGTAACTCCCGAAGACCACCAGGGCAAAAACAAAAACATTCAGGGCTTGACACTTAACCAAGGCAGCATGCCAAGCTTATCACATGTGAAAAAGCCTTGTAGAAGAAAATAATCATCTTCATGTTCACAGGGCCTGGGTGTTAACTCTCCAAAGAGACTCCTCTATTTTCCATTCTTTTGACTATTGCAGCTGAGGGGGTTCTTTGCATGGAAATTCAGACATCTGAACAGATTTCTATTAACTACTGAGCATGGGAAGGAGCCAGAGAATGCTATTTTGCATTGTAGCACTGATTAGAGACAGGGTGTTTTCTGGTTAATGAAGAAGCCTGCGTGATGAGATGTCCTGGAGCTGACTGCCTGTGTGATACAGAAATCACCAGTGGAGCTGAGTGGAGGACAACAGTTCCACTTTCTCAAAATAGGTATTCTGCAGTAGAGAACAGTGAGGAAAAAAATAAACTTTTCATGAACATTCTAAAAAGAGCTTATGTCAACAAGTTGTGGTGACCCCAGATGATAAATAAAATGGGGACTCTTTCCAGCTGATTGCCAGTATTTGCTTATGTCTTTCTCCACCTCTATAGCTTTATGCCTGGAGCCTCCAGTACCAATGCCAACACGTTTAGTAACAACACCTCACTCAAGTGTTCTTTTTGGCTCCTACTTGGGCTTTTCAGGAGGGGGTGGAAGACTGATTTTCCACTAGCTAGGAACATGGAAAACCCAAATTCAGGCTATATAAGCTGAGACACATTGCTCTTGCACAGGGGACATTCCCTTTCTCTGCCTTTCCCCAAATTAGGTCCAAATCACTCAGCCCAGTGGCACACGTTAGAAAGATATGTCATAATGCAGTGATGTCCCACAAAGGCTAGCACTAATGATGAAGGAATAAAGTTTGTTGTCGAGCCGCTTATAGGAGAAAATCATGGCAAACTTCCAATTTAGCACCTGACATTATTTGTAGGTACCGTGCAGTTCATTTGCATCTGAAGATGCATGATCTTGTGGGATGCTGAAGGCCTTGGATCCTCAGCCCTTAATCACAAGTGTTAGGGATTAATCAATGTTAATTATAAATAACACACACACACATATGCGTTCATTTAAGAAAATATCACTAATTTTAATTGGATGCTTCCAAACATTAAAATTGTGATTTCTTTTTTTCCATTGAACATTACATTCTTTCTCCTCATTAGATTCCTGCCACCTGTGTCTTAAGCTGCCCTCCAACACAACTCAAAGCTCCATTCATATTTACTTTTGTTTGAGTGAGGACTTGATTCTCAGTTTTGCTGAGTACTCTCTGAGAACGACAGTTCAGTGAAGTCAACAGAAGATGCTCAGCTCCATGGAGTATCAGAACTTCAGGGGTTTAGGAAACCATGACATTTAGGAACAAAAAAACACAAATGCCATTCGAACTTTAAACTTTGAACTCTTATCTGTGCATGCAGGGTGTTCAGGTGAAAGAAATGAAGGCAAAGATAAGCTCAGTATTTCCACATTCTCAGTGCAAAACTTTGTGAGACTCCTTTCTGGGGGGTTAATTCCTACCTGAGTCTGGAGGGCCATTGGAAGCATTCATCTAATCAGTGTCTAACATCAGTAGATTTCAGAGTATCAACTTTAATTTCTCACTGGAATTAACAAAACACTAAATTGTCCATTATAAATAAATAAATAAATACGAAGAGAAAAGCCTATGCTTTTGTCTTTGTCCCTTTTAAAGACATATTTATGAGCAATGGGAATATTAACAGGCACCTGAGGGTGAGGATCCAGCAGGATAATTGCTAAAGAAAGGGGGCATGGTTACCATACATGGGATTTCCCTTATTTTGGTAAAACACATTTATGAAATATAATTTATCTTTTCCTGAAAGAAGTAATACTGCATTGTAATCCATCCTGTAAAGTCAGTATTGGTTATCAAACACTTATTACTTTGCTATTTTCCTTACCCATCTGTTAGAAAAACTCCAGATCCTGAGAGCCCTATGATGGCTTTGTATGGATCACCTTGATCTGCAGCCCACATCATTTATACTCTAACCAAAGGAGCAAGATCTGGGGACTGAGAGAGAGATACAGAAAAATAGTTGCATTTTTTTTACATATGTCTTTCTTAGCTTATGGGTTTATAATATTATATTATATAGGTAAATAAATGCCATGGTCCTTACAGGTAACCCAACAAACTGAATAAAACTAATGGTTCTGTAGCTGAGAAACAAAGAGTTCTAATTCCTTGTCTATTTTGTACAAAATCATGCTTAGTAAGAGAAAGGCTTTCCTTTGTATTTAAGGAGGAATAGCTGATTAAGCTGACAGTTCCAGGCAGAACTTTCTAATTCTTTTCAGAGAAAGCTGGTTCAGCTAGTAGAAGTCTTGTCTTCTGACTGGCTTCCTTTTGCCTTATTCCTCTTCCTCGGTTTATGTGTATGGTGAACTACCCCCTCATGGAGTGCATCTTTGCTGAGAGCTATTCTGAGGATCCCTCTTCTGACCTTAAGGCTTTCCTTCCTTCTCTCTCTGAAGAACTTGCTTTCCTGTGTTCCAGTTTCCTGGCCCATCTGCTGCCCTCCCACACGTGGCAGAGGGCAACAGATGGGTGATAATCATGCGGAAAAAGGCAAATGGAGGCCATGCGGAGGGGAAATGCAGCTCTGTGGCATCGTGCCCTGGCAACACAAAGCCACCACTAGTCATCCTCCGCACACACACCGCGAATCAGTCAGTGACAAGTATGGCATGTGGCTGGTTGGAGTAGGAACAGGTTGGGACACTGCCAGTGCTGGGTGGCTGGTTTCCACTGGTAAACATTGTCATTTATGGTACAACACTCCTCCAGAGTAACCAAAGCACGTCTTGTCCACCTCGTCAAGAAAAACACATTCTCCATTTTTATTTGAGGGCAGAGATGATATTTTGGGGTGTCTCGTTTAGCACTGACTTAGGACGCAGGCACAGAGCTGAGAGGTGGGGTAAGGCCATATTCTAGGAATGTCAGTGAGCTGTGACAGGGAGCTGGGCGCAAGAAGACACGTACATTGCCACAGGCAACATGTTAGCATATCTTTGAATCCTTCAGGTTCAACGTGGAATACACAGCAGCTCATCTGCTTCTGATGGAGCTTGCTGGGACTTGTAAACTCACCAGCATGAGGTGACAGAAGAGACAAACTTGGTGATATGAGTCAGTCACAGGATGGATGGCTGTGAGTTACCAAGATGATACTGAAGGAAAAAAAAAAGAAAAAAGAGATAAATGTTAGAACATAACTATGTTTTCAACAGATATGGGGAAGTGGTAATGACATAGCATAAATACTGGAAAGATCTCTGGTAAACTGGTGCATGGCTACCTTAAGAAGGTAGACAAAAAAGTACAGGGGAGAGCTGCTCATATAGTCCAATAACAGAACTTATGACAGGGTGACTTGCAATGTGAAGGCCTTGGACTTGATGAAGTCTCTTTCTGGTGGAAGATGAATCATCCCTAGGAAATAGAAGCGATATTAATTGCAGCTGTTAGTGAAGAGTAACTTTCCCATGTAGATGGATGCAAGCTAAGTCATATATCATCAATCAAATAAACCATATTCATCTTTTTTAAATGTTTGAGTTGCTGACATAGCTACACAAATTTACACTAGACTCAGAAATACTAACAGGTGACTCTTAATACTGCACACAAATTTCCTTAACACATGTCATTTTCCCCATTTTTAATTCTGAAATGATAAGTAGTAAATACCATTTGTTAGCCAGGAAATTGGAGTACAAGATACAGACAGAGTAGACATACTGTGCAGTTGTACATGCTGTATTACCGTGTCTGAAAAGCCAACAGAGAAGTTTAGACCAGCTCCTTCCTACCTTCTGAAACAATCAGGGGATAAGGTAAGTACTGCTGTTCCTGATAGACAATATCATCTGGAAAACTGCAAACAAATCTTTGACTGTTAGGACAGTGCATGCAACTTCCAAAATTTTTATTTTTCTCAAACAGTATTTTTCCTAGTCTTATTCACTAGAACTTGTCCATATTTCTATAATACACATATATATGTTATATTCAAAGGGTTACTTCTTCCCTCATGCTTTCTCATACTTACTCTTTGGTTACCAATCCTTAATACCCAGATTTGAGCAGTAGGGCAGTCATTTCAAGGGAATTTCAGGAATATGTCTTAAAAATGATGCTCTCTAATATTTTGGATCTATAGACTGTAAGTAATATTACAGCTCCCAGGTTATTGCTGGCTGCAAGGAGGTGCTGTGAAGTGAAGTTATGAAATAGAAGTGATATAAAACAAGCTAACAAAGGGCCATATCATATCATATACAACCTGAAAGGTAGCTGATGATATGATTTGTTATGACATAATTATCAATAGTCAGGAAGGTATGCTTGTTGCATAAGTCCATTTTATAATAAATAGTGCCAACAGGTTTTTACCACCGCAATATGCAAAATCAAGGCAGGGGTGAGAAGTACCAATCATCTAGAATGTTTTCAGTGGTTTCACAAGGTAAAACCAATTTTATTCTTGCTATCCAGTTTTCTTGCCAGTCATTTCTTGTCCAAAAAGTAAATCCTTTGCGTTCAAGAATATTTTCCAAGAATAACAGCTTCAGATGTTTAGTTTGGCTGGAACTAAATTAGAAATATTGGCCACCTGTAAGAAGAAAAATAAGACATCGTTGCAGATGGAAGTTCTGGACTATGAAGCATAGTTCTAAAAAAGAGAATCTTTTTGAGAGCAGAGAATGAGTTAGGCAAAATACTGATAAAAAAATTCTTGTGGCCATTTTTGGTTTTGAGGTAGATGAAATAGAATAACAATCTATAAAGACTTTAATCTCCATTTTCAAAAGAAATAGTGGAAGCTTCATATCTTGAATGCTGTAAAAACGTACAAAATCCTATTGATTACCCTAAAATGAACAGTCTTGCACCAGCAAAGGGATGGATGAGATTCTTTATATGCTCTTGAAGAAGAGCATCCCACAAAACTAGAAATTTGCAGTATGTATGTGGTGTTCCTCATACACAAAATGGTCTTTCAGCAAATGAGTAATGATGTGCCAAGGTGACTCACCAGGATTTTTGTCAGAGTAGTGCATTTGAGAAAAAGGCTGCCACAGAGCAAATATTTATGTTTTGTTCATTAACAGTAACACGGATGGCCTCTGACTTTGCAAACCTGGTGGCAATCACAGGGTTAATGAATGAGCTCAATCCCCTCTTTTTCTCTCCCTCTCTTACTGCCTTACACACACAGAGAACCTGTGCAAAAGACCCCACTTGTTGTTGCTCTAATGAGAAACTGCCGAGAAGATCTATGTTCCAGCAGCACGCAGATACTAAAGAAGCACATGGATGATTTAGGGGGCTCATTCCACCAGAAGAAACATATCCTAAGTAGGTGCAGTAAGAAACACCTTGAGAACTGTGCAGTCTTATCACAATTAAAATTGTGTAGGATAATCAAAAAAATGCAAATGAGTGGAAAACACCCTGGGAAGGAAATGAGCACAAAAGAGAAAGGCAATCAACAAATCAGCAGTGTTATCTAGCTCTGTAAACTGCCTGTGAGAGGAGACTGAGGACCGAGGTTTGGTATCTGGCCTTTATATCTCTGCTCACTGAAAGATTTTGCTGGAAATCTTGCAAGGTCAAGTTTTCTCAGGAGGTCTCTGGAACCCCTTTCTCTTAGCCAGTCTGGAGATATCATATACTACAAGATGGTTTTGCTTGTTCCTTTGGTTGTATCCTCCTAGAGGGTCACATGTACCAGCCGTGGCAGAAGGGAGGGATAAAGGAACCATGAGAGAATCTCCTAAACTTGTGCTCACTGGAGCAGTAGATTCGGCGTGATCCTCCAAACTGTGTCCACACGGCAAGCTGCAATAGTTCCAGCCCCCAAGTGCAAGGGCATCCTGGGCACGGTGCTGCTCCTGCAGATATGCTGCCCATGCAAACAGGCAGGCCAGGGCTCACATAATAGTCCTTTCCTATACTACAGAATCACAGAATGGTTGAGGCTGGAAGGGACCTCTGGAGATCATCTAGTCCAACACCCCTCCCCCCCCCCTTACTCAAGCAGGGTCACCTAGAGCCTGTTAGACAGGGTTGCATCCAGGCGGGCCTTGAAGATCTTCAGAGAAGGAGACTCCACAACCTCTCTGGACATCCTGCTCCAGTGCTCAGTCACTCTCACAGGAAAGAAGTTCTTCCTCATATTCAGGCAGAACTTCCTGTGTTTCAATTTGTGCCTGTTGCCTCTTGTCCTGTCACTGGTCACCACTGTAAAGAGTCCATCCCCATCCCCTTGACTACCCTCCCTTAAGATATTTGTAGACATTGATCAGATCCCCCCTCAGTCTTCTCTTCCCCAGGCTAACGAGGCCCAGCTCTCACAGCTCTTCCTCATAGGGCAGATGCTCCAGCCCTCTGATCATCTTAATAGCCCTATGCTGGACTCTCTGCAGTAGTTTTATGTCTCTCTTTTACTGCGTAACCCAGAACTGGATGCAGTAAATAACTACAGCTATTTACTAGCCATACTGCTACATTTAATAGCTGTTTGCTATCTATTTACTAGCTATTTACTGGCCATAGCTACAGCTACCATATTTATCATGTTAGGGTGCACATATTCTGCCACAAAAAGGACTTAATCCTACAGAGGATCATTCCCAGGTCCTTGAACATTTTAGGTATAAACAGTGCTAGAAGCTGAGAATACTTCTTTTCGCTCCACATCTTTGGGTAGTCAAAAAGATAGTAAAAAAGATGTCATCCTGCTTTGCAAGGTATTCCCAGGGGATCATTTCCAGCTCTGATTTCTATGACTCGTTATTGCTGTCCAACTTCACTAAAACACCTCAAGAAAACAATGTACTTCCAGAGGCAATGGAAAAGGGAATCTGCCTGCTGAAGTCAGTGAGAAAATAGAGCAGGTGTGTGCTTACAAAAGCAAAAAGTAATCTTACAAAAGGCAAAACAAATTACAAATAAATAAATGCTTAGAGAAAAAATAGCACATCTCTCTTCTAAGACACTCAGCTGGAGCGCAGCCCTCACAGCATGATTCGGTCTGGTGGGCATTAATCAAGATGTTTCCTATTCTTGTTTCTTCCCTTTTCCTTCTCTTGCTCCACCTCCCCCTACTTTTCCTTTCCCTCAGAGCAGATTGACAATAGCCATTTACTTTAACTTCCAGAAAAAAAAGTTTAATACAATGTAGGGAAATTACTGTGTTTCATTTGCAAATTCAGTCAGTTCTGTACCCAGGAAAAATAGATAATAATGATTGTGCGGCCAACAGATACTATTGACATATTGCAGTTAATCCGTTCTATCAATGTTTATCTATTCCCAACAAAAAGGAGAGACCGGAGAGCTACCTTTTTTTTCCCCTTTTTGAAGTTACATTTTGGTAACAAGTTTCTTGGGGTACAGTTTGCAAAGGACTTTGAGGGACTGCTCTGTGCCTAACTTACCGACTGTTTCTGAGATGACATTAGGTATACTGTCTACATGATGAGATTACCTTGTTGTTTATGTAATTTTCTTGCAGATGACTTAGGAATGCTTTGTGCATTTAATATTTAGGAGGGTCAGGACACTCCTGTCACAAAAAGAAGAGTTCAGAGGAGTCGAACTGGGATGGAGACAAGCATTGGAGAGTTGTGCTGCCTGGTCCTTTCTTCTGCTGAGATCACAGCTGGGGCAACTGATGGCTCCGAGAGGAGCCAAAACTGGGCCCCAACTCTTCCTGCCTTGGCAGCAGCAACAGACTTAACTGTGAAGTTGGTTATGGGTCAACTAAAGATGAATTATTAACTTGACTGTGAATGTTCTGGGCTTTCTTCTAAATCCCTAATGTCATGAAGGCCCCAGCAAAGACCTGATCCAAAGACCTGAAGTTTTAATTATAATGAAAAGTTATACATAAAGGCATATATAAAGTAAAATCCAAAACCAGAAGTGCTCTCCTGTAGTTAGGGGCTAGTTAACAAAATGTACAGTCTTTATTTTGATATAGTAATCTCCATTGTCTGGAGATCTCCCTTTTACTCCTACTCATCATGATACGCTTGAGGAGCATAAAATGCTCCTAGAAACATATATATTTAGTTCTATCTTAGAAAGATGCATCACTTAAAATAGAAGAAGTGAAAGAGCATAAATAGCCTAATAGAATTTACTGGACTGAGATACTGCTTCACTAGGACAACTGCTAAGCAAAGACTTACATATGAAATGAGAACTGAAGTCCTTTGAATTTGAATTTGTTTCAGTGATTTTGCTTTTATAACCTATAAAGGTTTTCCAGATCCATTTCAGATGTGATTGAAATCTCAGAGAAATACATTTAATAAAACCCGACAGAACTTTTATGATTCTCTTATCTGATGTGAAAAGACTTATTCCTGTTGAATCTTAGCCCTTTCTCAACCTTGAACCCACACACAAATTCTAGGCAAGCCAAACTCAACACTTTTTGCTGCTTTGGTCATTGTTGCACAAAAGAGGTGCCAAATCGTCCAGGAAATTCTACAGCTGAACAGTGAGGAAAGTCACAAAAACCTTTTAGATACCTTGTCATTAGCAAATTCAACTCTTGCAGAAATGTTTCAAACAGCTTCATTTTGGTCCGTGGGAAGCAATCATGTACACCCTCACCACAGCATGAATGATTTGTACACAAGATTCACATTTCTATTAGTACTAAAAGTCCACATGACCTGCCTCAAACATACAGAAATCAAAACCAGCATACTTCACAGCTTCAGCCTCAAGAGTAGATGACAATATTATTTATGTAAACAGAGAAATGTTTGAAATAAGTTATTTAGATGCTTCTCTGCCATTCAGGACACAAGACAGGTGATGTTAGAGTGCCTAAAGATTTTTTTCTCTTTCCTTTTAGACCATTCCTCTTTTAGACTTACAAAATAAAAAATAAAAAAAAATAATCCCAGGAGAATATTGTATCTGTGTGATTTTTTCCACAGTATTGATAATTACTATATTTCATATGCCCTTTTAATTACATAATGCCTGAGATTAAAATTCAACAGCCTCTCTCAAAGAGAAAGTACTTTAATATCTGGAGTGCTGCTCCTGTAAATTGGCATCTGAAAGACAGGCTAAAAAAGGGACATAAATACTAACATTCCCAGCCCTCCTAACTGACTGCAATGCCAATGAGCTGCACCGACTCTTTACACAGACCTCCCACACTCTTGATAGGATGTTTTCTAGCAGAGTGATCCACAAATATTATCATTCAATGACAATACAGTTTCATCAAGGTACGTCTCAATCCACAGGATACAAGCCCCACACAACAGACGGAAAATTTGGCGCAGTGATGCGCACACTGCGTGTGTTACTTACTGGTTATTGCAGTGGTCATACCGAGTCCCGTATGGCGCTATATTAACGAATGGCATGCAAGCACCTTCTGTTGAAACATCTGTGACAGGGAAATTTCAGGCATTTTTCCAGATATTTTTTGTGCTCTGGACCAAATTTTCATTAGGGCTATAAAACCTGGCAGGCAGCATTGTTGTGTATGATTTTTTAATAAACTGGGACATGCCTTTGTTAGAGGAGTGAAGAAAAGGGCTCTTTAGAGACTTCTTCCTATTACAAAAAGTTCAGAAAACATATGACAGCTCACCAAACAGCCTCCTAACTTTTTTTTTCCTCTCTCCTCCAAGTATAAGATTTTCTGCTTCTTTAGATGTATACAGGAATTTACAGGTTTTGAAATGAAACCAAAAATGTAGATTTTTTTTTTTTCATCTCTCAGATTAAATGATTCCAACAGTGGCATTACTGGATAATGTGTTCAAAGAGAGAGCACGCAGCTAACATAGACTTTTAGCATCTTTTTGATGCCTGCTGCCAGGAATCTCACAAAGAATTTTCACTTTCTTAACAGACAAGGTCCCTCAGTAAAAAGAAGAAAGGAAAGCAAATGGGCATGTGCAGATTTGATCTCGTACATAATGCAAACCTAGCGCACAGTGTTATTCTTTTTTTGTTTCAGAAACACCACATCACACGCTCCGCATTCTTTGCCTCCCTGTAACACAACAGCCACCGTTTTGCAATTCTCCCTGCCATGCTATGAACACTAATGTAGAACAAACATGCTTGGCACTAAATATGTACATTATCATTATGTAAATAGATATGTTATCATTATAGCAAAATGATGATGTTCTTTGTTAAGTCTATATTCCCTTTCCAAGAATATTATACAGTTTGAAGTACAATTTCCATTATGCCACTGGGGCTAGAAAAACACTTCAGTTCAACAATAATTATTATACTGTATATAACAAAATGTTTACCATGGATAAAGATGATGTGCAATCCTAAATCTTTTCAGACAAACAAACAAATGCATTTTCACATGGTAGAGTTCAGCCTTTGCAACCAACAGAAGCAGTTTCAGATTAATATCCATTCCCACATCCAAACTGAGCATCATGTTATGACATTTCAGACTGACAACACCACAAGCTGCAATAATAGCATTTTAAATTGTATGAGGCAAATGATCTACTGTTAGAAGAAGAAGACGATTACATATCTGAGCCTTAAATGAACTAGAAATGACTGCATGTCACAGGCTGTTTGGCAATGTAACAGTGTTTGCATAAAATCCATTGCATAGGCATAGGTAAGTATATCAGCACTGCAAAACTGAAATCCTTGGACTTTTTTGTAATTCTTAAAGTTGCTGTGGCAAAATGGCGAGGCAAGGCTGGTTCCTAATCAAGCAGCTTTAAACATACCAAGTACAAACCTGTCTGCCTCGTGCAATTACCTCTAAACTCTAGATATGGATGTCCTCTAAGACAAAGAAAAAAAAAGGTTGACATACATAAAATCTGATTAAAGTGTTAATTTTTCCACAGCTTCTTTTGAGGTAAGCAAATGTAAATACTTGTCTCTCATTTGCTCTGAAAAAGTGGATTAATCCTTTAGAAGTATGCAAATGGGTTCAAAATGTCTCCAGTTTGTTCTTCTGTTTTCCTTTGAATGCTGCTTTGAACTGAAAAATCAATTTCCAGAAAAGGACGATATACCAATTATAATGAAAAAATAAACAAAATGAATTTATAAACTATAATATACACAGTGGCTGGTTTCTCACTGTTCTGCTGCCCACTTCTATCGTGTACCACATTCCAATTCTGAAAAATATTATATTAGAGTTAAACAAACTATGCATATGAATCACATCATCAGCTCTTCTGGGAATTTCTCCCTGAGAGAATAAAAATAAAGAAGTGGGCTAGCCTTTGAGCACTCTCACAGAGGACGGGCATGGCTATTCCTCCTTTCCCTCACCACTTATTAGATATTTATTTTGCAACTTCAGGCAAACACTGTACAAGCATAGCAAACAATATGCCACCTTTCTCTGGTATTTATATTTCCATGTTACTATTTAGTCAGAGTGCATCAAGTCCTATAATACATTTATGCTCACTGCATGTATATGCAAAAGTAAAGGCAGAACCAGCCCCCATCCTCACCAGCCCGCTGGCCCCAGCTCACACCCAGGTCTCTGCCTGCAAAACCACCCTGGCGGAAGCAGCAGCAGGGGAGAGCTGCCCAAGTCCCTTTAACCAATAGTTTTATTTTGGATTGATCAGACTCTGGATAAGCCCAGTCACTTATTGAATCTCTTTAGACTTTTGGCCTCCACAGCATACTGAGTTGCAAAATGAGGTTGTGTCCTATACAGAGAAATGTTTCATTTTTAAAAAAATATGCTACTTGATAAAACCACTCGGTTCACCTCATTCTTCTATTTTGAGAAACAGTGAACAATTCTTCCTATTTACATTTTCTGAAACATTCATGACTTCAGGTACCTCTCATATCCTTAGCAAGTTGTCTCCTTTTTAATCTGAAGAGTCTCAGGCTGCTTAATGTCTTTGCATATGGAAACCACACCATACCTGCGGCAATCTTTGTAACTCTTATCTTTACCTTTACTAGCTCTACTACAACTTCTGCATGAAGTATTCAAGATGTAATGTACGACTGATTTAAGTGATATCATAATGATATTTTCAGTCATCTTCCACCATGCTACGTAAAAGCAGCATAACAGAAATCTCTATTTCACAGGGGCAATCGCAGATTTAGAACTGCAGTTAACTGACTGGGTGGAATTGCTGGTCAAATGGAAACAAGCAACCCAAAAGAAAAATTTCATTCCAAGTCAATGAAAAGCAAACAACTAAAACCTATTTTTTTCGCAAAGTAAACAAACTAGTTCTAAAAACATTGCTCTTTTCTAGATGCAAGATTAAAACTTTTCTTATTTTCAGGACCTCAGTAATTAAAATAAAATACTTTCACTTTGAAAGTTACAACATGAAATATTTGTGCTTCTGAAGTTTTTTTTTAAATGGTATTTTCAGACATATTTTTTAATCTAAAAAATATCTGCTTTGCTCTAACACCACTACTTTCAAATAATAGATGGGAAATTGAGGCAAAGGGGTATAATAACATTCCCAAGGTGACATAAAAAGTCTGTACTAGAAGAAAGAATTGAACATAAAGTCCCAATCTCCCAGTTGCATATTGCAACTATAGGACATATATGAGCCCCAGAGAGCTTATATTCTGGAATTTAAGGCATCTGGGATGAATCACAAAAAGAAAGAGCAGAAAAAGCAACAGGATACAAGAAGGAATCAAAGTAGAGCAGTACTATCCTTAGGTTTTCCTCTCTATTCCATTCACCATTACCAATATATTTGTTATGGTTGTGATATAACTGTCTGAGAAATCCATCTGGCAGACTTCTCAAACATCTACCACAAAGAATCTGTGTCCTTGAAGCCAGTATTATGCCACTGACTTGCTGTTTGAGCTCACAGAATCACAGAATCGTTGAGGCTGGAAGGGACCTCTGGAGATCATCTAGGCCAACCCCCTTGCTCAAGCAGGGTCACCTAGAGCTCATTGCATAGGATCACATCCGGGCAGGTTTTGAATATCTTCAGAGAAGGAGACTCCACAACCTCTCTGGACAAACTGCTCCAGTGCTCAGTCACTCTCACAGGAAAGAAGTTCTTCCTCATATTCAGGCAGAACTTCCTGTGTTTCCGTTTTTGTCCATTGCCTGTTGTCCTGTAGCTGGTCGCCACTGTAAAGAGTCCATCCCCATCCCCTTGACTACCTTCCCTTAAGGTATTTGTAGACATTGACAAGATCCCCTCTCCATCTTCTCTTCTCCAGGCTAAACAGGTCCAGTTCTTGCAGCCTTTCCTCATAGGGCAGATGCTCCAGTCCTTAAAGGTAAAACATGGACATTGCTGAAATCATCTAACACAATATCACCCTCTAGGGTGATACCTTCTTTCCAGTATAAAGAATGAACAGAGGAATTACCATGATGAACCCTAAGAAAACTAAAGCAGGCGTAAGGAAGGGATCAGTTATACAGACTTCTGCTGTAAGATGGAAAGAACATGCCAGGTTTGCCACTTGTCATCTCTCCCAAGTACAAAATGTGACAGTCATAAGAACTTGCCATCCAAAGTTCATATAGGTACATGCATCTTGTGGTCCTAATTTAACAAAGGCATAATGCATTCCAAGCCAAGTCAAAGCTGAACGAGCTACAAGCCAAAGCTCTTAACTGTTGGAGTGATTAATCACTGGAAAATATGTCTGTGCAACAAGAAGACACTCTCATCATTTCAAGGCTTTAAACATTATGGACTTGGTACTATTGTTTCTCTAACTGATGGTATTTCCCCAAGTGTTATGACTAGCAAAGGCATCTCTCTTCTTTTCAGTTCTCAAGTAGTTCCAGAAGTCACTGGAAGAACATATCTAATGGACTGACAAGATTTTGCAGCTGAGAAATCAGTCACTTCACAGTAGGAAAGAGGAACATGGTGGGTTTCTTTCTGCTCTTCATTGGACCTTACATCGCCCTTGGCTACATGCCCTGAAACTAGCAGGAGCTACTGTGAAGCTGACTTTCCAAAAGTTGGTTCAGCATCAGAGAGAAGGATTGTCATGTAGGGGCTACTGGTCTTGGAAGATCAGATGTCTGATTTTAGTAGAGGCAGTTTCTCACCCAGTTAGACTTTAGTGAAGTCTTCTTGTAGTGTAAAACCTTCTTTGGGGTCAGATGTTAAAATTCCTTTCTGAACTGCAGATCCAATCTTGTAATAAATTCTGGGAGAGTAAGTCTGGATACTTACATGCAACCCTATGGGAAAGGTTTGCCAGAATAGATGGAATTATTGGTTCAGAGTTTTTATTTGACTCATTATTAATACATGATTTTTTTCAACAATGTTTATTCAACTTAACACTTCTTAACATCACTTAACACCAAGAATAGAACCTGATCATGTAAGATCCTCCCCACTATGTTAAAAAGTCATGAAGAAGACTCCTAAAGTACCCTTTAGATTATGAAGGAATTTACAGAACGTTCTGTATGTCCTTCAGGTCGTTTCCTGATATCCTAAAGTTTTTTTTTTTTTTTTTTTTTTTTTGGGGGGGGGGCGGAGGGGTTGCTTAAAGATGAGCATGTGTTACAGATGCTTATTTAAAAAGAAACTGAGCTCAGTAAACTGACATAGCTTTTATTGTATAAACCTTGGAAAAAAGCCCTCAAATTTATAATCAGTTTGGTGAATTGCTCTCCCAGGACTGCAGTCTTTGGAGGAGAAGAAAGGTAACTATAAATCCACAGGACCACATTCACCTTGGCTAAAATTGACATGTGACTTGGCTCGTCTGTGTTCAAGTGAGATTCACATTTCCTAAATTGTACTGCAACTCTCTGAGTTTAAGGGCAGGAGCAAAGCAATTAGAGACCACTTATACAGAAATATCCCTTCATTTTCTCAGAGCACTAGCTTTATGAACAAGCTTAATAATGCACATTTTGAAGCTCTTTGGTCCGTGGTTGTTTGCTCTGCTTAGTACTGCTTCAGCATATGTGACTGTTTGGAGATTCCGAGGTGACATGGTCAGTTTGAT
Organism: Rhea pennata; assembly: GCF_028389875.1. Lineage (NCBI taxonomy): Eukaryota > Metazoa > Chordata > Aves > Rheiformes > Rheidae > Rhea > Rhea pennata. The sequence goes on along the minus strand of NC_084664.1, from coordinate 142,508,927 downwards.
GAAGTATACATAAGCTTTTGGCACTGCATATCTGCAATATCATGGACAGTCAAGGAGGCGCCTGTTATAAAAATACACAGTGAAACACAACTGGAGGACTGCTCTTTCTCAAAGGCTAACGTAATGCATTCCTTCTGTTTAGGCTCATTTTCCAGCCTTTCACATTCTTTGTGAACAAGAGTTATAAAACAAGCCTGATGCAGGCCAATTATTTTTACTTTGAAGGCCATTAATCAAGATTGACTAAGAAAATGAAGACAGCTAAGCAAAATTTCATATGTGACTAGAGTGAGATTAAAATAAAACCAGATGGGGATGGACAGACACGTTAAGCTGCTTTCTCTCCCCCTTCCCTCCCCCTTTTTCTTTTTTTGACTCATGTAATAAATGTCTTTTACAAATTACAGCACTCTTATTTTCTTACAGTAAATCAAATTGGGTCATAATGTACAAGTGGTCTCATTGCTGAAATGTCAAAAATAGAACCTGCCTTGTTCTTTCAGAGTAATTCCTCAAATCCAAACCAGCAGTGTGGCCTGACAGTCTATAAACCATCTACCTGGATGCAGATCTCTTTTAAGGTAACTGTCTGTTGCTGATAGATGTATTTCTGAAGCTCCCAACACAGGCCATTCATTGGGATCTGTAACATACAGTCATTCTCAGGAGTCTGTCTGAATTTGCAGGTTTTATATATATTGTATTTCTACTGAATTTTACAGAATTTCTAGAGCTAGGAATTTTTCTAAACACCATTTAACTGAGTCAAAGTCAACCAGCAGACCTATAAAAATTCTGGAAAAGTTTGCATTGTTTTCATAACATTCCTAGTTTTCACTGGTTAGATGAAAAATACACAAACTGTGGAGCTTATTTTGAGCTCTCAGGACACACCAAGGAAATGAAGACCTGGAAGGATGGAGAAAGATACAGAATGATAGTCATACATCAAGGGGACTTTTGAAAAAGTGACTTACAGATTCTCTTAATTAAGAACTTGAAATAGTCGTGTATATATATTACTATCCTTTTACAAAAAGAAAAACTGTTAGTTTAAATGAAAAGTCTTCTAAATGTGTTCTAAACTCATAGATTAAAAAAATGTTTCAGTTGACAGACCCTTTCCTGCATCAATTCCACTTCACTAGTTCATTTAAACTCATGACTTTCTTCTACTCACGGCTTATAAAACTGTAGAAATAGGCCTGGAAGGCATCTCAAAGGATCATTTACCCCATCCCCTCCACCAAGTCGGGATCAGCTGTTCCTAAATTATTCTTGACAGATGTTTGTCCAACCTGTTTATCAACCCTTGTGTGGCGGAGTTTGTATAGCCTTCTTAGCCAATCAGTTTGTTACTATCAGAGAAAACATTTCCTACCATCTACCCTTAATCTCCTTTCCTGAAAGTTAAGCCCACTACTTCTTTTGGATATTGACAACAGTTTATTATTTTTCTCTTTGCAGCTACCTTTTAAACATTTGAAGACTTATCATATTTCCCTTCAGTTTGCCTCTCTCTAGACTAAACAACCTCACTGCTTTCAGTCTTCTCTCAGAGGTCTTGTTTTCCATACCCTTGATCATTCTTGCTCCTCTCTTTGGACTCTTTCCAACTGATTTGCATCTTTCTTGAAATACAGTGCCCAAAACTGGACACAGTTTCTTAGCTGTGGTGAGAGAGCAGGAGGACTATTTCATGTTTCTTACATATGCCAGTACTGTTTATATATCCTAGTATGATGTTTGGGATTTTGGCAACAACCTGACCTTCCTGACTCATGTTCATTTTATGTTTGCTCTGACCCCCAGCTCCTTTTTTGAAAAATGGCTGCTTTGCCCCTCATTCCCTATTTTGCAGCTGCCATCTCAACCCTGAGATACTGCCCTGTCCTCTTCTTCATTGAGTTGCACCCTATTCACTGTAGACCATTTCCCCAGTTTGTCAAGATCATTCTGAATTCTAATATTCCAAAGCCTTTGCAGTCCCTTCTGGCTTAGTATGATCCACAGGTTTAATATTTTATCATCTAAGCTGTTAATTAAACTAATTAATAGCACCAGCCCCAAGACAGAACGGGGAGAATCTATCCTTCCGGTCTGACAGTGAATCAGTGATAAACACCTTTTTCTGCAGTTTCCCCAGCAGTTATATTCTAGCAACGTATCCCTCACTTTTTCTGTAAGAATATCATGTGAAACAATGTCATAACCTTACTAAAGTCAGGATGTATGAGACCTACTTCTTTGCTTTATCCAGAAGGCCTATTAACCCATTACAGAAGTAAATTAAGGTTATCTGGCATGTTTTGTTTTCTTTCATTCTGTTATTTATTACTCTGCTCTCTCATAGGTTCTAACAGAAGACTCAGATATTTGTATTTTTTTCTGCAGTAGAAGGGAATCTGACTAGCTTGTAATTATGAGTCCACTTTTCTTGGTCTTTTTTTAAAGGTGACAGTGATTTATTATAAAATACTGATGGAGCATTTTATTTATTTTTTTAAGGTAATGCTGAACTTTATACTTTTAGGAATAGCAGAATATTTCAAAATAACAGCAAGCCTTCTCCTTGTGGCCTTGAAGACTATATCCCACTTGTATTATTTCTTTTTATATTAAGACATAGTTCTTTATTCCTCAGGTCTCTTGTCACAGTTTATTTGTTTACCACTTTCCTCATGATACTTGTTCCATCCTAGCCTATTTTCTCCTTCAGTTCTCTCTTGCTGTCCCTTTTCAGACTCTTCTAAGTGGAACAGCAGTTCAGCAACATTCAAATGCAACTTCAGCTTTTGAACCCAAGGTATTCGAGGTGCTTTGGTAAAAAAAGGTTAAATCACCCCATTCCTGCTTTTCACTTTCAAATATCTGTATGAACACTAGATCACACAGTTGTCTCTGAGGGGAAAAATACTTAGGAGCTGTGCACTCTACCTTGTCTTTTCTCAGATCAAAGAGATTGAGTGCTGCTGATAGCAGCTTTCAAGGGAAGTTACTTGTGGGGAAATTCAGTAGCTCTCTTCCTGGATGCTTGTTTATCTCAGTCACATTCTCTTGCCTTAATTTCGCTCAACATATTCCTAGATCAAACTTCCATTGTCTGTTGCCCTAAGTGATGCCTTTACTCATTTCCCATGCTTGACTTGGAGAGAAATAAAAATGCAGAGGTATTGTTATTATTACAACATACAACATGTATGAAGCAAAATCCAGAGACATCTTCTGACCTCCACAAAGCCACAGTGTTTCGGACAGATAGTGTTTTTGTGGCACTGGATTTTAGATGGGTCTCACCATTATTAATTCAAGCAAGTAAAATAATATTTGAAAGTTAGAAGCTGAATTACTAGTTAAAGTAGTAGTAGTTACTAGTTAAAGTAGTTAGAAGCTTAATTACTAGTTAAATCATAGAATCATAGAATCAGTAAGGTTGGAAGGGACCTCTGGAGATCACCTAGGCCAACCTCCCTGCTCAGCAGGGTCACCTAGAGCATGTTAGACAGGGTTGCGTCCAGGTGGGCCTTGAAGATCTCCAGAGAAGGAGATTCCACAACCTCTCTGGGCAACCTGTGCCAGCGCTCCGTCACTCTCACAGTCGAGAAATTCCCCCTCACGTTCAGGCAGAACTTCCTGTGCTTCAATTTCTGCCCATTGCCTCTTGTCCGGTCACACGAGGCAACTGAAAAGAGTTTGTCCCCATCCCCCTAACCCCTTCCCTTCAGGGACTTGTACGCATTGATCAGATCCCCCCTCAGTCTTCTCTTCCCCAGGCTGAAGAGGCCCAGCTCTCGCAGCCGTTCCTCATGGGGCAGATGCTCCAGACCTCTGATCATCTTTGTAGCCTTACGTTGGACTCTCTGCAGTAGCTCCATGTTTGTCTTGTACTGGGGAGCCCAGAACTGGACACAGTGCTCGAGATGAGGCCTCCCCAGGGCTGAGGAGAGGGGCAGAATCACCTCCCTCAGCCTGCTGGCAACACTCTTCCTAATGTACCCCAGGAGATCATTGGCCTTCCTGGCCACAAGGGCACATTGCTGGCTCATGGTCAATCTGTCATGCACCAGCACTCCCTGGTCCTTCTCTGCAGAGCTGCTCTCCAGAAGGTCAGCCCCCAGCTTGTCCTGGTGCCTAGGGTTATTTCTCCCTAGGTGCAGGACTTGGCACTTGCCCCTGTTGAACCTCAGGAGGTTCCTCTCTGTCCAGCTCTCCAGCCTGGCCAGGTCTCTCTGATTGGCAGCACAGCCCTCAGGTGTGTCAGCCACTCCTTCCAGCTTGGTATCATCAGCAAACCTGCTGAGGAGGCACTCTGTCCCCTCATCCAGGTCACTGATGAAAAAGGTGAACAGGATGGGACCCAGTACTGAGCCCTGGGGGACGCCACTAGCCACAGGCCTCCGACTAGACTCCACACCACTGGTGACGACCCTCTGAGCTCTGCCTTTCAGCCAGTTCTCAATCCGCCTCACTGTCCACTCGTCTAACCCACACTTCCTGAGCTTCTCTAGGAGGATGTTATGGGAGACAGTGTCAAAAGCCTTGCTGAAGTCAAGGTACACAACGTCCACTGCTCTCCCCTCATCTATCCAGCCAGTCATTCCATCATAGAAGGCTAACAGGTTGGTTAAGCAGATGTCTCCATTCATTTCAGGCTATTTTGACCTAATAAACTTCCTCCTCACATTTTAGAACCTGTGCTCAGAACCTCATCATATCCTTTTTATGCAGGGTATTCTGAGAAGCTGAGACTTTCCTAAAACCATAACCGTCTGAGATATCTGAACCCACTACAAGGGAAAAAGTGAAGTCTTCCAGTTCTCCGTTTGGCTTATCTCTCTACAAAGCCATGAGCCGATTTTCCAGCTACACTAATTGCCCACCTTCTTCGGAATCTTTTCTCCCCAGCCCTTCATTTCACTTTTTCCTGATGCTGCCAGCCACAAACTATCTTTACTTAAAAATATCTTCATAAATTAAGTTGCACATGCAACCTTCTGATGAAGGAAGATGTTTATTATTTTTGTAAATAGCATCTGTGTGGAGTTGGTAAAATGTTCATTTCTTAGAATGTCCACATATTACCATGGAAAGCTGCAAGTATTCTTCGAAAAAAAGTCTTATTAATGCAGTCTACTTGTTATTCTGGTCTGTTACATATTCTGGTTAATGGAAGTCCAGCAGATATTTTCTGTGGAAAATTTTTGTCCTTAGTTCTGTGGGATTAGCCCACCAACTGAAAAGAGCAATGATCGCTTTAATGCTGTCACAGTACGTTACTGCATTTGGGATATCTGTGCATGACAAGCTTCATCTTCCAGATGGGTTTGTTCAGCACCAGGCAATGTCCAGCCCAGCTATCTCAGGATCTGGCTGTCAGATACCCCCTCAGAAAAGCAGAAAGATTTGTCTGTTTTCTTATGCTACTCTCTCATGGGAGAGAGTTCAGCATCTCTCCCTCATTGCAGCACCTGGCTCATGTTATCAAAGCACTGCACAGAAGGTGTGTGGCCAAGCACTGCTCTTTGGTGGTCTTCGGCTTTCCAGGTGCCCTCTCGAACTCAAAACCTGCACTCTAGACAGTAACACCTGCCTGCAAACCCTGTGTACTGCTCTGCTTCTCTGCTCAGGTGTTTCCTTTGTCACATGCACCAGTAATCATGTGCAGATGGGCTGAGTTCCTGTTCCCAGTTCACAGCTCCAATGAATACCTTAGAGAGGAAAGACTTAATCCAGATGGGATTTAACCTGAAGCATTGCACAGGCTGTCCGCTGAAACTTATCATCCGCTAGCACAGAGTGCAAAATCCTTTTCACAATCTGTAGTGAGAGGCCTTGGCATTTCAACACAGTGGTAAGTGGCTAAAATATCATCTGTGTGCGTTAATATTCACTGATGTTTCATGTCAGTCAGAATGCTCAGAGCCTCGATCCTGCTCTTGCATGGTTATGGTTAAAGAGATTCTCCAGTCTATTTCACTAGACACATTTTATAGCTTAAGCAGTGCAGCTCACTGAGGTGTTTCGGCCAACGTTAATGAACTGGAATTTATGGCAAAGGTTGAAAGAGAGAATAACAAAGCAAGTAATTTGCTCTAAGAAGCATGGAGTTTGTGGTCTCTCTCCATTTGCAGAGGGAAAGATGGGGTGGGGGTGAGAGGGATCTAACGAGTAATGCATAAATGTCCCAAGACTTGAGATTGGTTAAAAGTGCTCCTTTCAACTTCTTGTGTGACCTTGGGCAAGCCACTTCATTATCTATGTCTCAATTTCTTAGTGAGCAGCTGTAGATTAAGATCAAGCACTGTGGCAATGAACAGTATAGAAAATACTGACGTGAAAAAAGATTTCAAGAGGAAGTTGGGAAATTATTTACTGTAAGTTTGGAAGTAGACAGAACATAAGTGTGTATATAATCCGAAAGGCTTTATATCAAATTGTGAAGGGTTTTAAAGGCCTTCTACTTGGTCTAGAATATGACTTGTTTAGCATATTCAGAAAGCCAAAGAAACTTTCAAATCATAATATTATGAGTTGCTACTTACTCCTCGATGGATGTTAAAGCACTAAGATGGATTTTCAACAGCATTCAGGTTAGTCTGCTTTGCTAGAAATCTCTGAACATGTCCTGCTCTGCTTCCCCTGCACTGTCTCCATACATCTTCCAGGAAATTGTTGTGCATCCTCTCTGGGCAAATCCTGCCCTCACCAATGAAATGGACCCCATTTCCTGTGGTCTCACCTGCTCCAAAGGCCACAGAATAGCTATGCCTTAGCCCATACTTCCAGCATATTTTTGCTGGCAGAGCAAGTAAGATGGACCATGTGCTAGGGGACACATCTAGTAGCCGTACATCCTACATTCAGTTTCCACTCAGAAATCCGATCAGTGGTACTTTCAGCACGTGCAGTATGATTACACCACAGGGTTTTGGTGCAATCATATTGCACCACACTTTTCCTTTGTATATTTGAATAGCATTGTATTTACTCCCATTTAAGGCTGCCTGAACTCTTCAGATACCCGATAAGGTGATATCTGTGCTCCTGAAGCACGTTTCCATGGCCTCCCTTATTGAAAAAAGGTACAAAGATCTCTGTTTGCTCCAGAATAGAGATATATTTGCTTCTGAAACTCTTTTAGTCCTTAAGTCTTATCTTGACTCCTTGCTTTGTGTCAAATATGTATTTTAGCCTAAACAGACATTTGCTGACATTAGTTCCTTACTTTTACTCTTGGAATATCTTCAGAAAGATAGTGATTTATGATTGTGATTATTATTATTTACCTCAGATGTCAATGATGAGATGCATTTTTATTCTTAGTATAAGGACTAATAACAAAAAGCTTATTTCAGAAATATTCAAAACTGAAGTATTTTTCAATCAGTAATCATTTGGCATTAAGTCTGAGGGAATTAGTTTTGTCCTTTGCTGGAGGGAAGTATTCTGGAAAAAAGAGGTTCTTATCTCTTGTGGAGAGGTAACAGTTCACTTTAGGACAGAAAATAAAAAGGTCATGGAATTTTATAAATATTTGCTTTTTTTCCCCTTGGGCTGCCCTTACTTTGCCTATGGCATCATTCCTAGAATATCCAGACTGCATGCAGAGCTGAAGTGTAATTTTCTGTCATCTCACACAAAATAATATATGCATTTGTAGTCCTAGTTAGGAAGGGAATGTTCAGATCCTTGTTTGGCTTCTTTAAATGCTTTTGCTGTAGGACCTGTCATACCAGGGAAACCCAATTGGGAATGCCTTATGTGTTGTACCAAACATTGATCCCATCCTAAATTCACTATTTCCACTAACTACACATACAGGTGAGCACACTCAAACACGAAAACTTAGAGCTCACGTCTCAAATCTTTATGCATATATATTTCACTAGTCATCCAAATGTCTCTGAGTCATGAGCACAAGTGCACAGCGTTGTACATAATCAGCTCTACACACTAGAAAACATGATGAGGATGGAACTGTCTGCCTCTTGCTTTCTCCAACATTATATCCCTCATTTTTACTGAATCTAAGGTCTTCTCCTATATATATTTGTGGGGGTTAATGTATAGCCAACATGAAAAAAATGTTTTATCTGAAAGCCAAATACCTGCTAGAAAAAATGGCAGAATTTTCAATTTGGTAGAGTATGTAGCTTGTATGAATCAGTTACCACCAGTCTGATTGAGGCATGCTAACTTCTCTAACCAAAGCACAGAAGAGAGCAATGTGATCAGCATTAATATCTGGCAGCCTGTGGTTCCTCAGCCTCAATAACGAAGTGAAACACTGCTTTTAGCTCTACTGACTGGGAGAAAACCGCTACCCCAGCCTGGAGTAAGGTGTGAACTCATGCCCCTGAGTGTACAGTACAGTATTTAAGGCATCTCGCTAACACCCTATCCACACTGTAAGAATATAAATATCAGTCTGAGGAAACAACACTCATGAATTAATTCCTTTTCACATGCCTTGCCGCTCTAATAGAACTTTTGCTCTCTTGGACTGTTTCTGAGTAAGAAATTAACCTCTGAGATTAAAGTGAGAAAGTCAACTGCATATGGATATATCAAAAGAAGAATGGGAAAAGCGTTCTTTCTTCCAGACAAGCATCTGGAAAAAATCAAATTCACCCCTGCATAGATTCTTCCAAAATAAGTTTCTTAAAGTTTTTATTGGACACCTGAGAAATGTCTCACAATCAGGTTTTTCACCTGGTGGAAAATGCTGGAGGTGTCAGTTGTAGAATAACCTTCAAATCTATTACAGCTACTTATTTTCTTTTTCTGTGGGCCAGTAGTAGATTGATGTTTCTAGAAGCCTCTTCTGTTTGCTAGAAGTCTCATCCTGTTCTCTGCTTTGTGGGCCCACGTTTTCATCTGCTGCTCTCTGCAGGCTTGACAGTAGGTAAGCCCTCTGTGAGGCTGCAGTTTTGGATCATATGGATAACTGAGCAGACCAGGCATCTGTGTTCATTATCCTGTGCTTGAGTAGGTCATCAGACACTATAGTGCTCCATAGCATACACTGCTGCCTATGAATTTCTGCATGGAGCTATAGTTGTCAGGATTTTAAATTATTGTGCATGAGAAATTACTGTGAAGCCAGTAGAAGCTACTCTTCCATTTGCTTCAGATCTGCAGAGCTTAAGTGTGCTGGCCTTACCTCAGAAATTTGCCCCCAGCCATTCCTATCTTGGGTGAGAAAATCAGTACAAAAATCTTCATCAGCTGTATTTATTCTCCATCAACCTCAGTGCACTTCCCTTTAGCATACTCTGTTCAAATCAGAAAGTTTTTCATGAATATTGGTGCATTTTATGCTAGGTTTTGTAGTTAAGTTATAAGTTATATAACTTATATAACTTATTTTTTTTATTTTATAATTTGACTGAGACACTTGAGGTTAGAAGTAAAGAACAGTATACACTTGGCAGCCTCTGTTCCCACTAGAGCAAAAGTGAATTTCACCGACCGCAGTGAAGACACAGCTACACCACGAACGAATTCCTTTGAACATCTCACTCCAGCTGTCTTATCTTGAGGTGAATGTTATTCCCCTTAAAGAATATGCTTGAGGGGACTAAGCAATATATATGTAGATTATCTACTGTGACATCTAAGATGAATGCATAGCAGGCACTTAAACTGAAATTCAAGAAAGCCTTGAATGAGTTAGACCAATTAATTTGAGGTCTGCCACACCAGTTAGCCTATGACCCCATAAACACTGAGAGAGAGGCAGACCCAACATTAAGTTAAATACTCATAATGGAAGTCTTACTATTTCCACTGATTCTAGAGGGAACGAAGATCTGTCAGTCTAGGAGAGCAAGAAATCCAAATCAATCATTGTCCTCTAGAACAGAGACATTAAAGTAGGTAATTCAGAAAGATCCCTTCCTCAGTTAAAAAGAAAGTATGTGGACTAGATTCTTACCTCCTTTACACTCTTGGCAGACATAGTAAGTTCCATGAGATTTTGCAGCTATAATAGAGAGGAATTTAAACCATTAAACCATAATGCCCACATCTGCATCCTTCCCTTCTGCTATCTCCTTCTACTTATCTCTACATTCTGCTTTGAGATGCTTTAAATATATATACATGAAAATTATTTGAGGATTGTTCTATTCACCTAATTAATTTTAGCTTTGCAAATTAAAAAATGAACATAAAAAACTTACAAATTCCTGTTTGTACCAGGAAAGCACTTCTGCTTTCCTATACATTTCCATTAAAGATTTTTGTTTTTCTCTTTGTTGTTGTTTAGGCTATTTTTTTTTTTCAGGAGAGCATGTCCTACAAACAAATTGGTACACTAGACCTAAGCAGATCGGAAAGTAACCATTTAAGGGGAAATGTTTGCCTTATACATATTCAATGACAAACCAAAGTGTTCCTGTATAACAGTTACATGATACATATTTCAATGAATTATTACAGAGAAAATTATGTAGAGGATCTGAATGACACTAAAAATATTTTTCTGATGCATGGATGGATGTCCTGGTCTGGAGAAGAGAACAGTAGTGATTTTGCTGAGTAATAGTGTAGCTCCATATCTTCCCATCTTCTCACAAGGACTTGTAGAGCTTCAAAGATACAGGAGGCTGAGCACAGGCTGTGTGGTGCTCCTCATTCACTGCTATCTGTATTTCTTCCCCTTCCTTTCACCCCACAGTAAGTGTCTGCATCCTCATGCCCCCATTGCCTCCACTACTAGGCCTTCTCTTCATGTTTGGTGGCATGCGTATCATCCCTTCCTTTCATGTGTCCCCAGCCCTCCCTACTTTTGTTATTATTTTTCTGAGTTAAGTTGTCTGTATGTCAACACACACTGAAATAAGGATGATGCAGATATGATATCGACTACAGGAGAACAATCTAAGCTGAATGCAGGATGTTGCAGCTGATAATACTTAAAAAATCATTATAAAGCCATGTCTCTCTCAATTACATGCCTTCCATGATCCATTCCAGTTTCATATTCTTCTGATATGGTAGGAAGTAGACAAGTTTTAAGGTTTGACATTTTCAAATATTTTTAATCCAAATCCATGACACAGATATTGCGTTCTGCCAGTCCCTCTCCATTATTCAACATTAGTTAGAGAGATAGAAGTTGTTAACTTAAATGGGTGCAGAGTAGGATATTTAAAGATTGACGTATAAAGATGTTGCTCATGAAAGCGTGCACAAGGCCTTGACAAAATCATACAACCTGTTTTCTCCAGGCAGTTTAAATATTTTTCAGTTTAGCCAATGACTAGACTTATCCACTATTTTATTCATGAAAACAGTGTCAAAATGAGAAATAAGGGCATTCTGCTTTCTTCCCTTAATTTGAAATATCATCTTCAGTTGCAAATGAAACAGTTTAAAAAACTTTCTATCCCTCCAAACCATTTTTTTTTTATGTTGAGACATTTAATCCCCCCTCCCCTTTTCAAACTGTGATTTTTTAGACAAGTGAAGTTTTTTCCAAATGCCCTCAACTCCCATGAAATAGTTCCAAGGCATCCTCTCCAGTTATGTCAATCAGTTTCAGGCAGCCTGTAAAGAGACATGACATTTCATAACAATGACATACCAGCCTGGGAAATGAAAGGTGGGAAAGAAGCAGTTTTCCGAAAATAATCTCATTCATCTACACAAATCCACATTATATAAAAAATGTTACCTTTCTTCAACTTAACATGGTTAACTGCAAAAAATATTAAAAACTGAATTGAAAATTGAAGGGCTTGCTACCTGGGAAAAGATTCAGGTTTCACAAGTAATGAGTGGGAAGAAAAAAATGTCTGATTTCTCTGCTACTCATGGGTATTTTGATTGAATTTAACACATCTCAAGCTGCCAAAAGCCAATGCTACTCATATGAAGCAGCACTGCTTCTCCAATTAAAAAGTGGAAGTGCAGCTGCTTCCAGGGAAGTGGAAAGGAAAGTTGGCTTGAGTGGCAGCAAAAGAAAAGGAAAAAAAATAAATAAATGTGCTAATTTCTTTGCAGATTTTTTTTTTTTTTTTTGGTTGGTAGTGTGCTGGTGTGAGAACCCATCAGAACACAAGTGGAATGATTGTTATCATGCATTACTAAAGGAAACACGGAAATCTGAACTCCTTTCCCCTCAACCTCCCCTCCCTTATTTTCTTTTTAACATTTTACCAGCTTGTAGACTCAGTCTTATTCCTTGTCTCTTTTCCTTTCCACTAGGAATAATCATATATAAGCATTAGGCCCATAGAATTCACTTCTCAAGAAAGAAAAGATTTAACAGAAATCTCCTGTGTGAAATATGTCAAAAATAAAACGTATATTTGATACACATTCTTCAACAATATTTGATCAGCTATGAATATTTAAAAACGGTGATTCCAGACCAGATGGAGTACTAATGTTTTTTCATCCTTACTATTGTATTGATGTGTAATCTAGGTATACATATTACTAGCTGATCTGTCAATGTTGTGCTGCAATTTGTACACAACAAGAGTTGCGAAAAACAGTAAAAATATCTTTATTGGATGATAGTACACAGACATGCCTAACATCAAACCAACCACATGCAAATTGTATTGTACCAATATTAATTATCCTACCAATAAAAGAATACAAAAACTAACCACTATCACAGCTCTGTTCTTATTCAGACTGCTGGATTTATGTGACAAAAATTAATAATAATAAAATAAAATAAAGGGACTCTTGTGTTTCAAAAGGTTTACTGCTATCTATATTTTAGATGCACTTGAAATATTCCCCTGGTATGTATTAGGAAGAAAGAAAGTATCTAGCAGGTCAGTTGATGCTGGGCACATGGCTAAAATAAATCATTACTGCTGTGTGTGATAGAGAAATTAATTGCTATTAAATTTAATACTGAGACCAAACTTAATACTGAGACCAAATGACAACACAGCTCTCTCATCCGGAAGAATAAAGTGGCAACACTAGGCATGTGGCTGCTCTGCTGTAAGAAAATCAACAACAGAAGACTTCTGCGTAAGGTCTTATAAAGTCAAAAGAATGAAAATATAATTACTTGTGTTCTCTTTTGTTAATTAAATACATATTGTCATAAAAAAGAATTCATTTAAAAAAGTAAAACTCCAGCAGTACTTTTGGTATTGTTCCTTTAATTCTATTTCTATCCTGAAAAATATATGAACAAAGCGAGAACAGGTTTTCATGTGGAACACTGGCTAACAGAACTGAACATGTTTTCTTGATAAATAATGTAGTCACCATAAGAAGCGTTGTAAGACTTTGGAATTATTTTTGAATTTGAGTGTCATTCTTGAAAAGAATTTTATGAAAAAATAAAAAGAATAGAAAGTTAAAAAACACTTTTTTTTTTTGGTTTGGGCTAGTATTTTGAAATGTCTATTTTTTGAATTGAGCTCCCTTGATATAAAAAAGCTTAAGCATAGGAAAATGTACATTTCTTCTAGTAAAGATGGTAACACTTGAATGCTCAAACACCTTCTCTAAATTCATGTGGAATCAGAAGTATTTTTTTAGCAGCAGCTTTTACTAATACAATTATTTTTATTTACTAAAGTTGTTAAGATTTTCTTTGGTTTGACTTAAACCAAAATTCTTTTACCAAATTTTTAATTTAATTATCAGATTAAAGATCTAAACTTAAAAAAAAAAGTTTTTTTTTTTTTCTTATCTCTAGCTAAAAATGTATAGGAAGACACAGAGCCGAGTAACTTTTCAAAAACTTTTGAGCACTGGGAACAACTTTATTCACAGGTATGAAGGCTTGACTCCTAAGAAATCACATAGAGATGTTGTCATTTATATATTTTTTCTGAAGCAAATCCTTATAGGTAAATTGTTCAAAAGTACCATAATGGAATGATGCCGAAGCTTTTGAACAGCAGGTAACATGCTTTTATTAAGATTATGGTCAGTCATTTTCAGTTAGAGGTTTTCTATCAACTAGAAAGCTCAGTCCTGCAAGTATGTAACGTGTTTATTTGGTTGTCAATAGAGCTTGCTAGAATTGCTATATTGACAGAGCCGTCTAAATGCAAACCTGACTTACGACTCTACTTAGGAAAAAAAGGGATTTGCTGGTGAGGCTCTATGAGTGATCCTTCTGGTGCAGATGCAATGTGTAGTGACAAATACGCATCACATATCCCTTGGATGAGACAAACTGCTAGCAAAAGGATTTGATGTTTCAACTAAGTCTACGTTAGGGAATCTGTCCATGTAAAAGTGTCATAAAAAATAAATTACACCACCAGCTTACGCTACTATATTAACAAAAGTTGTTAAGAGCAGTTCTGGCCGAGGCAAGACAGAGGATCGTTCAGGGAGGGGCAGGCGAAGCTGCTTGAGATATCTGAAGGTGAAACAGAGCAGACTTCAGCAGCTGCGAGCCTGTGCTAGGCAGAGCTGCGGGTCTGAGCTCGCTGGAGCTGCCTTAGCACTGGGATTACGGTCTGGCCCACCTCACCAGTCTGAAAGCAGGTGCAGACCCTGGCTGTTCATCGTTACCAGCAAGGTGTTACCAGATTTAAATAGGTACCCTCAAAGGGAGAGAAGATCGGTACATCAAAGCATTATCTCTAGTTTATTTAATGTGGAATGACCAAATGGCAGGCCTTTTTCATGTTTGAGGCTAAAACTGTAAGCAATTATATCTCTACCATTGTAACTGATACTGCCAAGTCCATATACTTACCAGGATCTCTTTCATCCTGTTTACTTTATATAGCATTATCACCCTTAGGAGTTCACAGCGCTTTTACAGATTTCTGATGTTTTATAGACATATATATTTTGTCTCTAGGAATGAAACAAGGTACAGAAAATTAATACTCAGTCCCATCAAGACATAGATGTCTCAGTGCCAAACTGCCTTTATCTGCTGCTTTAACACTCCTATGGATTTAAGACTTTTTTTTTTTTTTTTTTTTTTTTTACGGATTAAGACAATATCTAAGCATATATAAAATATCTAAAAAGCAACACAAGAGTAAGGGAGCATAAATGCTGCATATTTCCAAAGTCCTGCTAGATCAGATCTGAGAGTGATAAACCAAAACAGAACTAAATAGAAAAGAATTAGGGATCTTCTCTGTGGTGCCAGATCATGGACATACCATCGTCACACAGTCTGGGGAATCTTCAGAAAGCTAATTTAATTTAATTTGCATTTAAATCAGCTCGCAGCAAGTCCTTTGAATTCCCCTGCATTCCAATGGCCACTTGAAATGTAGTTTCAATATTTTTCTCTGAGAAACTCTTTACGGGCAGCTGTGGAATCTGTGCCTCCTTCCCCAAAGCTGTGCCAACGTGAAACACAGCCCCTCGCTCTAGCCACCCCATCCCCATTTCCCTACACAGAGACCATCCTCCTCAGGAGGAAGGCCACACGCCTTCTCCCTAGGAGTGTCTGCAGTCCGATTAGCAAACCACAGCTGTAACAGGCAGTACTCGGCTGCACTCAGCTCCAGGAAAGGGCGTGTGGAAGAGGTGCCTGCGACTCAGAGCCTGGAGAGGAACTGCTCTGCTATCACACATTGCTTTCAGCAGTATTTCAGAAACAGAGGCTGTCTAGCCCCCAAGCTATTCTTTCTGGAGTGCCTTCTTGCTGTCATGAGATGGAAAATGTTCAAAGATGGGAAAGACAGGGAAGCAGAAAAAGTGTCTTCTGTGGCTAGTGACATGGGGCAGGCCCCACCAGCAGCTGACAGCCCCCTTTGAGTTTCTATCCAGCATCCCAGAGTCTTGTCTTTGCCTAATTTCAGTGGAGGACTTTTTCTATGAGAATGAAAAAACATTTAGCCGCCAGAGGAATGACAGCTAATGGGCCATGCCGCTCGATAGTTTGGGAATGCTCCTGTTGCTGTCTCCAGAGTGGGATGACTACCACTGCATTTTGATCAGGGCCTTTGCTGAGGGTGCTGACACCTGGAAACATCCACAACAACACTATCTGCAAAGACTTCATCCACTGAAATGGTCTTGAACTTTGGGTGCCTTTTGTTTTATGCAGATGAATGTGTAAATAGCCCTTCTATTTTGTGTGAATCATTCTTCTGAGCTAGGTTCTGCTGTGAGATAAAGCTACATGTTGCTCTTCTGTTCAGCTAACCATATCCTAAATTGAATTTAGTGAGCCACTTGAGGGTTTTCTTTCTTTGCCTAAGACCTCAGTAGCAACTTTTTTTCTTTCAGGATATTAATTCAGGAGGCTGAAGGACTACCAGGAGAAGCCAGTGCAAATGGAAGCTGCCCTAAGACCGGCCTAATTTGTGGAGAGCCCATGGCCCCCAGGACCTCTCTGGAAGAAGAAGGTTAGTATTATCTTGCTTTCTGCCACATTGCAGCTGAGGGGAATAGAGACTTGAGGTAGTTCAGAACCAGTGAAAAAGCATTTGGCACCCTCATTTCACAGCTGATTTCCAGACTCTCAAATTGCAGCGGGAGTGCAATTGAAGTGGGAGTGTCCTGCAGAGTTTATCCACTGTCGGAATTTACAGACTTGTCACTCTAGATATGACAGTCCCAATCAGCAGATTCTCTAGGGCACAAATAAACACAGTGTTTAGCAGCTTATTAGATAAGGCATTATTTGAGTTTGAATCTTTCTTATTTTAAAGTTGATTTGAAACCCAGTAAGTATCTCTGCTGGTATCACTTCAGAGTAACAAGGTTGTGCTATCACTACCAACAAGTTTCCAAGTGTTTATCATCACTTTCTGCATCTTTTTAGGCCTTAAAAATAATAATAGTGATAGCTCCAATTTCTTACCTTTTCCGTCTCTGTTACCCAAACAATGGAAATCATCTTTTAATTGCAAGCTAAAACCAGCTCTGTGGGGAGGGCTAGCTGCAGGCCCCATTAGTTATGCTAAATACTTAAACTCAGAAAGCAGTGCCCATCTACGCCACAGTATCAGCTTGTATGCCAGCAAGCATCAATGCTGAACAAGTTTGGAGGAGAAAAAATTGAGTGTATCTGAAGGACATGAGAGCCAGAGGACCTGTAAACTAGGAAATTAGAAAAAGTAATATCCAAGGCTGATCAGCATAGGGATCTCTGACTGGTTTTATAGAGGGCATGTTTTAGGTTATGCCTTTGAATAAAGCAACTAGAAGAAAAAGTCTTCTATGTTATGATTGGAAAAGTGTGTCAGTCTTTGAAAAGGGCACTATTATTAGAAGGAAGGAAAAAAAGATGGCTCTAGTTTTCCTGCTTCAAGGGTAATTAGTGTGCTATGTGGAAATGATGGTGCAAGACCAGCAAAAAGTAGAACATGCTCTCAGTAGACTTAATCATAAATGATGCATTTCCCACATCCTCTATGTAAAATACTGATTGGCAGGGACTACCCTTTTTCCTCAGAGACACATGACCATACCACTCATAACATAAGCCAGCACATCTGCAGCACAGCTTAGCCCTCTGGATTCTTTAGATTAGAAAAACTAATCTTGCCACACACCTTTACAAGAGAAAATTCATCTCTCAGTCACATCATTTTAGATGTGGTGATGAATGTGGTGTCACCATTGTATTCCATAAGGCAGTGAGAAATTTTTCAACAATGAGCTAAAGATCTGTGATTTTACTGCCCCAAAGCCTGTATTCTTCTGTTAGGATGTTGTTTAATATTATTAACATGTAAGTACGGAAAGTTCAGAACTTTGCTTTCCTATGGCCAAGTCCTCAGGCATCTAAGGCAAATTAAGTGGCAATACTGGTATTCATATCTAATATAATGGAACATAACGGATTTTTCAGGAGCCTGATGAAGCCATAGCACATGGGGGTCTATTTCAAAAAACTCAACAAAACTCAACATTCTGGACAAAAATCTGCCTTTTTACTTTGAAGACTAGCTTAGTGCATGGATAACAAAGCAGCATGTGACTCTTTTGCACCTGAATCTTATGCTAATTTTTATAGTAACTATTTTTTAATTTAACTCAAGTTAATGGAGAAATTTAGGGTGAAGTTATACCTCTCCACTTAAAGAAATCTAACTGCAGACTGGTGTTGAATGGTCATTTCCTCCTTTCCCTCTCCTTTCCTCCTTTCCTAGTCCTTGCTTCAACTCTAATGGGCAGCCATATGCCAGTTTAATTCACTGACCTGAAGTTGCCAAAAAGTGGCTGTTTTCCTGCCAGGTTAATAAGCTGAATTAGCTCAATCTGAAAAGTACCAGAGCCAGCCCAGAGGAAGAAGAGGAACTGCAAGAGAAGAACAGGGAAAAAAGGAGAATGACCTCCCTTTTGGCAGCAGAGAGCTGTTAGATTACCCCAGCTTTATCCTCAGAAAAAGGAGTTTGAAAAAGTATAGAGTAAGTAAATCAGCAGTAAAGTGTTAAGGGGGTGGAGGGAACACACTGATGGAGAAGGAGAGACCTGGCCAAGTTAAGATGACCTGTTATTATTCTTGCACTTGGATGCAAAAAGAGCTGTAGAGTGCATAGCATCAGAGAGAAGCTGTGGGGAGGAGGGGAGGGAGATGGGAGGAAGCAGGAGGGGCTACTCTTGCAACACTGATTCTGGACAATTTCTCATATCCTTTGATAGGGGAAATAGCCTCTCCAGGGAAATAGAGAGCTTTTGATATGTGATGAAAGATCTTATGAATATTTTGATATTTCACCCTACCAGTGACTCTTATGGGCAGGAAATGTGTTATGGGAAGAAGAATAAAGCAACTTTTAGAGCAGTCGTCATCATATTTCAAGCAGTACTAGCCAACAGAATTCTCAAGTTACTAAACCTTTCCCCTGGCTAATATAGAGCCTATTAGTGCAGTATTATATTATTTGTCAAGAATGCTTTATAACACTGTCCATTCCTACCTACATGAACTAGGAGTTTATGTCAGCAGCTTGCTAGCAAGACTCGTATTTAGATGATGTGCTGTCCTTCTGGACAACAGTTCAACAAAGTTTTGTGAAGAAAGATGCAAATAACAAACTATCCAGAAACAGAGTATGGCTTCAGTGGGGTAACAAGCTGGCTCCAGAAACAGTGCTTCTGGAAACAGTGCTTTGAAGAACCATTTGCAATAGTCTCCTCTGAGGCCAGGTAGTGTCTTCATTCTACATGTACCATCCTTTGTGTGTCATTTGATGCTCTGCAATGTGGCATGTGGAATGTAAGCATTATTTTCATTTTCAGAATAGATGTCAAGGCCAATATCTGTAATATAAATATTTTTGAAATCTTTTCTGAAATCCAACCTTGTTCTGCTCTTAGAAGCTTATATATTCTTACTGTGTTTGGTCTTCCTCTCTCTACGCTGCTAGTTGAGGCAATTCCACCATACGTATTTTCCTGCAGCTTTTTTTCGTGTTGTTTTGGATATTGTGTCTCAGCCTATCTCATTAGATAGACTCAGGTAAAGTGAAATAATTCTTTCACAGTAGCTTGTCTTCTGTTATTGCAACTGCAAAAACAAAACTTGTGCGCAGGAGAAAAACAAGTTTATAAAATCTTTTAAGGTTTTCAGGATATTCTTGAGACTGGTAGGAGAAAATAAGCTAGAATTATGCTGTGTAAGCAGACTTATGCTATGCTGCACTCAGCATGATGGCACCTAACTTTTCTTAGCTACTAGAAAGCAGTCACTGTGAACTTGCCTTAGGAGACAAACAACTTAGTCATTTTTTTCTCACAAAACTGGGATCCTGAAAAAATAAGATGTGGAAGAGGATTTTAAAACTCAGGTGCAAAAGGACTGTACTTTGGCTATGAAACATGTGATAATCCAGGAATTTTTCAGAGGTGACTGATAAAGTTTCTCCACAGAAGAACACTTTTTCTTGAGGGAGAGTGAAAATGACTCTTCTTCACACTGATTAGAGAAGACATCTATGATCCAGCCCTTGCTCCAGTTAATGCTAAAAAATGTAATAGATATTAAGATATTATAAAGGTATTACTATAAAGTATTATTATTTAGTATCTATTATTTGTAATAGGTATTAAATGAGTGAGTGCTTTGGGGAAGATGAAATCAACAATCAAGAGCAAGATTCAGATTTTCTGTTCTAAGTATCCAAATTGATCATGACCTAAATATCATAGGTCAGACCTGACTTTAGTCTTACTGTAGGTATAACTCACGCATTTTACGTTAGAGGCTAAAATACATAGCACTTTGGAAGAAAGGGTCGGAGCGTTTCGGACTGATCTCTTCCCTCTCGTGCAGTGCGTGCCCCCTCCCCTTCCCAAAGGGGAGTCCAAGCGCCCCTTTGCCTAGCATCTCCTTGGCACCTGTAAACTGTCGCTTCGTTCCTACACGGGGACATGGCCTTCATAGGAAGAGCATGGCAAATCCCAGAGAGCGCAAAGCCTGGGCAGCAGGATCGGAAGGGGTCGGGCTGAGGAGACACTACGGTCCGTGCTCTGTTTTCTGTTCTGTATTCTGGTCGGTAAGGTCTCCATTACCGTGCAAAAGGAAAACTCTTCTGTGCCAAAACCTGTGCCGAAACATGGCCTCGGCAGGGGCTGGGAGGCTCCCACCACCCCCTCCACCCAGAGGCCAGCCAGGGCCATCTGCAGGCCAAATGCCTTCTTTTGGCGGACTTTCAGCAGCCCATTCAGGAGAAATCTTGCAGGTTATTGTTTCAAGAAAAATTCCCCTTGACACGGGCTTGCTATTTAGACAGGGTGATACCAAATTTAGGCACATTCACACAAGCAAAGCTCTTCACAGCTTAACAGGACTAAGGCTTACAAGAAGCTCTCCTAAGGGCAGCTGAGCCAGTTTGCTCTCCAACACTGACCTGATGAGCAGTATACCCTAGGAAAAAATAAAACATATGTTCTTCTTTAATAGGTATCTCTTCCTATATCAAGTCATAACCAAAAATTGTTAGCAATATACTTTTGACTAAACACTGGAATACCACAAAGCATCAATGAGCTCATAATGTTCAGGTGTGACAGCGCAAATACTTTTCACTAGTATCTAGATTTTTGATAGCATGAGTCATATGAAAAGCTTATTGGAAATTCAACAGCTACAGTGATGAGTGCTATTTAATTCCATAAATATTTCTGTTTCTTCACCCTGATACAACCTATGGTTACATTCAAAGTTTCATTGCTATCTCTTTTGCACAGAGCAAGTATTATTCAATGCATATTACCACCAGGCTGCACGTATCCTGGAGTCTCTGAGGAGTACCAAAGGATGACTGCAACTCAATCAGATGTTTTAGCTTTAAAAGAAAACTCCTGATGAGGTTTTCTTTTTTCTATATGTCTGTCACACAGAACATGAGAAAAGCATTTCTGAGAGCATAAAACTCAGGACTGTAACTTTTTAAAAAACACTCATCATGCTGGTAATGAATTTTCAGTTGAAATTTTGATAAGATAATACATTGCTTTGACACTGTGAATGTCCAGCTTCTCCTTTTTCACACAGTATGAATTAAAAACATTGTTTTCAAGTAGCATGGAAACAGACATCAACAGTAAATGAATCTGGACATATTAAATGATACATTTTATTTATTCAAGTAGATTACTTCATTTCTTTGGTCCAACTTTTGGCAGAACATTACATTCAACATTTTTCACATGTATAAAAAAGCCAAATTGTTTTAAAGCTTGAGAATTATTATTTTTACATGTCTCCCCAGGTGCCTGGTTTGAACAGAGGTTTAGATTTTGCCTCAGAACTGTTGTAAAAAGTTAATTTAAGTGAACTGCTACATTCATGAACAAAGAGACTTTTTACACTCAGTGACGTGGGTCATTAATTGGACATCTCATTCATCATAGACCCTTACTAGAGAAAACAAAGAACAAGAACTAAAACAGGACTCTGGCTTTGTTAAAAGAAAAAAAAAAAAAGAAAAAAAGAAAAGAAAAAGTTTAAGGAATCTGCATTTAATCAAAACACACAAAACAATCTCCAGATACTGTCTGGCAACAAATTTAGGATTTGCAGAGCTGAAGTGTTCATTTGCTTGGCTATAAATATTATGTTGATGAAAGACAGTCCTAACTCTGTCTTCCACCACTTCACTTCTGATAGGGAAGTTAAGATTTTATGTGTTTGCTTAGAAACCCATTAGATCTAACCTTTCCAGGAGAATTGTAAAGGGGAATGATAAATGACTGTGTATCAGTTTAGAGGAGGGAGAGGCTTCAGCTGGGGTACTGCAGGGGTTGGTATTCAGTCTAGTCATATTTGATGTTATCATTCATGTAGCATATAAATGAAAATCAAAGATTATACTAAGGTGGGAGGAACTACTAGTATTAGTGCTGAAAAAATATTTAGAATATCAGCAAGTGGTTAAGAAAAGAAGCAGAAATATAAGATTAAAGCTGTGAAAGTGCAGAATATTATGCCTGTTAGAAAACATTTCAAGAAAAAATATTTAGTGGGAGGAAGAAAACAATAGTGCAACAGGGCTAAGAATGAACAGAATATTAGATATATACTTGCAATAGGACAAGACAACAAAAAGACATACATTCCTCATGAGCAGTGGAATTAATAACCCTTTCCCACCTGAGCTGGCAGAAACAAGGCCTTTAGAGGAAGGAGCTGATCTGAGAAATGTGCAAGCAGACTTTTGCCCAAGTGTAAGCAAGCCAAAGGCTGCTCATTACAGGTCTCAGTAGTAGTTCAGCATCATTTTCGTAGAAAGACGCATTTGGTAGATGCAGCTTCCTATGCATCAGATCCCTCAGCAAGTCCATTTATAAATGCTGTGCAGAATACCTAAACATTTGGGTTTAAATTTTTACACAACCTCCTTCACTACAGAGTTAAATCTTCTGCAAAGGTAGAGGAGAAAAAGGCTGAAAATACTAGAACTGCATAAGAATAATTAAGTCACAAACACAGATTCTTTGCTCTGTGAACATAAACTGCATGGGCTGTTACATTATTGATTTTAATTTGAACAGCTATACTGGCCTTCAACAACATGCTTAGAGGTGAATGCTATCAAACTGTAGGTATTTGAAAGTGGGGTTTGAATATTTGGTTTAATGCAACGTCTTGGTAAAATATAGACCAATGCAATACCTCTTTATTCTATACAACATCATATTACATTAACCATAACTCTCTCTGAAAGAAACATCACCCAACAGCAGAAAGTAAGCAATAGGAAATTCCAGAAAAAGGAGGAAAATACTGCAAAATATCTTGTAATTAATGACACCAAACCTATAGTCAAGACTATTGTAAGTATTCATGTTAAATCAGTGCATTTAAAAATCAAAATATTTAGAATTGCAGACAACTTTTTCTCCTCCTTAGGATTAGTGGCTCCTATAAAGAAAACTACATGAAGGAAGAATCAATTTTTCCCCACTCAAAGATAAAATTTTGTACTTTGGCTAAAACTTTCCACATAAAAACTTCTGATCATGTTTTACACTATGTTACGTATTTAGTAACTGCTCACAATCATCCTGGGAGAATAACATCAATTTAGGAACAGGGCTCAGCTCTGAAAGATTATCAGAGAACATTATAAAAATACTGCTGTTTGTAAGAGGCCACTAGGAACAGTACATTATGCCCTGTAAAGCACCCAGGGCAGTTTTATTAAGGTCAGATGGCATTTGAAGACAGAATCATGAAAAAACATATTGAAAAGGGTTTTATAGAATGTTCCTGTTGTGAAAACACCTTGGGGACTTAAGAACATGCATACATATGTTTCTTGTTTTTATTTCCATGACTTCATGTATAGTCACTTAGTATACCAGTCAGAAAGTTTTCTTTCCATCACCGCTGTCCTAAGCCTTTACTGCTCTTAGGTCTTCAAAGTCTATGTTCCATAATGTGTTAAAATGAATTAGGCTTTTATCAATTTCACAGAACATTAAAAAAACATAACCAGATGAAAAAACAAAGACTAACAATATAGATTTTTTTTAATTATGTACAAAATGCATTCCTTTTATAATTCATTAATTTCCAAGGGGGTTGGACAGGGGATGTGTCTGAATTGCTATCTCGTGGAAGACAACCATGAAAAGGACTTGAACCTAATAATCCACTGGAGACTCTGTGGAGCTAAGAGAGGACGACGATGGAGCCATGTCCTAATGAGCAAAGCAGACCTCAGAGGAAGTGCACATCGGTGCATCCTGCAAGCCCTGCTCCTGAACTTCTTGCTCGAGCAAACTGCTATGGACTCTGCGGTCAGAGATAGTCTAGCAGAAGATAAACAAGCTTACTTTTGAAGCCCTAGGTCAGCTCTCCCCTTCTGTTTGGTACCTTGATAAACACACATTTAAGAACAGGTTTAAAAACCAGGCATGTTAAGTAAAACGTGATAACAAAAAGTACCTTGACTTCCATTAGTTGATTTCTTATCAACCAATCTATGCTTCTGACTTAGCCAGTGTCCAGTGGGCTCAGTTTACACAATTGCAATAATTATATGTTTTTTTAATATTTAACTATATTTCTCATTGTTAGTTTAAGATGCCAAGTCACTCCTTAATCTTCCCTTGGATATGCTATTAGTTTTATCTTCCTAAAGATCACACAATCACACAAGTTTTCCAGATATCAGGTTAGTTTTGTACTGCTTTTCTGAATCTTTTCTAATTTGTCAGTTCGCTTTATGAAGTATGGGCATCAATACTGGAATGATATATCCAGCATTAATCACACTACTGCCGTCAACACAGTTGCTTATTATTTATAGTAATGTCCTCTCCATCTTTCCTAGCCCAACCAGTCACACTTTTCCAAAAGAAAGTTCCTTCTAAAATTAGATTCTTTGTTCTTAGAAGGATGACCTTGAATTCAGCTATGTTGAAATAAGCTCATTTTATAAAGCAATTCATCCTGGCATATCTTATGATATCTTATCATCATTATTTTCTATTTATCTTTTTCTTTTTAATCATTTGCTAATGTTAGCAGCAATGATTTTATATTGCTTTTCGTACCACACCAATGACAGTGTACACAAGCAGAGAATAGATCCCAGAGGGACCCACTAGGAACTTCCTGTTGGACAATGATTTCAATTTGCAATTACATTTTATGTTCTGCTGGTAGCTGGTATTAATCTATCAGGTACTGCCTATATCTATTGCATATACTGTATTATACCAAAATATTATGCAAGAGCCAGATTTTTTATAGATATTTATCATCTCAACACAATTTTCTTTTTCAGACCAGTTTGTGAGTTTGTCAAGAATCTTTGATAGATCTATTTTCACTGAAACTTACTGAGCTACATTAATCATTCCACCATGATTTCTTTGCTTTTCTCTTAATTTAAACTAGGTTGTTGAGATCAAATTTTCCAGGTCATGCTATTTACCTTAGCATGCTATCTGGAAATGAAAAGCAAATAAGAGAAACCTAATGCACCAGACAGAGAATAATATTATAACAAAACAAGAAGAATTGATTTAAATCTAGATTTTTAGAATTATCATTATAATAAGATGCTCAGTTGCATTGGCTGGTAGAGACTTCATTCTAGTACATCAGTACTGTACTACTTTATATAAAAATAAATATAAGGTCTATATTCTTAGTTAGGATTTTTTTCTAATTTGAGGAATCTATTATTTGTGTGCACATATTGTTTAAGTAATTTTAGGACACAGCACACATTTAACATCCATGTTTTTTTGAATATAATTACTATATCTGAAAATGATGACTGACAGAACTTGCCAGATGATAATCTGTGCATAGTTGGTTCACATTGCATTGGACAGGACTTAGAATTCAATTCCACTGTACAAAAGAAGCATTCAAAAGGACTTTCTTTGAGTTAGTCACTGAGTTATCTTAGCACATTTTAAAACACAATTGAGAAAATAATAAGGAACCTTGGAAGAAAGCAGTCTGGAATAAATGAAAGCTTTTTTTCCATTACCTTCAACAGACTTTGGAAAGCAATCTTGACTGATTAGCTTTTGTATTAATACTTGTCTTCCTTTTGTGCCATCCCTTCCAATCACATCTCTGATCTTCACAGATCTAGTCAGAGGATCCCACGTAGGATGTTCTCACTGAAATCACAAGACATAAATTTCTTTTCTTTTCTTTTCTTTCTTTTTTTTTTTTTTTTTTTTTTTTTTTTTTTTTTTTTTTTGTAGAATCCAAATGAGATCTATGCATTACTGCTTAGGTTTTGGCTTGGGCAAACACAACCAAACTGGTGAAAAGACTTCCTTGACAATGATTACAGCACGATCTAGAGGCTCCCAAGCTACTTTTTAACTGGGTAGGTCAACTGCCAGGAGCAGTCAGCCCACAGCACAGAAAACAAGCGACCTCATCCTGCTTCCCTGCTGTAATGGCATTTTAACATATCTCATATTTGCACTTCTCTGAACAGAGGCAAACTGCTGAAATTAATGGCAAAGCTACATGAGTCCCACTGCAGGCACTTTGAACATGGGATAAAAATGAGATTTTACTGAGTAATGTATTAACATATAATAATAAAGTGCCACTGAAACAATATCTCTTATGTGAGTTCCGCTTCTGTTATTGTTTAAAATCTCTCTGCACCTTCACACTGCACATCTGTTTGTTGTTTTGATAATACTTGGCATTTTGTTAATAATACTTGGCATTTCTACAGCATTTTTCATGTTCAAAGTGTTAATTAATTTAGGGCTTTTTTTCAGAGGAATTACTTAAGCTATCTGTTTACCAGATAGTTACGGTTATCTTAAAGAGAAACCTGTCCTCTTGAACAAAACGCTGTGAATAGCAAGGGCTCTGAATCTTTTGATGATTTGGGAGATGGAAGTTGCTTACCAAAAAATAGTAAATATATTTAATTTACAGGATAAAACAATTTCCAACCTATATTTTAATTAAGGCATTGAGCCAAAAACAACTAATTCAGAATCTTAATTGTGACTTCTAATATACTTCCATTAGCAGCATATATATTTTGTGTAAAGCAAGAGTTTGTGATTATGATCTTGATTTTTGGTCCTGATAAATGTATCCACAAGCAAATGACACGGCAGCTCACTTGAATAGGTGCTCTTCAAAAATTGCACCAGTCACAATTTCTGCAAAACAAATCAAAACCCTACTGTACAACAGAATATCATTTGGGAAACTATGCTGCACTATTCTATCTTTAATTTTTTTCTGTAAGACCTTTCCTTTTTAAACTGGCAGAGTATTTGATTATACTGATGGAACTGGGTTTTATGCCACATAATTGGTACAAGCATTTTCACCTGCCATGAGGTTGACTATCGATCCATATTCTCCTGAGGATACTTGCAATTACACCTAGAATTTCTCTAGAATATATCCTGTTCTCCTTTCCCCCCCTTTTTCCTATTCATATTTCCAGAATTTCTTCCTATTTCATATTGTCAGAGAGAATACTTCAAAGGACAATGTGTCGTCTTGCAGAGTGATAGACAAAGGAGCTTTTGAGTTGCCATGTAACATCAAGTGTTCTGAGTCAAAAATGTCCTTGTATTATTGCCAGAGAAGTATTTTGGAAGAGGTGGCAGAGACAGGTAAATTTGGAACAGTATTAATACTAAGCAAATAAATTACATCACAAGCTTAATATCAGCTCTGACATTCTGTGAATTTACAAGAAAAAGTTATCACAACTTTGAGACAGAAATGTTTTTCAAGAACATCACCACGTTCTTACTCAGTAACGTCAGAGACTCAGCAGGAGGCTAATCCAGACCTCTTTTGGCACTACAACACCCCAAAATTAAAATTAACATAAAGTTTACATCGGATCAAGCAGGTAGCAGAAATACACTGATGAAATTTAAAGGTAAAGCAAATTGCTGCACCTCTATATTTGGTATCTCAGGGGACAGTGAAAGAAAACAATAACTGGAGCGTTAATAATTCCTTCTTTTTGTGCTATCATCAAAAACCTTGTAATTCTTCCAAGATTGTTTCGGAAGTTTGCATTTTTTTTTCCATTAGTATTCCATTCTGCCACAAGCCACAGGTTGGGACACAATAACAAAAATCTTTTTAAGGTGAATTGCTTTTAATGGGATGTGGGTACCCAAACTGTTTGGAAATCTCAGCCATATTCTTTGCATTAGGAGCATATGGCCTTGGCATTTTGAAAAAGTTTACACTTACTCAAATGTTTATTCCCAGGGTGAATATTCAGACAGCACACTGGACTTTGCAATGCCATAAACAGCTGAAATAAAGACACCACTCAATTTGCCAAACCTTATGCCTTAGTGCTTTTTGAAAGCTTTATAATATGGTGTGGAATCAAATATAGAATAGTGCAGATATTGTCTCCCAGAAGGTTTGTTCCCAGGTCAGAAGTCAAAAGATGTTTTGTAATGCCAATGGGCATGGAAAAAAGATGAAAACAATCAAAAGTGCCAGAGCTGTTTTTCTATTATTATTATTATATCTAAAGCTAAGACTACAGAAAAGTGTGAGGGGAAAGAAAAAAAAAAGAGAGATTTACCAGCTGCCAGATTGTTTCCCAGTTTGGAAGCTGATCAGTCATTTCCAGTTATGCTCTGTCTTTTTTTTTTTTTTTTTTTTTTTCCTTTGTGTCTCAGTGCAAAGCATTGCAAAACATAGCAATTGTAAAGAACGAAGTGAAGGAGACATAATCCTAACCCACAAAAACATGTCCTGGATCACACAGGAACAGTATGAAAGGAGGGGGAGAAAAATACACCTTTGATACTTATACTTTGTATCATTAAAACTATAAACAGCAGAGTTCTTAAAACTCACATACAGTAGAATGATGACAACCCAACTCTGACTGTCTCTGCATTTTCGAATGGTGCATCGAGGCACAACAGCATCTTCTGCATCTGCCAGCTGAAATGTATCATGTTACACAGCAGTTCCATTTGAAAATATAAATTAATTTCAAGGCCTCATGATCTGGACAATTTACAAAGGGATATCCACCAGCAGCCAAGCAATATGGGAACGTCAGGACTTCCTGTCATAATTATCATACTCCCAGTGTCCAAACAAGCCAGGTGCCTCTCTAGAAGAAATAACAGGAATATAGCCCACGCCAAGCAGATATAGTAGTGTGGGAGATTTGGGAAGCAGATGAAACACACTAGTGTTTTGCCTTGCCTGCTGATGGCTTTATCATCAAAAATGATTGCCCACTTAGCATGGGCTGTTTCAGCATTGGAGTGGTCAGTAGCCGCTTCAAAAGTTTCTCTCTGGCTAGTTGCTCACTCATCTGATGGATCAGCACAGTTCAGTTCCTCCTCTTCCTAACACAGATGTTGGCATCCACCACCTTCTCCAGGAGGAGGGCTTAAGCATCAGACTTCAGAGTATTTGAAGGCAAAATGCTTCACTTCCTGCTTCATTTCATATAAAATTATTTCCTATTTTACTGAGAAATACACACATTCCCTACCACAAGTATCTGTTTCTGAGGGTGGCCATCTCACAAGTTCTCTAGCTTCTAGACCCTCTCTGGTCAAGTTATTATTGTCTTCAAAGCGGGGACAGACTGAGCTGACACACCAGGACTTTTTTTTTTTTTTTTTTTTTTTTTAACTGTTTTACAGGACTTTATTTTCTAGTTCTTTAGTTTGGTATCAGATCAGCAAACAGGTCCATATTCATACATGGTTTTGCTTAAAATGGGCTGATCTAGCACCCACAGCTTTGTTGTAGTAATTAACCCTGCATATTTCCAACCATTTCTAATTGTCTGTGCAAGAGTCCTTCAAAGGGAGCAGTAGACAGCAAAATTACATAGGACATTGGGATAAAATAGTGAGTGGGGAGGTTGTTCTTAAATCAGCTGACCCCTTTGTAGCTATGTCATTTAATCTTTGTACTTTCAATTTTATTTCTAGCATTTTGTGTCTATTTAGATTAGTTTTAGAGGAGACAGTATCTTTCACAAAGTGTAAAATCATTATTGATTACATTTTTTAACAAAAATCAACATTCGCTAGGATTTCACCCCCAAAATCTGCCCAGCACTTCAGGAATGGGCTTCCTTAGTTTGATATTTAAATCATGTTAACAGACACCAGAGTACCTGGGAATAATACAATATGAATTGCCTAATCTTTTTCTCCAGCTTCTAATTTTCTATCTCTGTCAAGCATTTTGTGATGAAATATATTATAAACATCTTAACATTCTATTCATATTTTTACGTGTTAATAACCTTTTTTTTTCCATTTCATAAATCAACAAAGAAGAAATGGCTTATAAAATCTTTCAGATTAAGATATAAGAATGCTCAGCCTCACAAAAACATTTAGTAGGTTGATCTAGTATAAACAGTTATGTTTAAGAAACAATTTAACAACCACTAGACACAACCTTGTAAGCATTGAGCATAAGTGTTATATATTTCAACTATAATTAATTTCCAAATAAAGCATTGTATTATTTGTTCATGATAAGTTAAAATAATATAATATGTTCTTTAACAGACTAAGGCATCGCTCATTGGAGAGGATGGCTTATTTTTTTTCTCATCATTAGGACTGGAAGCTTTTTGACATGCAAACTAACTACAGATTTACTTAAATGGAACAGTATTTTGAGGAGGGATCTCTTGTATCACTGATTTTTGTATTATGTGTTTTCCTATCACTGCACCAGAGTACAGCAAATCTTAATTACTCTGAAGTGGGACCGAGGACTCCGAGGCTACTTTACCAAGAGAAAGGCAATCAGCTGTTTTCCCTTAATGCTTCTACGCTTCCATGAAAAACCTAATGAGAACAGCAAAGCCGCCACCAACAACAAAAAGTTGAAATAACTAGAATATAATTCAAGGGAATTGATTCAGATAGAATAACCACCACCTTTAAAAAACAAGAAGGTGGCAAATCAGTTCTTACATTTACTTGTATACACTCTTCAGTCTTTTTTTCCAAGAAATTAAATTATGCTGATGGCTCTAATTTCCCTGGGCCTTCCTTGGGCCTATTCCAGCCTCTCAAACTCATTTGTCCTTCACAAGTTCTCAGGGATTATCTCTGATGGCTCAGCAATTGCCTCCGCCAACTGTCTAAGCACTGCGAAATGGATTTCATCAACTCCAAAATAATGTAAAAACATAGATGCACTGTCCACTCTTCCTATAGAAGTGACAGAAGGTAAAAAAAAAAAAAAAAAGGAAAACTAGACCAATCTGTTTATGAGGAAAATATTCAAAGGTGTCATATAGTTTGGTTAAGCAAAAACTACGTCTCAAAATGTATGGAAATATATAGAAAAGAAGGAAAAGATTATTCTAACACTACAAATTTATGATTCAACTCCTAAAACATATATGATAGTTCATAGTTTACATTACAGTAAAATAAATAAAAAGAAAATCAGGAAAGTAAGTCATATGAAACTACAGCAATGTAAAAGGAAATTGTTAAGTGTAGTAGGTTTTCCATGATTTAGCTTGCAAGAATTTCATATTTCTGTGTGTTTAGGGGAAGAAGTAAAAACAACAGGAGAGAGAGAGATTTAAGAAATCTTGTTCCTGAAAATTACCATAGTTAGTAATTCTGCGCTGAGAATGAGTAATCTCAGTATAGAGGATATTTATTTTAACTTAGGTAAGTGTTGCTTCCACTTCTTTAATTAACCAGCAATCCCTAGCACTAATTTCCGCATGTCCAGTTTCACAGGAAAACAAATGTTTGAGCCTGCTCCACTCAACACCACTGCTGCCCTACACAAGATAAGACTTGCAAAGGAGCGTAATGCTTTATTGAAATTCCATTTCACCCAGTGCATATGGCAGAGCCTCACCTTTAGGCTGTGTTTGAATCCCTCCTTTTGCATGTTTCTGTGCTAGCAACTTCTTAT
Source organism: Rhea pennata (assembly GCF_028389875.1). Lineage (NCBI taxonomy): Eukaryota > Metazoa > Chordata > Aves > Rheiformes > Rheidae > Rhea > Rhea pennata. Next base: position 142,477,132 of record NC_084664.1, on the reverse strand, counting down.
TTTGAGGAAATATTTGTGGAAAGCAAAAGTGCTGTGAATGCTCATTTGAATATCAAATTGTGAGAACACTTGCAGCAATATTCTCTCAGCAGTATGGAAAAACTGTCTCCAGTATCCACATAGTAGACCCCCCACCCCTCTCCCCCCAAAAAGGGGGGAAAGAAAAACATCCTCCTTCATCTTCTCCATCACTTTTAAATCGTACAGTTGGCTACAGTGGCAACAGCGTACAGACGACCAAGTGAGCTGTGGTTGGACTAAACGAGATAGCTGTTTCTGACTCACTCATCGTAAAGAGGCTGGGATCCTTTCTACAGACTGTGGTATATGTATACAAGACGTGTGGGACCCCAATGGGACAATGTGGGATATCTCCATATATGAAGCTAATCCATAAATCAGTTTGAAACACACTGGCCAGTTTGTAGCTCCTATGGCTAAATTATCTTTGCTAGTTACCAAAAACTGCGAATTCTGAGAGAATCCACTACAGGAAGCATGCCCTGCCGATTACTCCCCTGTTGGTTCAAAAATAGGTCTACAATCAGTGAGAGCCACAGGAGTGCACAGTCTGCATCTGGCCCACAGAGTTCGCTTCTGTCATGTTTTCAGATAAGTAATGGTGATAAGGGTGCATGACGGTCTCTGGAAAAGATGTGGTATCGGCATGGGTCTGTGACCCCTCCTCCCACGTTGCCCTGCTAAAAGCAATCCTGCTGTCTACGCTGATGAATGGACTTAAGGGACCTATACCAGAACACATTGCCTAGTTTTATCCCAGGAAAATTTCTTCCAGAGACCAGAGGGATGTGTGTCTTCTAAATTTGGCTGGCACTTGCACGCCAGTGCAATCCAGCTGAACTGCAAATGGAAATGTCTTGACTGAACATGCTGACAGGGAAAGCCCAGCGCAGAGGTTTGACCTGGCTCACTCGAAACGTAAAAATTCGTAATCATCCCAGAGCATGTGGAATCCAACAAATTATCTCCAGAGTTAAAATGTCCAAGAAGGCATTATAGATATCACAAACAAATTAACAAACATAATCAGCCAGATCATCAGCTGGTATAAATTGGCAGAAATCCACTGCAGCAACATAAGTTTTATAAAGCTAACCTGAATTATGCCAACTGAAAAACTCAGTTCATGTGCACATGGAATAATCTCTATGCTGCAAGACTTGCTATTTTTTTATTGTTTTTCTATGAATCTTGTCTTTACATGCAAATAAATTAAAGGGTCAATTCTCTGTTCCATCTGCTCCACAGCAAACCATTTGTTGCTCTTTAAATGACAGCTGCTTGGCCCAGGAACAAGTTAGATTGCCACTGTGCAACACTCACTTGTGCTGCTGGCAAAGCAGCAGTAATCCACAGCTCTGCGTTCCCCTCTCCGTCCCTGGTCGGCCCATGCCCCACCCTGGCACCGTGGTTTCCTCCTCTCCCGCAGGGAGCGAGGCTGTAGGAGACGCAGGAGATATCAAAGCCAATTTTGTAACTGAAGAGTTCCCCTGAGCAGGAAACATTTTTCCCTGTTGTTAAGTTTACTGAGTTACTTCAACAGCACCAAGAAGTAAGAACACAAGGTTCTGGTCTAAAATCATTCCCATATTACAAAATAGTATAAAAATAACATTAAAAATCCTTTAATAATATCTACGACTAGTTCCAATTTCAAATTTAGAGAACGTTCCTCTAAAAAAGTATTGTGATGCTGTCCACAACAGAGGGTTTATCAAAATTCTGCACTTGGAGTTTTCTGCTAAGTTTTATTAATTACACTTATCTACTCTCACCTTCTTGAATTAATAAAATGTGGCTGGCATTTATTACATATAATAGGCCATGGTTGTTATGAAAATAAGGTTGCTAGGATACCTTCATTATTTCTTCTTCATGTTATACTGGTCTATCAATTAATGAAGAAACACTCAAACTACTTCTCAGCACATCTATACATATTCTTAACATATGACTTCCTTCATCTCTACGCGACATTCCCCTCCCCATTCACCTTCTAACTAGCACACTGCAAACAACCAAGTGGTCAAATCTGTTCACAAACTAAGGTAATGACACAACTCCTCCACTTCACCCTTTCTCATCTTTGTTAAAATAAGGACAGAAAAACATAAGTTTTTACACATTTCTCCACTGAATGGACTTGAAACAATAGCCCTCTTTTGGGGCAATTCTACAAGCCTATGCTACCCATTATCCATTAAAAAACTTTATTACACAACCTCAGCAGGTCAGAAAGTCTATTCAAAAATGAAATCTTGCAAAATTATGTATTTCTCAAGGCAGGTATCTAATAAAGTACATAAGGTATTCTCATTAGAAATGACAAGGCAGCCAAAGCTCTGGAAATACTCAGTCCCAGAACTGAATTTGTTTGGAAGTCTGTGGCAATCTGATAGACTACAATGGAAACTCACCTTGGATACATACGCTAAGCATTATCCTCTGCATGAACATATAGTCTGTGCAACACAAAATTCCTGACACTTACAGCTTAAATGGAAATTAAGCAGAAACTGAGCATTATAAAGACTTTCTGGTATACTGAATTTCACAATCAAAGTAGAGTGCATACCCTTTACCTTACTCCTAGAGTGGGACTTGAAAGTTGAAAAATGTTCTGGACAACAAGCAAATAGTAAACACTCAGAGACAGAGAGTAAACAAAAAGTGTATCTGCATTTCCAGCTATTTCTTAATAATTTGACCAAGTAGAATGTGATGATCAAGTGAACAAACAAAGCAGCTACTGACATTTCCAGACAGATCAACACATCTAAATAGCTGAGCTATAAATAGGCTGTTCATGGTATTACAGCACATGCTGACCACACAGATGTGATCTTGCAAAGCAAGTACCAGAGACTGTACACAGCTGTTTTCACTTGGTTAAAGCCTGTGTGGTCTTCCCTCCAGGACAAAGACTTATACGCCATTTAAAAAGAAAAAAAGAATAGAATTCCTATTGCATAAACTAATAGAGCTTACATATCAGATAGGTTAATTTTGTCCTGCAAATGATCAGTGGTTCAATAAGCAACTAAAAGCTGGCAAAGAAACAAGTAGTGCAGTTTGCATAAAACATTAGGAAAATATTCCCAAAGCACTCCAGAAATTTCATGAGATATTAATAATTTGACATGTTTGTGTATGATTTGTTGAACACATGAGCATGCTTGAACAGCGAGAAGGAACACCTACGACTGCCTCGGAGGCACCTACACCCAGGAGCCCGGCTTTGTAGGGTGCATCATGTTGCGGGAAGTGCTGAGTGCTCTGGGCTTGCGCTGAAACCTTGGGGAGCGGAGGAAGCCCAGAGCACTGCAGAGGGTGCGCAGCATTTAGCAGCACCGGGATCTGTGGGTCAAACATGGGGTGATGCCAACCTCTTCCTGGGAACATGAGAAAACCGATTTAATTTATTGCATACTGTCCAGAGTTGGCTTTAACATCTTTCTATGCCCACGCTGCTGCTCAGGTGAAAAAAGGAGCCTGACAGAAACAGCCCCACAAGCCCCTCCGCCCTCCGAGCTCCCTGCACTGTGTCACCAGGTCATGCTGTTCAGCTGATATCCTGGAGCTGAGCAAATCTGCTCCATCCTGACTCCGAGTCCCAGCTGCAGCTGTGTCTATCACAAGCTTCTGGCAGGCCCCATTGCCTGTTTCAGCAGCTCATGGAAAAACTTGCTCACTTAGCAGGAAGATGTGGGAACCTGGGTCGCTAAGGCTGCATCCTGATTTATATAGCTTCTCTCCTCAGACACGGCAGAGGAAGGGCCCTGATCCCTCGAGCTGTCCCAGCCGCAAGTTCGCAGCTCTGCAGAGCCACAGGGTTCTGCACTTTGCTACACGTAGCACCAGCTCCTATTCTCACGTATAAGCGCTTGACAGTGCTGGGGAGAAGGACAAATATGCATGTGATAAAACCTCTATTGGCTAGCAACCGGCACAGCTGTTTATCGCCCTGGTGATGAAGCCATGAACAAGGTATGTTTGTGACCCCCAGCAAGTGCTGATTAATGCTCCCCTAAGGTAAATGAGCTGCACACATGCTTTGCTGCCTCTGCAGGATTCCACTTCCTTCACTGTCTGCATCTGCTTGTCATTCTGTTTGGGGTAGGACACTGTCTTTCACTGGCATGTTCTCCACCTTTCTGTTACACCCCCTCCTCTCCACTTTGTTTATGCCATGCCCCCATTCTTCTTTCATTAGGCTTTAATTATAGCCTACGACTAAAACCTTCTGCCTTTACAGAATTGTTTTGTCCCTCTGTCTCTCTCACACACACACACTTCACCAATATTCCTCTTCAGATCTTAACTTCTGTGTAGTTATCACCTTTTGAAAGTGCAAAGCAAGACAATTAGTCATTGTAACAAGTTTTTCAAGGCTGGAAGGTCACATTACAACTCTTAAACTTCAGTGGTTTAGATGTTTTGAGATGCAATGTGAAAAATGTCTTTGATCTTTTTATTGCCTTGGTAAACTTTTTATGGGGCAATCCATTTACCTAGTCCATTAGGGAGCTCAATAAAATATTCTGCATACAAAAATACTGCACTTCACCAATTACATATATATCTTTGTTCTGTAAAATTTACACTTCTATGCAAAGGTCTAAAATATTTTATGAATATGAATGAATTTAACCTCAAAGCCCACGACGGAAGAAAATTAGTTACTACCTTATTTTTTCAGTACTTTTAATCCAAAATATTAACCATCTGATTTTGAAAGTCATGCCTCCCACTTATGAAAAATGAAGTCTTAGACCTAGTATGTGTGCAGCTGCTGGAACTGCACATACAAGTCATCTACTTGTGCATGAAGCCAATCAGCTCCAAGGTGCCTCTGGTCAGCTCTTATCCCATTTGTACACACAATTAGCCATATGAAAGTGTTTGCAGTTTGCACATACTCATTTCTAAAACATCAGACTTCAGAGATTAATGCAAAGTCACAGCAAAAGCCAAGGCTGGAACTGGAAATGCAGTTTGAAATCCTCATTGCAAGATACATTATATACATTAAGAGTTTAAATATATGCATGATACAGGCAGCATCATCCTCTTCCACGTCCAAAATTAGGCAAAATTATCCCAAAATTATCTGCTTTTGAGTTCTAGAAGGCAGAAATGACAAAACGGTACAAAATTCTAGAGGCAGTTGATGATAATTCTTTTTAAATAGGTCCATTTCTTCTGTTTGGTGTCACTTTAATGACATGAAGTAACCAGCTTCCCTGCTCAAGGTGGGTTCCTCTCCCAGTCTGAGAAGCGTCTGCTCACAGCAGATTTCTATGGTAAGAACCATCGAAATGGGCAGAAAACAGGCTTATATCTTCCTAGTCTGCAGGAAAAGGTAGGTTTTGCTGTTCAAGTGACAGTCTTGGCCTGGCCAAGAATCCTAGGACTGGAAGTGGCAGAGAGCAGAGTGGAGCCAAGTCAGAAGAAGATTTGCTGTTCCTGCCTCTGCTGTGAGCGTGGCGCAGACAGGGGCAGGGATTGCTACTGCTGGGAGGGTCCATTCACCCTTGCCCCCTTCAGTAGCTGCCACCGCCCCGGACATCCAGATCCTTTCTTGGTGGCAGCACCAGCAGGAGATCTGGAAAACCAGACAGGCAAGTCACACCTATTTTACTGCCTCATCTATCGTTTATTTTAGGCAGTTGCCTGCAAAGTAAACTTTGTCAAGTTTAATGTGAACTGAAGGTCAACACAGCCCCAAACTAAAACCTGCTAACCTGATCATTGGCAGAGCATTCCTATTTGAGCAGCCCATTGCCAGACCAGGGATTAAAGGATTGTTAAGGTGGTAATAGTCCCTGTCATACATCAAGGATCATTAGTCCCAATCCATTTCCTTTTCCTTTCTGAGCCACTGAGTCAGCTGGGTACTTTTCTCCCTTTCTTCCCTGTCTCTAACTTTCTGCCCTTGCTCTGCCATGCTACCATGTGGTGTGACTTCCCCACAGATGCCTTTTCCTCTCTTCTCCTCCCCATCTGTGCTTCATCTCAGGCTGGACCTCCATGTCATTTCCCTGGCTCTGGCTGTTTCCTTCCCGGGTCCTGGCAGCCTGCTCATCAAATCCCAATCTGCTTAAGGAGAGTTAAACCCTTGGGAAGTGAGTACTGAGGATGTTGCAGGCTTTGCTTACTGGACATTTTTGCCTAGTTTCAGGCTTGTGTTTGTCTGTCTGCCTTCTCTGTTGTCAGAATCTTTTCCCTCACCTAATATTCCCTCTCCCATTTTCTTTTCCCTGAAAGCCCAATGGTACAGAAACTTTCTCCATAAGCCACGTCTGTAGTAGAAGCTAGTATCATAAACTTTTACAAGCACAAATTTACTCAGCAAACAAAAGGAAATAACATCAACCTAAAAGCAATTACCTCTGTCAAGCAACACAGTCTAACAGGTATAGCAGTATCAGTGACCTAACTCTGCTGCGTAAGCAATAAAGATGCTGTGGTCCTGGAGAAACTGAACAATTCCTCGGCAACGGTGAGCAGCAGCATGAGGCCATTAATTGAAAACCTTGCTATGGTCCTGCAGTATACATAGTAATCCCACTAGCTATCACGTAAAATTATTTTTATAAAATCAGAAAAGGATTTGAAAAGCTCAGAACCACAGGATATAAATCTAAAATTGCAGGGTGACATTTTGCAATACTTCAGATACTATATAAATACAATTTTAAGACCTTTTGAACCTATTCTCTGCATTACACTGACAATATAGAAATGGATGAACTTGTTGATTTCAGGGCTTAAATTTATATTCTTTGAGAACAGAAACCAACGTTAAGATTTAATCTAAGGAGATCATTCTCTGTTGCTATGAGCACCGCAATTCACAGTATATATACCAGATTTATCTCCGGTCCTCTTTACTGACAATATCCCTGAAGGAGCTACAGGAATTACTCACATTCAGGTAACATCAGTATTTTATTTAATATACGTGCAGTGAGACAGGTAGTAGCTGGAAGTGGAGGAAGGTGTCATTGACATCACAGAATAAGTTCAATCTCTGTCCTGATAGGATCTAGTTAGGTGAAAAATCTGGAGAAACATACCAGTCTATTTCAGACCTTTTTTTTTTTTTAACTTGTACCATCCCCTCTAACTCTGCCCAGTAGTACTAAAATCTTACAGGAAAATACCTTCTTGGCAGTAGATCTTGGCAGAAGATTTCAAATACTGCAAGTGGCTTTACTGAAATGTGTTAAGAGAAGTAAACAAGTCAAGAAAATTTATACTACATCTATATCTGGTCTAACCAAGGAATCACAGAGGTATATCTTGATCTCTTTTCCATTAAATCAGGAACTAGAGAGGTCACTGTTGAAAAAAATCACTGCTTTTCAAACAGTGCAGAGTACCTGTGATACTACAGCATAAAGAAGTAAGCAGTAAGCAGTTCTCAGACTTCACACTAAAAAAGCAACAGAGGGAGGGCTGTGATTTATACATATTATATTTTAAAATAAATATTATACTTTCCAACTTCAGTAATATTAATGCAAACATTACTCATTCTGGAAGTCTGTTTAGATTTGAAGTCATTTGATTTTGAATCTAAAACTGATTTTCTTTTTGTGCTTTGATCTCCGTTTCTTTCAGTTGTATTATATCTGCACATACACCTAGAACACTCGAAAGCTGCGTAATATATAATCTCATGCAGTCGGAATTTAGGGCAGAAAAGATTTGTTCAGTCTTTTCAGTCAGTGTTACCCAGGAGATATGACTATGAGTTAACTCCAAAGCACAGACATATGTCTATGAGAATACTAAACAGTGCAGCCTGATCCAGCCTATTTCCTGGTCATGACTCCATTCCCCTCCATTGCCTTGAACACAATCTCTTCCTGGAGATTTCCCCAAGGAACGACTTCTGGTCTTGTTCTTAGACTCTTCTGACCTGGACAAAGTGCATGGATGACTCTTCTGAATTTCCTGAAGACAAATGACAAGTTCTTTGACTCCTGAAGGACCCAAAATAAATCCTTTCTAAAATTTTAATTAAAAAAGATACACAACTCTGAACCAATCAAACCAGAAGCTTCATTACCAGGCTAAGTAATTAGTTCTAATTCACATATTAGGTAAAAGTGATTTTGGTAATACTAACTTTTGATTGCTCCATTTTCTTCTAGTTTTATATCAGGAAAGAACATAAAGCCAACGGAAGCCTAATATTTCACAAGTCATTAGGATTCACCTGGCCATCAGAACTCCACTTGATCCCTGTTATATGGTCTGTAGAGTTTAAGATGAATTGAAAGTAACATACTAGACACTTCAGCATCTCACTGGGGGGCAATATAAGACATGAATCACTATTCTTCTCCCATGAAGAAGGCATTTGACAAATTTTCACTGAAAAGAATGAAAAATGTATGTTACCACCTGTTCCAGCTCTGGGGAAAGGAGAAAAAAAAAATCTAAAAGGCAAAGGCATCAAGAGAAGAGTTTAAAATACAAAGTATTTTAGAGTATTTTAAGTTCAAAATACAAAGTAGCAACTGTATACATTTTCTTGATATCACAACAATATTTTTGTAATATGAATATAGTAGCCCTACAATTGTAGACATAATTACCCAGGAAGATTCTTGCATGCTTCTCAGTATAAGAATGTCATTGGAGAGAACCGGAATGCTGGGAGAACAGTGGGTGGTTCCAAGAAAGGACTATAAAGAGTATTCCTAATCCTAGTGTCACCACTGTAAGTTAACATTCTCTGTGTTTCCATGTGCAGCAAAGAAACAAAACTATTTTCTGTGTTCTCTAGCATAAGCTATTTAATGACCATCACATTGGAAAGCCAACAATATGCTGAAAACAACATTCTTTTCTTGAAAAGGCATCCACTTTTTCTTGGTATTTTTAATGCTTCAATGTTATATCTTTGCTTCTTTATTTTCTCTCTGGCACAGCCATATCTGGTATCCAGATACTCCTTGAAAGACACACTTTGAAAGCTGCCATCTTCTACAAGAGAGTATCCTCTTCTGTTTGATGCCCATCTGCTTCCAGACAAGATGTCAGTGAGGTCTACAGCAGTGACTGCTGAACGCACTTTCCCAGAGGAAAAGGAACAACTTTCCCATAGGATACACAGCATACCCACATCTAACTTAAAAATAATTTAAAAATAAAAACACAGCAAAGACAACAGGGCTTTGCAAACCCTCTGTGAACAATTTACTCTGCCCTTGAGGGCCACAGCTTGTGACCACTGTTCTGTGGTAGTGATTTAGAGAGCTTACCTCAGCATTGATATAGTGTGAGGAGATCAATTTTATAATGCCAGCATGGATTACCTAACCAGTTCCACTCTACATCTGTTCCTCACCACTGACTTCCCCACATCAAGCCTGTTCTCAGTTCTTGAGAAACTGCTCAGTCCTATCGCTGATGACAATTTCTTTTTACTACATCCTATTTCGAGTGCAAACTCACTGTACGTCACATATTGAGGCCCCAGGATCTAAAAAGACAATGTCTATGCCACCGCTTTTCCATTCATTTTTGGCCTCATGCTGAACTAAACCTACCCATTACACCAACCTGTAGGCATACCACTGAGTCCTCTGTACCGTTATATGACCCGTCTGGCACTCATTCACTTCATCTGGAGAGGAACTATGCAGGGCAAAAATGAATCTCTGTTCCACCCTCATAAAGACCAGCACATTCTGGGATACGTATGCATATATTTATTAACACAGTAATCACAGCGAGTCATATTCTCTCTCTGTGTATTTAATGGAGATATTATTATTCTACCCCCTTTGCCTCATTATAATAAAACCCTACCTTGGATTTAATAACGGAAATAAATCTGCTTGAGTCAGGCCAAGAGCTAAGTTAGTATTCTTCCTAAGGACCATCCTAGCTCTGCAATGGAGAGATGACACTCTACATCAAGCCAACATATGATAACCTATCTTTAATTTCTCTCTTCTCTGGTGCTATTATCTCTCCTCTGCCACAGCTGCATACTGCTATTGTCAGTGGTAAAGACAAGACATCTCTAATTAGAGGGCAGGATAAATTGCTTTTATCTACTTTTAACATGCTTTTACATGGCACCTGGTACACAAGTCTTAGCTAGGCAATGATAATTTGAAAAGCAAATGACTACTTGGAGAAATATGATACATTTTAAAAAGAAAATTAAATGTATAGAATAGCAGAATCAACATATTGGAGATTGCTGAGCTTTAAAGCTGTCAGAAGTCTTGTATTCTTATGTTTTATATTGAGTTAAAATAAGCAATCACAGTCTATATACCCAGCAGTTTCTCTCCCTCTGTCTTTCTGGATGATCTAAAGAGCAAGCTGTGATTTTGGAACTGTACACGCAACACAGCAAAGATACCCTTGCCATATAGCAACTCTGTCTTCTCCGGTGGTAAGTCCAACTGAGCAGTTTTGAAACACACTTTATAGGATCAGCACTGACTCATGCAGATTTATCCCTGGAATAAACCCATCGTGTACTGCACAAGTCCATACCACTACTTTATAGCCTACTTAACAAATATATAAAGAAAAAAACATAAATATGCAATGCTAAACATTTATTTCTAGAGAACAAAACTTATTAATAAATGAGTCACACATTCTATTGACCCACCTGTTGTAGAAAAAAAAGAAAAAAAGAAAAAAAAGAAAAACCTACTAAATGTCCAGAAATTACTGACTAACAGCAACAGTCAAATATCAGTCAAAAACTTCAGCCATCCGTTACCTGCCTGACTTCAGTTCACATAGCTGGAGTGCATGACTGATGTACAAAACCACATTGTTCAATCCTTTTGCTCATCATCAGTAAGTATCAAGCGCTCTTCCATGAAAGGCATTGCTACAGAGACATATATTCTTTATAATGCACTGTCAGTTGGCTTCATCTTCACTAGCAGAGTCAGGCGGAACTCGTACTTCTAACACATCCTCCAGGCTTTTGATTACACTTTCTTAAAAATCTGTTGAGCTTGTCTGATTGTTAGGAGCTTTCTGAGATGTAACACTTTACAGATCCAAATGATGACTGGGCCAAATTATTTTATTTGCTATTTACTGCAACTTTGCAGTTTAGAAAGTCTATAGAAACATCCAAGAGTGACAGCTTGCAGAGAAAAGCTCAGCAGAGCTTCTGTTGTTAGTTTAATGAAAGGGAAATCTTTTTGCCTCTAGACTGTGATTTCTGGCCCAGTTTTGTTCTGTGGTGGTGTGCACGTTACTAAATACACTCAAAGAGCTGTAGTCTACAGAGAGCACCAGTTGCTGCTCATAAGAATTTCAAGTACAGCACAGCAGTAAAGCGTGGTCATAAAAAACATCCCAGGCTGGAATGCAGCTTAAGTCACTCTGATGAGGTTTTGTCTAAAGATAACGTTACAAAAGATTTTGTTTTCAATTGCTCATTTACATTATATATTCTTGAAACAGAAATCGCTTGTCTTCTGTCCCATTTAGTGTATAGGTACGTAGCCTATTATTCAATCCAACAGAATGAATGGCCAGAAAGAAAATGAGCCAATCAGTGTCATTAGGACATACCATTCCCTTTTCAGAGTCACTGTCCAGAGCAACGTCAAATGAGGAGTAACGGGAGCAGCAGTGTGATAGTGGTGCTGATCCAGGTGTGTAAGGAAAGATTTGCAGAAAGAGGGAATCTCTATTAATAGTCTTAGGGATACTTAAGTAAGAAAGACAAACGTTTAGTAACAAACCTTTCTTTAGGCTTGAAAGAGAAAGAATAAACTTCAAGAATAGGTTGAGAAAAATTGCCCTGAGGATAATCTAATTATGTTAATATATGAGGCAAGCAATGCTTGGCTGGGATACCTTAGAATATACAATGTGCAGTGCTGGTGCTGAGTAAAAAGAGCAAGTATAGATGACAACACACTTTTAACAATATTAAATGATTCACCTACAAATCACAAAACTACATAAGTAAAAAGGCAAATTAATTACCTGTCTCCAATATAAGCAAAATATTTTTAAAAAATTGATAAAGACTATAATTTTGGTTCGAAAGGCAAGCACTCAAGAGTTATGAAATGCAAGAATTAAGGTTGTCTGCATATAAGTTTAATTATACAGTGTCTGATTACTTCATCATAAGCCATTTTTGCATAGTATTCCAGTTTCACTTAGGGTACAAAATAGACCATATTCACTTAGTTAATGAACTATTCCATTCTTCATTCTCCTGTCCCATTTGCAGCCTCTCATTCATACTATTCAAATAAGGTTCTAAATTCAGAATGATTTTTTCTCCTGTGCTAATTACAAGGTTATCCAAATCTTGTTTAATCACATTTATCTTCCGAACAACTTTGTGAAATAACAGAGTGGCTATCCATTATGTTTCAGATAAGGACACAAGGCATAGATAGTAATGTTAAAAGCCTCCTCTGGTCCTGGGTACTTAGTGTGAGACTTGTGAGACTCACAAGTTTTTTGATTATTTAACATTATCTTGCTCTTTGTATGCTCAAAATAAAACTATCATTGATGCCAATTGGAGCAGAGTTATGAACAAGTATGAAAAATCTGTCTCAGATCAACCCCCTCAAAGGCAAAATGTACAATTAGTGCAGCAATTCAGGTGAGCATAATTTGTCCAGGATCACCAGGGGATCTGTTGTAGAGACTAGAATAGAACCTACTTCTTTATAGTATGTATACACCAGTACCTGGTTATACTCACACATATACACTAACCTATGCACACACAACCATTTTATTTATTAATTAATTTTTGCAAGGAAGGAGATAAATTATATTGTTATTAAAGATAATAAGTACTGAGTAGTATGAAACAAGAATAGAAATGATACACCACTGGAAAGTTGCATAATGCTGGGCATAACTTACTCTTGCTGTAGGCTAATTTTAAATTATAACATTTTTCTCTGGTTCTCGGTTTGTTTCTTTTAATGTATCCATATTGCTTTCTTGGAACACAGCCCTTATTTTTCTCAGCTGACTTTGTCCTCCTTGAGGCATTTATACCCTATGAATACATAAATGAACAAAGGGATCACACTTAGCAAATTCAGCAATAGATAGCAACAAGCACTTTGCAGGACTTTGCATCAGTGAACAAGGTCTGCATTTTCCTCAAATGAATAAGAAAACAGAAAACCGATGTAAATAACATAGAATGCCTCTATGGATGCAGTGCTACAGACATAAAATGTGCTATTTCAGGGGCTTCCAGAAGTAACCCTGACAAAAAATTCTTTGATGCAGGCAAAACACGATTCTAATTAAAGAATTTCAAGTGCATCTTCCTCATCTGTTTGGATTTTTTCTTTTTCAAAATACTCAAAATTGGCCAAGCCTTATATGAAAATGAGAAGCTGCTATTAAGGTAATAAAATATAATTTATAAATAAGCTTTTTATTTTTCTCCATGTTTGTCATGTTTTAGGATATTGTTTTTCTACATTAGTACCAGATGCACAGTAAAGACGTGTTTGTATTATTTCCTCTACTTCAAAATATCTAACACAGTAACATACACTTGTAACTAGCTGGTATCGATATGCTAACCTAAGAAGAATCACAGTCCTTATTAGATTTAAATAGATTAAACCACAACCACCAATTAGGCTGTAACTTTAACATAGAACCAAAACGTATGGATCAAATACACAACCTTAATTGAAATTTCCCAGTCCTAGTTCCATTTTTCCTAAAAAATGTACTCCTTATTAAAGGAAATCATCATCTCAGTTTTAACTTGCACTAATTGATTATAAAAGCTAAAAATAAAAACAAATAAATGCAAAAAAGGAGATATTGTTGGGAAAAGATGGAACGTACTATGGTGTGTATTATTTACGAGTGAGTAATATTGATGAGGAAGAAGGGAAAATTTGTACACACAAGGCAAAGCACATAGCTTATAAATTTCTTGAGCTTTGAAATGCAAAGAGGATATTTGTTCAGCTGAAGAATACATATAGGAACAGGCAGAATTACCTTTCTAGTCAATTCAATATATAAAAGCTTGTGTAAAATCCAGCAGAGTATAACCCAATAGACTGTAACTTTTTAATATTAGAATGATCATAATGGAAATTCCCATGCTAGTGACACTTTCAGGCATGGCAACACATTCATAGAAGAGAAAAATACCAGTTTTGAAAAGTCAGCATTCCATCAGTCCATAGTTCAACTGTTTCTATTAAACCCCACGTTCATTTTCAATACCAATGTCTAAATTGAATTTAAACTTTTAAAATTAACCTGACATAATGGTTTGGTAAAAACACAGAATCCTGGACACATACAAATATCCATCCTTATATACGCTATGGGTCTTAGAAGTCACATATCCACACTGGCTCTGTTTCCTCCCAAATGAGTTTAAAAACAAAGACTAGGGGAAAAAAATGAAGTCCAGCTATCACTGAAGTCAGCGGGAAGGCTCACATTTTCTTCCATCTGAGCAGAATCAGGCCCTTGTTTATGGAGCACCTCCTGAATTAAAATATATGTCAAGCTGACAATTCACTTTCTTAAATAGCACTTTCATAAAAAGGTAAAGGCAGAAGTGTTAAAGTGTCTGCTACTTTCCAAGGTGGTGATGGTGGACTGCTGAGGCTATGGTTCAAGCTGATTCAGCTTCTGTGTCACTGGCATTTTAGACACTGTGTTCAGATCCAGTGTGACTATTAATTCGGAGATATGAACTTTGGAACTGATCCAGTGACAGCAAATTTTATACAAATTCCCCTAGAGTAAGCAAGGCCATGTTTATCCAGCTTTCTTGAAAGTTTACACTGGAAAAGAATAAAAATTCAGGTCAATCTCATTCAAGCAATGCAGAGGGAGAGAGTCATTCTAAGAAGGAAAGTCTACAGATTTAGGACAAAGGTTTTTCCAAATTGCTTCCTAAAGTGGAGGCACACAAAAAACATGGCAAGAAGTGCACAGAAAAGACTTATTTATGGTAAAGCTTTTGAGTCATATATCAGCTGATCATATGTAGCCTAATCTAGGCATTTAGGGAGGGAGCAAAAGAAACAGTGCTAACTGGATGAAGAAAGGAAATCTCTGGTTAAATTCAATTTTCAGCAAAAAGGCATATACCTGAGAATAAGGATTCTCTCTGACAATCTTTTTCCCACACAAATTGACATTTAAAATTACTGTAATGAGCCTGATGAAAGCTGAGTTAACCATTTTTAAGAGAGATGAAATCTCCATTTTCGGACTTAAGTTTTATCCCCTCATATTTCACCCTCCCTTTTGGCTGTTTTTCTGGACTCTGGGACTATGAAACACTTACATCTGGATCTAGTTGCTTGGGGTCCTCCCTGTGAGCAAGCTGGAGCCATCAAACATATTTTATGGAATTCTGAATTGTCTTTTCCACTGTAAAATGCAACCGTGGTTTTCCCTTTCAGCCCAGCTCAATGACAAGCTGTTTCACAGTTGATATCAACCACAGTTAAAGCACTGGGCAGAAGATTTAGAGAAGAGTGGACCCATGACATTTGCTCTCTGCAGTAGAACATATCACCCTGGGCCCGGCTGCAGAGTAAAAGTTGGTCTGTGCTTCTAGACAGGGGAATCTAATCCTTTAATAACTTTCCCAGGGCTAGACAACACTGTCAGTTTTTCCCTGTTAGCTTTTTCTGAGAATAGCAGAAACAGACAAAATTTCCTGTAAAAATATATATATGCAGTAAAGATTATGACAAAAAATGTCTTTCCAAGATAAACAATCCGCAGCCCCATTACCTTTGGGAGTTCAGGTATGTATTGTCATCTATAGGTAAATCTGGTTTGCCACTCAGCGTAACTCACAGATTAATGACTTTAACTGTTGGTGTTTAACGAAACTGCAAATTTCAATGGAACGTATTCAACTGATTTCTTTCCTTCCCTCCCTTCTTTTAAATCACAGAAATCAAAAGCTCTGACATTGCCTCATTTGAGAATGTTTTCTTTCCTCAAATGAATGTTTAGACAACATATTTATTTTTTAAAAGCTTTGCTTTTTTGAGACTGAACTTGAACTCCACTTACTGGCAAGTTGCATTTACAAGGCTGCCAGCTAAAAATAACACATGGAGAAAGAAGTCATGTGGAACAAGTCAGGGCATGACACAAACATTAAGAAATAAAATTCTTTACAATATTCTGCACACAATGGAAAAAGTTAAAGTTCATGGTCACAGAGGAAAAAACTTGTACCCAGTCCAACCCAGTATGCTAACTGCTGCTATTAATTGAAACACAGCTTACTCCAAAAATGCTAGGCAGGTGAGTACTTTTTGACGAATCCTGGGCTACACCCCTGGCTGTGGCATGCAAATCACAGATTTATACTGCATCGGTGGGACAATTTGAAGATACAGCTAAAGCTGTGGAAAACCACAGCAACGAACAAAACAGCCCAAATGAGCTTCAGAATGAGTCTAGACTTTCCTACTGCAATTGAGATGGGGTTTAGAAATCAGCTGCACTCTTCCAACCATCTATGAAATGGGTGCGGTAATAGCACTAGTTTGCTACTAGACATTAGCAAAATCTATTGCTTGTAAAGTACTTTGAAGATTTTAGATGAAATGTAGTGTGTAAGATATTAAAACATGAATAAGCTACAACATGAAGGTTGTATATTGAGAGAATATCGAGAGGGATACAGGTAAAACATTTTCTATGGAAATTTGATGGTAGGAAGTGAACATTCACACATAGATGTCAGTTCTGTGGTATCTTCTACTTGGTACCCTTTCACTGCAAAAAAAAAAAATCTTGAAAATATGTATAGACTGTTTTCAGTATTAAATATAACTGTGACAAAGTCCCCTTTAATCTTTTTAAATCTTTTTTAGAAAAGTTGTTCAATTGATGGTCTTTGTCTAATAATTTCAAAATACAATAGTTATTTCAAACCATTTTTGCCATGTGATTAAAAATCCTGGGTTTTAATGTTTCTGTTTCAAGATAAGTAGGATAAGAATTCAGACTGCGTGCTCAGAAAGAGACACGTGCTGCGTTGTGTGTCTGATTGGTGTATACATAAATAACAGTAGTGAATAAAAGCTGATTTGCGAATGGACTTAGAAGTGTGCACACGCAAACCAAAAACAACGACCTTTTATGCTGCTGTTTGCACAGCATGGGTTACAGATTTACACAAGGAATACATATGCTTCTGCCTTCGGGCTACCAAGGACCTATCACACAACAATTTGTCCCAAATCAAATGGCATCAAAGATGCAAAATAAGCACATCATTCACCTGCAGTTTCTTCCTTTACTATGCCTGATGCTGTCATATCATGTTCTTCCTAATCTTCCTCTGGTTAGTAGATTGTTTATCACTGATTTTGGTTTGTCTCTGGCTGCAGCAGTACCACTGCAAATGGAAAACTGCCTTTATTTGGCAGCATCGTAATATCTGTCACAAGAACTCAGAGCAAGTCCTTTTAGCTGCTCTGCCAAGATCTTGAAATTCACCTCCTTGTACTGTGAGTATTTTTGACCTGAGCTAATGCGATTCTTGACCTGCCTAAGAACGACTAGAATCAAACCGCCGTCTCTTGGGAGAAGCAGGTTTAGCAAAATAATCTCAAACTCATTGAATCACCATGGCAGCAGAAAGAGATACAGATTTCCACTGAGTGAAAGGATTTACAGATTGGAGACGAGAACAGAGAAGCCCCCTCGCCCGCCCTTTCCCTCCCCTCCTCCATCAGGACTTAGCAGTCATAGGAAATAACGGGGGACTGAAACCCGTGTGACTTCAGCCAGGGTATGTGGCAGTCACAGGACGGAGGAGCCAGGCTTAGAGGGAGCCCAGCTGATGTTAACGAGTGTCCGCGTGCTCACGCAGAAAGTCGGCAGTGGGGATTACACACGGAGGTACTTACAGCCAGAGATCCGTATCTCTGCTCTTCGCTCAGGTACGCTGGAGAACAGCTGAAACATTCGAACGGTTTTGGTCCTTTTAATCATTCAGGGCAAGGTTGTGGCACCCTAATTAACACATTTAAATCAGTCTGGCTACTTAGAAAATAAGCTCCAAAGCAAAGTGAGCGATGAAAGAAATTGGATTGCTACCAGCTCTCCTCATACGCAACAAGTTATTAATTAATAGAAAATTTACCATGCTCAGGTAAAGCTGGAATGTGGACCTGCTGTTCTCTTAACAGAAAATTAAAGAAAATCATAGCTATTCAGAAGTCAGGAAGGAAAAATGTTAAGGAATTGTTCTTGGGCTCTTTCCCTAAGCGGCTGCTGCTCACCTTCGTCAGGAGCAGGACACAGCGCTGATGTGTTGTCGTTTGACCCCGTGCGTCAGGTCTTGTGTAGAATCGTCTACACAACAACTACATCTCATTCAACCAACCGCACGACATGCTTTTGCTGAAAACTCAGCATCACTATTAATGTATTCATTCAAAATCAACATGGAATGAGATAATAATACCAGGCTGGAGGTTCCTGACACTTGGACTGATACACAAAAAAAGGGACAGAAAGCACTTAGGTAGCCCAGCTCAATATCCTTTGCAGAGACATCAGCAACACTTGAAATTCGAGAAGACCCTGGAACACTAGAGCTGCTGCTTGCCACGATCGCTAGTGGTGTCAAGGAGTAGAAGTACGGGCAGAAGGAGGGCACAACTCGCAGAGGAAGGACACGTTACATTTCTGTGCGGCAAGCGTGTTCATTTTAATTGCTGGGGAACGATCCTATTCTACTCCACCCACGACTTGGGCTGGTGACTTGGTGGCACAGTCTGTCCTTAGACATGCAATATGGCTTGCTTGGTTTTTATTATTATTTTTAAGCATGACTTTACAATGAGCAATTTAACAGTTTCCTTTCCTGTTTCTGAGTGGCAAGTGCACATTGTTTTCATGGTAGCTTTTTTGTAATTTGAGGCCTACACCTCTCTGGGTAATCATTCTTGCCAATTTGGAAAGGAAATTGCATCTGTGTGGTTTTTTTTTTTTTTTTTTTTTTTTTTTTTTTTTTTTTGCTGCCCTGACCTACTTCTAGGACAAACAGCTGCCTACTTTACCTGCTTCTACAGCCAGTCCCACAGTTTGCTATTCTATGGTAAAAAAAAAAAACACTCTTTGTACATAGGGAACAGATTTATGATAAATTCATGCTATTTTTAAACAACCAGTATGAAAACTAGTGGCTGTCACATTTTCCTTGGTGCTGGCATGGAGCTGAATATTAGGTAGGGTTCTCCGCTTTGGAAGAATTTTTTACGGATCTCACTTTATTTAAATTGCTTTGATGCACAATTTGGTAGAATGTGTGGAGCAGAAGGAAACTTCAGATTGAATGCCTACTTCATTCCCCTAACCTGCAGTGTTATTAAAATATTACCAACTGGTTCTCGAGATCTTTCCACTGCAACAACTTAAAAATAATTTGGATATCAGTTTTTTTGCTTACTGTTGTGTTGTGATTGTTGTCTCTGTTGTCACAAGTATGAATATCAGGTAATGGGTACCATTCATTTTTGTAGTTAGTAGTTTTCCTGGGGTGCTAGTGACAGGAGAAATGTATGCATTAAAACAAGCATGATGGAAAGCAGCTCTCTTTATAATTTCAGCCCAGCTGCTGTATTGATGGATACAATCTTTACCACATGCTCCAGGTGGCTTCTAATGCCTGACTCCCTGCAGAAACCTCTATTTGCACATCTTAAACCACTTATTGGATTTGAACAGGATTTTTCAGCCTGAGTGCAGTAACAGTGTTCACTTATGTAATATTTGTAAATCCTGGCTTTACATTTCACTCACCAGACTATCTTCAGAGATATTCAACAGGGCCTTCATGTGGTCAGATTCTTGCTTTTTAGTGAGATCCCATCAACTCATATGGCTACAAAGTACATTGCTAAATTTATTTTCCATCATTGTCAGGGGTTTACAATGAAGTGTAACACAATTAATCAGCCCCTGGTGAATAGTGCTTTTCTTTGTCACCAGATTTCGTATAAAATTCATCTGAAACTTTTGTATTCAAAGTTCACAAAGGTTAACCTTTATTCAGGGCATGCATCTCCAAACGCTCTAATCAAATTGTCTGCTGTTGTTTAAAACTTCACTTACTACTGTACCAGTTGCTTTGAATTATTGTGCTTGAGATCTTTATTCAGTGCCTGGGTGACTGAACTGGCATACTGAGGGCTGCACAAGGTCTTTTATAATTATGGATGGGTAGAGCAGTTACTAACAGATATATATTCCTTCTTGTCTTATGTATTGCAACTGTCCACCACCCAGACATTTGCTGTGCACTTTCTAGCTGTGCAATAAAACTTCAAGTGTTCTCATTCCCCTAGTAATTCTGTACACAGCTCAGATCTCGTACATTGTTCAAGGGACTTAATAATAAGTTAGTATACTAATTAATGGAGACAACAGCAGACATCCATGATTTATAGCAAATGCCCAATTGATGATTACACTGCTGAACCATGAGTAAATCTTTTTAACAGTGAGACTTTACAATTAATTCTACACCAGTATACTTATTTTGCTCTTTTACAATAAAAAGAAAAAAGATTAAAATGTTGGCTTTGAAAGGTGGACCTTATGGTGGCTGCAGGTGTTTCTGCTGATAGAAGGCATTGGTATGTAGAAACAGACCCATTTTCAGATAGGATAAACTTCTATTGCTGTCTTCCTTTTTAGTGTGAAATATTATTCTCCACTTGAGTGATGTTTGTATTCCTTTCCAACACAGTTGGTTTGATTTGTGACCTGAATACAATGACATACATACCAATGATCCATTACATGAACTAACATATTTGGGATGCTTTAAGGTGGGAGGGCAAGGGGACAGCAATCCAACTACATTATTTCTTTGAATTTCTGGGTAAATTGCACATCTTTTTTATTTGCAGTAAAATCTCATAAAGATATTAAGCACAGAAATTTAATATGAACACAAGGCAGCTGGACTGACACAACAGATCTAAGGAAACATTAGTGTTAAGATTATTGACCCAAAAGGCTGTAAGAAGGATTAGCATGTCAGACTGTAACAGTCCCTCCCCGGCCTTTACAGTCTACTGGGTCCAAAGTCCACTTTGCACAATCTTGTAAGTAACAAGTGTTCTCCAAATTAGTATGTTTTCTAAAATACCTACTAAGCTATAAACCACATTCCAACAGAGCTGTTGAGGTTTGTTGGATGAGTATTAGGCATAACAGAATACAGATTTAAGCTACCAAATAGTAGGCTTTAAAATGCACAGTCAGAACACTAAATGCATTGATATGTCAATATAGCAAAAATATTTACTTGAGACACTGGCCAAATTTGAGATAAATGACATGCAGATTATAGATTATAATTCACATTGAAAGATTATTTTGAGCTAATGAATGTTTCCATTATTGTTGCATGTTTTTCTTTTTTTAATTATTACAATTTTAAACAAGAATAAGTTTGATTTCTATAGGCTAAAACAATAAATAGTAGGAGGCAGATTCAAATTAGGCATCTGACATCTCCTGGTATCATCAACTTTTTCTTCAGTCTCACTGATGTAAAAATGTCCGTGTATTTATTTTAAATAATGAATACTTGGCGTTCTAGAGCAATTTTTAATTCTCCATGTGGAATTTCTTCCAAAGTAAAGATGATCACTGCACTTCCAAAAGATAAAAGAAAATGAAAATTACTCTTAACCTTTCTTCTAGTGTTTCTCATTTTAGTTACAATATTCCCAATAGCATTTGAAGCAAACCAAAAGATAAAGGAATCTGAAGGAGGGAAAAAGATGAGAAGCAGCATCTCGAAAGCTAAAAATCTGGAAAACTCCCAGTATTTTCTTTTTGCAAGAAATACATTTTTCCTTCTGCAGGATTTGGTTTCTCCATTGATATATTGGAAAATTGAAGACAATCCACAAAAACTATTTTCAACCAGTTCTACTGTAAGCACAAGGCTGCTAATGATGTGCTGCATAGCTTCAGGGCAAATCAATTAATCTGAACATCAATATCTCCATCTGTGATATGAAAATAATAATTCTTCCTTTTTTTTTCTTAATTAGTGTGTAATATTCTTCCTCCTTTCTTGGCAAGTGCCCACAGCATTTATTGTTTAGGACTAATTCCAGAGAATCAGAGCACCTGACAGGCAGGCCAGACTATCAGAGAGATTCGCTCACCCTTTCTTCCTGCTTCCCAGGAACTGGAGGGGCAAATCTATCACAGAGAGTCCGGCAGGTTAGCCCTCTCATTACACCTGCCAAGGGACCTGGTATGACCCAGTATTTCTGCCATCTGACAGCGCTGCACACCTTTGGCTTGGCAGACGCAGGTGGCTGGAGGAGCTCTGCTTGGGAGGCTGCATCTAACGTGAACGCCCTTGCCAAAACGTGACTCTGATCACGTATCAAAATGTTTTATCCAGGATGACCTTAAAGTCGGCCAAACATATAGCAATAAGCTGCTGGATTGGCCTCTCATGATGTACTGACTAAAAGCCCACTGAAGTTAATGGGAAGTAGTGTCATTGCAGATAGGGTCCGCAGCACTTCACAACTGTTAGAGCCAATTTTACTTGAGAGTCATCTCTTATAGGAGTTACTTATCAGTCACTCAGCTGGCACGTTACAGTCACATTGCTATTACAGCCTAGTCACAGCCCCCATTACATGACAGTTGCTTGAGAGTACAAAGCAATCCCATCACACTTACTTTATATTGACAGTTGTACGATTCCACTGTCATATCACAGATATTTCCTTGTCATAACTTAGCAACATTGTAGTCACACGACAAATACTTTTCAGAGCACGCTGAATCTTTTTCATGGAAAACTCTGATAACAGCAATCACTGCTTAGTTATCTGTTACCTGCAGCGTGAGAAAAAAAGAATTGGAATGGTCACCTCCGCTAGGTGCTTGACACCAGACAGAAAGCTCTGACACAAAGAACCGTAGAGAAGTCGCCATTGCTCACCGCCAGACCAAGCGCTGGGCCCTTAGATTCTCTTTTATGTCAAATTAAAGTAGAGCCTAATTATATTTACAGTCAATTCCATATTGTATAGATGCTTCCTAATTTTACTGCTCAAATACCTTCTACATATCCTCTGATTTTTGAATTGTTGTCCTTATTAAAGCCACATGAATAATTAAGCACATAATTCTATTTGCAAATGTTCACAAACAAAGAATCATTTTCCAAAAAGCATTTGTCATATAATTCCTAATTATAATTTTGTAACAGGAACATATAGGCTGTATATCTAAAAATATAATTCAAATGGTATACTTCTACATCCTGGTTGGATGAGTTCAAGGAAAAGCTGTCACTGCTGCTACTGTTTCAGTTTTTTTGAGAAAATATGACATTGAAAACAGAGATTATTGTAAAGAGACATTTTCAAGATGTCTTTTGAAAGTGCTTCCTTACCAGTATATCACAGGAATATTTACAGAAGGAAAGAAGACACGTGTGTAGTCTAAGTAAAAGTTTTTAAACATTTGTATCAGTGGAGATTTTGTAGTATTGTTGTCACTGTATATTTATCTGAATATTACATAAATTTCTTCCTCTAAATCTCTGTAACTATAAACCAGTAATGAAACTGTGTCCTAATTCAAGTGACAAGACTCGCCACCTTCAATAAATTCACTAATTTCACCCTGGAACCAGATAATCAGTGCAAGTCCCTTCTCTAGTTATATAAACTTTCTCAGTGCAGGACAGATTTAAAAAAAAAAAAAGAAATAAAAAAAAAGTCATAGAATTTTCTTTGCCTGTCTTTAATATTGTAGTGAATTATTGATTATATTGAGTAAGTGTTCCATATTCCTGTTTAAATAACTTCGGGATTTATTATATCATTATATACGAGCCCTTTAATTAAATTTTACTGCTTTCAACAATTTTTTCCCAAATAGCTGTTTGTTTACTTTATATTATTCCAAAGACAAGCATGGTTTCTCCACAAGAGATGTTTCTGTATGCTCAGAGCAGAAACTCACCATGGCCTGACAGTTCTAGGAGAAAGATGCTGTTTTCAGTACTGGCTGCTGTACTGATTCTCTTTGCTGCATGCTGCATCGTGGCCTTATCCTGTAATTATTCACCTGATGCATTTAAGATGCAGGTCTTTAAATTCTTTCCCCAAGATGTTTTATTTTCAAAATGAAGAGCATGCTGCAAATTGTATTAGACATTTTATAAAATGTAAAGAAAAATCATGCCCACCACTGAAATCAAAAGAGTAATATGGTCCTTGCTGAACTTGACCTTTAAGAACAAAATTTAAAATGATGGCCTGCCTGGTTTTGACAGAAATCGCCCTTGAGTATTACAATGTCAGTTGCATGAAAATTATGTTTGCAGTATGTTTGCAGGCAAAATTCCATTTTCATGTGCAAATCCAGCACAAACTGAACACATTTTGTATCTAAATACTCCATAGACTGAGTACTAGGGCTAGTACTTAAAAATGACATATGTACGTGATCTGCCAGCACAAAACCACATAAAACAAGAAGCGTGGTGTTCTGCTGATAATCTAGTATTTACTCTGTTGATACCCTTAATATTTATACTCATTCTCAGCATTGCATAACTCAGGTCTCATGCAATAAAGTTGAAACTGATACAACCTTAATGAAAAGTGAAATTGAAAGTAAAAGTGAAAAATGAAAACATAATCAATAAGTATTAACATTTTAAGAAATAACCATGGGAAAATTAGCAAAATTATCCCACAGAAAAAGGGGTGATATTAATGCGAGTGAATAAAAAGCTAATCAAGAAATAGAATCTGAACACCCACAGAGGAGTTTGCAAGCTGTCCTAGGCTTTATTTCATTATTATGAATATACAGATAATATCTGATTAAAAATGAATTCAAAAATCTTTTACTGTTATATGCTAAAATCACAACCAGTCAGAGTATGCAGACCTGCCAAGTGAAGGCTTCCAGTCATTTCCCTTTTCACAGCAGTCTGAATTCTTATCCTGCAAAAGTACTCAGCATGGAGCAGCTCTGCAGCCATTCAGTGGCCTCTAGCTTCAAGATTTCTCCCAGAAAGCAGGATGCAACGGATGTACATATAGTCTTGTGTTAAAGCTGCAGCCTGTGGGCCAGGTTTTGCATTAAACAAAATCTATGCTTTCTTAGGCATCAAACACTGATCTCCAAAATTTAGACCTAAGCCTGGAAGTTGCAATGTAGTCTATGCCAATTCCTTAGAAATTATTTAGAAAGTAGAGAATCTTTTCAGAATGATCCACCCTAAATACAATTTTCCTAACATCTCAAACATATATTTTTCTCACTTTGGAGGAAAATGGGTTGAAAGCATCTGTTTTTCATGCCATCACACTTTTTTAATTTAAAGAGCAAAACCAGAAATATATAGCGGAACTAATATGGCCCCTAGTCTTTTTACACTTATATGTACTATCTGTAACTGTAGCAATAAAACTTTCAAAAACAAACGACCTTTTTTATGTCCACTTTTATTTGTCTACTGTTCAAATAATAAAGAAAGTCTATAAAATAGTTCTACTCTGTAACTTGTGAAGTTAAATCTAACTCACCGTAATAATGAAGGAACAACATTCTTTTAAAAATAGATCCGGTAGTAGTTTAATTAAAGAAGTTAAATGCATTCCATTGCTATGAGGAACTTCACAATAACACACAATTTATTATCCAGAATTAGTCACCGCTAAAAAACATTGAAGTTCAGTGCTTACTGTTAAGGTAGTAGAAGTGTTGGATGCTACCAATTTTTATGCTGTTATATTTAAACAGTGTTAGAGATTAATTTCAAGCAATTATATGCAAACATTGAGGATTGGGGTTTTTTGCTTTGTTTTGTTTTCTTAATGCAGATCATTTCATTCTCTTCTTTCTCTGTAATTCGAAACACAGAAATGTGGTAAAATATTTCATGTCAGTATGTTTTCTTTGTTAAAATGTTATTTCCAAAGAATTTCCTTCATAAATTGAAAATAATGTTACCTTGTGTTGTTATGGTCAGTATTTTACTAATGTCTTCATATAAAATTACATGACTTGTCTACGGAGTGCATTTATTGTCTAATTATTTATCTAGTCTACAGTAAGTAACTACCAGGCAGGAGACCTGCTGCCTGGAGGTACACAGATGCTGACTGGATGGCTGGTCCAGAGCCTGCCAAAGAGCAGGCTCTATGTCTTTGGGACTGGTTGGCCAAACAAGTCTGCTTCACAGGTCATGAGCTAAACAGGCCTGCTTTAAGTAGCTGAATAAATAAAATAAGCTATTCTTGAATGATGCACAGATTGAATGTATTGGTGGTTTCGTGACTATCAACACTGCTTGTTACCTGACTACGCTTCTAACAGTATCAAAAACCACTGTATTTACAGAAAAGGAAGATAAGGAGTTGGGGTATGAGTGGTTTAACTTAAAAATTGCAGAAGTTCTCTTCTTTTTGTATTATTTTGGCAGTGTGCAGTGCGGAATCTTCCTTAGTTATGCAGGAGAACAAATATGCCTGACATGGCATAAGCTTGAGTAAGACAACATCGTAAGTGCATGTGACTTACTGCTGGTACCCTCACTGCAGAAGTGGTGTCATGTGGATCAGAGAATTCCACCATGATTTTTTGGTAGTTTTAAGTGTATTGTGAAATGACAAAACCATTCTCCTCTGGCGATGAGCGGGACGAGTGCAAGTGGGAACATACCAAACGGTATAAGGAGGAGTTACAATGCAATTTTTAAGTTCATGGTGCTACAATATGTGGAAAAAGCAGTTGTGAGTCCAAGAGGAAATATAATGCTACTGAGGCAAATGTGCCAAGATGGAAATAATCAAAACAGAAGCTGTTATGTACTAACTTGATGCTGAAATCATTCACTGGACTGAAAAAAGGGCATTTCTAAGAAGAATCACAAATCACAGAACAGCTGAGGTTGGAAGAGACCTCTGGAGGTCATCTAGTGCAGCCATCCTGCTCAGGTAGGAGGGTAATTTGCAGACTGTGTGAACTCAGAAAAAGACAGAACTCTAGTTACACAGGTAATCATTACACTGAAATCTCAAGAAATAGCACAAGCATGATACATTCCATGGCAAAAATTCAAGGTCAGTAACGGCTGGTGCATACAGATGATGTGTCATAATGATTTTTGGCTACAGAGAAAGATTTCATTTTGCCAACATCTACCTTTCGATTTCACCAAAAATCTCATTGCATTTCAACAATACATGATTGGATTGCAAAAAGGTCACGATTATCTGCTGAACTAAATGAGAAATGCAGATGAAACACCAGTTTACTTTAACAAGACATCCAATAACATCACTGAAGAAATAGGCAAAAAATCCGTCATCATCAAAAGTTTGGGGAAAGAAAAAATGTGCAATACAGTTATGCTGGCAGTGTTAGCAGATGGTATAAAATTGCCACCGTATGTGATCTTGAAGCGTAAAACAATGCTGAAGGACCAGCTGCCTACTGGAATAATTGTTAGGTGTCAAAATCAAGGATGGATGTCTACAGACTTAATGAAGGATTGGCTGAACATCATTTGGAGCAGGAGACCAGGTGTGCTGGTAAGCAAAAGGAGAATGCTTGTCCTAGGTGCATTCAAAGGGTATCTAGCACAAAGAATACCATTGGAGAAAGGAACACAGATCTTGCAGTCACACCAGGAGGGATGTCACAACTGTGGGTGCCTGATGCGGTAGAGAACAAGCCCTTCAAAGACCATTTGAAGCCCTTATGCTCAGAATGGCTCTTGGTAGGGGATCCTGCTCTAACCCCTTTGTGGAGGATCAAGAAGTCCTAATGCAGCAGTGTTTTGTCATTGGATTAAGACAGCGTGGGATCAGATAAACCCAGAAGTAGGAGCTGAAGGGTTTAGGAAATGCCGTATTTCAAATTCTGTGTGAGGAACTGGTGATAAACTGAGTTCAAAGAAGAAGCTGAGAGCAGTGAAGGCATGAAAGAGGGGAAGATTTTGAAGATAGTAGCGAGAGTGACAGTGATGGAAATTATGAAGGGGTGTGAGATGTAAAATCTAAAATGAAATACAAATAAGCCATCAGAGAAGAAAATACACTAAATTTGGAAAAAATAATAGTGAAAAGATTGTGTTCTAATTGCATGTTGGTTACAAATATGTAATAAACTTTGTTGTGTATAGCTTCTTTTCTTTAGGGATGTCATTTTGAATTCAGCAGCATTTTCCTTGGGTAATATGATAATTTGTCTATATCTGGAAAATGCAAGGGAATACTTTTGCTAGATTGTATTCTGAGAAACAGTAATAGGAAATGAGGAAATCTGAGGAGTTAGTGAACGCAATTTTTGTCCAAACTATTTGTCAATCTGTTATGTAAATAGGACATTTGTCAAATTAAAAAAAGGAACAACAACAAACAAACCACTCTTCAGTTGGTGTCACTGCTGGACTAAATCATAAATTCCCCATGCTCAGACAAGACAAAGGGAATACCTGTTGTGAATAAGGGTTCAAAGTCTGGCCCACTGTTTTTATTTGTGTAGACATTCAGCAAATCCCAAGAACATAATCCAAATATTGCTTTGGCAATACGTAGAGGAGAACACAAGGACAAGCCAGTCTGGCTCTCCTCACCCAAGCACTAAACCAACAAAGCTTCCCTTGCACACTTCCATTTCTGAAAGTCTGACAGATCTGGAGAAACACATAGATGTTAACAGAGCCTACCTTCAGAGGGAACTGGAAAAGGAAGTTACCTCCAAAGCCTGGGTCCTCTTCAATACCTGCCCAGAAGGGGTCTAGCTCTTGTGCTTTTGCTTATTGCATTGAAACTGTCATCCAGAGCAGAAAATTTAGAAGGAAAACTGAAAGCCATGAACTTCTGCTCCTTGAAATCAATAGCCAAGGCATATGTCAAAGCTCTGCGTATCTGGGCTGAGAACAGACTCTTGAAGCAGGCTCTTGCACCACACTGTTGTTTGCTCTGGAGAAGGGGAGAGGCAGGGATACAAGCTACAGGGTTGAAATGCAAGAAAAAATAGTTGAGCCAACAAAGTCTTTCCATTGACTTCAGTGGTTTTGGAGCAGGTCCTTTGTCAATAATTTCTGTCTCAAAGGTCAGAAGGGGAAAATTTGGATCTCTAATATTACATTTTTCTTGTTTAAATATTGAGCTAAAGTTTGCCATGGATAGAATGCTTTTGTTTTTGCCTCATGGCGGACACCAATAGCTTTTATCTGTGAGACATGTTTGCTTTACCACTGTTTCCAAATTCAGCTATATATTGCTTTATTTATCTATTCCTATCAACTTTTCATTTGTTTTTTCTAATCTTTGGTGCTGACTATACAGAAGCCAAGAAAATTCAAGGCAATTTCCAAAGCTGATGATTTTTTTCTTTCTTTTTATAATGAAAACTTTAAACTAGTACTGATGATTTTTAAAAGTATGTCTATAATTTATAAGCAAATTGACTTCCTTGCCATTCTGTGATGGAGCCTTAGAAATCACACAATGCTTGTCACTATTTTTCAAATATTTAATAAATCTAGTTCAATGATTTTCTGACAATTCTCCCTCCAAATTATTCAGGCAGCCTGAGTCCCTCCTTTAAAAAAAATCAAAAACAATACTGCATGGATTCAATTTTGAGTCAATAAATTGTTGATTAATCTGGCTCATGGTGTGTATAAACTCAGGCTTAGCTCTAATGGTAATCATCTCCAGAGTGCCATACAGCTGCATGCTTTCATTTCACACCAAGGGAGCAAGGATTAAATCCCTAATGGAGAAGACATATAAACAGTTTTAGTCTCTGCAACAAGCACAGTCCCCATGGCAGCATATTTGTGTATACAGCATGTGAACGTGTGGAGAGGAAGGAGGGACTGGTTTAAGAAATAATAATAATCTTCACAAAGTGAATGGTGCAACACAGGATAAAAGAAACTAGTAAGGGAGAAACCTGAGTGGAGCAGAGCAATAAGTTTAGCAGGGTGCGTTTCTTTTTGTTAGGCACCTACACCGGCCACACTCAGGTGGCCTAGCATAAAGTATCTATCATGCTCTGAGTGACAACATACGTATCGTGACATTCAGAAATGGTTAGCTGTTATGTGCAGGCTGCTGATAGCCATAAACTCCTAACAGCTATGTGTGTTCATTAACATGCCGCCCTGTCCAGTAAGTGGTTCTGTAAAATGTGGTTTTACCCAGACCCTTATTTTCCACCACATAATCTTCCCAAAGTTGTCCCAAAATCACTAATATAACTGTGTTAAACACAATATATCTGTAAAGCTTTCTTTCTTCTCAGAGAATTTTAATCCCATTTATTGGTAACTAGCTTTTAAAATAACATTTTTCCTTGCTGCATTTAGCTTAGTCCAAGGAACCAGGGAGGGGAAAAAAAAAAAAAAAAAAAAAAAAAAAAAAAAAAGATGCCAGATGTCACAGGGCCAATAAGCAGGTGGGCCGAAGCTTCTGTACCAATTCAAACTGGCACCGCATCAAACCTGGTGGGTATAACCTTTAATTCAGTGCTTCCCTGGCACCAGATCTGCTGCCATCTGCTTAGCTTTGCTAAGCTGTGCTTGTTTCTGTGCAGGGACGATGCCAACAATGCAAACTGTCTCCTACATGTGCAGGGAATCATCGGTGCAACTAGTTTTTCAAGACCCATATGGTGGCATCTGCAAATGTACACTGTCAGCACTGCTACTCGTACCACCCTTCGTGTTTAAGAATGGAAGGAGAGAGCTCTGTTTTGCAATTCACACAAAGCTGAAGGGATATTCTCTTTCTCTGCGGTCCTGGTCTTAAGGGCAACTCCAAGACAAGGGGAACATGTGGCTTTTAAAGAGACAAGTGCTTTAAGAAATGAGACATGGAAATTGGGGAAAGCGAGTAGCAGCCAGGAAAAGAAATGATAGTTTGTGGAAACCCTGTTAACATATTGCTTCAAAGCTTCCTCAGCACAGTTAAAGCTAAAAATCGCTGTCTCTTGGCTTCTGGGGTTATGAGACAGGTTAATTTGTAGCGGCCAGCCCTGAGACGTGGACGCCTCCTTCGGGCAGCGACGGACGCCTTGGCTCTGTGCGGTGGCACTGTCCAGAAGGGGCAGGCCGGGGCCACCCCGCAGGCTCCAGCACCGCTGTGCAAGTGCCTGTTCCACGCTGTAAGAACGGCACGGAATAGGGGGTGTAACACGAAATCTGTGTACGGTGATTAACAAACCCAGCTTGCTACTGTGCAGCTCCATTAAAACTCACTTCAAGCTCTAAAATTTAAGTTTCTCTTTGTTAGACAGCAGCAATTACTTCTTCTCAGCAGGAGGATGGAGGTGCACAGGCCCATGACTGGTGCACTCCTGCCTGCAGACACGTGCCGTCCTTGAGAGTGGAAACCCTTGCAAGCACTTTGCTTGGCAAACAGGTGTGTGTGGCCATTTGGAGGGGAACGGAGAGAGCCACCATCCACGCTCACACCTCTGGTGGCTCTCTTGACATTTTCCAATCCCTCATAACTTGGCTACTCAGACTTTCTCTCTGGCTCTGATAAAAAAAAAAAAAAAAAAAACTTTGTTCTTATTTTTTTTTGTTTTAAATGGTACTTTAATTCCTTGAAGAGCCACCAACATAGGCAGTTTTAAAGTATTGTCTTATCAACTGGGAAGTGAGAAACAAATCGTCAGTTCCACCTATCACCAATTTCAGTAAGCAAGAACCTGACACACTGCTCTGCCAGCCATCACCAAAACACCTCTGTGCAGTCAGGAGAAGTACATGTTGACCCCAAAGAGCAACTCTCCTTACTACAAAATGATTAATCATTCTCACACAGAAGGTAAGAAAAATCTGCACTGAAGAGTTTGAACAAAGCTGCTTTTCTTTGGCTTGCAGATGCTGCAGTTAATGGTTAAATACAAACAACTTTTTTTTCAGTGGAATTATTTTCCATGTTTGATTTCATGGAAATTGTCTATTGATCTATTAATCTTCAAAAAAAAATCACATTTATATTAGAACATACTTGATCTGACAGTATTGCTTTAAAGAAAATCCATTTTCCTGTACTCCATGTTCCTTTGATCCCCATATAGTTCTGTTACATTTTTATGTGAAGAAAATGTTAACCCTGCAGCTTAGGAATCCTGAAACCTGCTGCCATTTTCATTTGAAACCTCAAGCAATTCTCTATCCCAGCGACAGCCTGGACTCCCTCCTCCACCCCACTCCATGCACTGTCCTTCCACTGCAGATGCCGTACAGCTCCCGGTGGGTCAAATTTTGCTTATAAGCTGAAGAAAGGGCAAAAATTATTCCTCATTTTGCAGAAAAGTTACAAGGCTTTCTGCACATGGCCTCATTTTTCAAGATGTTTAAACAGAAAATGCAGCAGATTGGATAGGTGTTATTTTTTCTTGTTGTTTAACTTCTAACAGTGGGGTTATCTTCTCTTTATTTAGTGTAATAAAAATGATCAGCATCAAGTACAGCTGCAGATTGTGTCACTGATAATGAATGAGGACTTTTTTTCTTTCTGTTATGAATTTGCAGATAGCTGTAAACTGTGGCCTTTAAGTCATACTAGTCCAAAGCTGTCTTTTCTGGTTTTAGACTGAACATATTCCTGTGCCTGGAATACTATCTTCTAAGAAACTACAATTAAAATATCCTTGTAAAAGAGACTCTACTTCATAATAATTAAAATTTCCTTTATAGCAAAGACCATTCATTTGGTAAAAAGATGCAAGTAGAAGAAAGATTTATTTCTTCCTTTGATACATTAACAAAGAGTTTATGACACATTAATCTTGGAGTGTTAGACTACAATTTGTTCCTGTAACATGGTTCTTCATGTTTGATATTCAATCTACATGAAATTGCTGAAGGTCTCCTAACCATGTGCACTTCCACAAGCAGATATACAGGAAAAAACACTATTTGAATTAGCACTTGTTGTAAGTTTAGTATGGGTGCTGCTGGTACATTGCAGAAAACAGTTAATTGCCCTAATCTGCTGCTTGTACAGTTAAATAGCATTTTTTGTTTTTACAAAGAAAGATTACTTGCAAATACTCCCTCTTGTGATCAAAGCTAGAAAACCAATGGAATTGTTTCCCACTGGTTCAAATCTTTTTGACTGACATCGTTCAAATGTTGCATATATATATACATACACATACAGTATTTTTAAGCCCTTCTGTTCTTTGATCTTGTAAAAGTGATGGTAGCCTTTCAGGAACATTAAAAATAGGCTCATTCATCTCCTGATAAGGCATTGCATAGGCTGAACTTCATATTTCATTTCTTTATGATGTGAAGGGGACAATACTGAAAAGAACTGATGATTTGTTTCTCATTTCCCAGTTGATAAGACAATACTTTAAAAATGTCTATGTTGGTAGGTCTTCCAGGAAATAAAGTACCATTCAAAACAAAAAATAAAAACAAAGTTTTTTTGTCTAAATGTCTTCACTGAATTAAAAATGTATTATTTTTGAGGTAAATCCTTTGAACCTTGGATTTCATCTACCAACCAAGAGTAGCTGCAGGGTGTTATGAATTTAACAAGACAGCAGCTACCTTAGACTTTCCAGAAGACTGATTAAAAGGCATTCAAATACCTATGAAATAAAGCAAAGTATATGATCCGTCTTTTAAAGATCAGTTACATTGCCTTTTTCTAGTCAGCCAAAACAAGACACCAAGTTTAGAAAACCCATTTTAGACTTCAGAAATGTCACCTGAGTATTCATTCAGAAAATCCAAGTTTGGGAAATTTCAGCCATGAATATCTCTTAGCTGATATTTGTTTTTCACAAAAGTGTTAATTAGGCTGCTAGGCATGCCTCATTCAGATTTAGGTCTTAATTTTGTTATCCCGTTGTTTCATCAAGAGTTTATAACTAGTATCTTATTTGCTGCTTAAGTTCTCTGCCCACTAGGCATGCTCCACGATTGATTTCTGTCGGTTCTCGTGGAATAGGACTAATGTTTTGCAAACCAAGCATTAGGCAGTATGAAGCATACAATTTTGATGAAAATATTGATAGAAGATGAAAAATAGTATAGGAAATCAGAAATTAGAATACCCAAATCTAGACCCACTTACATAACATTACAGAGCTCTCATTGCCATCTCCAAAATTTATCTGCAGCATTACACAGTAAAGAGCATCTACCCATACTACAACAAACCATTTTACTGGAGAATCCCAGCCCTACATGGCACTCCAAAGCCTAGATCCTGTGAAAGTTTCTGCTCATGTGTAATTTTAAAAAACTCCAACATAGACTGCTGCGAAGTCCTCATATTGAATTGCTCTTTGCTATTTACTTACCTGTTTTCTCCCTAGGACACATTTATTTATTATTTTGATTCAAGAACTTTTTTCCCCACTTCTCTCCTTGCACTCTAGGATATTTTGCTTTGGATTTCTAGTGAACAGTTGTTTTTTCTATAAATGTATATCTGCTCTGCGTTCTGCTGAAATTGCTCCCAAACTTTCTTCTGGATGCTCTCATACATGCCGCTGGAGCAGTTGAATAAATAACAGACTTTCTTGCACTATTTAATTCATACATATCTACTCCATCTGAATACTAACAGAAATGTGAATCTGTAACATAAGACTCATGGCTTGGTCAGTTTGCTTCGAGGGTCCTCAGAGCACACTAACACTGAACACTCTGGAGTAAGAAATGATCAATAGAACATGCCCCCAGTATTTTTATTCATCTCACTTGATTATGTCAAAACATATCAACATTTATATCAAACATTTATATCAAATTACTTATTTCTTTTCTGTCAGCAGCAGCTTAATCTTGGATTGTCTTCTCAGCTTATAAAGGAAAAAAACATTATGAGACCAAGAAAAACTAAAATCAAGCAGAACAGGGCAGACAAGCAAAGGCCCCTTGGCCCAAGCTGTGCTAGAGCACTAGATTGATATTTCGCAGTAAACAGCGGCCAGGGTAAAACCCTTTAGTGTTTTTCACACTCCACTGAACGCTGCTCTAGTGCATTTTCTTCAGAGGAATTATAAAGCAAGCCTAAGAAACAGTCTCTGAGTTTGGTGAGTTCTGTAGAGGATGAGGCTGGTTCACTGCAAGGAAAGCTGACCTTTCCAAAGCATTTATCCTTGTGTACCAGGGGCTGAATAATCAGAGACAGACATAGAATGTGTATAAATAAATGAATCACACAGAGGAACACAAAAATTCCCATGCAAGATACGTCTTTTGTTAACCCTTTCCACAGAAAATTTATGAACAGAGAAGTTGTGTTGATAGCTTTCTCTCATCTGGACTAACTCTGCCATAACTTCATCCATGCGGGGTGAACTATGACTTCAGCAATGTCTGGAATGTTCCCACATCTGTTTAATTTATTTCAGAAACGCCAGTAGTGTAACAAAAAAATGCTCGTCTATACAGGCTTGTACAAGGTCTCAAGCCCTAATAAATATTACTGCTTATTAATCAGTGACATTAATTTCTGTATATTTAAACCAATTAAATAGAATGAACAACAATAGAGACAAGAAAAGAAGTATAATCCCCACTGCCATTACATTTGCATTTAAACAGATGTTTCCTTTCCTTGTTTTATAGACTGGAAGAAGTAAATTAGTTGCAGAGTTTGACAACACTTTTTTTACAGCAGCTTACAAACTATTTAAAATCACTAAGCAGGAGTATTAGCATTGCATTTGCTCCAGGGCTACCATGGTGGTGAAACAGGCTTACAGCTACTTCCCTAAAGCCTATGAATGATTCAAACCCACTTGATATGCAAAATCATATATATGTGTCCTCTCTCAGATATTACCTGTTATGTATATCTGTAAGAAGGAATATTCACTAGTGTCTAAAGTATAGTCTATATTTGTATTGCATAAAATTCCAGCTCTGAATCAGATTATATGCCTGGCACGGTGGAAACAAATAATCTCTGTTCTAAAAGAATTTATAGTAGGATTTTAAATCAAAAAACAAAAGGAGGACAAAGTAAATAAACAGGAGTACTAAAAAATCTCAAGAGGCTGCAGTGATCTAGCACATCAGATATTTAACTGCTGCCAAATCTTAGACATCTAGTCATTTATTCATCTTATCATAGTGCATGCTTACACTGTCATGTCATTCCTACTTGGCAAAACCAATTCCCACTTATACAGTTCATCCTATGCCTCACAGTGGCATTTTTTCTGTCCCCTGCAAAATAGCAATTGTTGTCCAACCATCCTGGGCACCAAAATGTTAGCATAAAAATATTAATTAGGTATGAGAAGATGAACTTACAAAGAGGAATTCTTAAAGTGCAATTGTGCTACTAACCTGTTACAAAGAATTTGAAAATCATGCAGAGAACACATTTATATACAAAGCAAATATGGAGTTACATGAATAAATATGCAAAGGCCAGGTCAATCTGTAGAATGGCGTTTGCACAGAGGCAAACCACTGGTTTCTGGTATGCATGAACTCGAAAAGATCTGGATAAAGAAACAGTGAGATAATTTCTTGCTTCCTAGGGAGAAGTCTGAATTAGTGGGACAAGCAAACACTCTCCTTCCTCTCTGCAGGCTATGCTCTTGAGACTTTTGGCAAAGCACCTGAACAGAAACTCTTGCCTACTGCACTTCAGAACCTCTGCTGAGTAGTAGTGACATTCGCGTGATGGCAGAATCTAGCAACCCGATCACTCTACACACACCTGGGATGCAAATATGCTCTTGGCTCAAAAGACCATGGAGTCAAGAAAGACCTCCCTTCTGTATGCAGCCCAAGGAATCTGAGATAGATCATGGCAGGGCAGACAGTCCAGAGAGCTCCAGATAATCAGATGATGGAATTGAGATTAGCAACTCTTTTTTCCTCAGAGACAGGAGTTAACTGAACAGACCAATACCCTTTTTGTTGTTTTTGCCTTTCCCAACCTTGAAACTTCAGGATATACCCAGTGAAAACAAAAATCAGAAAAAGTCGCGGGGCTGCATGTAATCACTACAGTGTTAGCCGCAAGGTAAGTGTTGCAGTATAAACCAGGCAGGAAAACTATGTCTCAGAGAAGTCTCCAGTAGGCTCACCTCTTGGCAAACACAATCCCTTACCTACGACTGCAACTGCACTATTTGGCCCATTAGGTGGCATAAAGATTCAACCTGGTGTCCCTACCTGCTTAACCTGGAAACCGGCAATAAACCTCTCTCAGTATGCTTCTGATATCCGCTGTATCCTTAGTGTCCTAGGTGTAGCAGCCATACTCTAACAGGATAACATAGCTGTTTATTTTAGAAGTGATGCTATATGTGACATCCAAAATGTAGGCACAATTTTGATGCCTAAGTTCAGAGACTGGATGTCAACTTAGAAATCTGAAGAGGAGAGTAAGCTACACAAAATCTGAACACTTACAACTGCAAATTTTTAATCTCTTAAGTTTTCACTGAAAAGTGACATTTTCCAGTTAAAGAATGATTCCAAATAACTCATTTCCTATATCAACAAACCTAATCCCTCCTATTACTTATCAGCATTCCGCTCTGTCAAAAGACTTATTATTGTAAATTGTGCCTTTCCTGCAATTCCTGCTGTCCCTTAACCTCTTAATCTATACTACACATACTTAAGACATGTGGCAGCACTTCAGCCTGAGTGGCTATGTAGAAGGGCACTATACAGTTATAGGTAGGGATCCCGGAATAGTTTTAAACTTGTTGCTATTGTGTCTGTCCCCTCACAAGTCAGTGGTCCAATTTTCAAAACTTACCATTGTTTTCTATAGTATATGAAACATCTGTAATTCTCCCTTCAAGTATTTAACTATATGCACCCTTCTCTCTTGTACCTTCAGTGCAAGTGACTCCTACTAAAATCTGCTATTAGCCATGAGACCTGCTTGGTATCTTATGGCTAGTAGCCATGCAAATGCATTTACTTTTGTTTTTTTCAAATAACCCATTAACTTTTCCTTATAGCTGAAGCCATCAAGGATTTTTTGGTACTAACTTTTAGATAAAAGGAAAGAGGTGTATTTATAACCATTAAAGATTACAAGTTATTGATACGTTTCAGCAGACTAAGAACCTATACTGTCACTTGAGTCAATAGGCTACTTACTTCTGGCTACAGTTGGAAGTCACCGTGAGATTAGAAGCATTCAAAATATTCAGAATAATAATTTCTATTAATTATTATCACCTAGTCAATGTGATAATAATCCTGAATGTTCTAAGTGTCTGTATATTACCACTTGAAGATAGAGGTCCAATGCGTTAAGGATGCTTATATTTAAAAGGGCCAAACTGGCAAGTGAAATGCTGCTAGCAATTCTAAAGACCTATGGTCACACCGCAAAGAGGACTTAATTTTTCCTGGCTTTTATGCTAAAGTCTATGAACAGAAAAAAAATATATATATATATATATTTTCAAATGCACCATATAAAAATAAAGCATTTAAATATTCTACTATGCAA
Source organism: Rhea pennata (assembly GCF_028389875.1). Taxonomy (NCBI): domain Eukaryota; kingdom Metazoa; phylum Chordata; class Aves; order Rheiformes; family Rheidae; genus Rhea; species Rhea pennata. The sequence goes on along the minus strand of NC_084664.1, from coordinate 142,438,583 downwards.
CTTACTGTGACAGGACAGAATAAAACTACCCAAATAATCAGATTGTTAGGCAAATATCTTCAGCAGCTCTGCGGTCCGAATTCTACAGATTATTTAGCACTCTCCCTCCCTGCACCCTAACATCTGGTCCTGGCATCTGAGGCCCACCATCATGTTTGAGGACTATATTTGCCACCTTCTGGGAAGCATCACTTGGATTGCTCAGATATATCCTGAGATTGATGAAGGCACCCAAGTTTCTCTCATCCTCTGCCTTTTCCTGCTGTTGAGCTCTCAGCTTATAAAAGAAGTTCTTTCTAGCAGTCCCTCTATAAGTGACTGACCTTGCAGTCCTGCTATTGAATCGCAGCTCATTTCTATAATTTCAGTCCTTTAGGTAACACAGATCTTCCTGCATTACGCTTCGATCTTCCTGTGTTACACTTCCTGCATTACACTTTTCGACAAAACCTCCAATTTTATCTTATTACCACTCTGCCACTTTTTATGCCTTTGTCATTACTAAAGCTGTTAAGTAAAGGCACGGGCAGAGGAACAGGTTACCAGAGGGAATTCAAGAACACATCATACGCTATGGAGCAGCTGCCTGCGTGCACCCTCCTACCTTCAGTGAAAGGGCGAGGAGCTATCTCATATTTATCATGGGGTAGTGTATGCACAGAAATAGCTACAGCAGATAATCTGTAAGCTCACAGCCCAGGTTACCTAAGGAAAATTGATTATGTATCCATAATCAGTCCTTAATGATGCCACAAAACTTCAGGGTATCCTTCTATCCTGATGAACCCTTTCAACTATGAGCCACTGTCATCTTGCCTCAGTCAGATCTTCACCTATTTCACAAATTTCCTGCTAATCATCATCCTGTCTAGTGCAATTACTAAATTCCAGTGCAATGCTATAATATCACGTGATTTACTGAAGTCCCAATATATTTGATTTGCCCTATTTTTTGGTTGAGTAAGTCAATTATTTTGTTCAATAGTGGTACCAGGTTAGTTTTGGTAAATAAAAGGTGCATTTTGGCTTACTTAGCTTCATATGTTTCAGCTGAGACTTTTCAGAGTGCACCACTTAATTACTTTCCAATTTCTTTTGCTGTTTTGTCATTATCATTGTTTAAAAAAAAATTACAGATGGTATTCTGGCAGGATCTAGTATATTCACAGTGTACTTCACCTTTCCTTTCCTCTCGCTGCTTCAAGTTCAAATTGCTTTCTCTGCCCTAGTGACTCTCCAAGGAAGTGCTCTGCCTCATGCTTGATTCTCTTCTGCAGCTTCTCTTTGCTTACATCTCAGGCTTTTCATCTGCTCCGTTGTCCACTCAGCAGAACCGTCTGTTGTACAGGGACAGATTTCTTTTCTCCTACATCTATCCCAAAGCATACATGCTGTTGAGGTTAGACTCCGGAATCTGTAATTGCCTGAATACTTTTTCCCTTTCTTAATATAGGCTAGCAAACTGTGATTGTTTTATGTAGCACTGGTGACTATACCTGTCTTTTATCCCCATGCTTGATAATATTAAACTTTGGGGAATTTGATACTATCTCAGATGTGGACAGTTTGGATTCATCTCTTCTTTTTCCTTGGATATCTTGATCAAATAATTTTTCAACATTTTTGCCCTTGGCAAAAACTGAAACAAAACATTTGTTTGGCTTTTGAGCCATACCTAAATCTTAAATCTTAGCCTAGCTCCCACTGCATAGGAGCATTGCTTCCTTCATTGTTATTAGCTTTACTACCAATAAACTTCCTACTCTTTATTTTAATTTCCTCTACAAGGCCTGAATCAGCAGTTCTCTCTCTCCCAACAGTTTTCCACCTTTCAAGTAGCTTTCTTTGTTGATCAATATCTTTTTCCATTCTCTGTTGGTTGTCTGTTCTTTGAATGTCTTTGCACTCAGTGTATTTGGAACTGACTTCTACATGTCTCTCTTTCAAAATTCTAGATAGATTTTCCAGTTTTGTCTTTAAAATATTCCAGAACTCATCTATATTCAAGACACTGAACTTTTCAATCCAGCTGACTCTACTAATTAGGTTCCTTAATGTCTCAAACAATAAAGAAATCTTACTTAAACACCTGTTTTTATTTAGCTTTCCATTTAATTCAAAGTGAAACAACTTCTCATCAAAGTTATTATTTTCTGAGACCATCTTTTTTGTAATGTTCTTGTTACTCGCAGCACTACATCACTTCTTGGCCTGGTGATTTGGTGGCAAACAAGCAGCTACCAGATCCAGAAAGAGCTATGCCAAACTGTTCTTCCCAGGATGGTTCCTCCAGTAATGTCTAAAGTCTCCTTTTTTTTTTTTCCAGCTGGAGCAGTGTTCCAGATCCTGGCAATATGTATTCTATTCAAGAAATATTTGTCCAATCTGAATCTAATCCTGCTGATTACTACCATAACTATTACCACCATATAAAAAAATCATGTGTTTACTAGCCTTTCCAAAACTGTATTTATTCAAAATAGATTATTTTGTGCACTCATTCCTAATATTTTAGCACACTGTTACTATTCAAAGCCTCGCATCACCGTTATCTTTATTTTCTTTTTTAATTTTCCTTGCGCAGTTCTCCCGCCACTCTTGCGGATTGCCACATTCCAAGCCTTGTTGCTCTTTGGCCGGGTTTCCTTTATCTTTACAATGTCAGCTTTCACAGTCTGTGCCAGGAAAATGCAATTCTCAGTGCCCAGGTACCTGAAATTTATTTATTTATTTATTTCAGGTCAAATAATTATTTCTTACAAACTTCATACATTTTCCTAGCCAAATAGAGAACCTTTTCACTATTGTGTTGACTCCCCGCTACTTCATCAGCTGTAATCCTTCCTCTCTTCTCAGGGTTCATGTACCTATACTCTGGTATTTCTTTATCTATACATTTAAAATACCTGTATCTCCATGAGAAAGGTCTTGACTTTAGACTTTGTAGAAGTAGGATTTTTTTTTTTTTTTTTTTGTTGGGGTTAATCCATCAGCAGATCAGTTTTCCCGTGTATCCATTGGTCAAATTATTTGCTGAATAGCTTTTGGTTTTGAATAAATGACTACAGTACAATTTACTGTAAAACCTACCTGCATTTGGTGTTCAGTGTCATAGCATGAGAAAAAAATTCTGTGATCATAAGTTTTTGCTCCAAAGCCAGAATGAATGAATTTGGATGAATTAGTTATTTGTCATTAGTACTGCCAGCAAACTAAATTCACTCGAACAGCAGCTGAACATAAACACAAACCAAAATTTTATTTGAAAAATAAAAATATTGAAAATATTTTTAGAAGGATTTTCTCTATTCTATTATTTTTATATTTTTCTCTTCTGCTTCAGCCTACATTCAGAAATGTGCTGACACCTAGAATAACAAAGAGAAAAAAATTGGTATCTAAAGCCCCCAAAATCTAATCTGTTTGAAAAGAATGATGTTTTGAAGAAAAACACAGGAATTAGAAACTATATTCCCTCTATTTTCTCTAAATTAATTGAACATATTCATAATAAAATCACGCATTTTTTTTTCTCTTTTAAATTACTTTAGGTAAATTAATTATAAAACAATTATCTGAGTTTTTATGTCACACAGAAAGTATCATTTATATGCCAGTGTGTGCAAAGAGAGGAAAGGTTGCCCTCTTAATTTATTGTAATACATGCAACAATGAAACATGATTTAATTGAAACAAAAGACAAGAGGATGAAAAGAAACTTTTTTTTTGAAAAATCCAAAACATTTGCATGCAAGGCCTTGAAGTATTTCCATATTATAAATTATAAATTTATATGTAAATGGACTTCTGGCTTCTGTCCAGAGTATTTGGCAGAGTAAATGCTAGATTCTGCTAGCTTTATGTATTTTGAGTTGTACACTACTCCTTGAATATTCCCATGGATTTCTAGGCTTTCACACAACTTAAGCTATCATATATGAGCTACATGTTCTGAACATGAAGGAATTTGTATCCAAATGAGTGTCTTTAGGAGCTGCCTACTCCTCATTAAAAAAAAAAAAAAAAAAAAAAAAAAAAAAAAAGTCTCCCATACCTGCAAAGCTGATGTGGGTGGTTATACCTTGGGACAAAAACTTGGCTTGGAATGTTCTCCCCAGCTCAGAAACATTTTCTCGGTTAGATAAAGATCCCTTTCACACTAACACAAACCCCTGATGGCTCAAAATTAGTTTATGTGGCTTTGAAGAAGACATGATAGAGGAGAAAATCCTGGTCTACTTATGATAGCCCAGGAAGTGGAAGGAATACCCTAGCCATTGACCAAAATTGCCATCACTCGTAGAAAATGCATGCAACTGCAAGAGGAAAGGAGATCAGTTAAGAATAACCAACAGTATCTTTGTTTTGATTAAGAACCCCAGCTCCACCCTCCCCCCCCCCCAAAAAAAAAAAAAAAAAAAAAAAAACAATAAATCTTTCCTGAGGAAACCAGTCTATACCTTCATAACTTAGAGGTCAATTAATCAACATTTTTTGACAAAAAGTATTTTGCCAGGAAATTCTTGGCCGGCTCATAACTATGAATCTTGTTTCATAACCATCAGGAACGACTGCATTACTGTGAGGACAAGTGATCTGAATGACTCAGTTCTGACTCCACAAGCTGACTCATCAAGTTAAAGGTGACTTACCAATGGGGGTTATAACTTCAATATTAAGAAAGTGGAGGAAGACATATGGCAGAATACACTTTAGCATCCTGCTATAGAAAAGCAAAGAAATATATTATTTGATGCTTTATTATCAGTGGAAAAGAAGTCTCTGAGGAAAAGGCAAAAACACAGGAGTGAGAACACTAAAATACTAAATTCTTCTTTCCTGACTATTTCCTACAGCAAAGCATTTATAAAATATTTATCATATTGATTATTGCTATATATTTTTCTTGCATTGCTTCTCCTAAAATAATTCTTCTAAGCTGCTTTATTTTGGGGTTCTTCTTGTTTAAGAAGGCAAGCAAGAAAAGTGTTTTTTCCTTTTCTTAGGAAAGTTTGGATTTCCGCTGGAAGATCTCAGGTTTCAAGACAAAAATCTATGTAGATAAATATAAAGACACTATCCTCAAGGTCTTTTTTTACTTTACTCTTTTGAAATACCACTGTGGCACATTATAAGAGTTTTAGTCAGATATTTCATACTGCTACTATTCTTGTTCAGGCTGGATTCTCCATCACTGCAATTACCTCCACTACCCTTACAGAAAAAAAAGACAGGCATGTACCGTACAACAACATAAAGATGCCTCAGCAAGATTTAAATATAAGTAAATGAAACTTTCAGGTAGCTTCCTATTTGGCAATATATTATCTGGAGGGAGCCTGACATCGTTTCCAGTGCCTGGGCCACCTCATGTAACTCTTACTACAAAGCAGGTTACCTCTACAGTGCATCATGAGAGTCCATGTGAGCTCCCAGTCCATAGGGAAAAAACAGAGCTGAAGCTACCAAAGTGTCATTTCCAGATCAAAGAATTTCTGATATATGATAAAAGTTGAAATTTTCCATTTGAAAGAAAAGGATTTTCTTCCAAAATTCTTATTTTATGATTTGGTGATGTAGATACTAAAATCCAACATTCAATGATAAAGCTTGCATTGCAGAAATGATGCAGGAAGCAAGAATAATGTTAGCTAGATGTCATATAAGACTATTAACAGTATTTTGCACATAAGAAGTCTGATACAAAGTCTATTGGTTTCCATATGTAGAATTTGGAGCATGATTTTACAAAAACCTTTGATCCAAAAGGTTACAATAGACACATATGTGGTTGGGCAGTATCACAGAGTGCCGTAATGCACTTTTATAGTAGAATTTAAAGAAGGAATAATTCTACTCTTCAAATATTCCAAGGGAAAGGTAGAAGTTCTTCATAATGATAGGACTTAAGATAATAAATAAATTCTGGTGTTAAACTATCACTTTCTATTTTGAAATACGTATTTTCTTTGCAGATGTTTTTCAGCTTGTTTGTACAAAAGGCCTTCAGCTTGCTATACAGAAGAGGATGTAGAAAATAATAAGGAATTCAGATGGAGTAAATTTGGAATGGTGTTTTAGTTCTGGTCTACCCATAAACTCAGAGACATGGGTGATCTCATTCAGTCCAGAGTCTCTGTTAGAGTCTTAGAAATTAGCTGTTCCACTGAGTCAGGTGCTGTTACAAGATTATATCTACTCTATGGTTGCAACTAGAAAAACAAAATGCCTCAAAACCTTAAAATTAGGAGTAACTTTGGGTTCAATCAACTTGTTTTAAAATGTGGACCACAGCAAAACTTGAAAGTTCAATAACTTAAAATATCACAATCACCTGGTATAATTAAAGCAAGTGAGCCAAATGATTTACTGGTTAACTGCATATTTTCCCCTGGATGGGAACATGCCTGATCTGTAGCTAGCACAGCTACAATCATCATCCTGCTCTCTGGAACCTAAAACAAATGTTTCTGTTGCTGTCGGTGGTGGGGGCAGGAGGTTAAAGTCTCTTGCAGGCCAGTAGGTCACTGCCCTCTTCACTGTGACACTACACAGAAAGGTGAAGTACTGTCATTGAAAGTTTTGCCATTGATTTCAGCTAGACCGGGGCTCTATTCTACATGTTTCATCTACTCTTAAATTTTAGGAACAGTTACCTTATCTATCCTAAGGAATTTCAATGTCAAAAACATTTGACAGGTATGTAAATCTAGAAACTTGGAATTTGGGGTGTTTGGAGACTAACTCTGGAAAACTGATTCCACATTCACAAAGATATTCTCAGCCTACTACGGAAATCTCCAACATGTTAGTGCCTGATCTTGCCTCTCCCCAAAGTCAAGTGCAACATCTCTTCAGATCTCAGTAGGAGAATGTGGCAACAGGCAAGACAAAATGAGTGAGCTCTGCCTTCATATGTTATTTTTCATAAATCACCTTTGTTTCCATACGGCCTGAGGAAAAGTCCATTGAAATCAGCATATTTCTGCTTTGGATTGAGTCCATAGCCTCTTCTTCTCCTGCTCCTTTTTCTTTTGGCTGAAATGTCATGTCTCACTTAAGCGCTACAAGGGTAGCCAACTGTAGAGATGGAGCCAGCAATAGGAGTGTCATGAGAATACATGAATGAGATATGTATATTCATAGAAAGACTCATTTTTAAGCAGAATTGCAGAGCAAAAATGCACCAGTTGCTCTTACACACTGATAATTTACACATTTTACACATTATTACTTTGCTGTTCTACAGTAAAAATGTAGTTACTATAGCAACTGGTTTGTCATATGATCAGAATGCTATTTTTAATATCACTCAAAGATACATATTAACATGTATGATATATAGATTGCTCATGAAGCCTGAAAATATATATACCAACATTTTTAAGTTTGAAAGGGACCATACTTTCTAATTTTCCTTACTCTCTGGATTTATTTTATGAGGCTGTATGGTTGAAGATTGACAGAGTGTGGTAGTAAACCTCTCTTTACAGTTACTGGCAAACCAGTCAGCCTTTTTCTTTGAGGTGCCCATCAAGTTCAGAGACCTCTGAAAGAGACCACCATGGTATTGCCAACCTCTGACTGGACATTACCATTGTCTTTGGTTCTTCACTATCTATCATAAGCTATAAACTTATTCTCCTTATTATTTTTGTGACATGCTCATGAGACAGTTTACTTTTTGGGTAACCTATTTCAAATGAATGAAGAAGACTTCTTAAAGAACAAGTTTTTTTTCTCTCAGTTTAACATATAAAGTGTTTCTGAAAAGATATAGGCCAACTGCAATGGAGACAAATAAGCTGTTTCCCAGTATCATAGCACCCCTGAAGTCCCCTGCATCAAAGAGCTTATTTGATGTCTTTCTCTTTGCCACAAATCTGAATTTGTCAAATAATGGAATTTTTGTCAAATAGTGGATTTTCAGTTCAGTGATTAAAGTGAGTGTAGAAGAAAGGGGTCTTTGGGGAAAAAAGCATTTTAAAATGATGGGTTTTTTTAAAGATTTTTCTTCTCTTCTACCAAATGCCTACATTATTCACAATTTTGGGGGGTGAGGATGGATTGTCCTGCTGAATTTGATTCTCCTATTGACTTGGAGTTTGTTTAGAGTAGAATATCCTGCGTGCTTCTTTGGTTGCACCGGTTCACAGTTTGTTTTGGACGCCAATGCCAAGCACTGCTATTGCTCTTAAACTATTAATTACAATTTTGCTTTAAATTGTTTCAGATTATAATCAGTATGGGGGAGAGGAGATCGAGGCCAAATTATTTCAACTCTTTTGCTTCCTATAGAGAGAAATATGCTGACAAGCCCTATGGCTTCATTGGATGGTGGATTTAGCCAGCCTCTACTCCCATGTATGAGACTGACCTTACAGCTCTCTGAACACTGAACTTCACTTTCATCATGTCTTATAGCCTTCAGCAAATTTGCTTACAGTGTAATCCTGGATTCTCAAAAGTAACTGTGAAGTATATCTCAGTTCTTTTATGCCATGTGAAGCTGAATCTTTCCAGTAAGCAACATACAGTTCACTCATTTATGGATAGGAGAGAGATTAAGGTGATGGATGCAGAGTAGCCACAAGTCGGAAAGGAGGACTTGTGGTATTGCTTCTGCATGTCTGAGACCTAAAGGTCAGGTCTATTCTCAATATGTGGCAGAAAAGGAATGGTTCTCTCTTTCAGCATGTTCACACTAGCCATGGTGCCTTCAGTGCATGGCTGATACTGCCACCAGAGTTTGTGCTGACTGTTGACTGTGTAGTTCACTGGCTAGTGTGGGCTTCAAGATGTTTTTAAATTGACTGAAACTTGAGCCCCAAAGGAAGGTATCTCTCTCGGTGTCATACTACTGCAGCAAGAACTCCACAAAGAGCAGAGATTCTTAGGATGCACGTTCTTAATTCTTTATATATGAAAGATAGAGTACTTGCAATACAAAGAGCCTAAATAAAATTCTCCCCCTGCCTGATTGCAAAAGAGCCCAAAAGACAGCATTCCAAAAAGGTCTGGGTGGTGAGGAGGTTTGGGGTTGAAAAAGGTTCACCTTATTCAGTGGCTAAATGGGCTGGATAAGTGAAAAAAGATCTTGTTCTTGATATTGGCTCAGCTATCTTGGCATGAGGAATTTATATGCAATTATCTGTGCTGGAGTACAGAATCAGGATGAATTCCTTATAAAAATCCAAGTAAATATATAAATCAAAATTGCTATCGTATAAAGATGTGTTTCTATTCCTCTGCTATTATCATGGCATATAATGGAAAGCTTCATTATCTATTTACTTCAACACTCTCACAGGCCAGAATGCTTTTTTACATTCTGCTGCCATTATGTTGCATTATGTGTGGCAATGTCACAGTAACCCAAAATAACATAAGTACTGTAGGGCAATAATGTAATATTTTCTAGGTTTTGTTTTCAGATGAGACAGCATACAGCTACCTACTCTGTGTAAGCAATCCACATATACCAAAGATTTAATACAATGAGCAACAATTAAAAAACCAACATTACTTACTGCCATGCAAGCATTTTTCTCCATTGCATTCCAACGGTTTAAAATAACTGAAGGCTATAATTACACTGTTACAAAGGTATGAGCAGAATACATAACACTGCAGCACACCAGTTCGGTGCATGTCACCAGGCACCTATTCACATTTGATCTAATTGAGAATATGTCTGAGAAGTTTGGGCAACAAAAATGTACCTATCACATCTGAACAGGGTCATATCTTAGATTAACAGGCTGAAGGCTGATGATCATCTCTTATACGTTTATCTGGTATCCACCATAGTAGTCCTATTTGTAATTGGGATTTATGAGAATAACTAATCAATATACGTGTGAAGAGTAAAATGACGTTTTAGTCACTCACCTGAGACAATGAGTTGTTTCTCTGTAAAGTGCCTTCTCTGAAATATGAAGTGATTATCGTCATCTGTACAGAGTGCAATGACCTTGCTGGAATAATGTATTTAGATAATCAGATGCAGAAAAAAGAGTATCATGAGCCAAACTTTCCTGCTGCTGAAATTAGCACTTTTCTGCAATCTCTGATCCTCTGAGGACAATGGGATGTGCCAAGAGCATAACTCAGCTTCTATGCACGTTGGGACACTCGACTGAGAGCATGCCTTGCTAGTGGTTTTGCTTTCATGCCTTGTATCTGAAAATCGTATTCAATAACACAGATCATGTTAACAGGATACACTCTGTGATAGGAGAGTTTGCAAAAACATGACTAGGTTTTTTTCTTCTTCTTTTTTTTCCTATGCTGAACTAGCTTATTTGTGTTGGTTGAGGACCTGGTGACAAGCATTTTGCAAACTCTGACGTATAGTTTCTATGCACAGAATCTAGGCATCTAAAAAGTTTTAAATGTGGCTTTATAAGGAATAATAAAAATTATCTTAGCTGTCAAAAAACAGAAAAAAATATCTTTTGGAGTTGGGTTAAGTATTTTTAAGATTGGTGTACGTAACTACTGATCTGATGTTTCAGATGTCTAGGAGAAGGTGGCAAGAAACATATTTCAGGAAACAGGTAATGACTGTAATAGTCTCCTAACCCCAAACACAGAAAAATGTAAATCCCCTCAGGAATCTAGCTTATCTGGATGCCGAGGCTTTGCTGACCCCTGTGTGTAGGAGTGGATGACGGTGGAAGAGAGAAAGAACATGCTTAGAGAAGCTTTGGATATAGCCACAACTATGATTTCTGTGAGCCCCTGAGGAAAAGCCCATCTAGGTCAGCTGGTGTTATTCGGAACAGACTTAAAAACACAAGTAAGAAAAGACAAACAACCCTCCCCCCCAAAAAATCTGAGGTCATCTGAACCTTCTGTAATTGTGCCATAGGTTATAAATATGTTCCTGTAAACAAAATTAGATGTAACATACCTAACTAACATGATTTTTTCCTAGCTGGAGTGATCTGCAAGATGTCCAAATTGCTGGATAGTTTCTTGGATTAAAAGTGGAAATACATTTTATAAATACAGTTAAGCCACAAGATTATTTCACAACCACTTACGAATGGCTCATTTTTATAGTGTAGATGAAGCCAGAGTTAATTAAAACTAGTCACTGGAGACAGTGGTAAGTAACTCACCTTTTTTTTTTTTTTTCTTTGCTTGTGCTAAATGGATTGCAATTACTCCCCCAGTAATACTGTGATAACAAAGTTTAATACATGAAAAAGTATTAACAGCATCAACAATGCATTATGGGAGAGCTGTAACTAGGGGAAAAATAAAGTAATGCATTTTTGTTCAGATCTGGAGAGAAAAGATTTTTCCTAATAAAGAAATGTATTTTCAACATTGTTTTCTAAACCCACAAAGACTGGAAAGATTCAAAACCAGAAACCTTAAAAAAGCTTTAAATAGTTTTACAGTTACACATATCTGCATTATTTTATACAGATGTTTATGATTAAGAATGTATTATTAGAACAGGCAAAGGTCTTTCCTATCTACAAGCAGACATGGCTAGAGTCATAGGAAACAGAATAAGATCTATTGGTGGCTGTCCCTGCAGTTTTTTTTTTTTTTTTTTTTTTTTTTTTTTTTTTAAGGCTGGTATTTCATCTTAATACAGCTTGCTAGCAGGACTCAAAAAGGCCTAATTCTGCCCCCATCAAGTCTTAATAATATTGTTAAAGAATCAGATATAAAACATTGCTGTGAATACTCATGGGAATTGCTAAATAATTCTACAACAGCACAGTATGGACACTGTAAGTGCAAGCCTGTACAAAACCCAGGGTTTTCATTATTGTCCCCAGGAAATTGTGAATAATGCCACCACTGTCCTCCAGATCAAGTCGGAAAATTAAACTAGACTCTCAGTTCTCTCATCTTGGCAAATTAAATTTTAATATGTTACAAAAAGATAGCAGTAGGTTGCTCTATTTAGTTCAACATGCAGTACAAGTCTGTTAAAAATCCCACAGTAGGTAGCAGCTGAAGTCTACAGGATAGAAAATGCTTTATATTTGTAAGTATTTTGCAATAATATGGCATTTTGTTTTCCAAAGGACTATGTTAGAGAGGCATGCTGTAAAAATCCGGAGATGTTGCCAGTAATCAGGCAGCTGGGTGGCCTAGAAATCTTCTCTGTTACACTTTTGTTTCCTTGCCAGTTCTTCATGTTCTCTCCTGAAAGAATGTTTTGTTTTTGTTTACATAGCTCTTGTAGGCAGAATGAATAAACCTTTTCTCCCCATGCTTGCCAGCCTTCACTGCTACAATATCAGCTTCTCCATTTATGGGCTTTGAATGGGCATTTCAGAGTATTTGGTTTGACCAGAAATCAATTTTTATGACACTATAAGAAAACATCTTTATAGCACTCAAAATACTTGGAACAGGTAAAACTGAAGGTGAAGTTTACATGTGTTTTGGAAAAAGAGACCTGGATGGAGAACTTAGTCCAACTGAGTCAGGGTCCAGTTGGGCACCTGCTGAAAGGAAATTCCCTACAGAAAAAAACACTTCTCCCTGCAAAATCCCCAATTTCCTGTCTCCCTCTTTCCTTCTAATGCCACCTTTTCACTGTAAGTGTTATGTCTGTTCTGCTGAGATATTTATAATCTCCCCCAGTCAAACCATCCCTTAGGGGCTCTCAGGCTAAGCAGGGCAACCAGGCAATGGGAGCTCTCAAAGAGGAAGCAATTTCATTTGCTGCCTAAAATATTTTGGCAGATACTCATCGAGCATGCTTGGGAGGAGATTAGTCAACTGCCTGAGATGTTTGTGATTGTTAACTTCTGCCCCAACTGTCCAAGTATGTGGTCTTCACTGAAGGCAATGATTCAAAATTCAATGATTTATCTTCTTTTTCAGAATGGTGCAGGTTAAAATTTTACGTCTTTAACATATGGTGCAGTTTTTCACTTCCCAATGTCTCAAAGTATAAAAAAACAAAAAGAAAAGAAAAAAAAGACGTGATTTTTTTTTCTAATTCGCAGAGTAATTATTCTTCTTTGGGCAGAATCTAATCATGGTGTGTTTCAGGGCAAAGGGAGAAAATTCCAGAAAATTCTATATTATATAAAGAATTACTTTGCAAATGTAGTTACTAGTCTCTCAGTTAATAAATAGATGCCGAAATAAACTATAACAAGAATTTTTTCTTTTAAAAGAATTTTTATTTTAAAAAATAAACAGATATGAATATAAAAGATAACTTTGAAGTCCCCAAAATCTGATATCAATTTAAAAGTTTAGGTTTTCAATTACAGCTTAATTTTCTTATATTTAACATTCAGAAACTTTAAAATAAAATTTTTGCTGTATAGAATAATATATATGAGAAAGTTCTGCTGCTATGGAAGCCATTTCATTAACAGAATTTGTAATTTAACATCTTCTTCTAAACAGTAGGTTTTATATTCATCTGGAACAATTACCATAAAAATCAGTACAGTTTTGTCATGTTGAATTTTGCATTTCAGATAACTTTTCATAGACATTGTCCTCTATTTATCATTTTAAGAAATCTTCAGCTCCCATTCTGAAATGCTTCAGGCTTCTTTCAGGTGTGCATTTTCCTGAAAGTTTGAGGAGAACAAATAAAAACAAGTTTTTTCCAGTTTTTGAAGTGGAAATAAATGAAATTTTATAGCACATTAAAATTGAATACTCTAAAAATATTCCTTACTCTGCCACAAACTTCCTACATGACTATGCTCAAGTCATTTAATCTATTTTTTTATGTTCCTATAGGAAGCAAAAGATCCTCAGATACTTGTTGGTTGCAGTTTTGTGCATCTGGACAGTTATAACCTCATAGCTCTTCCAAAACTATGAAGCCCTGAAAAGGAAGTGGATATAGAAAAGTTAACTTTCCATTTGCATCTGTTTTCAAAATTCCAGCCATTCATGTCCAGAAGACTTTAGATTTGCAACAAGACATTTTCTGAGCACCAGTTTTAGTGAGAAACTTGCAAGTGGACCATCAATACTGTGGTACACAATGAGCAGAATTCTGGAGGTACCTATGCTTGTTCAGATTAAGGTCAAAATTATTCTTTTACTTCCAAGTATAATCCTTCACACTGCCTTGTTTACGTCCAGAGGACACATCCAGCACACAACCATCACGACCTGCAGAACCGAAGCTCTGGACGTGGACGTGGGCCGTGAGTCTCGCAGCCACCAGCGCTGCTCAGACTGCAGCACCTACTGGCAGGGCTTACCTGCGGCGGCTGCCACCTTCCACACAAGGCACGTGCTTGGCTTCAAAGCTGTTCGCTGGCTGTATAAACAATGCCGCTGTTTGCTTCAACAGTTTAAAAAAAATCCCACCGTATCAGTGACATGCCACTGAACATGTCAGGAGCTGGGCCATTTCACTCCAATGAAGTGCTTTTCCTTTTATTGCTAGCCCTATAACAAGATTATTGAAATGATTCAACAATAGTCAAGCTGCAGGTATAGCTACTTGTTGAAAGTAAATAATAAAAGCATTTCACCAGAATTGCTGTCATTTTCCTGTTGAGAGATACATCTGTTTCATAAGTGCATTTTTATGTGTGCCTGCCTTATGTGAACCTACTCTAATTTAGTTACACTGATAGGTACAGTTGTAGCTTTCTTTCTAACAATATTAACAGATGAATAGGGCAGTCATTTTCCGACAGCAATTTGCCACAGCTACAGTCAAAGTGAATTGGTTTGAGATTACAACCTAGTAAGAACAGTCTTTTTTTTTTATTGTTGCACTTACTTTGTTGTTGCTGCTGTTTTTTTAAGCAGGTTGCTGGAAATGCTTAGTTTTGTTTTCTGCAATAATTTGAGATAAAAATTCATCCTAAGCAAAACTAAAGGGAAGTCAAAAACATTCTTATGAGAAAGCTAGTGCTAAAGTACAGCCTACAGATACAAAAGCAGAGGGGGAACATCACTTCTCTCTGCTTTGAATACTATCCTGAAATATAAAGCCTGGTCATACAGTTGTCTACTATATGTACATATTGTAAATGCCGTTTTTAGAAAAAGACAGCTAAGAAGAACTAGAAAACAAGCAAGTGCCTTATTGCATTTCCATATGGGGAGAGAAATCCGTGCCTGTGGATCAGTACTTGGAGATCCAGAGAAAACAGGCACACTTTTGAAAATGAATGGTTTTTGTAGCCAGATTCAAGAAGAGACTTAAGCCTCAGTGGTACCAGCTATATAGGTCTAGATGCTTATGTTCAACATACCAATTCCATAAACCTTGCTCAGGCACTGTCAGCACCTAAAAGCACCTAACCTCCATCCCAGGAGGGATGCCAAATAAGTTTCAACATGACCAATTTCAACCAAGTTTGACTAACAACCAATGATCTCAAAGTTTCACCTAGAAATTGGTGACTTGAGAAAAGATGTCTGAATTAATATCTTACCTAAAGAAAAGTTGGGAACAAGTTAGCTGTGATGTTTCACCTGGCTAGCGAACCAAAACACGCCATGGGCCCTGAGGGCACCCTTGACTCTCTCTGTCTCTGCTCACCTCTGGCCCCCTCAGTCCCCAACCTCCAGGCCCACTTTAGCCCATGTGTGTTTTTCTAGGGGCTAAAGGGCAAGGTAATGAAGTAGTAGGAGGCATGTGAATTGGATCTGAAGATTTTGCAAAGACTGGAATCAAATATACCAGGATTACTGAGGTCCATCTTCAAAACATCTTCAAATCTCAAAACACACACAGAGACCTTCATATTTAATCTCATATGCATGTGCTGGAAATTCTCAGATCTCCCCCCTCCACAGGCATAAGGAGAGAATTGTCTTGTTGCTTGAATTCCTACCAGGTACGCCCTGTGGAGCTTTTCACTCAGTGCTTTCCTCACACTGTAGACTTACCAGAAGAGGAAGAACTTTCATGCAAATCTTTCTCAACACCTGCTTGAGCAGGGTGGATTATTCCATCATCTTGTGTTGCATTAGATACCAGCATCCACCTTTAATCTATTTTCAGTGGGAAATGAGTAGTGCTGAATAGCTCCTAAAGAAATCCCAGGAGGCTGTTCTCCATTTCCTTCTCAGTGAAGCAATGGTTATACCAGCACCTTAATAGGAAAATTATTTTGTGTATGGCAATCTTTCTCTTTCTAACCGTTATCACATCAGGGGTATATGGAGGTGGGGAGGGGGGCTACACACAGCCCATGTATGATAAGAGGTACAAAAAGAAGGATTCCTATAAACAAAAGAATTTTCTAGTTAAGGAAATAATGACCTTCTGTTTCTGGGTTAGGAGGCTCAAAAGGTTAAACATACTGAAAATGAAAATAAACTGATCAACATTAAGATAAGACAAACATTGAATTAACAGCTTTTCTGAGCACGAATTTCCATTGATAACAGTTGATATGAGTGAGATTGTTTACCCCATGCACTTAAGCACTGTTACTTCTCTTTAATTTTCTACATACCTGTTCTCAGCTTGTAAAATTCAGATAGTGGGAAACACCACCACAGTCCTTGTTTCTTTAATCTGTGAGGAAACAGGAATGGGAATCAAATCATCCTACAGAGACAGTGGATTCTGCACATTATTACAATGTGGTAATAAAGAAAACCTTCACCTTCTGAAGTTTTTGAACCTGATAGTGAAATTCAGAAATTTCCAATAGCTGGAACCTGGAAATACTAAGGTATTTTAACTAGATCACCATCACTACGCCAAGAATATCTCTGGAAGCACAGACAAAGCCTGCCCACGTCCTCCTCTGTTCCTGAGATCTGCAGGACAGTGAAATATCACAGGGTAAAGAAGAATGAAGAGTTGCAGAGATAGCTTAGAGCATGTCAGAATTTCCCCTCTAACAACATTTTTTTATAAATCACTTGATTTTACTAAGAAGAAAACAACTTTTCCTCACATTTATCTCCATTCTCCTCTCCTTAAATAACTGCAAGGAGGAAAAAAGTAACCGGTCAACCTTTGAGGGAACACCTTCGCTTGAAGGAAAACTTTGATTATATTTATTTTCATTAAAATGTGTAATGGAAACAAGGAATCCATCCCAATATACAGAGGAAGGGAAGAGCAGGGCTGTTTGAGCTCAGAGACCTGGCATAATGCAGACTCCAGAGAAAATCTTCTCAACAAACCTCACTCAAAGAAGAAATGACCCCCTCCCAGCTCCAGCAAGCACTACCTTTTCTCAGCTTCACTGCAGCTGGCAGGAGTTTTGCTGTGGGCTTCCACAGAGCCAAAATTTCTCCCTGGGATATAAAATCCAGCAAAGCACTGTTAAACACATTCTGAAAATCTGCCACTTCTCATGAAAGCAGAAATAGTTGGAGGTGGGTTCCCCCCTTCTCCTCCGCAGTGGAGGGAAGCTCCTAGCACTGTTTGTAATATATCCAAATATCTTCTTCAAACAAAATATTTCCCTCGTGAAGCATCTCAGCCAAAAACCTGGAAAAAACCCTGGTACAACTTTCCTTCTGACTTGACAGTTCTTACTGGCAAAAAATGGAAAGTATAGTTATATGATGGGGAAAGACCTTGACATCAGCAATGTGGGATTTCAGAGCAGGGAAAAAAAAGCACTTAGTTGAAACGCTCTTGTTTCCAGAATAAAGGCTGGTCTCTTGTTGGCATGTTTTTAAAGAAGTGCCAGGAGTATACAAATTTTTATATATGTGTGTAGTAAAAGTATAAATAATTGTAGAATACTATTTATTTTACTCAGGCAGACTAGACTAAGATCTTTGGCTGGGATTTTTGTTCTCCAGTCATACAGAGGAGTCCTGAATAGTACCAGGGGCTCCTGAGTGGTGCAACAGTATAAATAATAACTTACTCTTCTTGTCCCACTGTACTTTTTTTCCTTTTCTCTTTTGTTGATAAGGCTTTTCCGTCCTTTTCCTCCTAGTTGATTCTTAATGCTCTGCTGCTCTTCCATTTAAATCAAAATTTTCATTGAACTCACGAAGACAATTTGCAGCACTTTAGAAGCCCAATTCCATTCACCTCTCCACTTATGGACTTCCTATAGACAGCTGTTTGCTATCCTTTTCTAACTGGAGTGGTCAAAATAAAGAGATGACAAAGACAAATGCTGATGCTTTCCATCCCTTCTGAAGCAAACATTTATCTAAAAATGAGCTTGCCTGTGAGCAGTAGAACTAGCAAAGTCTTAATCCTACATGTGTTCTACAATTCACACTTACAGTCCCCCATAAACCTTCCCACAGTATCTCCAGGTTGTCATTCAAGTCCTCCCATTTCTCACCAGAACCCCTGTTAACCAAACAGATGAATCAGGAATAGCTTATGTGGTGACATTTTGTGAAGCGCACATCTACTGATTAGTTGACCAATATACATATGTTATTTGGCCAGTCAGATATACAGTACACAAATGCTGAGTTCACACTCTATATGCTCAGTAGAAGCATAAGTTTTGGCTATTCTCTTCTATTTGGTCAGTTATTTGGATGGATTTGGTACCTCCCTATCTTGAAAGGCAATTTTGGTAGAAATTAGTCAATAGACTAAAAAAATTGGGGGTGGGAGCAAGACTAATACTTCATGATTGCTTAAGCCTTTTTACATAAAGCTAAAAATGCCTACTATCAAAAACAGCTTTTAAAAGACATTTTATCCACCAAATTTCCATGCAACTGCTTAATGTGCCACAAGGAGCAGAAAATCTGGAAAAGATGTTTTCAGACTACTTTCCTTCAGCCCAACGTCTATTTTTTCATTTCCACATTAAACAAAAGAGCCAGTCATATGTAGGTTAATAAAGTGAACACAAGGGAGATGTACCTCCAAATTGGAGCCAGACGGTGAATAACGTAGCAGGAATGTACTTAAACCTCGGTACCAGCTCGTGACAAGGTCTGCTCTCTGTCTTAGCCCTTGGATTTTGGAAAAAAGCTTCAGGAGCTAAGAGAAAAACTTTCAACCTGACAAATATTCTTTGGCTGGAAAAGGCTCCTGTTTTAATTCAGCACAGATGTGACTTTTAATGAAAGCATTATGGTTTTGCAGCTGCGTGGATGATACAAACCTTTTCAAAGGAATAAATGACTCAAAATGCTTTATTTTCACTACACCATTATGCCTGACCTTTGCCGGGTACGATTCTAAAACCAGTTACAATGCTGTTTACGGTTACCTGTCTCTTATCCAATCTAATCTTGTGAGAAACGGGGCAGCCTGTCTCCTGCTAACTGAAAAAAAAAAAGAATAGTCCATATCTCCCAGATGGGATTCAGCACTTTGCAGGATTAGGTGCCTGGTGAATATAGAGGACAATGGTAAACAAAAAGGAAGAATACTGAATGAACCAAACAACTAACAGCTGAGAAATACTGGGTCACATTAACACAGTTACTAGGTAACTCTAAAATCTGGGTCAATGTGAAGAACACTAATACCTCATTTATGGCAATCATTCCCCAGAAAGGAAGCTGGATCTGAGAATCGATTATTTGGCTACCCTTTAAGCACCTAGTTAACACAGGCTTTGGGGTAAATCATAAATGTCATTTTTTCCCTTCATTTCATGATGTCTCCTTTTGTCCACAGAATTAAGACAAGACAGATGTTTGTGTAAAAAAGTATTTATTATACTTACTTAGATAGCGTCAGCTTCATCTCCCCAAAATTCTCTTGTTTGATCAAAGAGAGTTGTCTCGTCTCCATCTATACAGTGGCATCTCTGGGGGCAATTCACCTCATCTGCCTTCAGGTGGGATAAATCAGCTTCTGGAGAGAGCCTGGCTCCTTCCACGCAGAGAAACTCGGACTAGACAGTTTTCAGATAGTTTCATTAAGGTGCAGCGAATCCCACTCTTATTCTGTAAAACCTCAGCGAATAATTAAAAAAAAATAAATAATAATGAAGATCAAGCAGATCTTTTTCACCTGACAGAACAAGCACTACTGTTCTAAATGCACAGCTTCAGATTACTCGTAGATAGGACATTTTGGTCCAGCTTATTTCTTGACATTGGTTTGGTATGCACGCAGTTCTGATTTCCAGTTATTTCAGATTTGCACCAGTGAAAGGAAGAAAATAGTAGAGCCTGTGGGATCAGCATTTTCTCTTTTACCTATCGTAGGCCATACGGGCATTACGCCCTGTTGGCCCAGTTCAGCAGCACACTTATGCACGTGTTAGCGCACGCCACGCTATGCTGAATCCAGGCCAGAGGCATCGGGCTAACCATGTTCAACAGTGAACTAATAAACCAGTTATCACCAGGTCAAGTTCTACACGCTGGCAAATTCTGATTTCTCAACTTGGAGACTGAATTGTCCAGCTTACAGTCAAATTTGGACTTTCACTGATTATGAATGACCTCTGTACTAGAGGTGTGAAGTGTTACATGTTCTTGTGGACTCAGTGTAGCCCAGCTTTTAATTTTTTTTTACTACTATACTGATCATTCATATAAAACACTGATAAAGCAGTCTCCAATACTTGACCTATAAAAATATATAATATGCAGACCATATGGAAATAAAGGAAACGCTTTAAGAGAAAAGTTTATTTCCAAAGGTAACAAGAAAAGGAAATAGGAGGACTCTGGATAGCTGATGGTAGAGTCCTAAATAATTCTATTTAAAGGGAAAAAAAATAAAGTTATTACTCTCTGGCAAATCATCCTGAATGAGTTTCATCATTTTTGTTACAAATGTGCTTTCTGATGCTTTAATTATGAAGAAACTATTCCTGAACCATACAATATGAACAGAGATGCCATAAGTTTAAGGAAAATGCCTATTACTTCCTCATTTTGCAAAATTCACAATCACATTCAAATTAAACAGCATTTCTTTGCAGCGGGATGAAATGAGTATTGCAAAAATGAAATTGTATACACAGGTTCAGGAATATGCTAATCTTTTTATACTCTATATACGTATGTATATATGTGTATGTATGTATATATCAAGAATGGCATGCTGGCAACTTTGCAGTTTAATGAGTATATCTTTTTTTCCATAGTAACATACAAAAAAAAAAACTTATCTTCTTGGAAATGAGAAACATTCACTAGAGCAGTATAATGAAGCAATCCTCATTAAAACATGGTATATAGGTAACTGATTTCTATTACCACATTACACCGTGCACTTCACTGAAAAATGAGTGCTCTATGTGTTCAACTAATTTTATTGCTCGCACCCTCCTGCTCTCCTTTTAATATCCAGCTACTACATTTTTAATTTATTTGGACAGGTTTGCTCCAGAATAAAGCACAACCAGTCTGCTCAATACAATGTTCACTTCTCACTCCCTCCTCTTCTTTCTTTCTTCCTTTCCCATTTGTAGTCACAAATCATTTTTACCAGCTACAGCTGATTAGTTGTCGGTTTGCTCCCCTTTATGAATTTAACACAAAAAAAACTTGTGCACAATTTATTTGTATTTAATAAAGACATACTTCTAAATAATGCAGGGTGAACAGTTACATCAGGTATTATATAGTATTATTATATAGTATCCTAGTTCAAATGATAACATTTTAAGCCTGTAAACCAGGTATTAAATTTGGATGACAAGTACAGCACATCTGACATTTAAGCTAATGACTTGCTTTACAAATTTATAGACCTCTTTCGCTCCTATAATACTAGAAAAACAGGAAGCTTTGGTATTAAAGTATTTTGATTCCAAAATGTTGCAAACTCTGTTTCACATTTATAGAATTTTCTTCTGCTATGCAGTAATTTTTCAGGTGGTAAAAGGGCACTGCAGAGGGTGCAGAACATAAAAAGAGACAGACCATAACAAGCCCTTTTCAACACCAGCCAGAACTGAGCTGGAGCACTTTGCTCTAC
The DNA here is from genome assembly GCF_028389875.1 of Rhea pennata. NCBI lineage: Eukaryota > Metazoa > Chordata > Aves > Rheiformes > Rheidae > Rhea > Rhea pennata. The sequence goes on along the minus strand of NC_084664.1, from coordinate 142,416,769 downwards.
TATTCATAAAGAAGAAAATTTTCTAAAAATATTTACTTAGGGAACAGAACAGGCATTTGTAGAACTTCCTATACTCAACTCTGTTTTCACTGCGAGAGATGTAGTGAAATGATACGATGTCTGCAGAACAAGAGGGAGAACACAGCAGCAAACCAAACGTCCCACACTAGCTCACTTCTCCATTTTCATATTCAGAATAGATGTACATGAAGAAAAAAAAAGCAATCTGGCTTTACTGTAACTAATATGCAGATATTTTTGTCCCATGGTCGTTAAGGAGTCACTGAGTCACTTAGCTCCTTACTGTACCTTCTTTGTGCAGCTCCTTTAAAAATATGTACTCAAAGCATGCATAAGTGTATTAATTCAGATTACACACTGTTGTATACGCACATACTGACTTCATTTATAAGAACCATCTTCAGTAAGTACTTAACACCTTGAATCTCCAGCTCAGCTGCACTTGAATGACTTCTATGGAGTCAATTCTCACCTCAGCTTGCACAAAGACAAAATTCCCTGTTGTTCAGCAGACTGATGGCTAATCAAATGCCAAGCAATTAACGAAAAATAAAAGGTAAGATACCAGATACCCTGGAAAGCACCAGTCAGCACAACAGGAAACAAAGTTGAGTGAAATTATCATTCAGAATGCTATTATAAACTTGAAATTGAGGAAGCAGGACTGGCCTTGTGGTTAAGATCCTGTAATAACACTTAGGACCAGATAGACACAATTTGCTTCTTGACTTTGTTGAAGACTCCCTGAATAACTTTATATGAACTGGTTTTCCTTCCACATCATTTCCCTATTTATGACATGAATATATGGATATTTGTTTTTCTTCTTGTCCCACTTTCCTCATCCTCATCTATTTTGTCTACTTGGGGAGAAAGCATTGGAACAGGAGCTGCATTTTCCTAAGTTTCTGTTACATAGGGTTTCTGTTCTACTAGGTCTTTCACAGTTCTATCATTATCAAATAAAACAGAAAAGCAATTCCCAGATAGTCAAAGACCAATGAAAACAACAAAAAATCCATTTTACCCCACTAATGGGGTAACAGCTCTGAAAATAAACACTTTCCAGCTGCAATATTCCCCAGAAGTGTCCTCATAAGGAAGAGCAGCCAGCAGTCCAGGCCATTTAAAGAAGTGTAATGAAGCAAAGGCTAAGCTGTCTAAACCTGGTAGCAAACACCAGTTTCCTTCAAGAGTAAAGATTAACTAATTTCTAGTAGGACTACCCCGTCCAGTGAAAATATGATCATATATTCTAGTATTTTGAAGAAAGACCTTGCCCAGAACTGCACCATGCCACAATGACTTTTATAAACATGACCTTTGCAGCACCATGCCCTTGGATTCCAGCTGAATTTGCGAAATATAATACAAAAATCTTATTTGGACAGTATGGGAATTATTGGGAAATAGGCAAAGAATTTATTTAAATTTCATTCAGAGCTGCAAGTAGCATCCCCTTTAGATAGTTAGACAAAGAAAATTCCTTTGAAAGACAATAATGAGGTAAAGCAGAGGAATAATGAACTCATTCAAAGTAAATATAAAGGTACAATGTAATCATTGAAACGAGGCCTGATTGAGTGGAAATGAGATTTTGACAGGCGGTAACAAATAAAAACACATATATGGTATATTTGACAAAACAGAATTGTTTACCCACAAACCGAGGTATACTTCTGCTACAATATCAGAGTGTCAACACGCAACAGTTCCTGGCCTTGCTCTTGAGCTTTTCAGGATGCATCAGGGGAAACTCCCACGGGAGATACATTCTCCGTCAGCAGAGGGAAGCTCCCCCTTGCATCAAAAGGAGGGTTTTCTAGTGCAGCAGACAAGAAGCACTCATTGCTTGAGATCTCCTCCTACCAGCCTCAAGGAGCACAGACCACAATGCACTGGCTACGCAAGAAAGCTTTTCCTAAAATTGGCCATTGCCGTATCGGCTCCGCTTCCATTTTAGCGACAGTGGCAGTGCCAGTACACAAAGGAGCAGCTATTCCAAACTCTAACCTGCCTTTCCCATCGGCAGCAATTCAACCTGCTCCCCCTGAAAAACTTAGCACACAACTAGAGCAGTTGCAATAGCGGCTGTTCAATAAATCGTCTTTCCCAAGTATTTTCTTACTGTTATATCAAGCTTAGAATCAGTCCAAGAGTTCTTTCCTAGGACTAATGGCATCCATTTCCTAATTGGATACTTTAACCAAAACGTATATATTAATATTTTAATATTTTATTTTAATTTAATTTGAACTGATTAGCTCTTTAGTGAATATATGTACAAAAAAGAAGGCTGTATTTATTTACAGTGCTCATATAAAGGTGAAATTATTACTTTCATGGAAGAAATAGTTCAGAAGGACTGGATTTGCTTAGGAACTCATAACAGATAGTGGAAGCGACCACTACACGACTGAAACCAACTGAAATTGTACGCATTCAAAACACATGATGTGTCAGGAAGGACAAATGGATGCCTGTATAGGAAGGCATGTGCAGAATTATTTCAACAGCTTTCTTTCCTTAGAATATGTTTAAAATTTTAAGTTTTCAAGTTTTGCAGCATAAAAAATAACACATCTGAAATAAACTGGGGCTTGAGTTTTGTGGGAAGCTTTTTACATTTTTGGAATACTGGTCAGAATGGCCTTTTCAGAGATTTTCTGTGCCCAGCAATCTTCCTAGTGAAATCCCATCATACCAAAAGATTCTGAAGTAGGAATATCCTCTGAGATTTGTGTAGGACACAGTTCTCAAGAAAAGGAATAATAGAATGGAAATAATCCAAAAACTAAACAGAGCTTGCCTTTCAGTGTTGGTTAATAAAGTGATATAAAACAGAACAAAGCAAAAACAGCTTTTGAAAAGACTTAGAAAAATCAGAATATGGTAACATGACATCCCCCTCCCTTTCATCTCATATTTCAATGAGGCATTTTCACAGGAAAACAGTATTTTTAATTTTCCATGTGTAATAAACGAAGAGAAAGTTTGAGTAATTTGTCAAGTTACATGGAAGGTAGTTCTGGAGATGAACTTCTGATTCCTAAAGCAGTAGGTTAGTACTTGGATTCATGAAGTGCACCAACCCCATAAGTGCTGGTTTGAAGCTAAAGCAGAAGTTACACTGCTGTGAAGTGCTTCTTTATAGCAATCAGATTTGCCAACAAAACAGCACAGAATTTAAGTATTTATTCAAGTTTGTATAAATAATCTGATTGGCACTTATTTTTAATTGGATGTTCATTTATCATCATAAAGGAAAATAATGAAGTGTCAGAGAAAATGGAAATGCAAAATTTAATAATAATATTGTTTCAAAAAATCTATTAGCATTGCTAAAGAACAAAAACCAGGTGAGGATTCAGTGGAACTATAGCTCATCATCTGCTAATCCTAAAAAGGAAACGGTCTGCACATTAAGATATTAATTATATATGTCAACAATACACAATTTTCCAACAGAGCACAGTTCTAAGTTTGACTCTACCTAAGTATTATCTTTTCAGTAATATTGAACTACACAAAAACTTCTGTAAAATAAATAGAAACAGATAGTCTACACATATGGGTTTACCATAAAATCAATCATATTGGTTTTCGCTTTTCTACTAAACAATGTAAGCAAGCTCCCCTTTGGCGATGCTCTAGGGGAATGCAAAATATCAAATTAAGGACTCACTTCATGAATACATATCCCTTTCTTCCAGCAACCACAGCAATTATAGAACTTTTCTAAAATTTTTACCCTAAACTGAAACATATGAATTGATAATATCTGTGTCAGACTAGAAAGGGTTAAGTGACTAGAAAAAAAGGCTTTTTTTAACTCGTTTCAGGGTCATGTTTATGTTCATGTTTAAAAAATATTTTCCCTTTATTTTTGCAGTATGTAGAGCATGGCATATTTCAACACATTAAATACATTAATATATATGTGTGTGTTAGTAGATCAACACCCAGAACACACTTGTTCACATAATGCATTACAGATGGCTCTCTTCTAACTATTTATACGTTGCTCTGTGGAGGCTATGATGCTTACTGCTTTGATGGTACTTTGAGTTACTGTTTTGATGACTCTGGAAAATTTTGAAGCGTTTCAAGGTGAGGTCGTGTTCCACTTACAAGCCCTCCCTTGTTCTTATATGTGTGCTTAGCATATGAACTGGAGGATTTCCATTTACAGATCAGAAATTAAATGAACAACCTATATCGGACAATCTAAAGGGTATACTAAAGTATGTTGTTTGTTTATTCTTTCTATACTTGACTAGTCAACTTGGTGATACCTTTGTAAACAGTTTTGCTCAATAACCTTTCAAAATATTTCAGGAATAAATCTGATCTATCCTATTCTAAAATAAGTTTGTGAAAGTCTAATCCCTTGTAACTCAGCTTTCTTTATCCCAAGTCTTTTTTTTTATACAAAAAGGTACATCAGAAGACAAAATTATTCTATTTAGTTTAATTGAAATGTGATAACAGTATTTTATTAGTGATTAATAATAAAAACAATTGATTTTAACTTTAATAATTATCTTCCAAGCACATACACTTCTTAATATACCTTTTCCATTCTTTAGGTATATCTATTCAGTCATTAGATTTACATAATCTCTTCTGATCTGTTTTCATCTACTCCTGAAGGAAGAATGAAATAAATCAGAAGAGTGAAGCACATCAGAAACGGCCTTAGAAGAACAGGAGACTTTTTATAAATTAAAGGTGGAAGAAGGCTTCTGCAAAAAATCTTCCAAATTACTTTGTTCTTCTGAGTCAATTTAATCTTTTGGAGAGGATATCTTCTGGAGTGACCTCCTTGAACCTTCAAGACCGATGCAATAAAACACTAAAAGACCTGGAGATTAGAAAGGAGAGCCTTGAAACTAAAAAGGGTCTTCCTCAGGGCTATAAGTTACACCAACAGAGTGAGAATGAATCCCAGTGGGAGGGGAAGATCCTGTATCCCTACCATTAATTATCTTCTTCGTAATCTACTCCCATTATAATTGTAATACTTTCCGAATGCAGTTCTCCTTTCTCATGCCTGCAGCAATGCACATTGTTCTCTATCTGACAAAAAGCTTCTTTGTTTGGGGGAAGCTATGTAAACTGCGTAATAGCCTTTAAGAAAAGAATTGGATCTTTGTTGTGTTTATACTTTTCTCTTCCACATTTCTCTTCCGTGTTTTATAGGAATGGTTTGCCCATAGAAACTGCATGGATATTACAATGGCATAACTTAAGAAGTACTGATGTATATGGCTAAATACCATTTTATTCAGCACATAGATTTTACCCACTATATGGGTCTTCATTAATCATGTGTTTGCTCTTTCTCGTTATTTAAAAATGAAAAAAAAAAATGAGTTCTTAGGTACAACTAAGGATTTGCTTAGAAGTATCCATAAGAAATGTAATCATTTTGACCATTACCAAGCACGGGGCATATGCTTAAAAGAGAGGATGAATTTGTTTATTCCCATAACTGGAACATTGTCCCTCAGTGCAACACAAGCTGCAAACTCTGCACTTCCACACAAGCCCATTGGATGGTCTGCAGGCATTTTCTCTGCTTTATTGCCTAACAATCTCGTGCCGTACTCTGCCTGAAGCCATACAACAGATTCCTGGGGTAAAGACAAATTCTTTGCAGAAGACCTCCCCAGAATCCAAGTCAAGCCAGCGTTACTCTGGCTCTCTGCTACTGCCTGTGTACTGGGAGGGGCAGCATTTCCCAGTGCCCTGGGATCTTTGTCCTAGAAAAATAGAGAGGGAAGTTTCAGAGAAGGTGATAGGACAGAAATTGCAAATTTGTGGCTAGACAATACAATCAAGCTGTATTTACACCTATGTTCTGCGTTTCTATCTGTGGTCTACAGCAAATTAACAGCTTTCATTGTTTTTTACTGATATCTTTCCCTTTTCCCAGAGGTGAAAAATTATGAGTGCAAAAATCCCTTCAATCAGCATGGCTGAGTGCAGTCTACACTGAAGTCAGATTCCTCAGTATATCAAGTATAATTCAGCAATGACTCAGTTGTTAATGAAATGTAAGAAAAGTTCTTAAAAAATAAATTAGATCTATATGTTATGAAAGGATTTGTAGGAGTTTGGGAAAAACTACTTTTCACTCAGACCCTTGCTTTGCCAGCTCTCTATATATTCCATCTCCTTGAAGACTCTTATGCACAAAGCAGAAATGATCTTTCAGAGGAGGCCACTGGTTTGAGGGGTTCATCATTACAAAGCCAGACAAGATAATCAAGAACTAGTCATTTACAGTCAAGAGTTTTATTAACAGTCACACTATTTTGAATCAAGAATACTTCTACGTTATTTCAGAATTATTCTGTATTCTTCTACTTTGCTTTGAAATTAGGCTTTTTTTTTCCTCAAAAAAATATTTGGATCAGATTTCTATTTTTAAAGTTGTTTCTTAATTTGCAAATACTTATAAAACACAGAAGAAAAGTGGCAATAATGCAATCATTTTACATTAAACAGCAGCAGAAGAGTAATGAAGTGGATTCACAGTGTTTAAGCCCTTCATTTATAAAACACTCTTTTCTCCCAAACACCTGCATCTTTCCAGAAGCTGAGGGAGCATTTTGACTTAAAACACAATGCTAGAAGCTCTAGTGCGTTATCGCTTCAGATCACCTGCAGCCGACTGATTCTGGGTGTCAATTAATGTTATTACCACCTAATCAAATGCTACTTAATGCAAGCTGTGGGCTATATCCTTGGCTTTGTATACAGCTATGGACTCACAGCTGAAGAAAAGAAGCTGTTTGCAAAGGGCAGTTCACAGAACCCCCAAATATTAGACTAGTTTTCTGAGCTAGACAGGGATTAAAAAAAAATGTATTTCAAGAGGTAAATTTTAATTTTATTACTTTTAATTTGTTATATGCAAAGATAGCAAGATAGTCAGGAGTTTCATAGATTTACAGGTCTCACAAGCATAATGTCTTTATGCTGAGGAGGACCGACTCCCTGGTATGTAAAAATACTCCCCAGATATTTGTTGATAGCTGGGACTACATCTCCAGAGGTCCTTCCAACATCAGTGAATCTGTGATTATGTGGAATATCAGCTTAGCAGTCCAGGTGGTGAGAAAACAACCTTCCCTCAGTGTTGTGACTGGCCACATGCCAAATCCAACGTTTCCCCTTTCACCTTCATCCTCCTCAGAAAACACCTTAATCGGCACTTTGTAATCTAAGGTGGCATCTTCTGAATTATTGCTATCCTCTTTGCAAGGCTTAATGAATATTCATGGTAAGAGAGCATAAATACAGAGCATGGGATTACTATGCTCAATAGAAAGACCAGACACAAAAATGCTATCCTTTGCTACAATTATAGCATCATGTAAAATACCAAAATACGCACTGTAACAAGAATTAGAACCCAGGAATTTTTTTATTTCTTCCTTTGATGGTGGGTTAACAACAAAGCCAGGTTTTTTGGCCCAATAAAGGGCAGGCTCTCACCTCCAAATCTGTTATAGCCTGGTACTTACCGCTTTCTCCTGAAAGTTTGCTAATGGAGTTTAACATCACCTCAGGAGAGTAAGGAGGAAGCTAAACTCTAGCCTCTCTCCTCCTAAAGTACTGCTTCAGTTGCTGAAAACCTGGGTAAAGAAAACAGCAGCATCAGCTCTCCCTGCAGGCATAAGCATTGGTGATAGCATGAACTTTTCCACCAGATCTGACCTGGCTAAACAGAAAGTGGATAAACCTTATTCTGTAAATCCTGACATGGCAAAAACTGCCATAGCCATGTGATACAGAGAGCTTATCCACCTGATAGTTTTGGGGTATTTTTTCCTCCATTCAAATTCATTCAAAAATTCTGATAAAAAATTCTGACATTTTTTTTTTTTTTTGACATATTCTTTGTCCTGACAAAGGAATTATAAATCCAGCGTGGAAGTATAAAGTCTAAATCATGTATTGCCTACTTTAGCTAATTCAGTGGAAATGCTCTTGCACCTACTTTAGGTCCAGATCAAATCTAATCACACAGCCACCACCTTATTCAGAAGGGGAGTGAGTGCCTCTCACATTCGCAATCCGCCATCAATCCGCTCTGGTCAGATTTTGCTCATCCCGTACTGTAACGGTATGCTTCTCCACCTCTGGTGCAATATCAGAACATTCTGCACACTAAGCTGTTTGAATGTAGATTCCATTCTTCCAGTATCTTTTTAGCATCTCCTTAATTTTTGAAGGGAGCTCAGCTGCAGTAACTGGGCCTGTAAAATGTACTGGGTTAGTTTTAATCCTGTCACACAATGTGAAATCATTATCTGATACATTATTTGAAATCTTGCCAAAACACACTTGAGAAATAAGTTATCTTACAAATGATTTCTGAAAAAAATCTTTTTTATTATAATTAAAAGCCCACTTTATATACAGTAGGCATCTTATTTCCTTAATTATTTTCAAACAGTTCCTGAATGGTTTATGCATTTATCCTCAAATACACCAGTCTGTTATTCCCTGCTGGAATGTAACATATGCTGAAAATTAATTATTTGAATATCTAAATAACAATTATTCTTTTCCAATATCTGTTTACTGATCAAAGTTTCAACTATGAATTAAGTATGGCTAAGGATGTTGTCTAGTATAGGAAAAAAAGAGCAATTGCCTAACCCTGGCAAAGACTAATTTATGATATGGACTGATCTTACTGCGCTACATATATCGTGTGCCACATTGTGGCTTGAGTATAGAAACTCTATACACCTGCATCTACACCAGATTTCTGTTTAGCATCACTGCCTATGATGGCAGCAACCATCTACTGAACCTCATTAGGACTCCAAGCCCTCCAGGATCGTATCTTTAAGGAGTGTTTGTTAAAGCCCATCATGCCCAGACCTTAGCTACTGCCACTCTCTAGGTCTCTATGGCATTCTTTGCTTACCTGTAAGACCCACCATGAGCAACTTCTCTCAGGGTTGGGCATAACTATGTGTTGGGTTTTAATGACTAATGCTTCTATTCTTCTGTTTGGCACTATTTTCCAGTTAAATATAGAAACAAACATACGTATTTAAATAACATCATGATTATTCTCTTCTGAACAAATGCCAATAAGCTTTAAATTAATGGCATTCATTTCCTGAATAATACCTTTCTACAGATTTGAATGTGGCAAAGAAACAATTATTTGAGCCTTCAGTTCGAATTGCTTGGGTTTTGTTGCTGTATTGCATGTGACAACAAACTTAATGAAATGAGGAAACATTTTTTTTATTACACAATATCTTCGATTTTTAATAAATCAAATAATTTCTGATAAATAATCATATATCTACGAGAAATCCTAAATATACTCTGAGCTGCATAGAAAATAGAGGAATTTTAGCTTTAATAAAGAGAAATCTGATATAAGGCTGGAGGGCTCTATACATATCTATATATATTGTGTATGCCAAACTCCTTCCTAAGTCCCAGTCTAATTACGTGAGGTTAACGTCTTGATCCTAACCTTCAGGGAAAATAACAGACAGTCATTTGCATATTAAAACTGCCTTCCACCCAAAACCCACTAAAGCAGATGAACTTGTGTGTGTTAAAGCTCACTGTACCTTGATATGGCCATAATGAAGATCTATGAAATGTGGAGGTCAAGTATTTGAAGAGAAAGAAGCTGTGGAACCAATGTCCAGAAACAGGTCGGAATAAGGCACAGTGCAGCCTTTTTGGAGCTTGACTTCTTATTCAAGGCTTTTTTTTTTTTGACCTGAACATGTTTCCACTCTAATTTGCCCTAGCAATTTAAGATATGCACTGCTCAAATTTGTCCCAATACAATACAACCAGGAGACCAGACTGAGAAAAAAGTGAAAGAGCAAAACAAGTGTTTTATATGACCAATATTTTGAACTACCAGTAGGTTAGTAATGTAAACTGCCGATAAAAGTTTCAATCTTTCTGATGTTTTGTTTTCTTTTAAGGCTCAAGTTGCAGCCTACTGAGGAAGTATGGGCTTTCTGTAATTACAGGTGAAATTCTAACTGTGACTTCTAAGGAAGAATGCAACTAGATTTTTAAAAAAATGTATAAAAAGTGAATCCATGAAAAAAATCATATCTTGATGTAATAAAATGTTGGCTGCAGAGTTCTTAAGAGAGTGTTCAAAAGCAAACAAAAGTTGCTTGGAAGTGGGATTTATTTTTAATGAGCTTTCACAAACATTTATGGCATATCTACCCTGGTGACCACAGGTGGATATCCCTGCTGGGTAACACTTGGCTGCTCCTGAATAAAACAGGAGAGAGCAAACAAACAGAACAAATGAAAGAAAAAAGGAAGAGATTTATGTCAGGATACATTTAATGAACACCTGCACTTCACAGGCCTGGGTAACTATTTACGACCTTCTTCTCTCCAGATAAATATCTACTAAGAAATTACTCCTCTCTCTATGTATTACAGAGAAATTAAATGAAACTCTTGAAAAGTGCTTGGAGGCAAACTATTCTCAGGTTAATTTTGTTTTTTTGTGTGTCAGGAAAATAATCATCATGTGAAGACCTAATTAAAAAAGATTCGATCCTTGGTCATGCTGGTTGCTTCACAACAGAATGACTATTGATCTGAACAGGAAGAGTGACGAGTAGGTAGAGGAGAGAGCTTCTAACACTAGTGATCCAGCTGCTTGGGATCAGAGCACCCTAACAGTTACTTAATGGGAAATCACCTGTGTAAACTTCAATATGGCCACAGTGAGAGAAATCATGAGGTATTTTTGCACATGGGAGAAAGCTCTCAGCATCCTTTGCTTCACTGACAGTTTAGAAACCTAATCTAGTTAACCAGATTAGTCTTCCTCCACCTCTCATTTGTTATAAGGGGTTATGCATGGACTTGCTGAACCTCTGCAAGACATTTATAAACCCAACACAAGCCTCCTAAAGAGTTTAGGAACCCCTAATCAATCCTTGACACTTTGCAACCTGTCGGTGAACTATATTTACAATCCACACGTCACAGCTAACAGAAACCGTGATGTACAAGCACCCCATACCAAGAGTGTTCAAAAGTTAATTTTGTAGAGTGGAGAAGGGCAGCAAAATAAGCATTATATTCTAGATATTGCCTCTAAAAATCTCTAACAAAATCCTGCCTCTGAGCATAGAAATCAACTGCTCTTCATTGCACAATGAAAACTGATGGCAGTTCAGCAAGGTGCAGCCAGAAGCTCATCCAGAGCTGCCGAGACTAGAAACTTTGATTATGACATGCCCAGCATGTTATCATTAAAATTTGGCACAGGCCTAAAGTCAGTCCCCAAGGCAGTGTACCATTCTATCCCTCAAATGCTCCATCAATCAGTAGCACTTTTGTGGTATGAGAAACACATATACCAACAGAGGACAACCTGTTTTTCAAAGATGTCCCTCGAGGACTACCAAGACTCTATAATAGCTAAAAAGTAAAGTTTAAAGGCTAGAGGTGGAATTCATCTTAATTAAATTTAGTTAGGTGTCTAGTCTAAATCAGTCTTCTGGACATATACAGGAAGTTTATCCCACTGCACTTAGCTTAGAGTCCCCATCATAGGCTGGGAAGACATCCTCTCTGGAGATGGTTGTTCCTGTTCAATGCATGTAAATGAAATTTAAACATTAGTCTGGAATAGCCAAGGAGAGTCAGACTTGGTTTAGATTATGACACTTACATTTGGGCACCCAAATGTGCATGTCCTAATCTCAAGATGAATTCTGACCTGAACTCTTAGCCCAGCCTAGGAAAACAAATGAATGCTGTTACTCTTAGTTCCATTGGCTTTGTGTGTCACCGAGAAGCTACACCAGGAAAAATTTTCCCCAAGATCTGCAATCAAGCAGAAGTCTGTACAGTAAAATTTTTAGCTCCTAAATCCAATTGATCATTTGCAGAGTTTCAAAACTTATAAGCAGAGAGCATTCCATAGCTCAGTCATAGAACAGATATTCTTCAGGTGTCAAACTACTAATCTTTCTTTTTTTTCTTTAAAATGTCCCAGCAAGAATAATTTATTTCTAGCATTATTAATGCTATTTCCTTCATTCTCAGTCCCCTCTTTTGCTTTCTGCTACACTAAAAATGATTTAGTTTTTTTTCACAGCATCAGATGATTCCTTTTACAAGTGGTTACATGTAATCTTCTGCTACAATACCTCTGCCTTAGATCTGAAAAAATAGACCTTACATTCTTTATTTTAAATGCTAAACAAGGTGAAAAAAGATGAAAATTATATTTACAAGATTCCTCCCTCAGATTTCTATATTCAAACTTACTGAACACATATTTGTTTTCGCCACTTCTGGTTACATAGGGCTGAGAGTCAAAGCACAATACTTAGAGGAAAAAGTAGTACCAGTATTACTGCATTAATGTCAAAACAAATGTTCCATGCTCTGATGGCAAGCAAGTCAGTCCATCACCAAGGGTCAGTTGCTTTTGCTAAAGGTGGCTTAGTTGTCATTAAAACAAATACACTGTTGTGACAAAAGCATCATAGGAATTATGCTCTGTGTCCCTTACAAAAGGAGCCTTGACATCCTACAACAAAACTGGACCTTTAGTACAAAAGGCCAAAAGCTTCAAATAGTCTGTGTATGACAGAAGAGAACAGGAGAGGTCAGAGTGCACCTCCTGGTGTCTTATGTCCTCATAATAGCAGCTAGTGAAAAAATGGATTATCCTAGGAAATGGACTACATACAAAGGCAGAAAAAAGGCTCTCAATGTTCTCTGCCAGCCTGAACCAGAGGAAATCCTGACCCCCAAGTCCCACGCGTGTGAACAGCCGAGTACCAAGCTGCTTTGCAGTAGACTAGGCACTTCAGGTATCTTGCCCAACATCCCAATTCCTGCTGTGGCCAATCTCCAGTGCAACGCAGCGGAGAAGCATATTCAAAGAATGTGGGATTCTGTCTCATTTGGGAAGTGTGAATTTTCAGATTCTTAGAAAACACATTGCAAGATGTTTATCTTACAGTTTGTTGACACAGAAAGATACCCACTATGCTGTTGTCTTCATAAACAAAACAATTTATTGCCTCAAACTGAAAATAAGACAGTAATTCAATAGAGAAATTTATAGACAACATACAACACTTGAATTCATTTTAAAGACTGCACTTACAATCCCGTTGGGTTAAAGCTTTTCTAACGTATTGGAGAAAATCAAACAAACAAAGTCTATATTTTTGCATAGAATGTTTTATTTCAATACTTCAATATTTATGCGTGGCATTATTTACCCTACATAAAAGTAGAGGCTTTATGTCTTTCATTTATTCAACACTTCAGAATTGCTAATACCCATGGGTATATTACACCCACAGGTTTATTTCTCTTACAATCCTTACTTTGGAAAAATGAAATTTTTACATTTTAAATTAAAGCTAACTCTAATTTGCAATTGTAATGTACTGTAAGAGATTATTATACAGTACGTATGCCAGAGGAACTGCCTTATGCTACTGTGGTACGCTACAGCAAGGGCTGCTATGAATGAAAGTGACAATGAGAACAGGGGAAAGATAAATCAAGTAACTCAGGTGACTAACTATAACAACATCACACTGCTCAAGTTATTTCAGCTGTGGTTGATAATCTGCTAGAACCTACTGATCTCTTCAAACTAGTGGGTCACCCACACATGACTCACCAGCAAAAGAAACAATGTCTTTTTAATTCTACAGAAAAATGGTGCCCCAGGGTGCCCTTTTTTCCCTTGCCTTGGTATTAGGTCTTCTCTTGTAGAACGTTTTATCAAGGACACTTTTTGGATATACTGCATTACAGAAAATACTCAGTGCATCAAATGTTTGCCTTCCTACTGAGCCTAGATCTCTTCTAGGTGTTGATGTCAAAGCTTTCTATCCCAAGAAAGCACTCTGAAACAAAGCTCTTAACACTCTTCCCAGATCTCTCTAAAGCTCCAGCCTTCTATGCTACCTTTCCTTAAAAAGGCTTTTGGCCATCCTCGCATAACCTTGCCAGTAAAGTTCCTGCTCCACCACTGTACTCCTCCTCCTTCTTCCATGCAGTAAAAGTGAAGGAGGAGTATGGTGGTGTGCGCAACTTGCCTGAAACCTCGCCAGGTACCTCCACGTGACACAGAAGCATGTGTCACACACCTGGGGTGCCCATTAAACAAACTGCTTCCAGAACTAGCAGCAGTTTAGCCATGGTAGTGCAATAGTAGTGCAATATCTCGCTCTACCAAAAGACAGACCTAATTAAAGCCCATGCTAGCAGGGCTATATCATCACCAGGACCCACACGTATACTGTGAGTGGTGACGCAAAGTTTTATTTAGGTTGATGCTGTATTACCGCATGTAGAGCTGCCTGATACATGCATAACTAAATTACCTGCTGCTTGCCTCCCAGAGATCACCTCTATAGCACTGCTACCAACCACAGAAGTTAATAAAACTTCACAGTACTGCTGTTCCTTAAGGCATCATTTGTCCCCCTTGAGGCAGAAGCAGAGCTCTTGTTCCTTGACACCTTTAGGTGCCCTGCACAAAGAGCTTGCATATCCATCACAAGCAACCCCAAGGATCAGTAAGGTTTATGGTGTGAAAATAGGCCAGATGTTCACACAGAGACTACCAGGGTTAGGAGGCAGAGTTGCCAAGAGCCCTGGTACACTGGGTGTTTGCATCAGGTGGCCTTAAATTTAGAATAGGCAGGTATGAAAATAGATCCCTTTGTCATCCTACATTGTTTTACAAGCAAGAACTGTGGTATGTGAATTCCTTCCTGATCAAGTGTTTCCTTCTTAAAACCAGTAAGCTGAGAGAGTGTTATTTGTGCCCCCACCTCTCACTTTTTTAATTTTCACTACAAACACAGCTTATTTACACTCTGTCTCTTTTAAAAATCAAGTGTCAATGGAGTGCTAAACTGCAGCTATTTGCCAATGTTTCATTAACACCTTATTAGCTTCCAACAGCTGAAGGTGACTGGACCCTCACCTCTGTTTATTTCCTCAAAGTAACAGTTAACTGAGGCATCAAGATAAAGGCACCCCTGTAAATATGACTGAAAACAAATATGCACACAGAATATAATCATGCATCATTTCAGCCAGATCTGCTAACAAACATATCTAGTTAATTTTATGCACATTTTATGTCACATACTATGAAGTTTAGAGCTCAGATTCCTATTAGAGATATCAGCAAAGATCTCTTTTTTTTTTTTTTTTTTTTTTTTGGTTGGTTGGTTGGTTGGTTTGTTGGTTTGTTTTATTTTTTCCCCTTGGCCATATCAGGGAGTCACTTATCAAGCCTTATGCATATAAACACAAATGATGCTACCATTAGTTTTCTATTTTGGTTTAAATACCAGGTATGAAAGTGTGGTTCTCATAAATCCATTTAGCTCCACTGATTCTCACAAAGCTATAATGGTTTACATACACATTCTTGAACCACAGTCCATCTAGATGTAAGAGTAAAATAAAAAAGAGAAGAAGAAAAAGGAGGAAAGGGAAAGGGAAAGGAAGGGAGCCATCCCTGAGAAGCAGGACTCACCAAGCAGGGGGACTGGAAACATCCTCCTTCAGACATATCTCTGAGGAATTAACACTTTTCCTTAGCTTTTCCCTAGTCCCTGCCTTACCCTTTTATTTTATTTCATTTCATTTTTATTTCTCACTTAAGTTGAAAGAAAAGAGACAGAACAACTTATGTACACACACGTGTTATACCTCTCTCTGGTTTCCACTTTACTGAAGATCTTACCTGCTGGTTTCCCTCACACTTCGAGACTAGCATTCTGCCCTGCTGGAGAAGAGAGCCAGCTTGGAGGGAAAGCATTTATAGAGGTTTCTGTTCTCCCTCAGCCCATGGGCAGGGGCTTCTGACTCATACACGCCAGTATTAGTTCTGGCATGGAAAGCTGTCAGGTTCTGCTAATGTTGGAGGAGCTGGAACTGTTCTGGTTATTCTCCGGTTCATACTTTTGCTTTTGAATTTATAGACATTGGCTTAATATCCCATTAGTCTCTACAACTGCATTACACATGTATTAGCATTGGGCATTTGGCTACCAGAGTGCTAGTTATCCCTTTTTGTCAACCAAGCAGGAAGAATTCATCCTTCCAAGGAACCAGGAAGGGTATTTCATCATTCTTTTCAATCACAAGAAACAATCAAGACGAACTTGAACCAATCTTCAGTCTTCTTGACTTTCATAATCATTCTTATTTCAACTACATAATATTCAGAATTTTTTTTAGATATATAAAGAAAAAAATGAAAATTTTATTTGCTTTCTGCAATATTATCTGAGAAAGAAGGCAAATCACAAAGAAGCTAAAGTGATAAAAGAAAGGAATTGTCACATGCTGGAGAATGCAAGTACTGAGGGTCATATGGGTGATAAAAACAAACATGAATAAAGTGGAGGGGATGCTGGTATCAGCAACATAATTAGGATATTTCAGTCTTTGCAAAGCTGGGACCCTGAATTAACATTCTCATCTGAAAATATTGTATTAAACTAGAAGATTTTAACAATAATTTCTGACTCAATTTGACTGTTCATTTAGCTTATCTGAAATGATCAATAGTATTTTGCACCTACCTTCGAATAGTTTCAGAATTTAATAGTTTGAGTGTGAGAGAATGGATAAATTTTAGTCTTCAATTCTTTTAGAGAAACCTCTTCTTGTCATTATTGTTATACATAGACTTTGATTCAAAGTTTTAACAAAGTTTGTAGCTTTGAATGTAAGCTTTGCTTTTAGTTTTATCTCTGCAAGTATTTTGGACCAGATCCTGGTCTTATTTGCACCAAAATAAATCTGGAATACTTCCAGGAGTCTCAGTAATGATACTCCCAACACATGCTGATTTAACTGAGATCACAAGCTGGTCCATTGACCTAAGTGGTGTCAGTGGGGATGTACTGAGAAGAAAATTTGATCTACTAAATTCAAATCCTTGAGGTGTTGTTCTAGCAGCCAAGTTATTTAGAAAGAAAACACTGAACTTGAATGTTGACCCTCCAGCCCAGCTGGATCTTCATGTAAACTGTGCTCCTGCTGTAGCCTTTTAAATGGATCAGCAATTTACATTTTAAGTAGATCGGCAATTCAAATTAGCAAAATGCCAGAATGTAGGTAGCTTGGAGGGGGGAAGGACTTAGTACTTGTTGTTTCACCTGAAATTTCATCAGCGTTCAACGGTGTAACTCTCCCTACCTTTTTGGAGAACACGGAATTGATGAACTACAAGGATTCGGCTGCTGCATGGGCAGCAGAAGTGGACGTTAGGTAAGGACAGACAGAGGTTTAGGCTAATTGAATCTCTAGATTTTCTTTGAGCACACAGTTAGACAACATCCAAAAAGCAGGTGCCTCCTCCCTGCTATCTCTAGTAAGTGGTCTGTGGGGCAGCTGTGTTCTGCCTGCTGCGATTTACTAGCATGGATTTGGCTTGGAAGTGTCCTTCAGAAAGTGGGATAACCTAGGGGAGGTGAGGCTGACGTGGCAGGGATGCCACAACAGCTTCCCTCACCCCCTCAAAGGTTGGGGAAGGGTCCAGCCACTGCACACTTCAGTCACCCCCAGCCACCACGTGCGAATGCCAGCCCATGGCTTTGGGTTTTGATTCTTGCTCCCTTAAACGCCCAAATGCTTCTGAGAATGAGACTTGCTGGTCTCTGGGCCTTTGGGCTCTGGGCTGTGGCCTGAAATTGAGCAGTATTGGACTGTAGGTTTCTAAATCATATCCTTGGATTTAAGCACCAAAGTAGGTAGTCTGAATCTCACCATAGACAAATTATTGGTGGTGGGAATATTGTGTAACATGGGAGAATGCAAGGCCCATTTAAAACGTATGACGTTTGCTTCTGGAGACCCAGGCATGATGATTAAGCATGGTCAAGCAGATACGTTCCTTAAGTGTTTCCATGAATCACAAATGTAGCTAGAGTCATCTGTTAATGTGGACCAAAATATGCTCCTTACAGCACTTTACTAGGCTTATTTGGAGGCTAGAAACTACCATCAGTTCTAAACTGGTTGAAAGAAAATATAAAACCTATTTGAACAATGAGATTGAATGATGAGAGTTTTTTTTTTATTATTTGCTTGCTTGCTTTGTTTGCTTGTTTTTGCTTTGCTTTTCAATTTATTTGTCCCTCCATTTGAATATTTAACCACTGCCACTGGGTATTGAAATGAGTTTGAGTTACATTACTTCTACCTTTAGTCTTCTGAATTAATCTTACTCTGAGCTCGCCGGACAATTTCTGAGCAAAAAAAAAACATACTACTGGAGTTGCTAAGCAAAGAGCATTTTCCTTCTTAAGCAACAGCAAAGCCTCAGTGCTTATGTTCATCTACATCACTTGTTTCACACATAAATTGACTTTAATTGCTACTGCCAATTAAAAGCACGTAGCAGACAAGCTTACACCCCTCGTCCCTGTGGTACCAAGTCTGGCCTCCCTGAGAAGTCGCGTATTAAAGGAATGCCACTTTATTTCATCTCCCTTCCTTGCTTCCTGACACACAGTGTATAGTAGTGTCATGCACTTCTGTGCGTGTGTGTGTTAAAAAAGCATCTGTGTACTGATCACAACACAATTATTCTTAATCCCTCCAGCTCTTATGTTTGTTCTCCTCACGCTAGTAGGAAGAACAGGGGGCACTTGCTCGGGATAAACACGAACAACCGTGGGAGATCCCCCAGGAGAAGCTCTGTCACCGAGGACTTTTACCTCACTGACAGCACGGCACAGCTTGTCGGCTTGGCTGCTGCTCTCTGCAAGAGAAATGGCAGCATTTCAGGCTGTTAAAGGTGTGATTGATGGGTGCTGTCGGTCCCTACCTGTCAGCTCATTGCATTGACAAGAATGAGCTCTCCTCTTGGGAGACAGGCTTACACAGCGCAGCCCACCCATCCCTTTCAATGTGACTATAATATCCTGTTGCAGTTCTAGTAAGCGCTAATCTGCTTCACGGGCTGGGGAAGGGCGAGTGAAGAGCTGGAAATTCTGTTTTTCCTGGCAAGGCCAATGACATCTCTTTCAGAAAGTACCTGGAGACACTTTAGCAGAGCCGAGAGTGCAGCTGAGAAAGACCGGCTGATGCAGAGGGCTGGTTCAGCCCAGGGTTACGATGGATCCTGCTGTCGTAGCTGCAGCTGCAGGGACGTCAGTGGGAGAAACTTGTGGGATGCTGGCATGACTCCATGGCTTTGCATGTGCAACATTAAACACGTGCAGAGGGTTTGCAGTATCTGCTCCCAACCCAAGGGACGACAGAGGTGATACCAGCATTTACCCCTGCTTAGAGGAGTCCCCCGTGTATGCACATGGCCATGCTGGCACGTGTAGGTGTGAATTCCTCAGCCAGCAGGAGCAAGGCTGAATGTTGTCTATTTCTCTGATTTTACATCAACATAAATAGAAGTATCCAGCCAGAATAACAAATCACCACAGGAATTGGGGATTTTTTTATTTTGTGTTTGCTAGCAGGAGATTTAAGGCTTTCTTTTCAACGGTGTAATTTAAAGAGGATCTTCTGAGCCACAAGAGCATCTAAATCAAACTTCAGACCATTCAGCCAATGTCAATACAGTAGGAAAGCAGCAGTAAAAAAATCCAGTTGCCTTTATATGAGCAGCATTTTCCTTCTCTTGCTGTCGCCTTTGCCTCTCCGCCCTCTCAGATAGGCAATGGTTAACTTTTGTGCAGCTTGACCTGTTTCTCCTTGCATCGGACTTACCATAGCACCCGGGCTGTCAGGCCAGGAAACCCCAGCGGGCCGCCCCCGAGCCCACTGACGTCAGTGGAAAGGTTCCCACTGACTTCAGGGGACGGTGAATCAGGCCTGGTTTGAAGCAGAGCCATCTTCCCTTCAAAACTTTCACTTGATAGCTCATAGGCGAGCACTGGCCATGCGTTAAGGCTTCGTGTGCGTACGATTGCTATCCTGCCGGCAAGGAGAGAGCTGACGCCACTGCTGGATCACTCCTTTCCTGCGGTGCCTCAGATAAGCGTGCGTCTGACAGCTTCCCATTCCCCTCCAAATCAAAGACAGCGGCTGCAGCTGCACAGACCGGCGAGTCTGTTTAGTTTCTGTGGGCCAACAGCCACCAGCTGTAGAGGCTGCTGTGCTTTTTGCTGGATGGGAGCTTTTAATTCCAATAGACAATGTGTACAAATATTTCTCATATCAAAGTTGTTCCATATCTTCCTAAGTTAATTAAATGCTAATTTTCTAATGAGGTGACAACAGTGGCAACAACCTGTTATCAGCATGCTAGCTAGTACCAGTAACCAATGGGTGAGCACAGAACTCATGTGCTGTTATTAAACTCCATCCTTATATTAATTAATTACTTTTGCAGCTGCATTGTTCTGAAGCTGGTCAGAAATGGGGATAGTAATTAAAGGAAAAAACATTTACGTTATTTGGAGATTGCAGAGTTGCTTTATGGTATTTATTAATTCATATTGTTGTTATAGAAACCTCCCTTGCATTTTCATGCTCTTTGAATGCCAGTTTAGCAAGAAAAGGGAAAGGAAAACTCAGGATAAACACCTTTTTCAATATGCAACATAAATTAAGGTATAAAAGTTTTTCTGAATTGTGCAATAAGAAAGAAAATACCACTGGGAATTCTGATTAAGAGCTGGCCATATATCTGTCACACCTTCATAGCAGTCAGAAAAGGATTTAGGCACTTAAAAATGGGTGTAGTTGGAATGTATGTACCTACATCCAAAACTGAGATTCTGGAAACCCCATTCCACTGCTGTCTAGTCCAGGAGGTTTCCAAACTCCTGTTGCACTTCAGCGGCAAGTACTGCAGTTCCCCAGACATCTATAGTCCTGGTCATGCACCAAAAGCTCTTCAGTGTTAATGAGGTCAAGTTGTCCAGCATCCAGTTCATGCACCAGCTTAAGTGGGACCCATAAAATATGTTCCTTTGTTTATCTTCCCTCAGGGCCAGTTGGAGTGCTCTGAAAATTCCTACTGAAATTGGATTTTACATAAAAAACAATGGTAGCTAGCAATTTCCTTTGAAACATGGCTGCTGGGATACTATCCTTTTTTATGGTAATGCAGTATTTGAACAGGATAAGAGTTCAGTGCTTCCCTCTACCTGATCACAGCTCCTTCCTCTTGTGATACACTCTAGTCAGAATATTTTGGCTCTCTGGAAGTCAATGTGAGATTTGCTCATCCTTCTTTATGTAAAGGATGGAAATTCCCATCAAGACTGTGATTTAGAAATGTAACAGCTGCTGCACCTTTGAAAGAGATGGTCTGGGCACCTACAATCAAGAAAGAATTCAGATGGAAGTGAAAGGGACAAGTCTTCATGATGGCACTAAAATTCAAAAAGCATACAGGGGAAGGGGAGGGCATAGGATTTTAGACAGGCTCCTAGCTCCACAACTCCTTGTCCTCTGATTTAAGTAATGCACCTTTTTCTGAATCCCATCCTCATGCACCTGTTAGTGCTGTTCATGGAGCCTGGGCACCCACCCAAGGATCAGGCACTGGAAAATTGCATACTGCCATACTGGAGCGTAGTGATAGGTAAACCCCTCATTGGACTTGATTCCTCTTAAATGCTGGGTTTTGTATTTGGGAACTTCCACATGTTTCACTGCCATCAGCCAGTGTGGTTCAGCGGTAGAAAACATCTAGTTTTCCCTGCTGTTGGAGCTCATGCTATGATAATGAAGACTGATCCGGATTTTATCAGGAATCTATTGAACAGGGCCCTCTTTAGATAAATCAGTAGTAGATTTCCAGCTAGAGCATCTTACAGCCATTGTCTTAGTGATATGAATCTTGTCACAGTGAGCAACAAGTGAGATGATACACCAGCAAACTTTTTCTCCTGAATATTTCCCACAGACAGTTAATGATACCCTAGAACTGACAAAGCTTGCCAGGAAAATGAAGCTGCAATGTGAAATTCATGTTCAAAACTGTTTAAAACTGTGTATTGAATTCAGACAAATACCTTTAGGCTGTTTTCATATTTAGTACTAGCTGAGCCAAGGCCAAAAAATACAACATTGGTAATAAAATATGAATACATTCATGTAAAGCAGTAGGTAGACAAATACCTTTCATTATTCCTCTGTGTGCTTCTTTCTGCTCCAAATGTGAAAAAAATAAATTCTTATTCTCCAGTCCTACTACTTGGTGAAGATGATGATGATGATGATAATAATAATAATAATAATGATAATAGTGAAGTAATTTACATTTAAATAGAATTTTTCCTCCCAAATCATTCTACAAACTTAGTAAAATGATGCTATGGGACCACTTTACCCAGTTACTGAAATGTAGCCACCTCTAGAGTGAATCACAACATCTGTTTAAAAACAGAAAAATGTCGATGCTATTTGATAAACTAGGATCAAGGAAAGAGAGTACTGTAACAAGTAATAATGGAAGAGAAATTATAAATTATTTTGACTTGAAATTTATAGGAAAATCATCAGTAAAAACATTTAGCTTTGGAGAAAAGTACTAAAGGGTATTTAGTAATTATTAGGCTTTTGAGATTTGCCTCATTCTAAAGACAAAATCTGCATCTGTATAGCATGCCTTACACCATGCTGGAGGAGAGACTGAAGAAGAAAAAAACTGCCCGTGGTGGGTGCAACGCTGAAAATTCCTAAATGTTTGTGAAATATGTTCTGAGAAAGACTCAGGATGAAGCCTGCCTGCACCACATAGTGAATAAAGTGAACCACTGTTTAAGATCCTTATATTCATCCCACCTTTCTGTGTTTATCTTAATGAATTTAGTATTATTCAGTGTTATGGATTTGATTAAAATATTTTAAAATATTTCAATTATTAATGATTTAATAATTAGAAATAAGTATTTTAATTCATGACTGAATAATGTATGCAACTATCCAATTTACTTTTTTGAAAACGAGAGTTTAGGGTTTCTTTCCTCTATTCTTTTAATTTGGAAATATACTGGCTTTCTGCAAAGTATAGTGAATGCAAACCATTTGATGCAGCCCAAGAAAACACACATGTCTGTGGGAGACATAAAATGATATATAGTCTTGCTAAAGTTCTTCTAAGACTTCAGTGATGGTTAGTGATACAGCAGCATGAAAAATGTTTCAAAAAAACAAGTCGTCAACATTCTCTAAAATTCCCACAACAGATGCACATTTTTGCAAATGTTGGGAGACTCCAACATTTTTATCCCTGATTTCATCTTACCAAACTTCAATTTTTCCAATTACTTTAGGAACTCCTGCCCCCTTTATCCCATATTCAAGAAAAAGTTCTGTCATGCTTTTAGTGCACCATCATAGGCAAGCATATTCCTGCTCAGATAAAAGTCTCTTGGGTCCTGCATCAGGGGCTGTATTCTGGACTGGCGATTTCCCCACGGTCCTTTCTGGTTTCAGAAGGCATTTTGTCAGCATGCTGTCACCATGCTCGGCAGAGCTGACAAGGGTGATATGAGAGGTTTCACTGGACCTTGCAGTCCCACTAACCTCCCACAGCATGCAGACCTTTATAAACCTTCCCTGGGAAAAGTCTTTGGCTCATCGATCCAAAAAGCCTCGATGGCTTTTCATAGCCCCTTCCTGGGCACTTTTTAAAAAGCTGGGCTTTCAAAAGCAAAATCATTACCGCTGCTGGCGCAACCAGATGTCTCAATTTAAATCTGCAGAAAATGTATTTGCATGGGAATGTCTTTGGCTTTGGAAGAGAAGGCTGCCAGATCATGTGATACTAGACTATTTCTCCAGAGAGACGTTATAACAGACATACCAGAGGTTATAATAAATGTTATTCATGTCTGTGTTTCCAGGGTATTACTTTAGGTCTCTGGGTTCTTCTTAAACCACAAACAAAAAGGATTAAACTATGCCAGAGCAAATCCAGAAACTTTACACTAAAGGTTGAATTAGTCTGAATATACCCACAGAGTCTTTCTCAAGATTACATATATTATTGTATTTTCAAAATTTATACAGAAAACAAACATGGAATATCCTATGAGCAGCTGGGACAGCCCTTTGGAGGTCATGGGACTTTCCTACCTGAGCAAATCCAGAAGCAAATTCAATATTGGCATGGTGTGAAGTGGGTCAAACTGTCACCAGACAGCCTGCAAAAATTACCTTAAAGGCTCTTTGTAGACAAAAGGGAAAAGCCTGGGAGAACACCTGCCCCTTGAAAGTTTGTTGACAGTTTGCAACTCCAAATTGCCTCTCTGCTCTACTGTGCCATTCAGGATCAGCCTAGAATCAACCCTACATCAGGCCAACCTCTAAATTTCCTTTGTTTCTGGCTGTAGTCAGATTTAAACCCTGTTCTCCTGACAATTTAGCATATCAGCTTTCTATGTCCTCTGGGGCTTTATTTCATCCTCCCATGTGCATTCCTGTCTTGCTTTTGCCTCTAGGGCACTGCTTGCTCAGGACTGGTTCGTAGGGAAGCCCTGTCAATACCTAAACTGCTCAGAGAGCTGATGCAGCAGCACAGAGCACCCTGGCCCTGCAGGGACTCACAACTCCCACAGCGGGCAATACTGCCTGGAAGGAGCATGTTGCAAGTGCATAACAAGGGGCAAGGTCTTGCCTTTTCCGACGGAAGCTGCTGGAGTTGCTGTACCCATCTCCAGAAGCAAGTGCAATCTGTGCCAGCAGAAGTGAGTCAAACCACCATTTGCATGGCTTCTTTTTCTTTCTTCTTCTTCTTCCTTTTTTTTTTTTTTAATGTAGTTACCTCATATCCAAAAAACAAGTCATTAGGAACATTACAGTATTAGTCAAATCATCTTTGTTTTTCAGCAGGATGAAGGCCAGTGATAAAATTCAAAATCAGCGGGTGTTGGTGGCAGTATTACATAGAGCCTTACATAGAAGAAGGTTTATTTCAGCAATTGCAGTTCCTATAACACTTAACTGTTAACAAATTGATCATCTTTTCATGATCCTTAGCATAAGAGATACTTCTCATGATCTCCAATCTTCCTCAAGAGCAAGATTTCACTAGGGTCCTCTCACAAATTTTCTTGGGTTTATGCCATTGCAGGAGGGAGTACATAACAAGTGGCATCTGGCAGTACATCTGCATCCAGTCCCTGCTGATGTCCTGAGCTCTGTCTTCCCTGGCTCACTCTTCCTTTTGTACATAGCTTGACACATCTGGTACCCTCCTGCAGACAATCTGAGCAAGTACTTCCCCTTCTTGCTCCAGTAGAGGCCGAGTAACTTTTTAAGTGTCTTCATCTTCTGTTGATCTCGTTGCACCAAATTTAAGCGGTGTAGTGCTGTGGTCTCTTTTCAAACTGTTCACAGCTCTCTGAAAATTATCTTTCGAAGACCCTCGACCTGAGCAAATAGGAAGGCCCAAATGAGGTGCACAGATCGAAACCAGCCTTCTCCAGACCAATGACCTGGAAGTTTGAATCCTTTGCAGAGCACCTGAAAACTAAAATAGGAGCTGACACAAATGGTGAATGTTGCAGATCTGCTCTTCTAGGCTTTTCAGGGAAATGCTAGTGCAGAAGGGATGCTCAGGCCTGCTCTCTGATAGGTAGTCGATCAGTTGAAAGTTATTTTTTTCTGTTATTTCACATCACTTTGTCTTTTACATAATTGTACATATCCTCTAGCAGACCCTTGTAAAGCATCTAAATAACTTAGTGTTTAGCAGTGATACCTTAATTTTCTTATTTAAGCTCTGGGAAATATGAGATAATTTTTCATGAGTTGGTGATGATGATCCCCAAACCAGTAATGGAGTAGGGGGAATAATAGCTTTGTGGAAACTATGCTACAGATCTGTACTGTAAGGAATAGTGAATATACCACAAAGTAATTAGGCCTACCTCTATCCTTTGTAAGTGTACAGAGAATG
Source organism: Rhea pennata (assembly GCF_028389875.1). Taxonomy (NCBI): domain Eukaryota; kingdom Metazoa; phylum Chordata; class Aves; order Rheiformes; family Rheidae; genus Rhea; species Rhea pennata. The sequence goes on along the minus strand of NC_084664.1, from coordinate 142,390,821 downwards.
AAGGCTTCCTTTCCCTATTTATATTATCCTTTAAATGTAGCACTTTAGACTTACACACATCTCCCATGCTGCAGCACTGATTCTTGTTTCCAAATGCCCGAGGGAGTATTTTTCTTTCTTCCTACCTGTGTTTTTTACATTAAGATATACAAAGGAGAAGTTACCTTTTGCTGTAGGTAGGTTTTTTAGTGAGAGACATTTCTTATGTGTACATAAGCATAATATAGTGTAGTAGAAACACTTGCCACCATAGATTTGAGGGTGTAGCAATCATGCAAAAGTAGATTCCCCGCCCAATACTCATGTAGTCCAGTCATATCAGTATATATATGAGAGGTTAAATAATGTGTGTGTAGAGTCACTAGAGCATTTATTTTGTTCTTAAATCTAGAGACTTTTTTAATCTAGAGAATTCTTTATTTTGTCCTTTAAACATTATGCACTCCGCTATAATATCAATTTGAAGATTTCCTAATACAGAAGATAAATCTCACTGACAAGTAAAAGTTTTGAAATCCTTGCTCCAGATAGTCATAGATCTGAAATTTCTTGGGAGAATTTCTCAAATTTCAACATCATTCCTTGGTAAAAGTCATACCTATTAAAAGTAACTCATATTTTGAGGCAATCCATAACTAAAAGGATATTATTAACATTCTGTAACATTTCAAATGACAAGATACATTTGAACAAACTGTATCCCTGTAAACAAAGCATTTTTTCTATTAATTAAAAGCAGATGACTGTTTTATGAGAACAAATTTCTGAATTATTCTCGTGAATAATACAACTGTATTTTTACTCAAGTCTTATTTTAATGTGAACTCACATTAAGTCTTCATGGCCAGGGCAAAGACTGGCAAATAGACATTCGCAAGAGTAGAGCAGGTTTTAATGGGCCACTCTTCAAAATAAAATGTGTAACACACTGGGAAGTTTCCCCATATATATTGCCCAACTTCAAATGAATTTGCAGCTTTGATAATGATCTGAAGAAGCCCCTCTGCTCTCTTCTTTGCTTATCACATCCCATTATTATTTGAAGGGCAGATGCAGTGGCACAAAGGTAAAGTGCAGCCTGAGAGGAGCAGCTTGAGAACCGTTCAGCTATGATTAATGAACAGATAAACCCAAATATGATTGTCTGCCTTTTAAGAATAAACAGTTAGGGGCTCCTTAGGCCAGTGAGAACTCTTGATATAGCTGTTAAAGCAGCCTTGCTTTAAGTGGAAAACCATAGCATCTTAGCTCATCTTTAAAAACGAGAGGCTGAAGGAAATCATCAAAAAACAAGAAAGCAAATAAGCAAATAAAAACTTGTCTTTCACTACATGGGCCAGCGTGAAGGTTCCTCAGGCAAGAAAGGCTAAATAAAGCTTCCCTGGCTTGAGCATTTGCTGTTCTTCCCAAAACAGAGCAAGTCTTATTATACTTGTACTTATTACTGCGGCTGCAGGGAGGAGTGGGGGGAGATGGCAGGCCAGCCCTCCCTTGCAAAAGAGTAATATCCACAGCTTTCCTGACGAAAGCAGTAGGCATGAGCCTGGCATCCTTTGACTGGAGAGCTGTCATGCAAATATTGAGCATGTGAAACAACTATGCAGAAACAACTTTCAAAAAGAAAACAAAAACAACTTTTCTGGCACCTCCCTGAGAACCTAATAAATAAAAGTAACAAGCCTCAACATCTCAGCTTCTATTTATTTGTGGCAACAAATCACTCACCAGAGGTGGTAGGAGACTCGGCCTGTAGGTTAAGCTCTCCTTCTCTGTTCTTTTCTGTAGCTTGTCCAAAGCAGTCCAGGAGTGCAGTCCAATTCTAAACACCAGCTTCACCCCACTGAGCACGGGAGGATGCTCCGGGAATGCAGAATCAGCAAAAGGGCTCCTGTGCCATTTCCCTCTCTGTCCTTTGTCTCCACCGCTAGGATCACAGGAGAAAAAAGTGTCTAACGAAATGGCGACATTGCCAATTTTGGTAAGAATGCTTAAATTTAACTCAAATAACAGACACACAAAACTACTCCAGCTTGGCATGATGTGACAATTTTTTTGAATGAATGCAGCACCAAATAGCTTGATCTACACTTTGTGTAAATCCCCCAAACCCATTTTATACCTTAATGAACCATTGATACATTGAGAAGCTGCTTCATACTAGATGACTTTATCTCCCCCAGTCCTGTTTTGCCCTATGAAAAATGATAAATTGAGGCAACTCTTCTGGAGTAACACAGTGAGAGCTGAGAGGTGGCTGTCTCCTGAAAGAATTTCTCATTTTAGTTCTATTTTCTTCCACTCTCTTTTCCAGGGAGACTGTGATAGGAGAATGACACCAGTTTGTCGCCATACTCTGTGCTCACCTCCTGTGGTTCTGCTTGTCAAAATTCCTACAGTCTATCTGTGAAATGGCAGACTCCCAAAGAGCTGTGCTCTGCTTAGTTCTTCAGCAAAATGAAGTTCTTCATATCTCATAATACCCACATCTGTAGTGGACCTGAACAAACATCTTTCTGGAAGAATTTGGGTAAGACATGAACTGTGCTACAGGTCTGTGACACATGATTGTCATCTTTTATCTGCTTTTAAGACAACAGAAGACAACAGAATCGTCATTTTTTAACTAGATATGTATTTATTTGTGGCTTTAACATGCAAAATCGGTATAACAATTATAGAAGTTAGAAAAAACATAGTATTGAAAAAAGTATTCATGCAAAATGAGGCTCCTACTTGAACTATCCTTCACAATCACCGGTTAGTTGATTCGTCCCAATATTTATAGTTTACTGTTAACAACTGCCAAGACTGGCAACCACCAGGATTGTTGTCTCAATTAAGGACAGTAAACAGATTGTCCTATTTTTTTTTTAATGAAAAAATGTAAAATGTAATACTTCACAGTTTAACATGTTTATTCATTTAAATGGGTTAAAAAATAGTGATGTGACATCTGCTTCAGAGACATTGGTACCTAACATTTTGGCTCTCTCTTCACCAATTTGCTTATGAATAAGGGCAGGGGAATAAGGAAGAGTATAGTGTTCTGTCAACTAAATGCATTGATAAACTATGAAAATATTTCCTACTCTTTGAAATATGTAGAAACACATCTACACAAGAATGTATTACAGAAAAGTAAGAGTGCCGGCTTTCAGGGAAAAATATTGTAAGCATAAGATCAGAGACAATCTTTGCCAGTTTATTCATCTCATGGCTTCATTTCCCAAAGTGCAGGCATAATCCACTACAAAATCTTTCAAGAAGCAGTTTGAACATCAATTTCTGCTGTCTTATTGATGTGCCATATTGTTATTTTCTTAGTCATAAGCACCACTAATTATTATGCTACTGTAAGTAAAACTTGAAATGTGATCAAGATCCATAGTATCCTGTTTACTGGCAATCTAAATTGCATAGTCTGCATTTCAAGTACAATTCTTTACTGAGAGTTGTCCTGAATGTATTTGACCTTCACCAAGAAAGGGCTCATTAGTGCCCTATAGGCACAATCCTATCAGAGCAAAATGAATCATTACTCTACCGGGAGCTGCTAGCAACTTTTTCCTCCCAGAAAGGGCAGCATTCAAAACTTGACCCTAAGTCAAGTTGACCCTAAGTGAACAGATAAGCCTCTTCCATGGAAGCAATTTCCTTGGAGATCGGATTGGTCTTTTTGTAGGGCTTCCACTCTGCCCTCATTGAATAGGTTGTTTAAAAGCTATTTGTTTTCAAACACAACTTGTTAAGTCAAATATTCTAGATTATACTAAAAACCTAAGCAAACAGAGAAGTTCGCTCATGTTGCATGTGTTTTCAGTTACACGGTGTTGCATAATCTTGCAGTACACTTGTTGTCACTGCTATAGTTGGTTAGATTAATGGAAGGAACCATGACATATCCTGAATAACATGATATCTACATGATACGCAACAGTGAACTTCAAATAAAGCAATCTTCAACAAAAGTTTAAATGTATCTCTAGGGTCCATCAGGAAACACTTATCATGTATCCTAAACTTCAAGTAAAATATATTTATGGGCTAAAGGAAATAGAGCTAAAGCCTTCCCTTGGCAATGTTCACCAGCAACACTAGGAAAAGCATTGAGGCTTCTGTCCTGAGATGGTCTATATAATGGGTCTGCTTCTGTATTATCAAAAGGAAAACTACTGAAGAAAGATTTACTGAGCAAAATCCTTGCAAGATGTCCATTGTTCCTTCCTTTCTGGGGGGGCTGGTGGAGAATAGCAGCAGCTCCTACACTCCTGGAGGAACCAGAGGCATCTGCTCTTGCTCGTAGCGTAAGGGCCCAGTACAGGCACCTCCTAGGCAATCTCAGCTGGAAAGGAATTCACTTTACTCCACAAACAGAGGGCAGCAACAATACTGAAGTCTACTTTGTCTCTAGAGGTGAACATCCTTCAAAAAAGCTGCCTAGTTAAGTCAGGGCTGCTGTGTAAATGATGTGATCAGCAACCCTTCCTTGAAAGCCAATCCTTCTGAAGTTGATGGGAGCTCCAGGGAACAAATTTCTCTGCAAGAAAAGGATGCCAAGGGAAGTTTTCTTTATTGTCTTTGAAGTATTCACAGAGATTACACTCAGTTTTAATGAGAGATTAGGGCTCAGAATTGCCTATACTAGTCCAAATATTCTAAAAATCTAAGTATCATTGCTAAAACTTGAATATCATGCCATCTAGATTGTTTTAATGTCCTTTCAGATGAACATATAATTCACTGTGACATATCCCATATTAATAAGAGCTCAAAATAGTAGAAATCCATTTATTATTAAAACAGATACTGAGCAACTCACATAAAGAAAAATGTTCAAATTTCAACCTCAGATATAAATAAGCAACGTGTTTGAAAGATTAAAATCAATCTCCACTTTCAAATACCAGGCGCGGACATTGCAGTCCTCCAGAAAGCAGAAATAACTCTAGACTGGATTCTGATTTCCCCTTAGAGTAAATCAGGAGTAATTTCACTGAATACAGCAGAATCATTGTAAGACAAACATGAATAAACTCAGACTCTGACTTTGTTGCTAACATTGTTGTATTTATGCCTTTTAGAAAAACAAGGATGCATACTTTGATGAAACGTGTCGGGAGGATTATCTTTACAAAACTACTGACATAGTCCCATTAAAAATAGTATACTGATAAAAGAAAGGGTGTATTCACTGCAATATTTACCACGTATTTCTATGTACACGGACCAGAAGTCTGTTCAGTTTAGCTGAGAAAAAGAAAGGTTTCTGGTTACAGAAGAATATCTTTCATGTAAATGAAAAACCATAACCTAAATGAAGCCAATGCAGACTGTAACACTCGAGGGCAATGTGCTCTGATGAGGCACAAGCCAGTGAAGATACATCATTCACTCACATATATTGTTCGGATTTTGTCTTTGAGTCATAACGTGTGGGAAATGATATGCTCTTGTTCTAGTAATTTCATGTTATTATTTGATATTTAAAAATAGTCCCCTTTTTAATGAAACAGAATCAGAACACAAGTTATTAGAGAACCTGCATTAAGGAGGTAACTGTACCTCCTTCTCATAGAGCACATCACCTACAGTGCAACATGCACATATGAACAAAGCAATCCTTCCAGTATTTTATGGAGAAAGGAAATTGCTCATGCAAAGGAAAAGGAGAGGTCTGCAGCTTCTGTGACATGTGGCGTGGTACTGGTGAAATGAAAGGCATGTCACATCCAGAAAGACAGCTTGCGATATGCTTTTCTCTCCACTAAAAGGCAGACCACGTGTCAGGAAATGCTTCACCATAAATGCAATATGTTGCTACGCATTTGGTCATGTATATGAGTATTAGAGGACTGTAAGTCATACAAACGCATAAATGTTAGGATTTTGTGCCTGTAAGTCATCATTAAAAGATGAGAAATATATGCACTTATATGTGTATGCATCTCTTTCATCTTGTTCTTAGAAGGCTGTTGTATTCCAAATTTCTAGACGAGTTGTTTTGCATTATATAAGCTGAATGAGGATTATGACATATATGGTTATAATTACTATATGGTTTAAAAATTAACTGCATTGATCAATTTAAAATAAATATCTTTTTACATTATAATCTCTCCTATGATTTGGTATCCCTTTGTCTCCAAAATCACTATAGGAAATCTAAGTCATGCATTTCGGGAACAACTAGGTAAATTTCTTTGCTGTAACTAAGTATAATCTTCAGCTTCAATCTAACCTGAAACTGATATCAAAGATGCCTCAAGGCTAGATTGCTAATAGAATTTCAGAATTTTGATAACTTCTGGAAGAAAATATGGGCAAGTCTCTTGTCACTCTCAGCATCAATGGCTCAATGCTCTTCTTGATATCAAAATAACAGAAATCAGAACTACAGAAAGACTAACTATGTTTTTAGAACAAAGAACACAGAACCTTTACAATCACAGGTCCAGAAATATGCCAAAGCTAAAGCAGAACAGGATAAATCCTGAATTTTAGAGCTCCCTGCAGCTGCTTTAACATACTTTTTCAAGTTGCTTGCGGTTCTTTATCAAAGGGATCAGAAATGTTATCTATACTGCATATTCTGAAAAGTACTTTGCAAGAACTAGAGGATGTCATTGAGCCAACATTCTTCCAATCATTACAAGTATGCATTACAAGTATGCATAGAAAAAGGTTTCTCAGTAATTACAACTTCCCACATGAGTTTGATGATAAAAATGATAGTATAACTGGAAAGCAAATTTTTACATCTCCCTTACAGGTAGAGCAAGTTGATACCAAAATCAGTAGGAAGAACATAATTAAAATAGAAATTTCAACTTTAGATTAATAACAGAGCAATACACTAATTAAAATCAACAGTGACTGAACTTTCTATTTACACTAGTTCAGACAGCACAGGAGGCAAAGAACTGTGTTTCAGAGGCATATGCGAATGTTAGAGCTTCTGTCATCCAGGTGCCATTTCTGACAGAACACATGTGTGCTGAACAGTTGGCAAAAGAATGAAAAAGATTACTGTAGATATATGGGCACACAGAATCTGGGATGACATAAAATTAAGTCCATATAGGAGGTGACAGACTGCTTCTAAAAGGATAATTTTTTTCCTAGGATTTCTTCTAACTTTGTGCATGCAGGCATGTGTGCACACATGTACAAGAAAGATAAAAGGGGAGAGAAAGAATGAGAGGTTTTTGATACACTCTAAATACAAATCAAGAAAAGACATTTTATTTGGTATTTCTGCTTTCTTTGGGGAAAGGAAAAGGACTCTAATTTGGCTATTAGGAAGCTTTGATTCCTAAATTTAGTCAAGGCAGACTCTTCTCCTGTGAAGTGAGCATCAATATCTATTATAATAATAGCACCTCTCTTTTGACATCAGAGTTCTCTGCCTGAGAAAAAAATAATGTAAACAATAAATTTCATATGTTGTACTGTGGCTCCTGGCTTTGGTGTTAACCAAATATGCTTGCTAGGTGCAAGTATTATTCCCGTATTTTGGAGACCTGGAATGTGAGTGACTGACATATTGCAAAATTTTCTTATGAATTTGGACCGCAAGAAATGGCATCATTTATTGTCTCACAGTGAAGGGACTGTGTGTTCCTACGCAGTCTTGTTTCAGCTGAAGAAATCCTGATGATAGATTCATTGCATCTGCTAGTTTTCGTCTGGATCCAGATCAAGGTCAACTTCATTGGAAATGTTAAGATAAAAGAAAGCATAGAAAGCCAACAAAAATACCAATATAGCTGCAAGGACAAGGGCAACTTCCTGCAGAAATGAGAGGAAACAAAACAAAACAAAATAAAAAATGTCAGAAATAGTATCATCATTTCAAATAAATAAGGAATAAATGTTATTTCCCTTGTATAACACACATCGATGTAACTTCTCATCAGACATGTAAACCTTACATAATGCATTGCTATCTTAATGATTTCTTCTTTGTGATCACCATTTCAGAATGTTATAAAATCCATTAATTTAATAAAGACTTTGGTGAGTCTCATTTACTGTCAGAAACAGGATATTTGGCTAAAAGATCTTTGATATGACCCAGAAATAGAAGTTCTTATGTCCGTTTATTATGCTACTGCATTTTTAAAGAAAACATAGAATTTGCGTAACCATAGTTTTGAATACAAATTCAAATTATGAATTTACACTGTGAATTTTGATGTTTCCTAGCAATATGTTATTGCTTTTTGCCAACAAATTTGTAATTTTTTAATGAAGCAAACACAATATGGTGGAAGTCAATGAAAATCAGTACCTCTACCTCCCAACCTCCTGGCAGGCTCTAAAATAGATCTACAAAATCCTTCAGAATGGGGTGAAACTTCTTCTGCTTCCTCACTGCAATAAAGTAAAAAGCACTACAATTTGCACTTGCACTTGCCTCTCTTCCCATAAAGTACTATGACTTGCTGCATCTTCCTTAATTAACGTAAAAGAGTCTTCCAAAGTGGACATGATTTATAGCAGCTTTCAGAAGCAGAAAAATACTTTTGTACTAAACGTCATATTCATTATGTGACTATCACGATATTCTGTCTTAAGGCTGGACCAAGTTAAGTTCAACTTTAGATCTCAGATTTAATAAATCATAGTATGATATCCTCTTTATAATATCACTTTTTTCAAAGTAACAGTGTTTCTGATTTTTTTCCTGGAAAGCACAGCATACCTCCTGTGGCGTCAACTCTCATTTTGTTAGACAATGAGAGAAGAAATATAATTTTGAGAAGTGGCCATATGTTCCTTCAGTTCACGGAACCTGCCACTTCCACAGCTGAAAGCATACATTGCTTCATTATCTACCATCATAAAGTATTCTTAAAATCATGCAGTGGGGTTCTCAAAAGGAACAATCTTTCCCAACCACCTTCCTTCCATAAAAAGAAGCAACAAAACTTCCTCAAAATTTCTGCTTCATCTTAAACTACAAATCATCTGCATCAAAACAATCCACCCATCCACTTAAAAGAAGAGGGGAAAAAAAACAGCTGAGTGTTCAGCGAGTAATTTGAATTGCTACAGAACTTGCTATGTCAATCAACTCTGTTAGTGGGACTGAATGGAGTTATCTACACATGACCTGGACACTTTGTCACCCTTTACCATCAAAGGAAAGAATCTGACCCCATTTCGTGTCATTCATTGTGTCCTAAAGCACATAGCTAAGAAAGATCAGGTGAATTCTCCTTAAAAAATGCCTATTTCTCCCCTTTTGACAGAAAAGGGAGTATAGATGAGTGTCAGGTGTAGACATCTTCATTGCAGGATGAATCCCATCCTACATCTCCAGATTCATGGTAGTTCTGTGATTCTCCTTCTGTGTCCACTGCCATGAAGGAGTTAAAACTGTGTTAGCTTCATTTCTTAAAGTCTAGCCCATAATCTGGCATTCTTCTATAGAACAGCATTTCATTTGCATTTACATGAATGCATTATATAGTTTATCAGAATGTTGGATCAATAATTCAACATATGCCATCTAATAAACTTTGAAATACTACTGCCTAGCTGGCGTGTGCTCTATATGCGTCTTTGTTCTATAGAAACCTTTGCTTTACAATTTACATGGATGATTAATTGATATGTATTTTAAATTTATTTTAACACATTAACATTGTTCCTGTAAATTTGCTGAGGCTGCTTGCTACAGATTTCAAATACAATTTTCTCTTAGAATTATATCACCCTTTGAACCTTATTCTCTTGTTTTTATATTTGATTTTTTAAAAAAAGAAATTACATCTAATTCACTAATATATTAAGGGAAAGTGATTTTTGCTTTGTTGCAGTTGCAACACGTCAGTATCTCACAAAAGGGCATGGCAGCATCAGACAGGTTTCATTTATTTCCTTGTATCCACAGCTGTGCTCCCAGACCCATCTGGCCACACAGCTACTAATCTTAAGAGGATGTAATAAACAAGTGACATACAACTGCAAGCTCCATCTGCTCAGGAGAGTGGACAACAAAACCGTACAATGCAGGCACCCTTCACACTTGACACGGACAGCAAATTCATTCCGGTATTACAAAGTTTTTCCCTCTTGTTTGGGTGCCATGCTGGCCATGCTGCCTACTTTACATTTAGTTCCTCTTTCTTCTCCCTTCTCCCCAGTCTCCCTTACAAAATTCATGGTAAAAGGAGCAAAATTTGGAAGAATGTTACACTGAAGATTTGTTCCCTAGAAAGTGGAACTGAGAAAATTTTGATTTTATTCTCAGGCTCTTCAATAACTAATCTTATTGAAGTCATTCTTTAATTCCTCTCTGCCTAAGTTTTACAGTGAAAAACACTGAGATAGTATTACTACTTTCCTTATGGGGTATTAGGAAGCGAGTGGATGGACCAATATCTATTAAACTCTAAGAGTGATAGATATAAGAATATCAAAAATTCCAAGTTTAAGAATTATGCAATAATCTTAATATTGACCTATTCATGAAGGCAGAGTAGCAAAAAACTAACAAGGGACACCTGGCTCTCAGCTTGGTCTTTGCCGTCTCTTAAGAATTGCATCCAGTTTATGAACTTTTATAAACATAAATTTTGCAATGTAAGTAGCAAATGAAACACTGTACCAGTGTACTGGTTTTCCAACAACAGTACATATTGTCATTTTAATTTGTTTTATACTTCTCAGGTTTTGCTATTTGTATTTTAAGTCATGCATAGAAATGAAATGTTAAAATACTCCCTGCTCTGCATATATAGCTCCCTTTCTTTTGCACTTTATGGATCATCCCTATCATCCCTCTGCAAAATCCATTTACTCAGAGGATTTCACCATGAATAATTAACTCATATATAAAAAGTCCTATAGAAATAAACTTAAAATGATCACAGAGCTTTTTCTCCCCTTTTTTCTAACATGGTATAGAATGTTAGAAAATAATATCCTTGCTCTCAAATTCCAAAACACAGTCAAACAAGCCTTTAAAAGGAACATACTTTTCTATCATATTCTCTCTTATTTACAATAATTTCTGTAGAACCATACTGACTTCATCTTAATTTTCCCAGAAACTTCCGTAAAGAAACACATGCCATTATGGCATAAAGTAGAATTAATTCTCCTTTCATTTTCATTGTTTTTATGTCTCTCAGGTTGAAATTTTCAGCTAATGTCCTCAGATTTACCCTGATGGAGCAAGTTGCAGAGTTGGGATCTAAATGAGATTAATCAGGAGATGAAAAAATGAGGAAAAAATATTGGCTATAATAACACAAATCTGGACACTGGATAGAATATTATCTAACATGTATATAGAAAATACCATATTCTCAGGAAATGTTCAGTTTTTTACATATTAATTTATTTTTTATTGTCCCCCCAAAAAAGAATTGTACCTTTTTTATCTGACATCTTTTTAAAACTAGGTGAAAAAGCACCACAAATTTCTATCTCTGATCCCTAGCCATTTCTGAAAAGGGATGAAAAGATGCAAATGACACTCACCAAGGATACTTGTCTTTTGGGGGAAAAATAGGTAGATATACATGGACTTCACAATAAACCTTTTTCCCATGTATAATTTATAACTGGAAGACTTTATGCAGACATTCAGTGTGTACAGTTTTTAGAGTTGCAGCAAAATAATACTTAAAAATGGATGTTTATTTCCTTAACACAGTACATTCTACATCTAATGAAGGCAACAAAGATGGATTATCTTGTAATGGGCAAAAAGAAATCCACAACTCAAAAAAAGAAGAAGCTTTCTGGTTCAAAGAATCAGGAAACATTTATGTTTGCTTTATACAAGTAGAGTATTTCATTAACTACTAGTAGGTAGGTTTAAACAGCATATATCATTTCACAAAATTTAAAGATTGGGAACATGAACGTTCTAACTAAAAACAAGATAATATATACAGATATCAAAAACATAGACAGTACTTACAAAGCCTTGAAAAACTGTGACTATAAAATGTTCTTTGGATTTAAGGGATAAGCATTACCTCAGTGTGATCTCTGAATAAGCAAACAGGGGATTTCCAGTAGGAAAATGATTGGTTTTAGTAAGATCTTCACTAGATATACTATATCAAGTGCTAGAAGTTCAAAAAGAGGTCACTACAATAGATCAGAGGTTGGAAAAAAAGCCTTACATGGCCAAGCTACAGGAGTTCAATGTATTTTGTTTATCACAGAGAAGTATAAGAAGTAGTTCGGTTACAGCATATAACTATATATGCCATATACCTGTATTTAAGTAAGACGGTCTTGTCAGTCAGTTTTGTCAAGATAGTCTGATCTTGTATACAAGGACCCCTCCAGGTACACCTGGAAATAAGCTCAACTTTGAAGTAAAATGTAATTTCTCAGGAGGAAGGATGACAAAACATTTGAATTACTTTTTGGGGAGATTATGGACTTACCATGGGTGTGAGCCTTTTAAGGCAAGACTTCCCCCAAAAATATGTTTTGATTTAACTTTTGGGAAGAATACTTCAGCTTCAGCATGTGTGAAAAGGAGGTCCTGGCTGCTGGCGTGTGCGTCTGTGACCTCAGCCCTCAAGATTACTCCCCTCCTTCAGGACGATGGGAAGAATGGGATTACTTCCACTGTCAACATTATACTCTGAATCTCTGAAATTCCATCTTGTTAAAAATAATCATAGCTCATGCTTTAGTGGTTCAGATTTTTCTATATAGGATTAGAAGAAAAGTTTCCTTCTCCTCCAAAGAGAACTCCCTCCAATTCCCTCCAATTGTATTGATGTAATTTATGGGACTTGAGGTTTTGTTGTTGGACTTTTTTTCCTCAGCTATCCTTTGAAGTAATAGAGATTGGCCACAAGTAGACACTAGAGCCAAGAAAGATGGACTGTTACTTTGAGATGGTACATAAAATCCTCCTAAGCTTCCACATGGTGCAGCTTGTTCACACACGCAAAGCATCTGATCACTGTACTTATGTGTACAGGTCAGGCCAGGTCAGGTGGGAGCAACCTGATTTGTTTTCTCTCTTTGTTGTTTTTTTCTTTTTTCCTCCTTCCATCTCGGTGTCAGGGCACATATTCTGCTGGGATCACTAGGAATATCATACTTTGTTCACTGGTGGCACATTAAACTGCCTTGTTCTTTATGTGAGGCACGTGGATTGATTTGAAGGCCAAAATACTTTGGCCCTACTGAAGTGTTTGGGCTTCCCAGAAGGTATATGGATGAAATTTTATGACCTGTGACATACAAGAGGCCAGATCAAATGATTTAATAGTCCCTTGTGGCCTTAATTTCTACAAAGCTATTAAACTATATTCCCAACATATCTTGGCAAATGGAATTCACTACCTTAGCAGATTACAAACAGCATGAAATCAGAGAATACTCTTTGCCAAAATACACTAAGAATATTTTGTTATCTATTCATACATAACTTGTTCCAGATGAGAGATAGACTCTTCACAGTGAGCTAGCTAACTAAATAATAGACTAAGTAGATATGCAAAATAATGACAGTAAGTTTCCACCTTTTTAGAAAACATTTTTCCCTTAGCTCAATCAATGTATTACATAGCTAATAATTCTCTATAGACTGGTATTCTGTAGTCGTTTATGTTTTTGCAAGAGGATGTAAAATACTACTGTTCAGATTTGTGTCTGTGTCTCAAAAAGATAGAGAACTTCATCATCTGTTCCATGGACCACTGATTCATTCTTGCAACCTGTTAAAAAAATCTCAAGAACTCCCATTATTTTTGGCTTCTACTAATGATTAAGGCATATAATCCCCCAGCTACAGGTGGCTGCATTTTCACCTTCCTCAGATCATTTTCTGCTTGTCCCTCTCATATGGACATCCCTTCCTTCACCACTGAGAACTGAGTTGCTGCTAAGACTCCTTGCTGCTAAGGTGCACACAACCAGGTGGAGCTCCTGGAACGAAGACACAAGCATGAGCTCCACGTGGTAACAAAACAACAAGCACGAGCTCCCTGTGGTAACAAAACAACCACACAAAGAAGGCTCAGAGGCACCCTTTCTGGTCCAGGTACAAAAGAATTTTGCTCTGTCCAAACACTGGGAAAGACATAGCCTACAGCTTTCTCTCAGGCTTGTTTCTCAAGACAGGACTCCTACTTTTCCAAGAGACACCATGTATTTCAGTGCCATCTGCATTAGTGCCACTTGTACAAACACAGGCAGCACAATAATTCTGTTAAAATATTTGATTTTTAAACACATTTAAAGAACAAATATTACACCCGGAATGCTGGCATGGTCACCCTGCCTGAACCACCTTTTAATAGTTATTAGTGCTTAGTTGCTTTTCTGACATTATCAACACAGATAAAATCTCTCATTGGGGAAATTAAAAAGTACTAAATGGCAGTAACTGAAAGGAACTTTGTTACTTTAAACTCTGCATTAAAATGACAAGGCAATCAAAGTTTGACAAGACAAGCTAATTAGTATGCCAGCGATGAAATGTGAAGGATCTCCAGGGGATTGGTTCTGAAAAGTTTTATGTCATTTATAGGGCCTTTTTTAAGCAGATGTTGTCGGCTCTTATGGTGAAACACACAACAGTGGAATTTCATTATCTTCATAGATATTGATGACTAACACCACTTCAAAGTTCTCCAATCCTCTTCTCTTTTACCTAAATACTACACCAAGTCTTACCTTATAGCCAATGGTTGTTCTCCCCATAAAAATAAGCTCTTTAGGACACTGATACAAAACAGCTCTAGAGATATAAATGGATACTAAAAATATTAAGTTACAACATGGTACTTATTGTGTCAGATATTTCATAGAATTATAATTATAAAAATATTCCTCTCTTCTAGAGCTTGTACTTCCAAAGGTATGGTAAGGATATATTTCCCCTACAGTTCTTTTATCTGCAACTTAATTTTTTATAAGAACATGTTAATTTATTTTGAAAGGCTACATGCATCATGTATGGAAACCTGGACAAGCAAAAAAATGTATGCTAACTATACATATGTCTGCGTTTTCTCAAAGATAGTCAAGAATATTGGACATTTCTGAGGTTATCTGAAGTGCTGTCAACAGATTACCCTGCACTTGTCTTAAAAGTTTATATACTTTTTTTTTTCTTCAACACAAATTGAAGGTAATCAACTGTAATAGTACAGAATCAGGGCCTACATCCTATAAAAAGATTAAAATTGCACCCTTTGGAAGGTGAAGCATGTTACTTACCACCATGAGGACTCTGCTAATGCAAAGTGATGATAGTACCCTATACCTTACTCTTACCAAATGACAAGCTTCAATATGCTCAAAGCTCTGAATATTAGGAAAAAACAATAAAAGTAACACACACCTAAGCTTCAAAATAGTTTCATAAATTTATATAACCCAGAGAGATTTAATTCCATTGCCTCTTCTGGGAACCACACACATAAAAGAATGTTTTAGTACCCTGGAATCAAAATAAATAGGAGAGTTCAGCAAATTCTTATTTCTAAATTTATCTGGAAGATAAAACAGAAGTATCTGGGATAGGTGTTAGGGATGAATGTATCTGTCACAGGAAGTTTGCTCTTGGACAGACGGAGGAACTTACCAATGGTCTGACCAAAATAAACCCTGCCTGAGAGAGGGGGAGAAGTTGCAGGGTTCACCAAGAGGGACACAGAAGTCCTGTTTCAAAGCAGCCTTTCCTGGGTTAGGGAGAGCGATTTATCTCCAGGTGCTCCAGGTGCCCGCACTACCCGAGGTATCGCTGTACGGCACTGCAGCGACGGAGCAGGTTGGAAGAGCCGTTGCCGTGAGGTGAGAAGAGGTGCCAGTTCACCCGGCGACGTTAAATACGCCTCACGTCAGGGCTGTGCACTGTCGTTTCTGTCAGGGGCCGTGCACGGTTTTATTCTACAGGGACTGTCAATATTCCGGGGAAAGCATTGTAACTTTTAGCAAGTCTGGGGTTGTTTGCATGAAGTAACTGCAGTGAGAGGGACACATAAAGGCTCTGCTTTCCTTCCTGCACAAGCATCTCCCTGCAGGAAAAGCGCCCAACTCACCTTCCCTTTCGCTTCGGCTCTGCCAGCTTTCCCCAGCAATTACGAAGCAAAACAAACGACTGTGATCAGTTTGAGGATGATCAGAATAAAATTGTGGGCTCAAGTGTGGAAAAAAAATGTTACAGTCAGAAAACAATGCCTTAAAGATTTCTTTCCCCCCTTTTAGAGGGCAGAGGCACAACTGCAAATCCAGAACATTGCAACCAACCAACCTCCAGAGCACTGCACATGCCGTGACCAGGCGAGCATGAGTGCACACGGAGGCAAAATCTCTCTTAACCAGAACAAAGCAGGCATTCTACTGTGATATGCAGGAACACATTTGTACAAAATAAATTGTTGTTTTCCTTATGTACTAAGATTTGATTTTTCATTATACATGTGATTATATGTAAGCTTACCTGTTCTCTGTCTTTTTTAAGGAAGAATTATGTATATAAAAAAGGAATAAAATACATTTTGAAGGATCAAGGCTCATATTTTTCTCTCTTGTAAAAGATATGCAGAAAAACTTCATATTTTTATAGGACTCGGCTGTACAGTAAAAGTCTCCAAGTAGAACATCCCTTTTAAAAGGTCATGTCATTGAAAGTAAAATGAAAAGAAAAAGTAAAATTTAATAAGGAAGGAAGGAAAAAACATCGAACTCAAAAGGTTAATAATCTATCCTTTAAACAAAAAAGGCAATCTACTTTTTCTCATTAAAACCTGACACACAGCACTAACTGAGGAGATTATGTTGTGAAAACATACTGCATCGCACAGTAATGCTTGATCGAGATCAGCAATCAGGAGCAAAAAGAAAGCACTGTTTCGTGATTATAATAGCAAATTCTGGAAGACAACCAAATACATCATCTGGCAGCTCAACAGCTGTTACAGCTTGGTAGTAATACCTTGGCATTTGCTATAAGCTATAACTTGAAAAAATTGATTTCTCATCTGCCAGAAAGAAGAACATGTTCTCCTTTTAACATTTCTGAAGTTTCTTTCACTAGAACAGCCAGGTATTTGATCCACTTTTTTATTTTGCATGTTTTTTACTCCGGCTGCCAAGTTACTTCCATACTAATTCGATTAAAAAATGAGTTTGAGGGAAAAATATTGGGTGCAACTAAAATAAACAGTGAATGTTCAGCCAAATCCCCATTATGATGACAAGCTGGGTAGGAGATAGTATAGAATATTCATATTTGTTCTCCTTGTTCATATTCACTGCCACGATTAATTAGTCATTACTATACTTTACACTCACCTGAAGAAGGGACATTTCCAAAATAAAGTTCAGTACCCTTCTAGGTGTTTCCTTGTTAGTTAAACCAACCATTTTTTCCAGTCAGAGAAAGTATACAAGGTTGTCAACTGAGATAACAGTGCTGAGAATTTACCAATACTTAACAGCTCTGTCTTTAAATTACTCCTGGGCATAAGATAGGAAGAGGAGGAAGGAAATGTTTACTGTCATTTTTATAACTGTAAAAATTTGTGGAAACACTTTTTGTGTGTATATAGTGGTTCTCTGAAAGTATCCATTTCCTAAGCATACAATATTTTATTGACATTAATGTAAGTTTGCTCCAAAACAATGACATGGACTGCATAAAATCTTTTAGTGTTTCAGCTATTCTAGTTATTTTAGGGTTAAGTAAAAGCAATCCATCATAAATATTTTAGATGATGGCATTCCACTTAGATTTTGAAGTGTCATAAACAATAACTCTCAGAAATCAATATTCACACAGTATATCTATGGGGAAAAGAAACAACATATACAGAAAGGTGGTATAAGCTATCAAACGGATTTCTACCTTTACACCTAGTGCAGTTTTCTTGGCCTCTGCTTTTAATCTTGTTGCTCTTAACATTGGCCTGGTTTTCTTATAATCTTGTTTTCCTAGGATAGAAAAAAAACATTTATTGGAAATGATGCAAAGAAGGTAATGAAAGTCAACAATTATTTTAGTTTCAATATCAAATCTATCATTTTGAAAGTATCCTGCAGTTCAGCACTTAGAAAAAGGAGTTACGCTGTAACACAGGGGACTAATCAGTGGAACAATGATCTTTAAAACAAAGAATGACAGCAACAAGCAAGAGTCAGTAAATCAATGCAGAACCTATTACTCCAGAGACATATCAAAAAACCAATACTGATAGCCTTCCAATAGTACAATACTTATTAAATTATATTGTTCAGTAAGCATCTGGTAGTAAATAAGCAGATTAAAGGAGGATGACATTTTTCACTTGCATTTCAATCAAAACAAAATTTTCACTGTAATTTTTGTTGGTCACCTCTAATGCATATGATAAATGTGAGTACATAACATTATAGTGAGTGTAGATGTTTCATCATTCTGAAATGGAATATTTTTCAAAAGTAGCAGAATTCAGACTCATGTAGGTCACTCCAAGTAAGAGCTATAATAAAACCATACCATCTGCTTATATGACTATGTTACACAGAATCTTCTAGAAGTGGCTTAGAAGGACTTTTAAAAAGTTACGGGGACTACCTCTCTACCTCTTGCAGCCACCTAACAGTACCACCAAGTGCTTGATTACTGTGCAGCCACATGAACGAAGTTCAGAGGAGGACATAAAAGTACTTAAAACTGTCCTAAATCATTTATCTTAACTTAAAAAATAAAGCCTGAAATACTTTGACATCTCTCAGGGGTATTTTGGCTCTCTAAAAGGCCTATTACTGCAGTACTATTAACCATAGGTAACCATATGTACTATTAGCCATAGCATATTCAAGTTAACAGAAGTTAAAGCACTGATACAGTCACAGAAAAAGGAGAAAGACAAGAAAAATCCGTGTAGTAACTGCTCAGAGGGGTAGAACCTCAGTACAACTGCTTTGGCTTTTCACAAGACCCCCCCCCCTTTTTTTTCCCTAAAGCATTTTTATGACACTTTTGGCTATTTCCCAGACTGAACTACAACGCTTAAAGCAGAAATCTTTTGGGGTCATTTTTTATCACTAGTTGTATCTAGTTTTACATCTAAATCTCATCAGTGTTACATTTGAATAATTTAATCTGTCCTCTAAATCTGTGCCCAACAGTTTTGTGCACACAACATTCCCATTTGCTCAACCATATGCAGACTTATATTCATAATCAATAGGACAGTCTTCTCATTTTATGTTCTTCTTCAAAATTTGGATAGTATAGTACAGTAACGAAATTCTGAAATGTGAACTGGAAAAATGTGAGCTGTGTGGTCTTCTCCAGTGATGCACTGGGTTCACAGAAACACACATTCCCTCTACCTTGTCCATTAGAGAAGCTCTTTCTCCTTCATCACCCTGTTCCTATTCAATGCAGAGATCGTCCCTGTGTAGCATACTGTGGATGCTGAACTCACACTATGAATTTCCTTTCACTGTATAATCTCTCCTCAGCCTAAGGGATTATACACTGTGAAGGTCCCTGTATTATCTTTTGGTTAAATATCATTCACAAAAGTCTTGAAATAACTTAAAAAGTACTCAATGGCAAAAGAAAAAGTAACTGAAACCATATCTATTGAACAAAAATGTATATCCAAGGAATCTTCATAGGGGATGAAGTGAAGAAAAGGTGACAGAATGACTATTTATGTCTAGTGCTCCAATATATTAATCCAGTCAATGTATCTTATATATGGTACAGCACCACTGCAGCATTATTCTGTAGAAGGCAAAGATATCTAATAATAGCATGCATCAGAGAGTGGAGTACAGTAATTTTCTTGAACAGTTAGGGAAAAAATTGCAAGAACAACCAAAATAGCTAAGTCATAAGATGAAGGCAGCTCAAAAGAGAATGTGTTCCTTCCCCCTAAAGTATTGCAATAGTACTCTTTGCTATGAAATAGTTAAGGATCTGTCAGAATTCCCATTATATATGGCAGGAGTTTATAAGTTATAAAGATTCACTCCAGGGTGAAATTTGGCATACAAATATTCCAGCCTTTAATTTTGTTTGTTTGTTTGTTTGTTTGTAGCCAATTTTCAATAAAGTGATGCAGCTGTTCTAACTTACTTGTGAACAAACTACAGAAATTTATCCATCTGAGATTTCTTCAGCACTAAAAATATCTTCAGCTTAGAAGCAGATAACTCACAAGGACTAGGTTCAGTTTCAGTTCTTGTAACTCAGATTTGCTGTTCTCCTGTATGGGGCAAATAAGGCAGGATGATCAGCAGAATGACCTACTTTTAAAAAGATTTTCCTTCCAGCGATACAGTGGGGTTAGATAACGAAAACGGGAAAGCTTCGTAAGACCCATTAGGAACGAGGCGCAACTCAAGTCAACTACTGAAACCCAACCCCCTTCCCTAACATCCCTCTTTCTCCCTCCTCCTCTGCAAGGATAAACTGTGAAGAGCCAGGGTAAATATCACATAGGAGACACATAATCTCTATACAAAATCTACTGGTAGGGCCAAGTCTATTCCTAGAAAAGGAAATTTTATTGGTGTTCTTCGCATCAGTTTCAAGCACTCTGGTGCTATTTATTCCAATATTGTGGTTATGGCTAAGACTGGATTGTACTTACTCAGAGAATACTTCCAGATTTATATTAAAGTTGATATGAACAACTAAACCTCTGTATATAACAAATAGGCTATTTTAATAATGACTCTGGAGCTGGTAGTTCTCCAAATCTATGCACCTGTCATTAATTTACCACTCTCCTTGCTAAATGTGATAGCCAAAAGAAAAAAAAAAATACATGTTTGGGAAACAGTCTGAGTCCACCAAGTGCAAAAGTTTAAAAAGGGCATCTGTGGAGTCTTTTGTAATGAAAACCAGATTCTGCAATTGCACTAAAAGACTCTTAAAACATCTGAACTTTCTAAGGCCTTGGGAAAGACATCTGCACTACAGGACTATAAAGAACTATGAAATACAAAGCCCCTACCACATGAACACTGATCATTACCACCTGGACAGCAAGCAGAAATAAATAATACTATATCCCTATGTTCTTTTGGGCCTGCAAATTAAAACATGTTGGAATATGTATCTGCACACTTCCAATTTCTTCTAGTTTTATCTCACTTATCCTGCAAGCTTTCTTGTACATTTGCCTGTCAGAATCATCACCCTGAGCTATTTTTTCTTCCCAGGAAGTGACCATCAAAGCCAGTTAAGATGGACTCATCAGACAAAGCCCCATTTGTCTGCTTTACCCAATGTCTATTCAAGACAGACATTGCATTTTCCTGAGGGAACACAGGAAGGCAAGCAGAAGAAGCCAAAAGGATAGCATTGGAATTCTTCCAAATCTTACTTTCTTTATTACTTAAGCAAAATCCTTTCCTCTTCTACTTCTTCTCATTCCCATCATCAGTCCTTCTTTTCTTCTCTCAAACTCCCGCACTGGCCTTCTTTTCTTTTTCTTTCTTTCTTTCTTTCTTTCTTTCTTTCTTTCTTTTTTTTTTTTTTTTTTTTTTTTTTTTTTTCCAGCTACTCCAAATTTTGGATTTTAAACATTTTTTTCTCATTTCTTTCTTTACAGCTTTTCCTAAGTCCACCACTTTCTTTCCATTTTTAAGGCCAAAGCACTAGTCCATGATAAGGCAACTTTTCTTAATCACTTACAGCCATCTCCTCCCTGCTTATGTCTTGCCTCTTGCCAGTCACTCCAAATAGCAAATACACAGGTCATTCACTTTCCATTTCAGTGTCTGAACTTTCCTTTGTCCTTCAGAAGCTCTCCAGAACTCACCCTTTGGCTAGTCCCTTTTCTCCACCATTGTCTGCACAGTTTTTTCTATTCCTTTGCTGGCAGAGTGGCCTCTGTAGCTGCTGAACTGAGTTGCATCCTTTACAAATTATTTCTATGCCTAAAAATTAAGATTGTTTTATAAATTGTAGAATTAGAACAGGGTGAAGACAAGGGTGAAAGATAGGGACTTTTTCAACTACAAAACACAGCTATGCTGTGAAAAATGCCAAAGTTCCCCCCTCAGTGCACAAGTGAGTGTTTTATTCAGTAGGCAACATGAGTTTGCTTCTCCTCATGCAATTACAATTAAAATTCTCTGGATTTCCCAAGAATTATTGTGATTTACCTCTATTCACAAGAGAGAACAAGATCTCATACATCTTTTATTCAATAATTGTAATAACAGGTTAGAAATAGCCTGACCTGGAATTATCAGTATTCTTTTTAACTAAACCTGCAATGGCACCATGATTAATGCAGAACTAAAACTGAACAATAAATATGAACTAGACAAGTTCATTAAGTTCTGGGTGATCATTTCTTATTTAGTTTGCAGAAATACTATGACATGATCATGCTAGTTTCAATAACTAATTTTGCATACATCCCTTTTTCATGCATCTCTGCAGCGCACGTAACTGAGCAAGCGACATGCTGAGTACTACTTTTCAAGACAATTAACTACATATAAGATTGAGTTTTAAAGATACCACCATTTAAGACATAACCTGAACAGAACACATTTTAACTCTCTAATTCTACAGAATAACTTCAGGAAAAAAAAAAAAAAAAAAAAAAAAAGAGAGAGAGAGAGATATTCCCTACCTCTTCTATACGTTTTCTCCTTTGTTCTGACAATAGCTCATTACTAGGATTGAATAACAGCCTAAAGACTGCCTCTCTGCTTTTCAATTCATCACGCTTAAGCAGAAACAGGACTGCATCTTTGGCCTTTTGTTGATACTGCTGTCCAAGCTTATTATCATATGAATATCTAGTTATTGTTTTATAAATGTTCACGTTTCAGGAGCTCCCTGCTTCTTTTCTCTCAGTAGACTTTACAATATCCACCTTCATTATCATCATGTGGCAGCACTGCTCCTCGCCTGCATTTGCTACTTTAAAAATTAATGCACTGCTATTTTCTGAATACTGTACTGCATAAGCTGCTTATGAGTACATTATGCTATCAAGCAAGCACATGCAGAAAAGCTTCCTAAACTGTTATTCTTTCAATGAAAATACAGCTGGTTCTGCTTCAAAGGCACTTCTTTTCACCTGCAAATGGACTTGCTCCTACACTTATTCCTCAATTCATTGTCTTTTATTTGTGTCTGCAAATCTTTAATTGCCTTTAATTAGAAAAAAGTAAATTCAGTGCTTTAATCTTGCAAATACATTCAATCATAATTCTGTCTGGGATGAATACCAAGTTCTATTCACTGACTGATCTTTATAACAAAGGTATATAAATTTATTGTCCGTTTATATAGACCACACCAATTAAGCCACAATGGAAAAGCAAATAGATAAGAGTCAAAATATTTGAAATGAGAAAAGTGCAATCTCAATTTAATTACTCAGACAAACTATTTGAAGATGAGTTATTTACAGCATGCCAAAAAAACTGACAGATAGTAAAATTTGCTAATCAACACTACAGATTTAAAATTCTTTTCAACACTTTCAGTATAATTTGTAACAACCAATAAACTGTTGCTTGAATCTTTCTGTGCTGATATTACAGTCATAATCAAAATGTAATAAGACTTTTTTCCACACTGTAGCAATCCATTTCAAATGTTAAAGTATTGTTTAAAGTGTAATAAAATGACAGCTATTGAGTAAATTCTAGTTAGTGTTAGTAGTTTGACTAAAGTGTATTAATGCAACTGACACTGAATCCAAGATTAAATTGCATACATAACTAACTAAAAACTGGAGATGGACTGTAGTAAGCTTTACTGTCAAAGTGGAAGTGTTTAATCACACACCTAGTTAAACAGAAATCAGTGTTCTTATTGTTATTATCGATCCAATTAGTAAAGCTTTGGGGAACTTTCCCAGGAAATCCTACTGTACAAGCACAAAGCAAGATGAGGCTCCTCTAGTCCTTTTAGGGGTTCCACAGGCCGATTTTGAGTAACTGCTCTTATTTCCCTGCCACAACAGGGGTAGGAGACATATTTGATCGTGCTGGCAGGGAGGGACAAAGGTGCAGAGGAAAGCTCAGGCACATGATTATTCAGAAGACACAGAAGATCACACTCATTGCACCAAACTTCAGGGATGCAGGCACTTGCTTGCTCTAGCTCTCTCTCTCTACTTCCCATTGGGAAACTTCTCCAAAGAGCGAATGACAGCAGAGTGGAATACACTAAACAGCTCCCTGTCAGTGTCTTTTTACTGCCGTTGACCACGGAGCGAGCCTAGATTTGTTCAGCACCCAGGTCAGGTGGGTTATGCCGTGGCAGTTCCTGAGCCAGAGATTATGCTACGTCTATCCTGCAGAGCCACTGTTCTGCAATCATTAACACTGCGCCTCTTGAGAACCCTTCCTGCATATCAGCTATGTTCCCCGGGGCTTTAAATTACAGATTCACAGAAAAATGTAGTTTAGAAGAGACATGTGGAGGTCATCTGATCCAGCATCCCACTCACAACAGCCAATTTCTAAACTGGATCCAACTTGAAAGTTGGTCGGGGTTGATCAGGGCCTTGTGTAGTGGAGTTTTGAACATCTCCAAACATGGAGATTGCCCAACGTCTTTGAGTAACCTCTTCCATGTTGCTTCTTATCCCACCTTCGAGAAGAGTTAGGTTTCACTTTCTACGTAGCATCTCATTAATTATCTGTAGACAGCAATAAGGTCTCCCCAGAACCTTCTTGTCTAATTAGAGTGCACCAGAGGAATTCTGGGTCTATAACCAGCAAGTCAGTTGACTGAAAAGTTAAAAGGCTTTGTTCTTTCAACAATTCTGTAACTTTACAGTACTTTATATTTAATATCAAGGGATATAGATATTTCTTTTCTTATATGTCCCGGAGTCTGAGCACTATCTCGTATTGGAAGGGAGAGAATTTCAAAGCAATGGAGCCCTCACAGAAAACAGTCTTTCTAGATACATAAGTAGCAGAATTTTCCTTTAAGCGCCTTTGCGAATGCCAGCAACTTAGGTGCCTGGTATGGGCAAAGAAGTGTTCTTTCAAGCACTTTTTAACATCAACCAGATCCACAAAGGTTCCTATGCACCTAGTTTCTAAGGTGCTTGAACACAAGCAGATGTCTAAATATCTTTGTGAGTGATCATAAACTAGTTGTTATATACTCACTGAGTAACAGAATTTGAATCTACTGAACCTCTGTGAAATTCTACTCTGACATAACACTCACATTTTAAACATCCATGTATCATCCATAACATTACAACTCTAAAATTGAAAAAAAAAAAAATGTTTATTTAGGATATTAGAGGATTTACAGAAAAACAATTCCAGAGAAAATTCAGGCCTAATTTCAATTAAAATCAGAGAGCAAATCATATATATGTAACAGCGTTTAGGACGTTATTGTTCACTTTTGAGGATAAGTGCCAGAATTCTAGTTCTCTTCTATGAAAACAAGACCAAGCTCTCAAGTATCTGCTATTTTTGTGCTCTTAACATCACACAGATATATTCAATGATCATTCTTTTTTCCAGAGACACAGAAGAGAGATTTTCTTATTTTTAATTGCTGTGATTACAAATGTTTCTGAAGTCTTAGGTTAACAGAAACATTTTGATATGTCTTGTACGTACTCAAGAGTACGTCTGTACTCAGAAAAAGCATGAAAGCCCCCCACAGCTTCTCTCTTTTTTTATTCAGGTTTAATGGCAGCTCAAATCACTGACCATTTTTCAATCTTGAGAGACAGAACAGCTTGACACTAATAATACATTTGCAAAGGACACATCATCATTTAACACAACATTAAGTGCTCAGGGACAACTTTTTACCGTAGACACAATGTTCTCTGAGCTCAAGGTTGACATTTAATGCTACAAAGATAATCCAACCAGTCATTCATGAGGGGTAAATTAATTTTCAAGCAACTATATTTCAGCTTTAAGCCAACAAGAAGGATGCATTAAAATGAATAAGTTCCTTTTATGCTGCCTGCAAGCTTAAAAAAATCAAAAAATAAGGCATCCTTAAGTACACCAAAATATGCCCATTTAACTATTGCTATATTTCCCTGATTCCAGAACAGAAATCTGCTAATATTTGTTAAATGTAATATTCTGACTGGAAACAAAATCTCTTAAAAAATCCCTCAGAATTATTGAGCTGTTTTTCAATAAAAACAGTGTATCATAAAAGGAATGTTTTATATTTAAAATCTGTATTAGGCATGTGTTGACCGTAACAAATATTTAAAAAACATTTAAATTAGTACATTTTTAGAGACTCCTTTAAGAAATATTTTAAAGACCTATATAAACAACTTAGAAGAGAATTTTAGAAAACTTTACAAAATTTTGGAAAAATTTACAAAATAAAAAGATCATCAATACTTTGTCAGCTAATTCATATTTCATACAATTGCATTGTTTCCAATATCTATAGAATACACACAATTAATTGCAAGACCATAATAAAAGAATAAAGAACAGTACTAAAAATATTAATGCTACTATTTGAGGAATCTTCTTTTTTCATACATTTCAATAATAAGTTATCTTTTTCAGCATTTCAATCAAGCCAACAAGTGCATGCTTACAGCCAGTAAGAAAGTAATAGCTCCATATAAAAAGGAATATCTTGAACACACAAGATGGCAATTCTTCAATTAACCTTTCCAGTGATCTCTTTAACATTTTATATTAAAATAGACAACTACGACAACATTACATAACTTTCTCAAAAACAAATTAACACAGTTAATTTGAAACATATTAAAGAATGAGTAGTTTTCTTCTTTTTTTTTCCTCCATCTACCTAGTATATACATGCATGCACGTACACATGTAGTTTTGGGCAGACGTCTATTTGCTGCACAACAAGTATCAGCATTTGCACTTTCATATAATCAGTCCTGTTTCACTAAAAATTCTAAACTGAGCAAAGCAAAACAAAAATACTACTGCTTAGGAGTGTGTGTGAAATACCCACTATTAACATAATTTATAAGCCACAGTTTTATCAAGTACTTGATTAGACTGTATTTGGACAACGGAAACCGTAGTACTATTTCTTTGATGCTCAGTACTGTGAAAAAGGCAGCATAACATGGGGAAAGAGCACACAGAGTCTTTCTGCCTTTTTGAGACAGACTGAGCCCAGTTCCAACTTGGCTTATACTGTTTCTTTTTTAACTTTATTGGCTCCAAATAGAGGAAAATGTGATATACCCTGAAATAAGTGGAACCAGACATACGCTCAAAGCTTTCTAGGAAGATGGACATAGCATGCAGCGCCACAGTTTCAGAGCTGCACCGTTTCTGTGAGCATTCTTTTGTTCTTTGCAATCTCTGTCTCTAGAGGCCACAGACAACTTTTTTTTAATATATCCTATCTGAAGATACATTCATAGGTCAATTAATAGAGAAAAACAATTGAACAAGAGGGGATCTGCTAGATAGAAGCTAGGCAGCAAAGGCGAGAGAGAGAAAGAGAGTATAATCATCATTGTCACAGATAATGATGTAACGATGGTGGTTCCCAGAGGACACTACCAACAGCCTAGTCCTGCACAGATGTATTAGCTACGGAATCACAGGAAGACAGCTCTGGAAGGGACTTTGAGAAGTTATCTTGTTAGCCCCAAGGTACAATCAAGTTTATCTATACAATTCCTGACAGATGTTTGTCCATGTAGTTCTCAAAGAATCCCTAATAATGGAAAATCCACAGTCTCACTAGCTTTCCCCCAGTGCTTCACTATCTTTATTATATATGGTTTTGTAAAGTCTAACATCTAACTTAAATCTCCTTTGTTGAACTCTTAGCTCACTAGACTTGGAGAGCAGATGATTTATTCCGTTCTTCATTGTACAAGGTTTTTATATATTTAGTCTGTCATTATGTCTCTCAAAATCTTCTGCTGTCCAGACTGAACAACCTCAGTCCTTCAGTCTTTGTTTTCTGGATCTCTCTTACTCTCCTCTGGACTTTTTTTCCTGATCTTTGAACAAAATCAGGCAGAACACTTCAGTAGAGGTGTTACCTCTATCACATATACTCTCTTTATAAATTCAGTTAGAGTCTGCAACTCTGTCCACGGTTATAAACCCTTTCCAAAATTATTGCCTAAATTGTTCTTTCTATTCAGTTTGTGGGTTGATTATTTCTACCAAGATTAAGAATCTTGCCTCTTTCTCATTGCATTATATTTTATGTTTCCAAGCAGTTTCTTCACTTTCTAAATTTATTTTCAATTTTAATCTTCTATCCCTACTTGTTTACTTCCTCCCAGCTTGGTGTAACTTGCAAACATAATTCATCATTCCCCTTGCCATTAGAATACTGGGCCCAGGATAGACCCCTGTGAATCCCTCATTATACCTTCACAAACAGACAGCAAACCATTGATAACTGCCGAATACAGCTTTCATACCAACTTGGCACCCACCTTGCAACAGCTTCATCTGTTCATACATCTCTAATTTGCTTATCACACTGCACTGTCAAAAGCCTTAATACAGTCAAGGCATATGGCACCTCTTCCTCTTCTCCCGGCATACGGTTTGCCACTCTCCAAAGAAGAATATCAGACTGGTATGACAAATCAAGTTGGCTGTTACTTATCTCCTTGTTATATTCTAGATACTTACAAGACACTGTCTGTGCCTGTACTGAAGAGCTTATTGTGAAGGATGAGGGAGTTTCATTCAATAATTTATGAATATTATATGTCCCATCTGTTTCCTTGTTATTGTGATGTTGGCTGTGTAATTACTAGAGGTGAGTTCCAATAGGAACTTACGTAGGAAGGTAGAAAAATACTAATAGTTCTCTAGTGAGCACACTTAAAAGACAACAAAGAAAAATATAGCGACTGATGATCAGGTCATCAAATTCGTTTGCCCACAATAAAACATATCCACATAACACGTGTTCCATAAAATATCTATTCTGCTTTCTTACCTCCATAATCACATAGCCAGAAAAATTTCCCACTATCTTGCATAAAGTTACTTTCTTTTGACCCTATATAGAACAGGAGAGACTGAGGTCACAGGAGAGGTTAAAGAGTCTTTACTGGGAAATATTTTAGGAAAAATATATTCATGATTCTAGAGGCAGATCATGGCACACACTGCAAAAAAGCAAGATGTCCCTCCCCTAATTCCCCACTAAAGGAAACCCCCTCAACAGTTCCAGTGAATCTTATGCAGTGAAAAATTCTTCTTGACTACAACTCTAACAATAAGTTTAACCTCCGAGTACGTGAACAGGGCCAAACCAACCACTTCCTGAAAAATGTTTCCAATACCAGTAATCTGAAATTTATTCCCAGTTACTCTGGTATATCATGCTAGTCTAGTGCTAGATCATTTTAACCATCATTTTGACCATTGACAACCACAGCTGCTGAATAAGCACCACAACATGGTCAAGTACTTTAATAATAATATTAAACCTTCTGGATAAAGGGGCAATGGTGTTTTAGGAGGGGAGGATGTCTCTCACTCTGTTATAGTTAACTCCTCACTACCTGATGGGTTCGACCTCATTAGGGGAGGGGACCAGTTCCTGGGAGATGTCCCATGGAGACTGCAGCACTGAATGGAACTGGAATCGCCCCTTCTCCCTCTCCGTCCTTGCAGCTGCAGAGCGCTGGCCTCGGAATACTGCCTCCTTCACAAGCCCTTTCCCAGGAGCCACAGGCTTTCCTCAGCCTCACATGTCCAGCTGTTCTGCTTTGGGACGTTCCTTAGCAGAGGCGAGACACAGAAACAGTGCAGCAAAGGAGAAACTAGGTTCATTTCTCTAATACTTTCTTTGTCGAGCCGGAAATTTTTTTAACATTAACCTGTATTATTGCTGCTAAGATTCTTTTCTTTGCTTCAGACTGACTTACTGTCAATTCATCACTGGTCACAACGTGCCCAAGAAAGATTTGCAGATTCTGAACCAAATAATATCTGGTTTGGAATTAGAACTTGTGGATAAGGAACTGAATTTACAGATTTAGCCTGAATATGAGATTCCTGGGTTTCACCTAAGAGAGGGATACTGTATGAATAATCACTGTCAGATCACACACCAAGGAGAATGACACAAGCTAAAAAGTGAAAGGAACAAAAGATGTCTGAGTGAGACCTGCACGAGGTCATACACCAGAAGAATGGCACAACTGTGATCCTGAATGTCTTAACTCCTGGTCCAGAGTCTTATTCAGTGGATAATGCTTTTCTCTGAATTGAAAATAAATTGGATGCTGTCTGCCAACATGCAGTAATTCCTTACTTGTAAGAGTCATATCATTCTGGACCAGCTGTATATTACAACGCCATCCCAAAACATACGTTGTAATTTATTAATACTGTCTAAGTAAAAGGTTTCCAGTAATACTGTCAGCAATTACAAGTCTCACTTCAATGAAGCTTATTGCAAAAGATGCTTTGTCAGACCTATATATCACTGTCACTCCAGGAGTCAATGCACTGACATTTTTAGCAGAGGTGGATGCTAAAGGATACTGTGAAAGTGACTATGTAAGACGGAAAGGCAGGGTTTTGGAGTTTCACTCACCAGCAACGCAGAAATCAGAGGCTTTTAATGGAATTAGTGGAGAAGGGAACATCTCTTGTACATATCACAATTATCCCCTGGGATCCTAAAATTACTTGTGAGGAATAATCTCTCCAACTCACTCATAATTTTAGCACTCCTAAGAAATACATATCTTCAGTTCACTCATAATTTAAACTTCTTGCCTTCAACAGAAACTCCAGCTGACAGGTCTTAACTAAAAGTGAATGACAGCAATAGCAGCTTACTTACTTAAAAGTGTAAAGGAAATGCATATTTATGAGCATCCAGAGTAATGGTTTATGGACCTCAGAACTAAAGGTGTAATAATGTCTTGAAGCATATTAGAAGACACAATTTTACCTTCAAAAGCCAAACTGAGCTACAGCCAACAATGAGATCTGTGTTTGTGTTAAGACATTAAAGCCTGCTACTACAAAAAGAAAGGCTAGAGACTGGCTGACTTTTAAACTTATCTATATTTTTCCAGACATATTACTCCATCTTTTTCTTTCCCCTTTCTGGCAGCTTGTAGAAAATGAACTATGTCTGCATGTGTAGTGTATTAAAGCACATAAAATCTATGGCCTCTCATTCCTGACTTCAGGACTGGACTTAACTGCCTTGCAGGAGAGCCTCTGGTATCCACTCACAAATACTGCAATGTTCAGTATGTCACGCAGAGTAGGCTACTCCACACTTTCTCTTTAGGTATATACAAAGGACAATTAAATGCTGTAATTTTACCATTACATTATCGTCATTCTGATTTTACCTGGAGCCTTTTGACTTTACCTGGGACCATTCTGTGTTCATTTCCATCAGCATCAGTTCTGTGTTGATATTTTTATAAACCAAGTCAGTCTGTTTCAGTAATAGTCTTATTTTAAACCTTGCTACACCATTTAACTTAAATAATGAAGGGTGTGTAGTAGGGAAGTTTTTACCAAAAAAAAAAAAAAAAAAAAAAAAAAAAAGGAAAGAAAGAAAGAAAAAGAAAAAAAGAAATTCTCCCAAAATCTTTTTTCCTGAAATTTAATTCTATGGGATAATCTTTTAAGAGTGTCACCTCTTGTAAGAAATAGTTAAAATCTGTCATGACTGTTGAAGAAACTAGCCTATCTTCTGGAAAAATATTCTATTTAAGTAGAAAAAGTATGGAGCTGTTTTCTATTCCTGGATCCTACAAAATATTATTTCATGACCTTTGGAAGTTTCTTTTCTTAAGACTTTGATACTCATCAAAAATTTGATAGTGTAATAGAAGTGTAAAAATAATCATGAATACTATCTATTCAAGGTGATTCTCTGAGAATCTATATTAATTTATTTCTAAAGTTTTTACATTTAAATTTACAAATGTAATGAGAAACAATTAAAAAGTATCTGAAAAAGTAACTGAATCTGTTACTGACCCTTAACATCAACTTCTTATTCATTAAAAAATGCATGTTAAACATTTATAAATCCTTACACATGGAAATTCCAGTTTCTAGAATTTAAAAACATACCAAAATTCTCTAAATCAAACAGAAAACCAACTTTTAGCAATGCCTGTTTGTAACTAGAACACTGTTTCCTCACAAACTCTTTATATTGACTTAGGTCTGATCACAAAGGTCCTAAGTATCATCCTTCCCTCCCCAATTTTTTTTTCATGCTTGAGAAGTCCCTTCATTTAGTGATTCTACAGAAACTACATCTTTCTGTAGTGACCTAGCATGCAAATGCAGGACATCATAGAATTTCACCCATGCACCACAGTAGTACAGGCTTAGTTGAAGTGCATCTACCATGGGACTAGTCCCGATGTGCAGACATCAACAGAGAGAATCCATCAACTGCCTTGGCAGTGCACTCCAAAAAGAAAAGATATTTATTGCTTAAGGCAGATAAAAGAGGTTATTAATAAACTACCTGAAAAGTTCACTATTAACATTTCCTATTCTGATTAATTTTGTTTCTTAAAAATAACAGAAAGAACATATGTATTATACATAGCATGCCAAGTGATAAACAGCCAATGCATTTCTTTTTTAGTCATTTCTCAGTTTTTCACAGCCTGGTGTTTTGTCTTACATTTGGAATGAATTGTCTTTGTGAATGTCTCATTTCATAGATAAATAGATATAGGAAACTCTTATCCCACAAAATAAAATAAAATACCCCCTCAATAGTCTGTTTTTGAACAACTTCAGTTCCTCAGAAGAAAGAAGACACTTCTTCACCTTTAGGAACAATGCAGTCCTTACAACAGACATTCTTCTCCTAGATCCACAGGAAAGCCAGCAGATCTGATTACTCCAAATTGCAAGAATTTAGCAAAAGAATTTTGTATATACGGTACAGATTACACTAAATTATTAAAACTATTGCCACTAACATTTGAGTGAAACATACACAAAGAGGAGATTTTTGTCAAATTATGTTTTACATTTTTGTTGAACGGTCTTTGGGTTGTATATTGAAGTGAAATCTCAGGTGCAAAATCCAAAGAACTACAATGCTAACTTTATGCATATGTTCTAATTAATAATTTCTTACTGGCTGTTAGGAAGCAGCAAAACACACTGACAGTCTCACTCATCCTTCGCTAACGCCAGTATCCCACCCCATGATCATGGCGGCCATAGCTGACATGCCTGTGTTATGGCAGGGACTAAAAGTCCAAATAAATACAGGTATCACAATCATTTTCCATTCCAGGTATTTCCCCACCATCCCACTTCCACCAATATTTCCACCTTCTCTCAGACTTACTGAGAACGAAGCTCTTCCAGGGCACCCTTGTAGCGGAGTGTAATTACATGATGAGAGAAGTTTTATGCCAAGGGTTTCAGTAATGTTTAATGCTGCAAACTCACAAGTATTTCATCAAAAATGTGCTAAACTAGGTTAAAACCATTCTTGGGAAATAACTGATCCTGCATATGCTGTTCAATCAATTATAAAGATTATTTCATTTTAGAAGGAAAACTCAACCTAAGAAAAGCACTTTAGTCAGTGTTGTATGCAATGGAGATGTCTCTTACTACCATGACCTTACTGTAACATCTTTGGCACCTGCTATAAACTGTTTCCAAATTGTTCCTATTTACTGACTGAATGAAATATGTTCCCAGGTTCCTTGACAACCTATGAACACTATGTGCTTCTCCTTTCTCTCCCTCTGGAGATAAGCTAATTCCCAGAAGTCTTTGTTATGAACCATTTTTTAGTTTCCCATTGCCATTTTTTAATTATAAGAAAGTGTGAGTCACATCTTATTCTTGTCAGTGGGCATGTTGCAAGGCTAGGACCAAGAGGTGAGATAGGAAAGTCCAGTCAAGGATGTACAATTAGGGCTCCTCAAAGAGACTACACACTGTACTTATTAACTAGACTAGATTGCACTTATGTAAAATGAAAAATAAAAAAGGCAACAACATCAAATGTACCCAGCACCTTATAAAAAAATAGAAACAGGAACAATAATGCTGTGGAAATATTCAGGTTTCTGGGTCTTTAACCTGTGTTGCTTTGATGGTTTTGCCATTTTATGTAGAGAGCACAAGCATTAAAAAGCAAAGATTAATGTTACCAGAGAAATTGTGTCCCTTTTCTCTCACCCTTCTCCTCTCAGCCTGAACTCTCAGCAAGAACTTTTTATTCAGTTCAACAAGGAAAAAGCTGGTGAAATTCAGGATTATGTTCTTTAGTTCTCCTGAATTTTTGATTTTGGTGAAAATATTCAGTATTAATGTTTCTTAAAGTAAAACTCCAGGCAGAAAGTTATGGTAATCCTTCCAAATATATTTTTAGCTATAAATATCTCAGAAAGCTGCTCGCTTCACAGTAAAATCTTGTCCATATGGAACATATGACTAGAAAGGACTTTGTGAACTACTGAAATCCAGTTCTCTGTTAGTGCAGGCATGCATATCATTCAGTTTTGTTCAAAATTGATCAGAATGATCAAATTGAAAACATGCTGGAGAGCTTTTCTTTTTCTTTCTTTTCTTTCTTTTCTTTTTTTTTTTTTTTTTTTCCTGTAGCACTACAAGCAGGACATCACTCCAGAGCCTCAATTTCTTTTTAGAAATTACCTTCTAGTCTCCAGATTTGTCTACAGCCAGTTTATATCCAGTTATAGATGGAGTATATAT
The DNA here is from genome assembly GCF_028389875.1 of Rhea pennata. Lineage (NCBI taxonomy): Eukaryota > Metazoa > Chordata > Aves > Rheiformes > Rheidae > Rhea > Rhea pennata. Next base: position 142,356,171 of record NC_084664.1, on the reverse strand, counting down.
AGACCTATGTCTCTCTTGGTGTTTACCCCCAATATATTTACAGAAAGCAATCATATTTATCTTAGCTTGTATTTGGCTAGGCCAAACATGTTGACTCAAAAATCACGCCAAGAAGATATGACTTGACATATCTTGTCTATGACAAGAAGAAATGAAATTTTCTTGGTTACTCTAGTAGTTCTTTCAACATCTTTCTTTCAATTTTAATTCAGTTTTTTCCTTAAATATGCATGGCCAAATTAGTGCTCAAAACTTCAAATGCACTGTTACCAGTGCCCTATCCAAAAGCTTTAATACTTCCTATCTTTACTTGAAATACATACAGGGATAATATACACTTTATTTCATGGCCATGATTTGGATGATGAGCAGAAACAAGGGGACCTTTCCTCTGAGGTTTCAGTTGATGAGTTTGCAGCATTGGTAGTGAGCTCATCAACAAACTAAAGATTTATAAATCAAGCATTAAGATGTTGATACAGCCCATCCTGATATTCCTTCAATATGACAAGTATCACACCATCAGTTTTTGGTTTCTCTATTTGTCCAAGCCAAGGAAGCTTAGACATCTTTGAGAACCTTTAGTGTGACAGGACTTTATGCTGCTACAGTTCTGAGCCAAAATTCCCTGCATTTCAGAAACACATGAGAATAAACACAGGGAATGTCAGAATAATTCAGGTTGGAAGGATCTTTGGAGGCTACCTAGTTATCTGCTCAAGGCAGGGGTAACTTCAAAGTTAGATCTGGTTGCTCAGGGCCTTGTACAACTGAGTTCTGAAAAATCTGGTCCAAAGAAGGAAATTCCAAAATTTCTCTGGGCAATTCATTCCAGTGTTTACCTGGATTATAAAATCTAGAAATAAAGCTGGATTATCCACTTCTATCAATGTACACACTTCTTTGATAATATTTTGACAAAAGACAATAAACAAAACTGGAAGCAACATAATAAGCCTTTCTAGAGTTTAAATGGTATTCAGTGGTATCGTGGGTTGCATTAGAGTATTACCAGCAGGTCGAGGGAGGTGATCCTGCCGCTCTACTCAGCCCTGGGGAGGCCACATCTCGAGTACTGTGTCCAGTTCTGGGCTCCCCAGTACAAGAGAGACATGGAGCTACTGGAGAGAGTCCAGCAGATGGCTATGAAGGGGGACTTGAGCATCCCTCATATGAGGAAAGGGTGAGAGAGCTGAGGCTCTTCAATTTGAAAAAGAGAAGACTGAGGGGGGATCTTATCAATGTGTACAAGTATCTGAAGGGAGGGTGTCAAGGGGATGGGGCCAGACTCTTTTCACTGGTGCCCAGTGACAGGACAAGAGGCAACAGACACAAACTGAAACACAGGCGGCTCTGTCTGAACATGTGGAAAAACTTCTTTACTGTGAGGGTGACTGAGCACTGCAGCAAGCTGCCCAGAGAGGTTGTAGAGTCTCCATCCTTGGAGATATTCAAAAGCTGTCTGGACATGATCCTGGGCAACATGTTCCAGGTGACCTTGCTTGAGTAGATGGGTTGGACTATATGGTCTCTAGAAGTCCCTTCCAACCTCAACTGTTCTGTGATCTGTGATTCTGTGATTTATCTTATTTTCACACTTAGGAATTGGAACTTGCTCCCACTTAAAATGATGCACATCTAAAGTAACTCTGCTAAATTCAGTATTGTGATATCCATAACAAACCTCCACCACAGTAAAATCTGACTTTCCAGCTCACGATCTCTTACCATCAGAAGTGCTTCTATTCAGACTAAAAGTTGCCTAAAAGGTAACTAGATAAAGCAAAAAAGTTAATATTGAACCATGCTCTTTAATTCCTCGTATTGTTCCAGTAGTAGAACTAGAATGGGAAAGACCATCTTTCACGGACTTCTATTTTCTGCTTTTGCCATAGCCAAAACATTTTATTCTCCTTCTCTCACGAACAGTAAAATGCACTTTCTCCTTTATCCCTTTCATGATGATTTCTCATTAGAATCTGATAGTTTTCTCTGCACAAACAACAGGTCATATTTGCTTCTTCCAGTAAGCCATTTGGTCAGAAGCTCCTCCACGGAATATATGCTATGTGTTCTGTGGTTTTCCAAGCCTCTTTTCAAGATACACAGGGCTCCAGTGTTGCAGACATGAGTCTGATTTTCTTGTAACTCTCCCAGTCATTTCCATCTGGTAATGTACTTAACAGGTTGATTTTCTAAGATACTTCACACTCTGAAGTATGTTAAGGGTTATACCTATTTGATTTGCAATTTATTCAATGTTTTTCCCTGTGCCATTCATTCCAGTTTGCATAGTACCCATCTGTTCCAGAAAAGACACAGAAGACTGCAGTCTATCTTTTCTGGAAAAGCATTTCTTCAGATATAAACCTACTAGCCATTTCACTCCATTTCTTCTGATCACATGTGCAGTAGACACAATACACCATACTACACCTGAACATTATGAAAAAGGTGTGGCTCAAAAGAGCTATGTTCAGGTCTCGTTGTACTTTCTAGACCTATGAAAGACAACATTATTGTTCACTGCAGACAGTGCAAAATACCTTTTAAAATATAAGGTTTTAAACTATCATTTTTACTATTCATACCATAATTCAGCAAGTAGGACTGACCTGACCTACAGACACCTTTGGAATGAAATCAGAGGTGATTCTTAGCAAGTCAAGGAAAGCCTGCACAGGAAACTAATCTTTCTTACACTTCCTTCTAATCTGTTCAATCTGCTTGTTTGACAGATTAAAGATTCCTCCTAAATTCACTGGAGCTGTGGCTCAGCCTTACAGTACAGTTAGCAGCAATACTTGATTATGGCACTTGTTGCCCTGACTTTTGCCACGTGATTCAGTTCCTGCAGTGTGTCATCCTGCTCGTTTATTTGTATTAGCTCAGTTGCATGCAGTCAGTTGATAAAGCAGATCAGGGAATTGACTCAACTGAAAAAAAAAACACCCAGCACAATTTTTTCTTTAAGCTGGATCATAATGACCACTTAAACAGCTGTGCCATCACAAATGATGGCACAGTACCCTGTAACCTGGGGACAGGAACAAGCAGTGAGAGTCAGGTATCTTAAGTAGGTGTTGCTAATGATCATTTTGTAATGTCAAACTGCACCCTTTGGCTATCTGGTGGCAGGTGTATCAACACATTATACAATGGCAATAAGAACTGAAAATCAATTGTTTGTATTGTCAAATTTTTAGAATAGTGTCTGGCACAGTTTGTCTTCAAGGTAACTAAAACTCTCCCAAGTCATTCCTATGCATGGTTCAAGAGCTAACATGGGCCTTGAGCAATTTCCAATAAGCAGTTTGCATACAACCCCACTGCTTGGGATATAAAACAGTTTAACAGTATGGTCAGGTTCATTCAAAGCCAGTTGGCTTCTATGCCAAAAAGCAGTCCAAAGCTTATTTAATTTAGAAGTGCAGATGTGAATCACCAGGCCAAACTCAGAGACCTCTCACCTGCAGCAATGCCTGTGGAAATGATTCTTATAATGCTCAGTCAATGCTTGCAAAACTCCTAGGTGGCTCAACTTGCATTTTATTTTAACTTAAAACTTCTTCCAGCTGCTAAGTTACCTTGACTCAGGCTACGTCCCTCAGGCTATGGCTACACAAACAGCAGCGCATTCATTCTGCCTATGCTCTGATCAGGTGCAAACCAACTTCAAACCAGAAAATGCAGTGCCATAACATATAGCATCATGGTGAAGTTAATTAGCACTGCTGACAGGCTAATACAGCACGAGCACCATGCTCAAACAGTCCAAAGATGAGGGATCTAACGTACTCTATGATTTCAGTCTTCCTTGCAACAGTTTCAGTGAATCTGGGCCACTCTCTTATCAGTATGCAATAACCTTGAGCTGACAGGACCACATCTAATGCTGAGACACTGTTTCACTCCATATGCTAGTTCATTATCCAGCTCCTCTCTGTTTTAACTGCCAACAACATTATGTTTTTCAACACTTTTCAACTAGGAACTGAATGCACAAACATTGCATCATAAATGCCACCCAACATCTGCCAGGTAGTTACCATCATCCCATGACTATCACCTAGACTGAACCTGAACAAGTGATTTAGTGTTGAGCTGTGTCACATCCTGTTACCTATCATATCTAGATCATCTAATCCCCAGTTCTTACAAACAAGAAAGCCCATGGATATTCTGCTAAAACATTATAGGGAAATTAATTCTAATAAACACAACATGCATTCTGAAATCACTGTTCATTTTTTAATGAAAAATCAAAAGTCACAATTCAGAATATCAATTCTGCTACAAATTTTACAACAACAATAAAAATATAGTGATAGTGATAAGACATTCACAGAACATAAACTAAGGAAAAGGTAGATCTTTCCCACATTTCCTATTTAATATGCAATTTAAAAATTTGAAAAGTATTTAGTTCATTATTTAATATATGGGTTAGTTTAGAACAGTATTTATAGCTTAACAGGGCAAAATCCACTCAGTTGGTCCTATGGCAAATACAATATCCACATAGCTGGGATTATTACAAGGATCAGATTTGAAGTAAAGTATTTCAGAGATAACAGGTTAGTGACTTGCCTTATATTATCTGCAAATACATTAATATTAATCACTCAATCAGAGCAGATTATTTGGTTTCCTACATTCCACTTGTCACTTTATAGCTCTTCATTCACTTCACAATGCTTTGCTGCACTGATCCAATTGCTACACCAATGAAACACCTCAAAATAACTTTGAATGTAACTTTAATACATATTAAACAACGACTCTTTCTATATGTTTATTTGAGTAGTTTGAGCTAAGATGATTCTCCCGCTGCACTGTTATTTCAATGCCCATCCAGCACTCAAAGCCTGAGAAGTAATACGCAGGGCCTAGTAGACACCACATGAATAGCTCAAGACCTTGTAAGTCACAACGTAGTCTGGTCCTAATTTCTTACTTCCAAAATAAAGTGTAATAGAAGCAAAAGCTTCCACTGAAAAAAAAATATTTTTAATACAGATAAGTTACATAAATCTCTGACAACGTGCAAGTAATAGACCACATGATAGCCATCACCAATGAGAACAAAATTGTTACAACTTGATCCTACAAAAGCCAGATGACTGATCTGTGGTCATGTTTATGATGAACATGGAAATCTAACATAGATTTTTTTTTCTGGCCATAAATAGGTGCAATGCCTGCTGAACTACTGTCACGTCCTCAAAGATGAAGTACACAAGTCACTCCAGAAAAACCTCTTGAAAGGAACAGAATTGAGACAGGGGAATTATATGCCATTTTTACTCCAGTGGCCTCCGCAGTGCTTTGCAGACTTCTTGCTGCATTCATTTCTGCTAGGTCCAGACAGAGGAGCATCCATGGAAATTTAAGGACTCCAAATTCCACTGTGGGACAATGACTGGACAAAACTTTACTGCATCAGAAAAAATAGAACAACACTTTGCAATACTATAACCAAAGAAATACAAGTTACAAGTATGCATTATGTCCATCTTAAATATCTATTAAACACATCTGTGGAAACATGCACTGGACATTTCATTCTTATACCTTCTCTCTGCACTGCTACTTATGATGAAATAATAGGAAATCTAATTTCTTGTTCACTACCCACCTTTCCTTGTATTTATACTGACATATTACTACCTTTAATCACATCGCACACAGAGAGAGAATGCATAGAAATGAATATTGTATACATATACAAATGATGTTTGAGATTTTTTTTCAAATGGGTGCGTAAAGTCAGACTTAGAGATTCACATTCCGGTATGAGTACTTTGAGGTCCACCCTTAATGCATATGAGCTAAGATTTTCAAAGCCTGGTACAAGAATTCGTAAAAAAAGTTGAATTGCTCTGCTTCTGAATGTAATATATACATGCTTATGTGTCTATAATGGAATCTTTATGTATTTTGGAAAGGATGCAGAGAGGTTAGGATGATATTTTTGCCTGCAAAAATGAATCCATTAACAATTGGATCAGGCAGCTCAGAATAAGTACAAGTGCAAATATGTGTCACTCCAAGAGTCCTTTAGACATCAGATATTCTACAGGAATTGCAAATGCTTGCAATAATACCAAAATGCAGTAGAGCAATTGGAAATTGTGTGTCATATTTCACTCTCATGTGCACCTAGAAAAAAATTCACAGAAACTCCACTGAAGAAATGGTAATATTGTTGATGAGACTAAAAACAGCAGACTGTGAGCCTTCATCTGTATAAAAGTACTAAACAAGTGTAGTATAAAAGTACTGTAAAACTAGTATAATCAAACAATTCCAAAGAAACAATATGGATTTACTGTGGGGAGGTAACAGGTGGGAAAGGAGTAGGATACACACACCATCTTCTTCCTTATAGTCACTGTATCATGCATGCAAACTCTCCCACACTACATCATGTACTCCCAGATCTACAGCTCTGCAGCTTCCCTGTTCAAACTGGGACTGCACCTGCCGCGGTAAATGAAAAGTAAACAACATCCATACAAACACAAGTACATATCCAGACCTACCATCCCTTGATGCTCCGAGCCAAGGCAATAAAATACAGCTTTACTGCTTTGGACTTTAAAAATAAATGATCACATATCACATATGCTTAAAATCCATCACCAATCTTCACAGAACATATTTAAAATCATCCCAATAGCCATAAAATGTGGATTGCACTACTTTAGTTAGCCTAAGTTTCACTTCATAGTAGTGTTTCCCTCAGCTGCTCTTGCTTTATTTTCCAAGAAATTACACTTCTGGCACAAAAATGAAATGAAAGCAGCAATCACTGACCAAAAGATATAGTTCAATTTTTATGAAAAAGAAATTCATTCTCCTTCACTCCTCCCTCCAAGCAAAAGAAAAAGGACTACACATGGTACATCACCGTAAGGTATGAACCTTAGCATACGAAAAAATTCTAAAATTTGCTAACACTCTCACATAATAGCTAAAAGAGAAAGATTTTTTTTCCTACTTCTTTTTATTATATGTACTTATTATAACATTCTTATTAGAAAATTCAAGTGGTTAAATGTAATGTTCTACAGGCAAAAATAATGTGATGCACTAGAGTTGCCCATCAGTTTCTTGGGTTGCTTTCCCCCTCTAATAAATTCTAGTCTTTGTTTTTGTCTCTACTCAAAATAAGACAGCCAGAATAGCAGGTATTTGTTTCTTCTGAACTTTCTTTCTCCTTAGCTTTCCCCCAGTGAATAGTTTGCTTCTATCAAATACGTGGAAAAAAAGCCTATTCCAGCAAAGAGGGTGGAGAATTTTCATTCCATTAACATCTATCCTGTTATACATTTGTTTGTGATGGCACAACCAGTCTCAAAGACCAAAATGCTACCTTCTGTCCTCTGCCTTCTCTTAATAGATAAAACATTTAGGAATTACTGTTTTCTGACAAATTGTGCAATTTTGAAGTTTCAGTGCAAATTCAGTCCAAATATTGTTGTTGCTGTTGTTTCAGAATCAAAAGTCTAAAATTTTGATGCTGCTAACAAGCATTCCCTGAAAACAACAAAAAATGTTTTATTTCAAAGTATCTAATTATTTCAGAAGGAAATATCAAAATATAACTTTTTTTTTTTCTTTTTTGATCTGAGCAGGTAAAATATTAGTGGCCAGTTTGAGTATGTACTGCACTAATCAGGATAAGGAAGGAAGAGGGACATTAATACTGCAAAAAAATAGGGAAGGTGAACAATAAGGGAAAGCAGAAAAAAAAGGTGAGGTAAAGACAGTAAAGGGAGAACCCTAATGAACCCTAAGATGGAACTGATGTTCTCCCAGTTAAAATCAGTTTATTTTAGCAGAAGGGCAATTGGATATGGCAACCTGCAACTGTGGTGGGAATGACTTCCCTGTGGAGAGAAGGGGGCACCAGGTCCATCCGGGCCACTGAGCTGGTGGCTAGAGCAGGGGACATTCATAGTGTTTCTAGTCCTCTCCTGCTCATCCATCTCCTCAAGATCTATTCCTTCCATCAGTCAGCACAACTGTAGTACCAGAAATAACTCTTGGTTTGGAAAACTAGGACTGGGGGGGGTTTTGCAATAACACAGCTGCCAATGGAGCTGCTCTGTGCAGAAGGCTGGGAGGCACCAGAGCCTAGCTCAGCTCAGGGTGCTACAGCTGCAAGACCATAGCCCTTCTCTAGGCGGTCAGGGATACTGAGGGAGCACAGCCTTTGACCTTGGGATGAGATGCCTTTCTTTTGGACTAGCCACCAGTTCCTCATGCTGAGAAGGAGTGAAAAAGGAGTCCCTTTACCCTCAAGTTTTCAGCTGTTAGTTCAAGTAAATAATTCTCTTTCTTTTCTCCTTGTGTTGCCACATGTGAGCGTCTCCTGGACCATTACCTAGGCCTCTTTCACAATTGCACTGGTTTGTCTATGTTATGCTAACAAGCACCACCACAAGAGACCCATCATGCATGGCCTAGCACCTTCTGCTTTCCACCCCCCTCCCCCCCCCCCAAAAAAAGTGATTTTCATTCATAAATTGTATTCCTTCCCATGGGATTGTGGAAAGCCTCATTTATTCCAGTGATCCTGAGCGCCATGCCTGTATAAGTTTCAGATCCTAAAGGATCAAGCTGGCAAGTCAAAGGATACGGAGCAGACAACAAGCAGACCTTTGAGTCTACAAATTGGAGCCTGAATGATCGGCAAACAATCTCTCCTTATGAAAAGTTATGTTACAGCAACACAATAGTAATGTGAGCCAAAACCATGTCTATTCCTGATTTGTAGACCAGGTTTTAGTTATACTATAATCCTCTCAGTATGCCTGCTTAGGATCCACGCAATCACACGAGTCATGAACACTACCCACAAATCCCGCAGCTCCTATGCTGAACAAGTGACACACCAGATGAAGAAGGATGAAAAATATACATGTGGAATTGTTCTGGGATCTTAAAGCACCCATAACAGTAAACAAAGCAAATATGGTGCAAAACCTGTTGCTATTTTCATAGCATTTGTGAAGCAAAGCTACATAAATGCAGAAAGATGCCTACTTACTAACACCTTTCCTCCAATCCCAGCAAATTAAGCACAGCAGCACAAACAGCAGCAGTGATAAGTAAAAGCTATGCAAAAGAGTTCACTGCTTTCTGCCACCTTACGGGGCTGCATGCGTGCGCGTGTGTCTATGTGTGCGTGTAAGTGCACACTCAGGCATATTTTTGTGTGTTTGAGAGAGAGCTGAGTAAAGAGCATTACAACTACTTTTCCCCATACTTCCTCTAAAGCCTTGGCTGCTCAAGGGGACCGAACACATAAAAACTCCCTCGGCGTTCTCCTTCCTCCTCCCCGCCTTCTCCTGGCACAACCTAGGCGAGTTTGAAAAGGTTGCTGCTGTTATTCTCTGTCTCACTTGGGGACAGTCTTTGAGAAGCCAGCGTCACTTTGGTCTGATAAGTAAAAGCCTCTCTCTATTCCCTGGGGAAAAGGCAGGGCCGCTGCTGGAAACGAGAGGCACTACAGACAGATTTTGGCTGATGGTAAGAGAGGTGGCTGAAAGCCAGCTGACAGAAAAGAGTACCATCAATCTTTATTCTGGAGGAGTCCTCTGAAAATGCCACTGAAGCAAAAAACAACTGCTAATGGCATAGCAGCAAGCAAAACCCAAGTAATCCTGCAGCCATGAAGGAGAAAAAAAAAAAGGAAAAAGGCTAAACTGAACCAGTCAACATGAACTTAAACCATGGCATAGGGCAAGCACGTGGCATGCTGTACAGAAACAGAACAAAACAGAAAGCTTAGAATAAAATGAAATTAAATATCTGATTTTAGTTCAAATTATTGCACTAAAACTTTAATTGAAAATTGTGTTGGAGTTGACAGGATTTTGTGACATATTGTTCCTCAATGACTGTGTATTTCATGCAAAAAAAGATACGAACATTTTTTCAACCTGGTTACCTTCTATCCAGAAAGGCTATAAAATAGTAAACTCTGAACAAAAAAATAATGCCTAAATTAGACAGCAGAAGATAGCTGTTCAGCATGTGTCCATCATATTTTTCAAGAATTCATATACTTTGAACCCCTGGAAAAGAAGGATGGTAATCATTCCAAGAACTGGTTTAAAACCTTAAATGGGTGTGATAAATGAAGTTTTCAAAGACAGGCCCCCTGCAGTCTCCCTTTGTCTACTGTTTCTGGGATTGCAAACTATCGGGGAAAGGGTGCGCATACATCTTTCTCCTGCAACTCAGGAGCCTTCTGCCTCTGTTATCCCACAAATAATAACAAACCATCCAGAAGCTACATAGTCCTGGAGAGCATCTATATTCCATATTGTAGAAGGTCTTCTATTAACAACTCTCACACTAAAGAAATCCTGAAAAGGTATGTAAACTGCCAAATCTAAGATTTATTTGATGACCAGATTTCAAGACGAAACTGCAATTCTTCCAGTACAATTTTTAATAAGTATGCCAATGAAATCAAATCATAAGGAATTAAATAGATGAATTATCATCAAAGCAAAAGAGTATAAAAAAATCAGAAGTAATGGCAAAACATGAATGATTCCATATTCATTATGGCTAGAAAAGTTCTTTATTAGATAAAATTTGTATTTATTGCACTAATACACTTAAAGGTGTAAAGAGAATAGAAGGATAACTCAGCTCAGGAACCAGACCTACTGCTGGCTCGTAATGCTTATACATTAAACTCAAACACCCCTGTAATACTAAAATATAAAACTTTACCTATAAATCCACTAATAATAATGCACTAATTGCAATAATGCATACTGGAAAACTGCAGGGGTATATCAGTGAACAACTAAAACTGGAACTGAAACAACTATCACCAGAGAAAAAGGCAACAGATAGTGTATTTTAATTGTCTTCTCAGTCCTCTAAGGAATAATACAGTCACAGAAACTCGGAATAGAAAAAACACCTTGTAGGTCATATAGTTTATTTATCTGCCAGTGCAAGATTCTTCCCTATAATAATTAACATTTGCTTTTGCCAAGTTGCATCACATCTAAGCAAAATGAGCTTAATATGTGATCCCTCAGATGCTGTATTTTGCAGTATCCAACAGATCGTGGTGCTGCATCATATAACAGAGGAGGTGCCAAATTGCTGAGACAATGTGCTATACAAGGCTAACCTGAAACACAAGTCAGCTGCATAACAGGATCCCTCAGAGTGCTGGGCACCAATATAAATCCTCTCACTCCCTTGCCTCCTTGCCACAACTCAGTGTCTTCTCTCCTGCTCAGGACACAGCTGATCAGTCTTGGCACACAGGTGTGAGATGTGCAACCATGGTGCCAAGTGGTGTTAATGTGCAAGAAATAGCTCAAGCCATGGAAGACAGTGAGGTCATTTTAGTGAGTCTCATACTCAGTGGCTGTTTCACACCCCCTCTGGGTTTCCCATGGTCCAGTCAGTTCTTAGGGGATGCAGCTGAAGGCAGGACCTGGATAGCAGAATTTCCTGCTGAAATGAGAGATGCTTCATGCATGAGAATCTTGCCCTGGTGAGCAGAGCATGTCTCTCGAGATCACTGATCTCTTCTACCCTGTGGAGGATTTCAAAAAAATGACTCCAAGAGTAACCACATGAAGGTGTTCACAATAAGAAGAAAAGCAACCTCGAAGGAGATAGCTGAAAAAGAAACGATTATAATAAAAAATATGCCAAGAAAATGTTAGAAAGTGGACGTAACAATCCTCTCTTTAACCATCTAGTTATGTGGGAAGAATCATCTTAAAGATGAGCTGAGGGCCTCCCAGTAGAAATCGGTAAGGTTGGAAGGGACCTCTGGAGATCATCTAGTCCAACCTCCCCGCTCAGCAGGGTCACCTACAGCATGGTAGACAGGGTTGCATCCAGGCGGGCCTTGAAGATCTCCAGAGAAGGAGACTCCACAACCTCCCTGGGCAACCTGTTCCAGTGCTCCGTCACTCTCACGGGGAAGAAATTCCCCCTCACGGTCAGGCAGAACTTCCTGTGCTTCAGTTTCTGCCCATTGCCTCTTGTGGGGCCATGTGCCTCACATGGGGCAACTGAAAAGAGTTTGTCCCCGTCCCCTTGACACCCTCCCTTCAGGTACTTGTACACATTGATCATATCCCCCCTCAGTCTTCTCTTCCCCAGGCTGAAGAGGCCCAGCTCTCGCAGCCCTTCCTCGTAGGGCAGGTGCTCCAGCCCTCTGATCATCGTTGTAGCCCTATGCTGCACTCTCTCCAGTAGCTTCATGTCTCTCTTGTACTGGGGAGCCCAGCACTGGACACAGTACTCGAGGTGAGGCCTCCCCAGGGCTGAGTAGAGGGGCAGGATCACCTCCCTCCACCTGCTGGCAACACTCTTCCCAATGCACCCCAGGAGACCATTGGCCTTCCTGGCCACAAGGGCACATTGCTGGCTCATGGTCAACTTGTCATCCACCAGCACTCCCAGGTCCTTCTCTGCAGAGCTGCTCTCCAGAAGGTCACCCCCCCAGCTTGTACCAGTGTCTAGGGTTATTTTTATTTTTACTTCTTACCAAATCCATTTTGGTGAAATATTGTGGTGTCATCTTCTGCTGGGTAGCAGCTTCCTAGCAAGGTTTTTCTATGCAAAACCTAAATTGCACAAAAACAGACAGCCCATCTATTTGAAATCTCTGTAACATATTTGCTTCCCATTTGTAAATGTGCTTGAAGAGTTTCAACCACATTTCTAACTATTTCAAAGAATTAATCAAGGAAGCCTGCCCAAGATAGGAAACACAGAGCATCTTATAGCAATCTAAAACAAATAAAATACAAAACAGTCCCTTATTTTCAACTTTAAATGCAGAAAATCCCATTAAAACAATTATATTAAAATAATGTCACACTAAAATAATTAACACATGATAAAAACAAGATTTTTTCACATAACCCTAACTTTGTCATCATGAGAATGTACATTATGAACAGCTCTTTTTACCCAGAGACTTGCTATTTTTCTGCATATTTAAACACAGATGTAGGTGCTTAGCAACTGTAAAACAAAGTCATTTACTTACATAACAGAGTATAGATTAAGGTACTTCATTTAAATATCTACTTTTAAAATATTGTATGTGTCTTATAATATTGTTTATCACCTAGAGAGGCAGAATCCTCAAACACAGATGCCAAAAAATAAGCCACTTTTAGCATTTAAGCCAAGAAATAGAGATTTGTATCTCAACGTGCATATCTGGGGAGGTAGATGCATGAGTGTGCTTTGTGGAGAAGTTACCTACATCTACAATAAGTCATTACAGAAAAGACTGGGAATAATGTATTTTAAAAATATGTCATTAATATATGAATAAATTTAGTTATACAATGTAAAGGCCTGTATCTTTCAGCATACCAAAAATTATTAAAAAGCATGAACACAATTTTGTTAGAAATGTCCATATTTCAAACTGGAGGCAAACAGGAGAATAATGACAGGTCCAACAGTTCAGAAGTATCATGTAGCCACTACACAGATATATTTTGCTAACGTTTCTAAACATAAAACAAGGAATTTTTTTCAAGTTATACAAAACACTATCTGTAAAAAAGTTTTGCTGAATGATTTAGTCAACAGTATAAAAATGTTTTCCTAAACAATGTGTTACTTTGCCTCACCCGCTTATAAGCAATTCAGTTTTTGAGGAGAAATAATACAAGTTATTAAACCAACTCACCTAGTTGTGAAAAATTAAGCACACAGACTTTTCTTCAGGTCTCTTACCTATTTGTTTCCTGTATTGGTCAACAGGAGTCCTTGCTGTAGAGGCATCTTTTCTACCCATCGTTTTCAATCCAAAATCACTATCAATAGCAGAAAAAAAAATTACTCCTAAATAAGACACCTAAAGAAAGCAATGACTTCTATGTATAACATAAAACAATGTAGCAAGTAACACTTAAAAGATTATGAACAAAGACATAAGTCTACCCAGAATGCAATGACGTACTAAAATTAATTATCACTATTATAAAGACTATTAGAAAAAATCTAAAAATATCTTTTTTCCCCATTACATCATTTATTAACATTATGGAATGCCTGTTAGTTTGAATTAAAAAAAAAAAAAGCATAAGAATTTAAACTGATTGTACTGTAATTCTGCACTTGATGCCATTGAACTTCATTTTAGAATATTTTTTTCCTTAGTAAACTACAGCACACGTGGACTAGTAGGAGGCAGCGTGCATGCTCCACAAGCCAAATCTGCTCCGGGAAATCCACCAGGGCTGCCTTCCTGGCACCTCTCCCCAGGGAGCAAAATACCCCATATTCTCTGCTTTCCCACCCTGGGTTCTAGAGAGCGGCAAATGAAGAGACAGTGGAGAGAGAAGGTGAGAACCGGGGCTCCGCTGTCTCTTCCTACACGGAGCTGCTTTTTTGCTGCCTGGTATTCTCTTTTGCTCAGATACCATATTCCTCCGAGGATGCTCTTTTTACTACGTTGGTGCCCCCCACACCATCCGCGTCACTCTTTGGTGAAGAAGCACCCTTTGAGCAGCGCGCTAGCAAATCTCCACCCACCCACAGTGCAGAACCTGCCGTCCACCTGCCAGGTGTCCAGTCCCGGGGCTGCCACTCGTGGCTCCAGAGGTACAGTGAGCTTACAGAAACATGCTAATATTTCATCCGTTTTTCCAGAGTCAAAAAATACCTGAATTTTACAGTTAAATCAGCACCTTGTTGCTCAAAACAATGCTTTTCAGTCTTTTCCACTGGGCTAAACACGTCATTTCTCATAGTGCCAATAAGCCCGACCATTTGACCATCTTTATAACACAAGTTTCCTATCAGCCACCAGAAGCCTGGCATTTCCCAGATGTGCAGATCCACTTTACCGAGTTCAACTGTTAGTCAAAAGATGTACACCAGTAAATACTTGCTTTTCCCCCTCGGTCTTGGTGGGTCGGGTGCCAAGGGCGACTTTGGCTGGACTGCCTTGGGTAGTCACAAACTATACGCAGACTGTGCAGGTGGCCTTTGAAATGCATGCAACTTTACAGTCAGCAACATGAGCTTCCCCAGGCACACGGTCTGGGAAGCTCAGCCCTTGAAGGCACTGTGATGCCAAACCACGTGCTAAAAAGCATGCCAAATCTCTGCGAAGTGGGCTACTGTCTATGTTACAACCTTAAACATTCAAGATTAGTTCATTCATAACTTTAAATGAGGTTCAAAGAATAGCTGCAGGAATGACCGCATGTGATTCATGCATTTAAAAACAATTTCTTTTTTTTTGTATTTATCTATGCTACGAGAATTATCAAAATGTAAATGTCAAGTGAAAAAAACAGGACAACGGAAATAGAATCAGGCTCTGCAATTTAAACTGTGGTTCACAGGATTTAAAATGAACTTCGTTGTTCAACTCTACAAATTGGCACAATTCTTAAAAATATTCAAGAGGAACAGCAAGGTATAAAAGACTACTACTATTTTTAATCTGAACTGAAACCTCAAAAACAGCATTTTAATGCTTCCATGCCTTATTTTGGTTTAATTCAGAGAATACTCATATTTTATCTAGAACAGATATGCGGTAAGCTGTAATCCACTGTTTTTTCTCCTGCTATTCTGTTGACTGCGTTGTATTTCTCACATAATGTTCACATTACAGTACTGGAAAACAAATACAAAATTTCAGCTTTCAGTTAGTTGAGGAGATAGCATACATTTTACACAGCAAAACCAGTTCTTCGCTTATTTTATGCCACCGTTAGCAACTGTTTTGACTCGCCTTTTGCAATTTCACTAGCCTACTCATGTTTGCTAACAAAATGTCAGCTGTGAGGTATGTCTGCAGGTTTAGGAGTGACAATAAAACACAAGAAGAGAGAGCAGACGAGAATGATTCCCTGAGCCGCTGCTGCCGGCCACCGACTCGGGCACCTAGAACCTCGCCAACGCTGCCGCTGGTCTTTGCTCTTCAAAGCTCTGCAGTCATCATCATTCATTTCCACCGCTTTGATGGCTACATCGCAAACGCCCGAGAAACCCGTGGAGACATTAGCACGTACAGCCGCAACGTCTAATAAGACAGCTATTTGCATAAAAGATCAGCCACAATTTAAAATGTGTTGTGATAGCTGTGGAAAGGGAATAACAGATCTATATCAGCGCGTACGAAACCAAGATTGTTTTCACAACTTAACTCCTCGGGGACGGTGGCTCATCACCTTCCCTTGTAATTTGTAACGCAGAATCCTGTGCTCCCCGAGGAAGTAACTTGCGATGAGCCAGAGTCAAACTAAAATACGGATTAATAAGAGATAATATTTATTATTTATGCATCTTGCCATAGGAATGGTTTCAAATGTGACGTTCTGATCGGAAAAGCCTGGATCCTTTACGGCTCAGGACACAATCCAAAGAGAAAACTGCCACTTCCCTACTTAAAACAGCGGTGGTCGTCCTGCAGTAATCATTCGCCTTAACTTTAAGGAAAGAAACATGCCGTCAAGCGTTTTCAGCTGTCTTTGACAGCGACACTCTCTCTGATGCCAGCGAGTGCCGGATTTGGCCTTTTCTGCTGTTTCTTTGCAGAACACGAGCAATGAGCAGCACAGCGTGCTACGTACGCGCTGAACGGTCTCCAGGCCCCTGCGACACTGATGGCTGTATAACCGTTTCAAAACAGGCAAAGGGCCTTGTCTCTGCTCTTTTTACATGCTATTAAAAAAACTTCAAGAGTAATTTCAGGTCATTTGAAGTCAACATGAGCCCTCCTCACCTTTCAAACTTCTACAAAACATGATTTTAAGAAAATGAAGCAAGATCCACTTGAATGGGTTTTTTTTTGCTTGTTTGTTGCTATTTTTCAGAGTTATTACATGGTCAAACGATTTCTTCATTTTTGTGGTTCCTTTAACTGTTTTTTTACCCTCTCTCTCTTGCCCTCTAGAACTCACCTTTGAAGGCTTGTAGCCTGGGAAGAGCACACGGGTTTTTTTTTAACTTCCTCCTGTTTTATTCTGAAGCAGTGACTGATAATAATTAATACACATGATAAATTGCCTATTACCACCTCCCACTGTTAATAGCATTTTTTCAGTTATAAAACAAGTCTGAATGTCTATTCAAGATGTGATCACACCAGTGTTTGTTTTAAATCCCAACTGACTAGTCGTGAAATATATACGGCTCCTATCAACCACAGACATTTTAAAGCAATTATTTTATTGAAATATACTGTGAATTCTTTCAAAAAATAGTGTTAGAAATAAGCACACAGGCACTACATAGCATAAAGGCTGCACTTTGTACATTTATGGCACAATATAAATTATTAATAATAGCAATGAAGTCTGAAGTGTGTAGCACTGAACACAGGAAGAGCTACATATGTGCCTATGTGCACACTTTCTTAGCAGTGATGATATCTGACAGTCTCCAATGCTTTTATTCTTCAACGACAGGCTGCCTGAATATTAATACAGGGCGTCTTAGAGTGATCAAAATAACCAATGAAATGATTATTTTTGCAGTTGAAATGAGGCTAGTCAGATGGGAGAAAAGAAATTAAGATTTTGTGATAGAAAAGAACCACTACAGCGTGTAAAATTACTGGGTCAAATCTTCAAGTTTAATCGAAAAAGGGTATAAATAAATGAGGATGATGTATAGTGATATCTGTGTATATGTACAAGTTCCTTATGCTTTATAAATATTACAAATGGATATAAAACTTAAAAATCTCTCTTTTTCATGTGGGTGCAATGCAGGTTAGTAATTTCAACACATAATCCAATTAATTTTGAATCTGATCCAAAGTCTACTGATGTGAAAGAATGAGTCTTTTACCAGTCAATCGCATAGTCGGTAGTTTAATAAATAATGGATATTAATATAATGTTTTATATAATTAATGATTACTATTAATAAATAATTAATGATTAATAATGTTACAGATTACCAGAGATAAAGATAGCCTTTTATCCTCCTAGGCAAAATCCAAGGACCATATTAGATTCTCTGTGAACATCAAGTTATTCAAAAGAACTTGTAGCACAGCATTCTGTGTAGGAAGCTGTCTGCATTTATCTATTTTGGAAATTATTGCTCTTGATTATTTTAATTGGCTTTTTTGTGCACTACTGAAATAGTAACAAAAAAATTGAAGAAAGATAGTGAAAGTAACCAGTAGTCAAAATTGCAAGAAAAATGCAACTGAGGGGAGAATATATAATACCTTAGCCGTACTTCTAGGATGAAGAATATATAAACCTTTACTACTACTTAAAAAAAATAAATAAATAAAAAATAAAAAACCCCCTGCAGGTACAAAAAATTAGGTGGGATGGATTAGGCTCAAATATTTGCTTTTTATCCTTCAACAAAAACAGTTCACTTGATTTTGCTAGATGTAAGATGCATTTGAGTACCTTCAGATAAGAGTTCAAAAGATCATGATTAAGAAAGAAAGTGAAGAAAGGAAGAAAGTGAAGAGTCTAAGGACTGTAACCCCTGAATAAGATTTTTTTAAAAGATTTCATATTGAAGTAAATTTGGTATTTTAAGCAAAAAGAGGCAATTAAAAAAAGCCAAAGGTTCCTTCCATTCCCAGTAAAGAATGGTTTGTCATAGCTTATACAAGAAATAGAACCAGGTCCAAAATGTACTTGGCCAAAACTCACTTATAAAAACACTACTTATACAGGTGCTATCTGTATAGTAAATAAAAAAGATCAATGCATTTTGCAGAATAATATTCCCATCTATCTGTAGGGATTTTATACACCTTATATTTATTTTTCATTATTAGGATTTGTTATTTGTCTTCAGAACCAAATTGAGCTATACCATCTGTAAAACATATATACATTTCAATACGAAGAGAGATCTTCATCTGAACAAATTTAAAATTATGAACTTTCAGAGATGAGCATAAATTCTTTCATAAGAATATATGAAAAAATTAGTGTGTAAATAAAATATCCTTGAATAAGTTCATGAAGGAAAAAAAGCATACATGCGGTTCAATTCCACTATGCCAGACAGTTCAAAATGTAATATTTCTCAGGGGAAGGTGTATTGTCTGCTAAAGGGAAAATTACATGATAAATGACAACAAAGTATTTCAGACTAACATTGTTCAAACATCATATATTTAATTTTTCTCTTGAGTATGATAGAAATCAAAGGTGAAAACAGTGGGATCCGACCAGAAAGGGTACCTACCTACCCTGACCCCTCAACGCAAATTCACCCCCTCTATAAGGATGGCCCTTTGTCACCCTTACACAACATAAAAAGCAAGCTTGCATTTTCTAGCTCACAAGCTGAAAGTTCCTTGAGTCAAGAGGAAAAACAAGAAACAGTTATTTATTCTATCTCAGTAACCAAAGCAGCAGCAGCAAACATGTCACGCTACACTTAAATATAGGCAGTTTTATTCTCTCTTTGATCCTCAACATGCACACCTTCGGTCCTCATTTCCTTTGATTAAGTAGGTAATAATTTAAGTGGTATAAAGCTAGAAGTCATAGACCTTAAATTTCAAAATCAGCTAAGTCGGTCCAAGCACTTCTCTTCTAATACATTATGAAGTTATAATTCTTGAATTTAATAGAGCACCAAGTTGTTTCACTGGGATCCTACTTCAAGACTTCAGAAACTTTGTTTCGCTCTGCTAGGTGTTAAAGTAGGGGGAAGAGCAATTTATCTTTCTCTTCTTTAAACTAGAAAATAAAGCCTCTAGTCTCACTTTCTCTAGTTTGGGGACGTGCTGGAAATTCGATTTTTTCCAGATGTTACTCCTTTCCTGGGATTGCCACAAGTCAGAGTTTGCCACAAGTCTGGGTACTGTAACTATATATACATATTAATTCATCATTTGTGTCTTTTAAGCTTAGGCTCATTTTTACAACTTCCTGAAATAAGAAGAAAATGTTTGGGGAATAATTATGCATCCCTTTAGCATATCCATCTTAAACTATAGCTCACAACCATCCAAGGGACAGAATGTCTGTTTCATTGTAAGACTGAAAGACTATAATCCATCATGTGCCTCTAAATGGGAAGAAAACTTGTAACTTTTTAAAGTTATTAGCAAAGAAAAGTTCTGAAACAAAAAATAATTTGATATTCAGTTTGTGTTTTGTTTATGTTGTGCCTTTTTTACTTAACTTGCATTATTATATGCCATAAAAAACAAGAAATTTCTGAATGGTTTCAAAGCTGAAAATTTAAACAGTTCTTTAAAGAAATATATCAAAACATATTTTGAAGTTTTCATCTTACCCTGTTTTTCAAAAATGATTTCATAAAGTATGTTAGACTATATTTCTGCTTATTTTTTCCCATTAATTCTATTACAGATCTCCCATCTATTTTACATCCATTTGCATTGAATTTTGTCCATTGCTGAAGCAGAAATACAGCTCTTGGCACATAGTCCATTCCTGCCTGGCAACCCAGTAACTGGAAACCAGAACAAGAGAAAATAGCCACAAGTCGGCCACACAGTTAAAAAACTGGAGGACAGATAAATGTATCCTTCTGTCATATATTTCACTGTAGGATCATACAATGTCCCATCACACTTGACTTCAAGTCATAATAACTGATAAAACTGGTCATCACACTTATCTCATAGCCTAATGATTGTCTCACTTGTTGCCTAGAACAAGCATGCAGAAGTTGAAAGCCAGCTACAAACGACAGAAGCAAATAACATTTCAGTACACGTAGACATAATTGTAACACTTCAGCAAAACTGAATTATTAGTTCCATTACAAAACCTGGTATTTGAAAAGACTTAAAACGTAATCTTTCCATCCAGTGTTCAGAATGAATGAGCTTTTTTTTTTTTTTTCCCTTTCTCTGAAACTACTGCTGCTCAATAAGTATTAAATAGACTGATCTGTGAATGAGGAAAAATAGTTTTATGCCCCTTTTGTTGTCTCACAAGCTGTATTAGGCATTCAGGAAAGCAATACAGCTTAAAAGAATCTATTCTAGTCACCAGGCAAAAGAAACATTCAGTGTAAAGAGTTTTAATTTGGGTTTAGAATCTGTATTTTTTTCTATTTTTCAATAACTGATAAAAGACAGAATAACCTGTTAATCTTCCTACCAAAAATCAGAAGATAAAAATGTATTTTCTTAGCCTTAATGCAATAAATCATTTTTGTATTTTTTCTTGTAAAGTTGGCTGCATTAAAAAAAAAAAAAAAAAAAAGCAGATAAATCTACAGGATTCGGTACTAACATATCAAATGTAAAGTTCAGCCCTATAGCACTTAATAATGAGCATAATAGTCAGACTTAGTGAACAGACCCATAGATGTTGGCAGCAGCAAGTCCTACTCCATTGGTTTTGAAGGATTAGGCCATAATTGGCTGAAGAGTTTAATACGGCTTAAACAGCACTGGTTCAGTAGTTTCCAAAGTAGCTCAAAACAACAGCTGAGAACAATAGGCAAAGCACACTCTCTGCAGATTATATCTAAATTGCTCACGACTTGGTTCTCTTGAAATCTAGCTAGAGAGCCCGTTAAAGGCAATGATTTTTAGGACAAATAATAAAGTAGTAGTGTACATGATGTAATCTCTTGAAGAGCTGTATGTTTTGTTTGGGCAAAAAGTGAATATACAATTATAGACATTCAAAAATCCTAAACTTGTACAAAAAATGAATTGAAGGAATGTATCATAATCAGTCTAAAACCTTTATATGCAGAAACAGTCAAATGACAAAAATATGCTTTGGTAGACATCAGAAAATGTGAATTGTTTACTTGTATCATTTTAAGGCAGAAGACACAAGCATGGAGTGCACCCAGGAAGAAAAGATCATGATGCAAAGGCAGAAAAAAAAATCAAAGAGTAGAAGAATTTCAGGTGAAATAGCAGAGTTGTGTGCATATTTGAAGGTCCCTGATGTGACTATTTCTGAAAATGTCTGACTGGTTCCTTTTCACAGTTTTCCCTTCAAACCCTCAGGATGGGAAGAGGGTTGTCACCCATCAATTTTAGTACTCCTGACCAGTGTTCATGTGTGTCACAAGGAAGGAGACATTTCACTGCAGGGTTCATTGTCCAGGAGAACGCCAGAAGAAAGGATGGCATCAGTTGAGATTAACGCACTGAAAAAAAAGTATTTGGAAGTCTGAAATCATGCACTATATGTGAAATTGTATTTATTGTAAAAATATTAGTGAAATACAAAATTCCGCACTTCTTTATTACTTGCTGCTTTTGGAGACTATACTCTTTTAAAAACCCTGTGCTCTGGTGCATGAAAGGCTGGCCTTCTCTGGCCTAAAAGACACCTCTGATGAGAAATTTCTATACCTCAAACTGCTTAGGAATGGAATAGTTATGAGACCCCTGAAAGGAGACTTTGGCCTTGCAAGTACAGTTAATACATAGCTATCAGCTTTTGAGTATCTGTTCAGAAACCATATCCTGAGATAAATCGGCAGATGAAAATCCACTCTATTCACTCTAATGTCCTAGGTGCCTCTCTCTAAGCACTAAGGGTTTGCATATGTCCTTGGTCACAGCACTACCATAAGTTTTAATTGGAAGGAGGGGGATATATAGCCTTGCAGTAAAACAAACAAACAAAATTTGCGAGAGCATTCACTAAAATAAGCTCATACAGGCTTTTGTAAAAGCAAATAGATTCAACATCAGTATCACAAGAAACTGCAGGGCTGTTCTAGTACAATTGCTCAGTTCTACCAAGCTGAAGAAGTAAGGAGGGCTGGATCATCTTGGAAAGAAAAGTGTCTGGTTAAGTTGCTTTTAACTTCTGAAAGAGTCTATCCCACATACTCAGCTTTACAGTCTTCCTTGTGTTTCCCTGCAGACCTTTTTTGTTTTTTTTTTTTTTTTTAATAAGGTGAGTTAATGAAAATCTATAGTAGCATAATACAGTGGAAATATCTCCCAGCTCTCCAGTGTTTCCAGCACTGACAGGGCTGGGGTCAGAATGCTCAAAAAGAGCCAGATAAGTTTGATCAGATACGCACTATGCTGATTTTTTTTTTTTTTTCACTGGTGTGCCAGTCCCTCCCCTTGAAAGTTTCTTCAAGGTATAGTACAAATTCTATAGAGTCCTTCTATGGTCACAATACAGAATTGAACAGACCCTATGCAATATACATTACTTTTGTGCAATAAATGACAGAATGCAAGTGCTTTGAATTCTTCACCCTGCATATATGGCTATGTTTTAGTACCATACCGACATTTAGATCATAATTTCCATGGGTATATATAAACATCCATGAAGACAAACAGGCTCTCTTCCCATGTAGAACTGGAAGAATTCATCCAGAAGCTTTGCTTTGTAAATCATTTCAGATGTATTTTACTGAAGCCATAAAAGATATTAGCAAGTGCACTGGGACCTTTTGTTTTAAATTATTATGATCTGTTACTTTAACAGAAGTTACTAATATTATTTAACCCCACTGGTATAGTTAAATTGAAAATAGTTTGAAGTTTTTTAAACAGATTTTGTCCCTATAATAATCATTTTTCCAGAATACCTTCTTATATAGCCTTTAAGTCTGCTGCTTTGTGTTACCAGAAAGATACTGAAATAATCCAGACTTTCAGAATTATCCTATCTTTCACAATAAAAAGGTAAACAGTAGTCTAAGAATGCTCTGTTAACCTTTTCTCTCCAAATTACAGAAACAGTCATTTATAAACTAACTAGTATATGTCAAAAAATTCCAAAGAAAGCAACATCCATCCTTGGTCTGATCATTTTATGAATTCAGGATGTAAAAAGAAAAAAACACAGATCCTCAGCTGTTGTAATTCTTTGCGGTTCCATTAAAATCATACTAAAATTTAATCACACCAAAATCTAAGGCTGAAAAAAGCATACTATGAAAGGCTTACCAGGATATGTCCATACAACAGAAAACAAACAATGCTTTTCACACCTTGTGCAATGGAAAGAAGTGACAGAAGCACATAGGTGAAGCATAGCTTTCCCTAGGACTCCAGCAATACACATGAAGCTAGGCGGGCCTGTATTCAGCTGCAGCAGGGTGGGACAAACAGTTAATAGACTTTGCTGAAGTCAAGTACAAGTGCAATAACGTAGATGTGGTCGGAAACATCATGGCAAGCCTGAAGCCACTCTCAGCTCCCAAAGGTAACATCATTAATACACAGTAGTTAGTGTCTTCTAGGGAAGACTTCACCTTCAGGTGAACTCCTGAAGCTGCTTCTGGGACAAACATGGCCATAGTTGTCTTTCACTGTCATTCTTTCCTTTGAGAGAATGCATTTCTTCCTCATTTGCTATATGTGACATTGCTTCTTGTAACCCATCTTTGCCCTTTTTGCACTCTTTCCAATTTTTCAAAATATGTTCTTTAGAAAAAATAGAACTAGATGTAACTTCCTAGAACTGGTCTTATTAAAAGAATTTAAATTATCCTCCTACCTTTCCTTCCTACCTTCACTTGCAGAGTCAAAGACTGCACAAGCTCTTTTGGCTTTGCCCTACATTAAAAGCATCTTTGGCTACAGGAGTCTCCTTACAAACCCCAAGTCTTCCTCGGGCCACAGCTTTCAAAAATAAACTCTTCCATTCTGTAGGAACAGCCAGAATTCCTTCTTCCTCGTCACAAGACTTGTGTAGACAACTGCATTTTAACAGTCAAATGGGCTCATACTTTATACATCATTCTTTCTTCATCAGTGCAGCAATCACACGGTTTACCACTACTGGTTTTA
The DNA here is from genome assembly GCF_028389875.1 of Rhea pennata. Taxonomy (NCBI): domain Eukaryota; kingdom Metazoa; phylum Chordata; class Aves; order Rheiformes; family Rheidae; genus Rhea; species Rhea pennata. The sequence continues at coordinate 142,331,426 of NC_084664.1, read as the reverse complement.
TGTTTACTCCTAGGCTATTGATTAAAACAGTGAAAAGCATCCCACTCAGTACAAGTTCTGGTGTCAGTCCCTGCAAACCATTGACCCCTAGCCTCTACTTCTAAGTTCTGGCAACAGGCCAGCTCCTTAGCCATTTTCTTGTTGCTATACAGCCCTACTTTTCAAAATCATTTTAATCAAGCAGTAGTAAATCAAGGACTTAATCAAGTTTAAATGTTGGCTACACAAATATTGGACTTTGGTTTGACAGCCAACACACAAAACCAAAACAAATAATATACTACTTCAGGTTAACTGCTTTCTTTTGGCAAAGACTTGCCACTTGGTCTTGCAATAAAATAAGTGATGTAATCTTCATTTGAGGCAGCTTAAATGAATCCAACACTAAAATTGCCTACTAGACAATTTCTATGGTGTATTACCACAGGAAAGAAAGAGCTAAGTTACATAAACAAGACCTTTTATGTATGATCAGATTTAAGAGTAAAGAACACCCCGAGGTGAAAGTTTAAACAGAGATACGGTGATATCACAAATCCAAGTACTGAAATGTCCTCTGCCCTGACTTGATACAGTAACAAGTGCAAAGCACAGGTAATTTAAAATAGAAAACTTAAAAACATGTTCATTTGAATCTACAGTGGAGTCTCATAAATAAGCAGTGAGTATCAAACTCAGAGGCTTTAAGATGTTGCTGCCCCCAACTGTTCAATCACCTCTCTGCTAGAGGTTATTGGTCTGGAAGAAAGGGCAGCAAAATGGAATATGCATGTCCCCAGGAATCCCATTCATAGACCCATCCATTAGCTGCAGCCACCAAAAAAGACAGGTTTGTGTTGAGGTGAGAAGAGTGAAATCTAGTGATCAAGGTGTTGCTGGCTCTTCTGTGTGGACTACGATCTGAGGGATGGGAGAAGGTGAACAGCTGGTGCTGCCTTAAACCGCAGCATCTAAGTCTTCCCGAGCTCATCTGTCAGAGCCATTTGTGAATAAATTTGAGCATAAGAATTTGTAGAATTGAGAACTTCATATGTAGATCACAATGAAAACGCAATAGATAAAAGCACAAAAAGCTACAAAGGCTGACTGATAATGTAAATGTGAGAGGGAACTCTCATGGGTAAACTTAACCTTTTCTTTGCTTGCACCATACAGCACAGCCTGAGAGAAAACTATTGAAACTTTGAAATCTACTACATTCCTAACCCAATCTGTTTCCCCACTATAAATAACAGCTGATAACATAAACGGTTATTTTGTTTCATTATTTATTTTATTTCAATGGAAATACATGAAGATAAATTTGGCTTACTGTCTACAGACAACAAAATACAGGCAAAGCATCCTAATTGTTCTTTTATTATCTTGCTTAAGAATAGAAATAGCAGTATTAATAACCAACAACAAACTGGCCTTCTGTAAAAAATGGTATACTCCAGTCTATCTTCTGGATTCCACTACCATGCTCAGCATTAACCTAGTGCTAACCTTTGCTCTTTCCCTTTGTAATACTTGCTCTTTTTGGTATAAGCGCCTTCACTGCTGTAAGATTCTGCTGTCAGAACAGTCTTTCCCCATTTATTCATTTCAGCAGCTCAACATCTATTTCAAGATTTCTATTTTATCTTTCATCTCCTGACTGTACCTCCTACCCTTCTTCACACCTTGTTAATTCAGTACACTGTGCATTTCCAGTGCTGCTTTGTTTTTGATGGTAAATATACTGGATGAAAGACAATGCCAAGAACAATCACAGCACATGAAGAAAGAAGATTTTGTTGTTATATGAAACACAATATTTAACACTGCAGAAAGTCCTGGGATACAATGTAGTAAGTATATAAATAATAATATAAAGCTCCAATGTATCATTGCAATACACGGTTAGATAGGCAAAGTGAAACACAAAAACACTAATGCTGATCTTTAACCTTACTGCTAAAAAACGTGGAAGAAACAGAAACTTAGCACTGTCCATTTTAACAATGCCTGGAGTAAGTGTTTACTCAACTCATTGAATTACAAGGGTATCTTATAAAAGCACCTGAGGTGCCATGACATTTTCCCATGACCTTCAAACATAATTCTAACAAAGAGTAAAAATGTATCAGGAATCATAGGCTGTGGCAGACAATTTGGGGGTATTAAAGATGCATTAATGCAAGTCCTATTTGGAAAAACACATGCAAGCGCTTTTTCTTCTTCTGTAGCTGTACCAGTGACCACCTATGTTTGTCAGTACATGAAACATAGTTTATTTCTAAATGGCAAACAACATTTAACTTAATTTCATTCCTGAAGCTGTCTTTGCTTTTCGTCTCCTTTCCAGAGGGGGAAAAAAACCCTACTTGCTCATTCAATACGTCAAAAAATATTTCAACATCAAAACTGGTTATTAAAGAGCTGTAACATAAATTGTGTTTCTTCATCTCTTCCACCAACAACACCATGACGTTTATGTTGTGCATAATATTGCAATGATATATGAGAACATCAGCTAGTAACTAAAAACAGTTTCACTGGGCCTGTGATTGATAAACTATGGAAGTATTAAAACATTTAAAATGTTAATCTTTGTAATAATCTCCTGAAAAGTTTTTATATTAATTTAAACCATCAATCATTTTAATATTTAATCATTGCAGACTTCATTTGAAATGAGGATAGCCATTGCATTGAAAAGCACTTCATTTTTTATTTTAAATAATGATCAGCTTCTATGTATTCTCTAATTCTCTTCACATTTTTTCCTAAGTAAAATGTAAACCTGCAAGCAAATGAAATAATCTACAAAGAAAAAACAGAAAAGTCTATAACAGAGTTTGTATCAGAAAACTTTCACAGTCCTTTTTCCCAGGAGTAACTATTTTATAACTGCTGTAAAAGAAAACTGTTTGGTTCTTTGTCTCTACCTTACAATCATCTATGCTTCATCTTATTTACATGGCTCCTCTTCCTAACAATTTACTTTTAACTCAATTTCTTAACTTTAGCCTGCTTTTGAGATTTATAAACTTTCCAAAATATACTTTGTATTTTATTCTGTGGGTACTTATTGTCTGTAAGTCACTGCTTGTAATGCCTTATGAAAAGTTCAAAGTGATTAATACAGAAAGATACTACCAGAAAACAAAACCAAAAACTTCCTGGTTCTGAAAAAAAATCTCAAAGAAAAACTAAAATTCCTACTGCAATTAATCGTAACTAATCTTGATAGTAATCATCTGTTTTTTTCAAAAGACTTTTAAAACTATCTAAGAAAGAAAAACTAATTCATGATATCAATACATTACACAGAAAAAGTCATTGAAAATATCTTCATTGCATTGTAAAAGAATTCAGCTTGTTTTCTCTGTTGAGCCTAAAAAAATTGCATGTTCCCCAGAAGTACTGTGGCAAGTTGCACTGAACTCTAGTCCTTCTTTAAGAGTGAGCTGCAGGATTTGACTGCAGTATTTCAACACAGTAATATACACTGGGCACTATCACAGATTAAAATAATAGCTTATATGACTAGGTCTTCATGCTCAGAACAGTGAGTTAGAGAACTTTCCTGTAGCTGCTGTAAAACTTGCACACAAATTGGCTTCCTTTTCCTGAGAAGCTGCAGTGTGTAGTATCAAGATCTATGAAGAAGCCAATGAACTGGCAGAAGTGTATGTCCTCCAAAGCATATGAACTTACTCTGTTCAATTCAAATTTATGAAAATGAAAATGAAAAAACAGTAATAAAAGCACTGTCTCCATTCACGATTTTACAAAAAAAAGGACATGCATCGTTTCATATTATACTTTGCTAAAGTCTGTTTTTAAAGAAAGATGCAGAGAAAAACCCAGTTCATTAAATACAATACAGTAATTGAATGTTAACTCAGCTGCTTGTAACCAAAACAAAAGGAGGGATTTTAAGCAACCGTTTTTAAGCAACTTTATAGAAATACATATATATATATATATATATACACACACACACACACACGTGTGCACATATATAAGTACAAGATTTAAAATTAGTTACAAGAGAAGTTTTACCAGTGCTAACAGGAATCTCTATTTTAGTGGTTTTATTTGAAATAATCTTTCAAAATACAGATTTTTGAAGAGCTCTTTATCTATGTTAAAAACACTATAGTTTCTGTAGTCCTTTTGCAAATACAAAATACTATTTTATGAAGACTAAGAAGTCGACTGTAAAATTGTAATCCCTGCTTTGTTCAATTTAATAAATCACATTATAAAAAGGATTTACATATTGAAGAAGGAATAACAGAAAAAGTGAGAAATTCTCATTTCCTAAAAATAAGAAAGTGTCAACTGTTTGCATAGATGTGATTTAGTTCAAAGTCAGCCTTTTTTCTATATTTTCTCTATATTTAAAAGTATTGACCTGAAGTAAGCTTATCTGTTCAAGGCTTTCATGAAGACAGAAGACAAGTCCTGGAAGGGTAAACTGTACTCATTCATGATCAAAGATAACCATGCCAACAAAAGCATCTGCTAAATTTTGCCTTTGTGAGCAGAAAAGCTATTTACTGAACAAGCGAGTTTGTCCCTAGCCCATTTTGTACCAAGAGGTGAAGTGATTCAGACAAGGAAAACACACCAAATAACACTACTTAAGAAATGGTTCAATTTTCCCCATAACTGTAGTTTTTTTTGCATCCCACTTTCTACAGTTTTCCACTACAGAAGTTACACATCAGTAGCAAAGCCTGGAAGAGAGTCTACATCTTGGTCATCGGGTATCCCTCCATTCTGACAGCAGATAGCTCTTTACATCCCTGACAGCAAAGAACTTTAGTCTTGTACAACATATAGTTGAATTAGCGTGTGCATGTGCATATAGCCTGGCCTACACCACAAGCTCTGTTAAAGGCGTTTGCTGGTACTATGCTCTGTGCGCCTAACTATGAACGCAGCTGTAACAGAGAGCAGTCTGAGAACCACACGAGCACGCTGGCAGCAGTCCCTGCCAACACTTTGCGTTTAAGAAGGTTGTGGCTCCCATATTTCTGTCCAGGATTTTCTGAACATAGGTGTGATCAACTGACTCTGCAGAAAACACAAAGGCGTCCAATGTATCCAGAACACATCACACCTGCAAGGTAAACACAGCAAGCTCAACAAGTCCTGGACATATCAGATTTATTGCACAGGTACAGATGGCCACTGCAGTACATGCAGTTCGCTGACCATACACAGATCTATTACATACTGCACATGGAGCTGCTCTGACACATGCTGGACTCATTGCATGGGGGGATGGCAGTCTGCACAAACATAGGAGCTATTTGTCCCGTTTCCAGAAACCTGGAAATCCCATACAGATGGGGTTTTATACACATACACACACACGCACGCATGGACAAACCCAACCATACCGCCCTGGCAGATGGCATGCAAAAGGTGGAGCTCGTGAGGCAAGACCACGGGGCTGGACACGTCCTCGGCCAGAGACGCCGGGGCAGGGCTTTGGCCAACTCGGCCACCCTGGCACCCCCCACACCAGCCCGGCCTCCCACACCGGCACAAGCCAGAGAGACTCTCCTGGCGAGGGGGTTATTTCTCTGGGAATAAGCCAGAGACCTAGCCCGGGCACCGGCAGCCTCCCCGCAAGGGGCACCGAGGGAAAGCGCAGCGGGCAGATGAGTAGCACTGCGAAGGGCGCCAGGGCGGCGCTAGTAGCCCCGGTCCCGCGAAGGGCCGCTCGGCCTCGCCTTTCCCAGCCGAGCTGCCCTTCCCGCCCCAGGAACCGCCGACACAGGGCTTCTTCCGCCCACACTCAAAATGGCCGCGGCAGCGCCAACCGCTGCCCCCGCTTCGCCCTCATACCCGTCCCCTCAGCACACGTTGCGAGGGCGGCACCCGGGCACCCCGACTGCCCGGATTGGCGGCGCGCTCCGGCCAATCGCGGAGGCGAGCGCTTCCTGCCGACCAATGGCGGCGAAGGCACAAGCCGGACAGCGGCCCGGCCGAGGGGTGCCCGCCAATTCGGTCGCCGGAGGCCAATGGAGGCGCCGGAGAGCGGCGCGGGGGGGGAGGGGTAAACGGCAGCGCGCAACCGCCGCCCGGAGGCGACCGGCCGGGGCGGGGGGGGTGGTTGCCGTGGCGACCGTCGGGCCTCGCCGGGCCGGCCGGACCTCACGCCCGCGCCCCCCCGCCCGCCCCAACCCCCCGGGAGCGGCTCGGTACCTCTGGGGCTGAGCGGGCGAGCGCCGCCTCCTCTCGCGGCGGGACGGACTTCCTGTTCGCGGGGCGCCGCCGCCGCCCCTGCGGCAGCGCCCCGCCTCCCGCCCCCGAGCCCGCCGAGCCGCCCGCCCCGCCGCGGGCTGCCGGCCGGGCCTGCGGGGCGCCGCGCCCGGCCCCGGCCCCGGCCCCGGCCCCCCTGAGGGCGAGGGGGCCGCGGCCCTCCCCACCCCGCCCGGGGGGCTCGGCGGAGTTTGCAGGGTTTCAGCCTGAGTGGGGCACGCTGAAACTTCGGCTGGTCAGGGTAGTTCAGCATCCCCCTTCTTCCCGGGCTGATTTTTTGTTTTTACAGCTTTTTCTTTTTGGCATGCCTAGGTGACTGTAAGAAATGTTGTGCAAAACATGTAGAATTAAAAGGGGGAAGTATCATCACTTCATAAAAATTCGCTTCAGTGAGGTGTTACATTTGAGATCCTAAAAACATGCACATAGGAAATTACTAATCTGCTCTACTAAGTAATTTTTCATCACTTTAAGATGATTGTAGGTCCTTTGCAACAGATAATTCATTAATTCTGGTGCAAAAATAAACGACTGACTGTTTGAACAGGTTACTGGTTGGTATTGCAAGAACGCACTTTACTACCTGCAAAGCAGCAGCTGACTCAAGTGTTAACCCTGCCCCATGAGCCGAGATGCACAGAGGAATGTTTGCATGTATTTACCTCTGCAGCTTAGGAGGTCCACGCCGAACCCTGCTGAACTTTCCCAGTGCGGACTGGAGAACGAGCCTCAAGCTGATTGATAGCATCTCTGCGATCACCTAGTCTGACAAGCGTAACAAGCTACAGAATTTTCTCCAGTCGTTTCTGCACCAAGGCAGTTTCTGAACACAGCAGATCACTGGACACAGTATTACAATTAATTCTTAGGATATCTGTCCTATGTGGAACAGGGTATGTCACACCTATTGTAGGCACTATGTCTGATTTTTCCGACTTCTGTGCAGAATTTTCAACAATATTTTATTTCTTTTATACTCTTTTATACCAAGTAATAAACCTGTGTATGCCCAGCCGCCATTTTAAAGGATTCATAAACAGTAAGTCATAAAGAATTACAACTCCATGAGAAGGAACTCTACAACCTCTGAGAAATTTTCGCTATTTTTAGTTTCACCATCTTTAATTTTTTCTTAGTCCTCATCCTATGGCAAAAATACTTGTTTCCCATTTCCAAGGTTTCTTCTGCAGAGAAAGCATTCCTCATCCAACCACATAGCTAAAACTCTCTTTTATGCTCCTGTCACTTCATATTTCGGTTACAACAATATCATTTTTTGTAGCTTTGACAGATACAGTCTTTCTCTGCTCATATCCAACCTGAATTGTTGCTGTAAAAAATAATCCCCTTAGCTCATTGCTTTGTCCATGTGCCTCCCCTCCTTGCATCTCCAATGTTCCCCATCTCTACACTGGCTCTGTAAGCACTTTGCTTTCATTTTCAAGGCCTTTCATGCTTTGTTCTTATCCTATATTGTTCCTCACTTAGCATTAATGTTTTGCTTCTTTCCTCAAACTAACTAGGATGCTGGCTCCCATTGCCCTTTTGTTCATATTTTTTTTTAATAAACTCTTTCCTATTTTTCTCCATGTAATAATATCCTCACTCGGATACATCCAAAAATACAAGTTTGGCAGGCTACTTACTAAAATTTGATACCTCTGAGCTATTGGTGTGCTGATCCTAGTAGCTATCACGCTAACCAGTACTGCCTAAGTGGTTCCGTATTTACCATGTCTGTCTGTCTATGAGTTCATGTCTTGTCTTACAGTTCAACTTCAATCTCTTGCATACGAGGTTCTTCCTGTTACTCTTTGCTCCATTAGTGTTTACCTACATGATTCCTAAGCCCGCAACAGAACAACCCTCGATAGGTATCCCTACCGCTGCTTCCCAGGAAACAGGAACGTGGAGCCAGGGCTCTCTCATTCTAGCCTTTCAGCTGAAAATCTCAACACACTGTCAGTCATGATAGATGGTGCATTTTGTGACACAGACAGCCTACCATTAGGACAAACTCATTTCACTGAAGAGCCATCTGATGATAATGACTTTCAGTCACAAATTGACCCAGGCTGGTTTGAATCAGTGTGTTAGAGGTGAAAGGCTTCATATTCCATTACTAGTACTCTGAGCCATCAAGTCTATCCGTCCCACCCCTACTTAATCTTTATTGATATACTTGGTAGCATTTTCCTAACTGCTATCATACATACAGATGTCTGCCGTCATTTTGTTGATATAGTCAATCAATACTACATTAAATGTTACCTTCAGTTTACCCTTAATTGCGTAAAGTAGATGTGGTATTTTCATTATTTATACAACTATGGCATTAAATTATGCATTCCAGATTAAAAGAATAAGAGACTTGTTTACATTATTATTATTGCTCTGGCATCAACTTTTGGATTTCTGTATAAAGAAATTAATCTCCTATCAGAGGGGGAAATGGGGACTGACAGTCGCTAGTTCCTGTTGCCTCTGGGACATAATTATGCTTGCAAATACAAAAACAGAAAAATCATAAGCTTAACACAGTAGAGACTCTTGAAAGTTTCATCTCAGCATGAAGCTATGTTTTAATTATTATTTTTGTCTGCATTGTTTATATCGACAGTGCACCAACTAGAATAAGTGCTTATCTTAGTTAATTCTTCATGAGGCTTATGTCACTGGAAGATGCATTTAATTTATTTCCTTTTTCTTAAGCCGACATTGACTAAGTGGTTATCTATAAACATTCAACAAAGGTTTTTGCTACTTGAGGGCCAGATCCAAAGCCTGTAGAGTCCATTAGAATCTTTCCACTGACTTCAAAGGTCTTGAGAACAGACCGTTTTACAAGACAGAGGCAGGTTGTGTTTGTGTGGGGACCTTGTAGAATGAACATGAACATTTTATATTCTGCTGTACTAGTAGGCTTTATGTATGGCAGGGACTGCCTGTTCTTGTTAGTGGAGCCTGGACAGTCCCTCTAAAATATATAAGTGTATACATATATATGTAAATATATATACACATAATATATAATTGGAGTAGTATCACGGTTTTACAAATGGGGTAGTGAGTTACAAAGAACAACTTGGAGGAGCTAGGGAACTACAGACCAACGTGTCTAACTTTGTACCAGGAAAATGTTTGAAAGTACAATAGCAATAGACCTGGATGGATGTCACATATGGAGGAAGACTCCCCCACCCCATCATTTTGGTAGGTAAAGGTGATGCCTCCAGCATCTATTAGAATTCTCTGAAAGACTCAACTAAACATAGGAATAGGGGTGATCTGGTCAAAAGGATAAAACCGGATAGCGAAAACATAACGAAGCTAAGTTACTCTGGGGTAAGAGGGGAAGTACCACTCTTTTTTAAAAACTGGAATAAAGAGAGAGAAATAAAGCTCTGTTTTCATACCAGTGGGATAGTGGCATATGTGCAGTGCTTTGTCTAGAACCCATGGCATTCAATACAGTCATAACTCTGTAGTAAAGCAACAACATTTTATGATGATACAAAATAATTCAAAGCAATCAAAAATAAAATTGTCTTCAAAGATTAGCAGAAACATGCTATGGTTTATAAAACAACTGATGAAATTCAGCAACAGTAAATGCAAGCATACAACAGGAAAATTAACTATATGTTACTTTATACGTACAAATGTACATACAAATGATGGACTACAGGACTGTATCTATATGTGTATATTAGATGTAGCCAGCACTCTGACACTGAGGTCGTGGCACATGCCCACATATTATATTCTATCTAACCCTCCAAAACTGGCTACCTTTCAAATACTTATTAGTTATCATTCCTGGCTGACGCTTACTCATACCTCAGGAAGCTTGAACCATTCTTGGGAATTGTCTGGGAGAATGCTACGTGGCAGAGGCCAATACTGTGTCAGGGACCATTAAAACTATTTACTAATACAGGTAATCAAATGTAAGTGCCCAGGATCACCCTCTGTCAGGGTTTAATGTACTATAGGCATAGCCTTAATGAGCTCTTAACATTCAAGAAAGAGATCCTAGAGTCATTGTAGATAGTTTTTTGAAAAATCAGCTCAATGTTTAGCAGAGGTGAAAAAATCAAATAGCCTAATCAGAACTGGAAAGTAACAGAGGACAAAGGATAAATCTATTGTCTAACTCCACACTAGTGTTCTTGACAAAACTTCTACTCAACTTCAGCATAACATGTCAGGGCAATGCAATAGGTTACTGACCGTAAGAATACTGTTTCTTGAAAGACTGCCTGAATGGATCCTTGAGATGAGTGTATGTCAGGGCCCTGCCCAGCCTCCTTGGGGCCACCCATGGGCCCAAGACCCCATTTCAGCCCAGACCCGTACACCCAAACCTGCCCTGAGCTGTACCATAGGTAAAGCCATAGGTACCTGTGCTCAGCCCCGTCTCCTGGAAGTCCCTGGACCTTCTGTGGCCTTGTCTCCAGTCCTGCATCCTGCCCCATCTCCTGCTGCAGCTGACCAAGCTCCCTGGACGGACCCAGGGTTTGGATCCATGCTTTGCCGTGTCTGGAACTGTCCATGGAGCCTACTATGCCACTGCTCTGCCTGCCACATTCAGGTGCTGCGTCATGTGGGTGAGGGCCCTGGCCGTGCTGAGGTCCTCCTTGGCTCCTGGTTCAGACTCCCCTGCGGAGAAGCTCTGCTTTTGCTGCTCCCTGACTCTATATTCATAATTTAGCCAGAAATTCCATACCTTATTCTATGGTAAAATTCTGTATACATAAAGATTTGCATCTGAAGTGGAAAATTAAAATATTAATCTCTTTTTTTAAAAAAGATTTTGTATTATTTTCAGTTTACTAATAGAAGTATTTTACAGTTAGTGGTAAGGATGCTGGAAACATTCATTTCTTCTCAGTGTATTTGTTTTATGTGGACAATTTTAGATATTTATATATTTCATATAGACTGAGAGGTAATAAGGTTATTAAATTAAAAGCTTATATGATCCAGACCAAAGTAAAGATGACTGCTGCAAAGTTTTGTCTCACTCATCCTGACAGATTACTTTCAGATAAAGTGCAGTTAGTCACAGACACCTATACAACAGTGCCTATGTTCTCCAGATTCATAGACTACAGTCAGAAGAGAAGATTAGATCATCTACTCTCACATTCTGTATATCATATGTTATTAAAACTTGCTCACTTACTGCTATACTGGGGCTTATTGAGCACAGTGGCATGAGTCAAAATGAAACACGTTCTGCACTCTGCGAAGGCATCCCATCTGGAGTTAAGGAAATCCAGAGATGGAAAATCAGTCATTTTTCTAGGTGGTTTGTTCCCACGTTTAAACACCTTCATATTTAAAAACAAGCAGATAATCAACAAATAACAGCAAATGAAGTATGTGCCTTATTTCTCATTTGAATTTGTGTGAATTCCTCTTACAGCCATTATTGATTCTTGTTACGTCTTTAGCTATTGAAGAGGTCTGCAGCATCTCCTCACTGTGAAGGTGTTTAAACTTTGTAACTGGGCCCGAATGTAACCATCTGAAATTAACCTTTCTGACTTTTTTTTTTTGGGGGGGGGGGAGGTTGCTGAGATCTCTTAAGAATTTCAGATCTTAAACAATTTTTATTGCTCTCTTCTACAATCTCCAGTTTTTCAAGATGCTTTTTAAAATAAAGATGTGAGAAGCATATGAAATACTCAAAAAATGATCTCATAAATGAAAAATTCAGAATCAAAGCACTTCCTTAACCCTGATCTTTACTCCATTTCATGAGTTTGTATCCAAGGACAGAATATGTTCTCTTTATCAAAGGATTGCTTTAGGAAACTATAGCGAGTTGTTTGGATACGATGATCCTATAATAGTTTTAAAAAATTATTTCCAGGAGAAAACCTCTCACTCCTGTTTGACTTCATTATAAAAATGGTTTAATTATCCCAGTTTGCTAACAAATTTGTATCACTCCAGATACAAATCCTGGCCTGAATATTATTTACTCCCTACCAATCTTTGTATTCTCACTTTTTATCGGAATGATGTATTTTTAGCTGGAGCATTGACAAGAATCTTATAGTGTGTGTAGCCTGGTATCATTTCCTACAAAATGTAGTAGCTTCAGTAGAAGTATATCTTCAATAATAACTACTTTTCTGATGCACTATTTCTAAATATCTTTAATGTGTTCTCTGTTGTTTTGTTTCGAGAAAGTTGTCCTTTGGCATAATTTCCAACAAACAATGCTAAAAATTCCTAAGTAAGCTAAGTAATTCCTAAGTAGCTGAATAACAAATTCAAAATTAGAAAGCAGGTCTTTTAATCTGAGAGCCTTTATCTAATTGACAAGATCTGTAACAGCTACGTAACGTGGAAGTGCGGGAGCAACCTGAAGGTTGTCCTTGAGGCCAGGTTTGGGGCCAGTCCGTTTTTGCTCATCTCCTGGCTGTGGTGGGAAGCCCGGGGCTGTGCCGAGTGCTCCCTCGCCGCGCAGGCACCCGCTCCCTTGCAGTGCAGATGGCGTGCTGTGTCTCGCTGGGCCGCATCCACAAACACCTTTTCCCTTTGGTAGCGTCAAGTGATTGACACAAGGCAGAAGGATCCTTCCTAGAAAGATCCTGGCATCACCTGCTAGAAAAGCAGATGGGATTTTTACAGAGCCTGAATGCAAGGATAATGTGAGTGCTTTCTGTGTCAGCACTTCAAACCACCTAAGTAAGTACAGACCTAAACCTGTATTTCCTGGCTAGCCAGAGCCCAAATGCTGAAAGTAATTAGTTCCTTAATTCCCCTTGACTGTGATACGGCTTTGTGAGCTTCATTCTCCCCTATGAAAAATATATCTAAATGTTATCCAAATCAGGAATTTGGATGCTTGCCTCTTAACCGCAAGCTCTTACTGGTGGGCAGCGTTCGTGGAGAGCACTCGTGTTCCCGTTCTCGTTTTTCAGGGTGGAACAAGAATGGCGTGGTAACAATTCGGAGCTCCTCAAACCTTGCAAATAATTGCCAAGCACTGCTCCATTTAACTGAGAAAATACCAAACCCAAATGACGCAGCTTCTAACTGTAACGTTTTATCCTAGCTGCTGCATATTGTGGCTTTTCTTGATGCTGCCCTGCTTTAATGGCTGTGTGTACTTTATTTTTTAATGAGATTTCTATCAGAATGATCTAAATAGAAGCTAAAATTGCCTAAAAAGGATATTCTCAGAGTTAGTACTGACAAAGTGAGGCATCTTTTCATCTCCTTAGAGCTGTAGTCAGGTGAAATATCCACCCAAATGAAAGACACACGGATCCGACAGTAAATGTTTTAATACATTTTGTAAATATATTACTACTAATGCTGCTAGTATTAATGTTGCGCTGTGCACCATGTAGCAAAAAGATACTCTTTGGCTAAAGAATTCTAAAAATGAGCTTTGTGTAACACTAATGAGGTACAAAACAATGGCAAAATAGTAGACATGGTATGAAGGGGGGTCATTAGCTTCCAAGAAGCTCTTAAAAAATCAGTTTAGGATAAGATATGAAAACATGCTTGATATAATAATAAGCTATTTCCTCAATTTTGTGTGTTAGACAAGCCTTGAGTAGCTGAAAATAGCTACCTTTTTTGGAACATTTTCTCAAACATGACCTGAATTTATAAATAAAAAGTGTTTTTTCAAAACATTAAGAATTAGGATTAACTTTCTACTGGGAAACCTGTTCCAGTATAATTGAATTCTGTAGTGACAAAGAGGAAATACATGCAAATAATTAATTAGAAATAATTCAACATGGAGAATTAATACTTATCCTACATAACAAGGAAAAAGGTATTATAACTAAAAAAAGTTATTTACTCATGAATATTTTTGTATGTGTCTTTCTTTCATCCAATATATAGTCTCTTCATTCTTACTATAGATATAATTAATTCCAGAGTTATATGCAAAAATCCTGATTCTGCAAACATTTATGCATATCCTTTATACAATTTAAGTTAAGAAAAGTTTTGGCCTCTAGGGACTTCACTCCTCAATTATAAAAATCCAGCTTAAAATAAAAATGTTTTTGCTCCTTAGCAGGCTGTACATTTTCATGTTAGTAGAACAGATAACAAATTAATGTGAGGGGCAGCAGGATAAATAGCAAGGCTGCATTAACAGCTCTAACCTGTCTTAAGAAAAATCTGATTAGAAGGCATTTTATGAACAGAAGTTTTCTATTTCTCTTTTGAGGTAGATTGTCTTTTCTGTGTGAAGAAGAATACTACTCGGAGCAGGGAATCTTGTTTTGAAATCTATTTTCCTTGAATGAGCATTTTACTTCTGCAGTTTGATAGCCGTTAGTCTTTTTCCAGCACTAATCATGCAAGTGATGTCATAAAAAGTAACTTTTATAAGTTTTAATCACATATATTTCAAATCTCAAATAGGCTGTTCAGACAATACACTATTTAGAAGACCCTATTATACCATGCAGTAGTGTGTGATGAGGAGATGCTACATTTATTTTAGGAGAGAAAGAAATCTGTATTTCATTTGTTACACTGCTAACTTCACTTTAGGTAATTGCATTCAGCTTTATTATTGCCCAGAGCAATAACTGATTGTTAGTTATTGAAGTCTGAAATGATTTTCTCATTTCCCAGGGGAATCTGAAGATTTACATGGTGCACAGCAGTAACTAATAGATATAATCTGGTCATAATGTAGCCCTATAATGTGTTATTTACTTGTTGAAAACACGGATGTTGAACGTTTTAACGTTTCCTCAAGAAGTATGGCAGATTTTACTTATGATATGTGATCTTTAAGTGTTTACTACTCTTAGTTTCATGATGGCTGAAATACTGGCAACCACTGAAAGGTATGAAAAACATCAGAGACTGCATGCATGTACTCACCCATCTAAACTGAAAATTTAACATATTTTATCATTTATTTCTGAAATGTATACACATTAATTAAAATAATCTACAATAAGTAAAATTTCATCAACAATAGATACTCATTTGTTTGACAGGGAATATTCATACTATATGAAAATAATTACACAAGGACAGAGAAAAGTTTATATGAAGCAGAGCTTTCTCTTGCTGTCCTCTGGACTGTTTGTATCCATTTCAGTACTGGTATATATGCAACTTTGAATATTTTCAATAGCTATGTGCCTTGTTTTATGAATGACCTGCGGCACCCTGTAGTCAAGGGATATTATGGGCAAGTAGTAACAAGCAAAATGTCTCTAATTGTAGTCGAGAGGCAACCTGGGACAGACAGACAGACAGACACTTTAAAGATGGGGTTCAGTTGCCTTAACGTAGGCATCCAGTGCCATTTTGCATACTGTGATGCATTGAAGTTGTCCCCATGGGACTGGCATATATGACACAGAGCCTACAGGACTTCTATGGCCTTCTGGAGCAACCAGGCGAAACACCTTAGAGCATGTTGGGTGTCTAGTGGCACCCTCTTTTCTTAGGCAATAGGCTGCCCCTCTGAACATCCAATACATTTATTCAGTGCCTAGCCCAGTGGAATCCAACCTAATTGGGACCTGCTTTCACGACTGTAAGGCAAGCCTTAAATAACAGTCGTTCTGAACTCGGCAATCTTCTGGTACAGATGTCTGCATTTGAAGCTGCATTTAGACGTAGGATTTTGGAGGAAGAAAAGAGAAAGTGTTCTTTAAACATGAGTTCATTCTAATGGCTTACTTAGTTAATATACTTCATTTTGAGGTTACAGTAAAATGAACTGTTAATATTAGCTAAACAAGACAGTAATATGAAGTGAAGTGATCTTAGCCTTATAATATATACTAGTGATGCAAGTATGTTATACACAATACTCAAATACATAAAATACCTACTGCTCTATAGCATAATAATAGTAAACATGTTTTATTAAAGTAGGCTTTCCTCTCCATCAAATATGAATGTTTTATGAAGGTTTGAAAGTATTCCTTAGGGAAACATTGAGGAAGCAGTTCTTCGCTCAACCCACAAGGGATATGTGACTGTTATTCACATTAAACCTAAAAGGAATTGTGGACAGGAATACCTGGTGCACCAAGAGGTGACTGGACCTTTAATCCTTAGCATTTTCATCATCCTTGCAACACAGGCTCCTCCTCTTTCCAAGCTGCTGCTGCTTCTTTTCCTAGTGCCTATTTTCTAGTACAAAAACATGCATCCTAACTTGGGATGATCTTAGTTAGTGTAGAAGACTACTGTAGGAAAATCCTTCTCCCTCTCAATTCACCAGGCTGTGTTTCTTTCAACAGATCCAGTAAAACACAGCTGAGATCTGGATTCCATTTTAAAGTCTCATTGAGATCCCTGTCGGGAGGGAATCAGAGTGTTTTCTGCTCTCTGGATTCAGCACCAAACTGTTTATTATCACAGTGGATTATCAGGTGAAAGGATAGAGATAAAGAAAAAAGCAGTAAAGTGAGGACTGCAGGACAAAAGGAGGGAGTGAGAAAAGAGAAAATCTATGCCCTGATAAAAGCAAAATATACGATTAAGAGTTAAAAGCCATCTCTTCCCCAACAACAACTGAATGTGCAAAAAAAATGGAATTCAAACAATAGCAACATCTCATGAAACGTTAGTGCTTATTATTGTCTCCCTCCCAGAAACCAGAGCAAACAGTCATATCTGTGTGCTGGACTTAAATAGCTCTTTAAAGCTTGTGGTAGCTTTCCAAATGTGAGATGTGCAATTGCCAGTTCCTCCTCTATCACAGGGCACGCTCCAGAAGGAAGGTGCTTTGTTTCTTCTACTCTTTATATGCTAGCCTGGATTCACTACCTCATCTGCACTGCACAAACTATAAATAAAATCACCTGAAGCAAAAAGACTGGGATCCAGCATGATCTTACATACGACGCTGTGCTGGACCACTGCTGATAATACATCAGCTATCACACTAAAGCCATTTAGCAGGTAACTCCTACACTGGACCATTAGCCAAGGCCACCTGTATAAAATCACTAACATATTGTGGTTTGAAAAAAGCATTAAAGATGTTAGCCAAAATTAAAATGTCTCAGTCAGCTCTTCGTTTTCCTTTATATTCTTTCCGATCTCCTGTGCTTCCAATTGTGCTGCTTCCTCTGCTAATTCTTTTTTTACCATCAGCCTTGATCACTTCCGTACAATCTTTCTCCTCCCTTTAGCTCCTGCACTTGCATGTTATAGAGAATTTCTGTATTCTAGAACCTTTGAAGCTTTTCTCTAAGCTTTTGGTTGGCCTTTAGTGACAGCTATTACTGAAATACTTCTGCCCTTTTGCTAATCCTGACTCTCTCAAATTATCCCTTTAAAATTATGCTGTCAATCAGTTTATTTTTTACATAGGAATCTTTCTGATAGCTAAAATATCTATACATAACTGAAAGATAAGTTACTGAGAACTTGTCATAAAATATCTTACCTTGTGAATTTACTTTCTATAATTACCATCCCCATACAATTTCTACTATACCCACACATATGTACATCTGACTAGTTTAGAACAGTAGCTCTCAGACTTCCAGTTCAGTATTCTCTTCCTATTTTCTATACTAATTATAATTCCTCCACTCCACTATCTTTTGTCATAATTCCAGGCACCTACAGTTTTCAGTTTTCTCCTGAGAAGACCACTTCAGGAAGACTCATCACCCATGTTCCAGAAGAAAAAGGTGAAGCTGGAACAGACATTGCAAAGCTTTGGATGCTCAGTTGAATGGGAAGTCTTTCCTATGATAGCAGATCAGATGAGTTTAATGGGATATACGTCAAGAGAATAGGAATGCCTGGGAGCAAAATAGTTAAGTTAAGGGATAATGCTGATATAATAACAAAAAGAGGATGGTAATACTATTACTATAATAAAAGAGTAATGCAGTATCAACATTGACCATGAACAAATTTTGCCTGGTTATTGGGAAAATTTCTAACCATTTGAAAGCAGAAGGATTAGATGTAGCTTTTCAGTGGAAGTATCTGTAGCAAAAAATTCACCCTTTTAAGTTAGTTGTGAATTGTTTGAAGAAGAGTGCCTGATGTGGAGCTTGTGATAGCCAGTATATAGACTCAGTGACAAAGTGGCCTTTACTATTCTGTTTTTTTCCACTTACCTTGAAAAAAGCTGGGAATACTTCATCCCTTTCTCAGATGTTTTATAAGCAATGACTACTTCCTGTATATTGCTGCTTTCCAGCCCATCCAAATACTGCTAACATTTCCCACTTTAAACATTATCTATCTGATAAGATCAATGTCATTTTTTTGTATTGCCATTTGACATTTGAAACAGAAACTTATTTTAGTGGTCTTTTTCATTTGCATTACTAAACCAAAGAGGAAATCAAAATAAATGAATGCTTGCTAATGTCTTAAAGAATTGTCTCTCTAACTTGGTAAACCTATTTTTATTGAAGATCCAACAGTCAGTTGCTTGCTACCACTTCCTCCTTTGGCCAGACAGATTAACTCAGCAAATAAGCTGAGTACACATGAATCATATTGACTTCTAGGTGAATAACTTATCAATTATATATATATAACTTAGATTGCATGATCAATAAGGCAACCAAGATGTATTAAAATCAACTTTTAAAATTAACTATTCCAGTGATGTTGCTGTTTGGCTGTTGCGGCTGCTTGAAATAGAACATTGTGTTTCCTGATGCATACTCTGTAAGGATGTCTGAGGTCAAGGTAGTCATTCAAATTTCCCTGAACCTTGAAACACACATTCTAGGACCTGATCTATTAACTCTCTGTAAGGGCATATGATAGCAGAATTGCCACTAATTTATCAAAGAATAAGGCTACAAAGTATTATTCCTAATTTCTTCTATTAACAAATCTTCACTCAAGAAAACATTTTGAAAGAATGGTACGACATTTTTGGTGATGACAGGGAAACCACTGCTTGTAATGCTTGTAATGCCTTATAGATTAGTAAGCATTATTAGTAATTAGTAGTGTAGGCAGTAGTGTTGAAGCCATCACCATGGCAGGACTTTCAGGGAGGAAACATCACTGGTTACCTGGAATAGATATTCTGAACCACAACTCCATTCTTACAGATGCTATTACATAATCATCCTCCCATATTTTACATCTTCTCGGGCTGCCACATGTTTGCTTACAGCAAGATTGCAGTTCTTCTAACTGTATCATTTTTAATTGCCCAATTTAAGAATAGAGCTGAACTACACACAAATGTTGTTTTTCCAAGCTTTGGGGGATTATTAAATGACCTTATCAACTCCTGGAGGATAACAAAGTAACATTTTGCAGTTAAAGTGAGGATTTTTCCCTGTTGAAAATTGCCTGTTGTTTTTATTATCATAAGAATTGGTCCACTGAACTTAGCACAGCCTCTGAGGTCTCAGTGAGAATCCTATGATTAATGAGGTAGCCATTAATGTCAGTAGATTGAACAACTGAAATCTGATTATATTAAAGTGCTTCCCAAACATTAGGGTCACATTAACAGTTTATTGAAACAAGCTGATAAAATTTAAAATGGTCATCTAAATCCCTAGGGTTCCTAATTGTTGCATGATAAATCACTCTGTAGAGAAATCTATTACAATGTTCCAAATGAGAAAATGTAATTTACTATACCATTAGTGGGGTGTTTGAAGCACATCAGTTCTTTTGTGGGGGAGTTTTGCCAGAATAAGACAAAAACCTTGTATATGGAGAAAATTATTTTTTTTTCTTTTAGGTCAAGATAATGCTTGTGGCTTGAGCTATCTGAATTATGTAAGAAAAATTAGGTATTTTATGGAAACAAATCACCTGACAGTGACTTCTAAGTCTATTACTAAAGATCCAGCACGAATGAGCATTCATTTATGTTTATGGTATTACTCTGCTTAGAAGCACATTTTTGTAGAGATTAAAAAGTTTTCATTGCTCAATTATGGTGGCTTCTTAAAGAAGAAAAAGCAGCTTAAAATTCACACACTTCTGCTTTCAGAACCTCAGATGCTGAAACAAATCTATGCACAGAGAACCTAAGTTATGCTATCAGTGTTTGTAAGATCAAGTAATTTTGTCACAAGTTCCTCCACTCAGTTGTGTTTGCCTCTCTCACTTTTTCCTCCAATTTATTTATTGTATGATTTTATTATTCTCCTGTGCTTAGGTAGAATTTGAAGCTTCAGAGATTCATACATGCATTTCCTTTTGTGCATATGAATAAAGTGTGTAGTGCATAACATTTATAAAATTTGTTTCTAGGTTCAGGGGCAAATTTTGTCATTCTTGTTTTGTTTGGATCCTTCCCAAATTCACAGAAAACTTAAAAAGGCATTAAAAGTAGAAAGGCCTTTCATAATCACAACTGACAAAGATATGTAGGCACATATCCCTCCGTCTGGAAACTATGCATAGACATAAAAAATGAAAGAGACGTTCTAGAAACTAAAGCCATTGCTGTAGTTTTTACAGAAAAGGAGCATTCAAAGGAGGCTGTGCAGAAGAATAATAAAGATCAGCTTTGCAGAAATTTGCCATCCCCAGAGCAAACATATCTGCAAAATGAACTTTTGCCACTGTTCCTGTCTTATGCAGTATCTCAGTGGTCCAAGTGCCCTCACGGGACACTCGAGCACAATTTGCCAGCCACAGTGGTGTAGAAGTCATGATGGAGAAGTTCTAAAATTAATTTTGAACAGAAAATACTCTGGATTTTAAAAATGGAGAGAGATGAAAAGAAATAGGATGGCAGTTGACAAGCTATCTTTCTTAAGATGGAAAGACATGCTTTTATTGTGAGGGATAAGGAGCAAGATGAAAGCAAAGCATAAAAGCAATTCTCAAGTCACCCTCTTGAGTGGATTCAAGAGAGGTCAGGCTGTAGACTTAAAATACATATTTAAATAGTAGAACTCATTGCTGCAAGATGCTATGGAGATAAAAGGTGTAATTTTTCGGGGGGGGAAGAGTTAAGACACATTTATGCATCTTGTTTCCACTGACCAGAAGAAAGCTTTGGCTTAGGAAGTCACTAAACAATGGTGGGTTTTATTTTCTTTCTCCTACCACTTGCTTGTTACTTTGCTTTCAGATATGAGACATACTTCGTTACTTTGTTTTCAGATATGAGACACTGAGGTACAGAATTATAAGTCCTAAGCCAAAAGAGTCACTAAACATGAGCATAGCAGACTTGACATGATGATGATGAAAATACCAGACTTTCATGGCTTACTTCAGGACATTGAAATGGATCTGCCTGAAATTTCTGAAGAGATTGAAGCCTGACTTGGAGCTTGGCCTGACAATATTAATCACAGTTCCTTTTTAACCTTCATATCTTCCAAAGGCCTGATGGGAACAGGGATCCAGCTGCATTTCCCTAATGACTAAGCATCAAAGATCAGGTTGAAATGATGCGAGATCCAGAGCACTAGAGAAGATCTGCTTTCTCTTCTCTTAGAGGGGCAGCTCTTATCTTGACTCTGTTCATTTTTGGCCCTCCTATTGACCTTCCTTCTTTCAGTGGATTGATCATATGGTTACACATAGAAATGGAGAAAAGGAAGAAAGCAGGGTTCCAAACTGACATTGTGCCCCAAGCACCAGTACCTTTTACTCCAGAATACTTTATAGGGTAAGGCACTTCTTCATTTGTTTTTTCTGAGATGAAGAGCTGGAATGGAAAAGGTGAAAGAAAACATGTAGAGATCAGAGAAAGAGGAATAGAAGGTAGGCCAAGGAAAGGAAAGAAATGGAGAAATATGGGTCAGCATAGTTCTTGTGCAGGTTCAGGTGTGACTGAAATCATTCTAGTTTAGTTCTGATTCTGGTCAACATTGACTGATTATTCAGTTTGTGAAGCCCAACATAGTTTGGATGAATTTGGAGAATAAATCATTGAAAAATGGAAAGAAGAATAGAGGTATGTGACAGGAACTTGGCTACCTGGCAAGGTTTCTACCATGGAGAAGCTTCTTGTTCATTCTTGTCACCCATCTGCACTGCTTCTCTCCAGCTTCTCAAGTCTGGTACATGGGATGGAGGAAGTGGAAGGAAGCTGAGCAGTGCAACATGTGAAAAGCAAACAATGCTGTCACCATACCAGCATACCAGCACCAGGAAAAGAGGGAGGAGGGTGAAGTCTCCATAGAGTGTGTCTATGTGAGTGATTTAGCAAGTAAGATGTGTCCTTTTTGGTGCAAATTTGCCCTGTGTCTATACCTGGAGTCATGCAGCATGTGCTCATACACACCACCAGTGCGCTGGAAGAGGTTTCCCTATTACTGGAACCAAAGCTGAAGGCTACATTATGTGTTGTTAATTCACTGCACTACTATTGATTTGGAAGGCACAAAACTGTACCTCACTTGTATGGTTTTTCTCCATTTTTTTATTCTTCCAGAGTTGGCTCACTTTGAATTGAAGACCACAGAGTCATGGTGGCTGCGGATGTGCCCCCGCAGAGTTTTTTAAATGCACTATTTTACTGGGAAAAGGTTCTTCAGATGTAACTTGTCTGTCAAATTTTCTCTAATTATTATTATTATTCTGATCTATTATTATTGTGCAATTTATGAATGATATCTATGAATTTCTGTAGATCTGTGATAACTATCGATTTCTAGTTTTTGGCATTAGAAGCCTGACTATTGCCTGATGTGCAATTCAGCCCCTCTGAAGCTGTTGAAGGATTCCATGCTGCTTTGCAGGGACTGCTTGCATACAACACTTTGCAAATTGGCCCTCTGAATGGTTGGCAGTAGAGATTTTTGTGCTACCCTTTGTGTGAAATTGCCTTCCAGGTTTTGGTAAAACTGGACTGAAGTCAATAGAACTACTGCAGAGATGAATTTGGACCTTTGTGTTTTGTTTATTCTTAAGAAGAAAAAAGAAAATAAATTGCCTTTACAGAATAAGAAAACATACATAGTATTTACCTTAAAGCCCTCAAAAGCTTTTTCATGCATACACACCATATTTCTATTCATGTAAATGTGTATTTGTATCTTTACAAAAAACCTGCTTATTAGAAACACAGTTAAATAAGTGTTTTGGATGTGTGGTAGGAGTTTCTTAGCTCAAGCGTGATTTACCTTATCGGCTATAATGACTACCAGGATAAATGCATATTTTGCAGTAACTAAAAATGCATATTATTAATATTTTTATAATAGTTTACGTTTATGTAGCGTCTTTCATCCCAAATACCATAGGGTATTATGTATGTGAATAATCCCATTGAACTTGCGTGAATAGTCCACTGAAACCAATGGGACTATTCACACAAGCAAGACTATTCGCATGAATTAGAGCTATAGAGTCTGGCTCTCATTTTATAATGTATTTTTGCTCCACAAAATTGGCACTCACTCTGTGTTAGTTTAAAATAAATTAATTGGAGAGGAGATGAAATTGCAAATGCTGCTCCTTTCAATATATTTTCAGAAATTCACGTTTATGAATAAGGGTAGGAGACCAAATAATTTAATATCTCTCTCTCTCTCTCCCTCTTTCTCTCTCTCTCTCTCTAAGGAGTATATTAACATGATAGTTTAGTGCTGATTTAAAGTGAAGTTGTCTCTTGTTAATGGTACATCCCAAAACAACTTACTACAAATAAGGGGCTTAACCTTAGAAATTTTTTCTTAAGGAGTTTTTAATCATGTCAAGAATCTCATTTAATTCAGTGAAATTACTCACATGAGTTGCAATTCCTGAATCAAGATTAAGGCCAGATAAGCCCATGACTAATACAATTTATTGTTTTTTGGTCTCTATTAAATAAACATTTGCACTGAAACAGCCAATTGAGGAATCAGGTTTGGGTGACAAACATTTGGTTTTCAATGTTACGTTTCATTTCTGAACGTCAGAGATGCTCAAGAGGCAAACTTCTTGCAAGATTCAGGGATATGTTATTTTTTACTTTACCATCTCTAACTCGACAAAGGGCCAGCAGTTAATTGTGTGACAGATTCATTTAATTTGACACTGCACTCTACAAAATGTTTTCTTCTATGCTCTCCTCCATGTTGTTTGTTTCTGTCTTCTCAGCACACCCTGGCCTATATCCAACCACACAGCTATACAGTGATCAGGTCAAGGACTGATCTGGCTGAAAACTAACCAACTATTTTTGACCAGTTTAGCTTTAGGCCTTACTATTTCCCAACTGAAGTCCATGACTATACCAATAACTTTGCCAGCACAAGGGAGAGGGTGATATTCTTCTTAACCTAGAAAATGATGGAACCAGTTCTTTCAAAACTGACCCTGCAACTACAGCATTAATTTTAAGGGTTGGGGGGTCACATCAGATTGGACCATTGGAAAGACCTAACATTTTGTGACATCTGAATGTATTTTCCATCAGGTTGAAGGAGAATGAGATGCCTTGGAAGGATTTCCCAGCACATGGAGATGGGAGTGGTAGCATTCAGGCAAAAATGCCAACAAAGGTTTTGGGTGGGCTCTTAAGAGAACGTTATCCATCTCTCTGTGCATGGGACAGTCAGAGTTTACACTTCCGTGAAGCGAGGCAGCAAAGGCTAAAGTGGGAAGATCAAAAAAGAGGTGCAGCACAGTAGCTGAAAACCCAATGGCTAAAGGGGTCACTGGGGATGTGAGAAACCTCTTTTCAGATGCTCCTACTCCCTGGTTCGGATCAGTGACCCCACATTCTTCTGTGTCTCACACGAGGTCCCTACGCACAGTGTTTACAGTTTTACAGAGTTTACGGAGCTTTTCTTTTTGCTTTTCCTCTTTGCCTTTATAGTGCAGTGTTTCAGGTTAAGCAAAAGACTTCCCACAGGAGACCCTAGAAGAGACTTACCCCCAGAGCATAGCATATCACAGCAGATGCTGGACTCCCTTGTGGATGTGCAAGACCAGGGCTTACATTCTTGCTCAGAATCAAATGGAGTGAAGATTAAAAAACAAGTGTCATGGAGGAGAGCCCATTCCCCTGCCTCGCCAGTAAAACTGAGCCTGTCACTCAGCTAGACTCCAAAATCTTATCCCCAGGGCCTCTTTGTGCCATGGCCAGTGAGGAGGCACATCTGGGAATGACCCTTGGATTAGGGTTTGCAGAAGTGATCAGTGTGGGATTATTTATCTTCCCATTACACTGGGGATTAGACACAGAATGGGCCAGTAAGACTGGCTTTTGAATAGTCTTATATTGGCAGAAATCTTGGTATCTGAGGAAGTACAAGTACCTCGAGGATTTGGCAGCTTTTGAGGACCTCAATTTTTCCTATCACTGAAATTAAATACCTGAAGTAGCTCAGAGATGCCCAAGTCCCTTTGCAGATTAGTCCTAAGCTGTTAAAGGGAGTGTTATTTATTCAATGTAATATATTGTATTATATTATATATTATATTGTATTATATATAAAGCCTCCTTTACCCTGGCCTAGAGCTTGTATTCCTGCATCTTTAAAAAAAATCCACAGGCATGTGAGAAATATGAGGACAAAAAATTCACCTCTCAATTCTCCATTTTCCATTCATTAAAAGAGTTGTCTTTTAGTTCTGAACATCACAAGACCAAAAAGGGCCTTGTTTTCTCTCAAAAGCAAATATTCCCTCAAGGGCATTTAAGAATTTCTGGTTTAAGGTCTCTTATAAAAACAGAGCAAAGGATTTTGCAGCAAAATTTTTAAAAAATCATATTTAATACTTTATTTTCCTAAATATTTATTTCAAATACTCCAGATTCACTATGCTTTTAATACTAATGTCATACTTAAAATAAATCACAATGTGTACTTCCTGTGATCTTTTCAGAACGCAATAAAACAGATTGTTTTTAATGACTGTTCCAGCAATGAAAAATATCTGTGTTAGGTGGAAACAACAAATTGATGCTTTTTCAATTCCTTTTAATGGCATGAGGATCTTTGCAACATGCTGTGAAAAATATTCTCTTAATGATAGGCCTGTGGCACAACTTAAGGAGTCATCAAGAAATAAATGCTCTGCTGTCTGGCTGGCAGCTTGGTGTCCCTTAATTGAAGTATTATAAGATTCTGTGCAGAGTAAAGCCTCCAGGGTTTTGTAGCTAAATGGCACGGACACCTCTGATGAGACATGCAGATGAAGATGTGTCAATACAATCTTCACCAATTTGCTGTAATAGCAGAGACTGATTAATTTTATAACCACGGGTGCTTCTATTAGCTAACCTAAGGAATGATTTAGACTTTATTAAGCGACTTACTTCTATCTTTTTCGAGAGACTTCTGCAACATAGTTTATCTCCAAGTGCTAGACAGCAACACTTTTTCTAATAAGGATTTGAAATTTATTATTTAAGGAGGGATCATGAGCGTGACTCAGTCATATGCAGCTTAGTGGGGGCAATTCTTTGTGACTTGGCGAATCAACTGTGCGTAAGTTGGTATTTCTCAAAAAATAAAATGGCCTCATATCCTATGCAACTGAGATGGCAGCTCCTGTATACATTTTTAATGTACAAAAAGGGAATTGAAGCAACTAAATCAAAAGTATGTGAGTGTATATTTTTATCTTTTTTCACTAGGCTATAAAACTCTTTTAATATTTTATTATAATTGCTTATGGACATCAACCCATAATCAACCAACACTTTATATTTTAGGGTTATGTTCAATAAAACATGAATTACCACACGGACGAGACATTTCATGATTTTTCTGCACGCTGCTTCCTGTGCAGTCAAGCTGCACTTTCTCCCAGGAATAAGGAACCCCAAATGACTATTGTACATTCTGGACAGAGCAGTCAGTTAGGAAAATGGCCTTTCTCCTCTGAATGGAAAAAACGCAGATTGAGCGCTGTCATCAGCTCTCCTAGCCTCTCAGCTGAAGACTGATGACCGTGTTTTTTCCATTGCATATGCCATCATACCTCCCACTGCAGAAACTGCGCCTTTCCCATTGCACCCTACTCCTGCCTCCTGACATGGGACTGCATCCTCACTGCCAAAGGAGGACATTTTGCCGCTGAGTGCAGACAAGGGTCTCTTGCTGTGAGTATCAAAGTGCTGGAGACGCACAGACCTTGGTTTTTTGTTTGTTTGTTTGTTTGTTTGTTTTTTCTTTTTTAAACTAGCCAGCTCTCATACAAACTAATAAAGAATATGCTGGTCACAAAAGTCAAGTCCACACATTACAAATTATTTTTACTCATATAGAGTAAACCACTTCTAGACCATGGGTCGAAGTATCATACACACAAATGGTAGAGAAAGTACTTACTCTTCACTCATCCTAATCACAGAATTGGGATGCAATATAATTCAATTTTGCATTTGTGTATTTAAAATCTGATTCTGGAATGGACTTTCACTTGAAGAAAGAAAAATTTCTTCCCAAAAGCAAAAATGTGAGTGTGGGAGAGTGTTTCTTTAGATAAGGCCTTCTTGCTCCCTTCCTCTTTCCATACCTTTTTAATGTATTTCTTTGTGAGTCACCATTTTTATATGTTCACTTCTTAATAGTGTCTGAATTCATAAACACATCCCAACATTTATTTGTTTGAAAATTGCTCGCATTACCTGTTCCATACAGTTTACTCCTTGACCCACTGACAAAATCATGAAACAGTAGTAAAATAATTGCTGATCAATGAAAAACAAATGTCAATAGTTCTTATGCATATATGCAAATCATTCTAATAGCAAGATTCTCTAGAATCATAATACTTCGTGCTCGTAACATTTTTGCAGGCGTAAGTTCATGCTACAAAATTTATGGGAATCTATTCAGTGACTTGGTGATATCTTCTGCAGGTCAAATTATTTTTAAATTTGCTTCCTGCAGGCTCCAAACAGATTTTCCTGATGCATGTGTTGCTAACTATACACTGGAATAGGTATCTGATGTAGCATGGCAGATCCAAATACCTCTGTCTGTAGTTGTGTTCAAAGAAATCAGTCCCCAAAGTTTTATAGAAACCAAAGACGACTTGCTTGTGAAGAACAGAAACAGCAGCCCTTTGGAATCCAAGCAAGTATTTATAAACACTGTTTTTCTCGTATTTACTTTACTTTCTCCTCTTTCCTACATCTATAGGGGCTTTTCTTTTTCTTTTTTTTTCTTTTTTTCCTGTCCCAGCTACACTATCATCCCCATGCTTTCACAGCTGTAGTTTTGCTAGTTGATCAGGTGAGAACTGGAGTAGTATGTGAAATGTGGCAAGATTGCTTTATGTCAGGCAGGTACACGACAGCTATATCTAGATTGCTTCTCTCAGTATTTCTGGCTTGTTCATCTTGAAAAGATGAAGAATAGAGCTGGTGATTCAGGTTACATTCTTGTGAAGTGAGTAAGAACCTGCTCTGATGCTTACATTTCTCTCAGAATCCTGCTGTGACAGCTCCATATCATCCTACCTACCACTAAGTTTTGTCTTCACAGACCTTCATAGGAAAGTGAATTTGAGGCTACAGAGAAAAGGTACTCTCACGTTTACTGAGAAACCATGCCCTTGAGTTTGAATTGGGAGTGCAAAGAGACTGAAGAAGGGAGATGTGGTTGAGAAATATCTTTAAAAACATACCTGTATGAATATATTAATATGTGCTTATGTGTGTGTGTATTCACACTTTAATGTCTACAAAATATTCCTTACAAAGAATTATATGTGCCCACATCACTTTCTGAATGAAAACACAACTATTAGCTCAGTTTATACTTGTAATTAGTGCAATGCCTCTCACACCCTGAATTCTGAACCCTCGTGGAGAGACAGGAAGGAAACCCAAGCTCAGATAGGCTCACTGGCACCGAGTCAGCCAGCACAACCAGACTCCAAAACCTTTGCAACGGTGTTGTACCTAACACTGATTGAATCACTAAGCACTATTGATTTCAGCTTTCTAGAGGAGCCATTCATACAGCCTACAGTGCATAAAAGAGCTTCTATTCTCCTTGAAAATGATTTAATATAAATAAGGAAAATAAATGTCAGTGGGAGATCTGTGAACTTATTAAGAAGAGGTAGACTTCTTGATGTGTTGCACATAGACCGAATGTGTATGCATATAGATTTAAATAACGATACAGGTATTTTCAGTCCAAGCTGGGCACAGCAGCAGAATGGATCTTAGAGTGAGTACAAATATACTGGACAAATTACATAATATGCATCTGCATAGAGAAACCCAGACCACAGACGCACCATGTAGATTAACCCTACTCCAGAGACTCCTAAACATTGGAGAATGCATACTCATAAATGTGGACTGCATCCCTTGGTCACGTGGTGGGACCCTGGAGACCCGTTCGCACCAACCTTGGTGAGATGTTTTCATGTGTTTCAGGGTGACCAGAACAAGGAGAACAGTTTCTGCCTCTCTTCCAGTGGGAATGCTCTGTTTTGAGTCTGTCCACAAGGCTGGTTAGTTCATGAATTGTATATCTGGGGTGCTCACTTTTCTTCCAGTTTGGGCCATTGCATTCTGTTATAAATTCCTGCGTTCTGAGGGGGTTTCCAGTGTACCCAGAAAACTTTAGCCCTTCACGTTTTCTCCCTGAAGCAGGGGCGTAACTGTGCCACGGGGTATCAGGAAGGAGGAGGCCGGCACCTTCCCCATCTTCTGTTTCTGCCCTCATGGCCAGTCTTTGCTGGCAAGAGAAAGGCAGTGGCTGTGGCGAGCCTGCTCTGCATCCCTGCGGATCACGGGGCACTGCAGCACGGGCAAAGACGGGGCTACTGCGCTGCAAAGAAGCCATGCCCTGCCCCTGATTTTTCCCAGCATCTCCCAATCTTTGAATAGTCCTGTTTGTTTATGCTTTCTGGAATTGAGGCATGGAAAATACAATACCACACCAGAGCCAGGCATTTGGCATTAACAGTTAAATTCTGATTCATAATCTGCTGCAGGCAGTAAAAATCTATCGACTTTGATAGACTTTGGATCAGGCACATACTGAGATGTTAAGAAAACCTAAGACTCTACACGTGTGTGCACACACACATAGTGCTTGCACAATATATACATCTACACTCTGCTTTGACTCTTCATACTAATATAGCGTAAAGCTAGAAATACAGAGTAGGTTGTTGCTCAGTTAGCTTACAGAAAAATATCTCCTCTAAAAATGGACAAGGTTTTTTATATTACATGTTTTTAAGGCATGACAACCATCGAAAGAGCTATTTAGTATGTTACATGGTTTAATAAAAATAACTTGTCTGGCAATGTCTGAAAGCTTTTGCAGCTGCAGGGGTACTTCTTGGAAATAAATTTGTGTTTACACAGGTGCAGCCATATTTAACAAAATTTTTATATGCAATGCAAACAGCTGCCTGTCTGTTTTCTTTGGCAGCGCTCTTTCCAACTGAAACAATTTGTATCAAACATATCTCTCTATGATACCTATATAAACAATAGACAAAATTCCTGTACATGGAAAAGGTTTTCAATAATGCGTCACTTAGATAAACTGAAAAGCAGAAGCAGCCTGATTAGAGGCTTAATGAAATATTTAGCATTTGATAAGACCTGGGGAAGCCACTGAGGAAGAAGTAAGCACTCTATAGGATAACTCAAAGGTTTATATCAAGTTACAGTCAAGCTGAAGTATCCCATGACCAGTAAAAGATGCTTGGCAAACTGGATGTTTTCCTTAACAGTACAGTAGATTCTGAGGTACACTATATTACTCAACTCTTAGCATACTTTTATATAGAATGAAGTCTTTGCCGAAATATTTAGCCTTAAGGCAATTATCTTTTTTTTTTTGCTTTATTATACACCTTTTTAATTTTTTCATTTTTCCATTGTATGAAATTCTAGCTCATGCACAAAGTTCTATATAATTTATAAGATCCTTAGTACCTGAGCATTTTTCCTTTTTTTTTTTTTTTTTTTTTGCAAATATTTACATGTTTGAAAGGCTGTTCTATCACCAAATTTCATTCGTTCAAAATTCAGTAGATGAAATGAAGAGTCAATGGATTTTAAAATGCAGTATGGAGTTTGGTTTGGTAGAAACCTTCTTCAGCCTTCTCTGTTCTCACCAAAACAACTAAAAGGAAAGAAAGATTTCTCCATCTAGTTCATCTTGATTCTCATGATTCTTTCTACTATTTTTTTCATATACAAAGATTTTCTCTGTTTCATTTGCAGTGAAAAATGTTAAAGTTAGTATGCCATTCCAGTGGTTCAGATTTTGTGAAAAGATTATTTTTTATAGAAATACAAAATGCAGCTCTAAAATTAAGTATCCATTTCATTATTTTAGTATTTGCAAGGACTAATTTTCTGTCCATAGAGGAAGAGCTTACTCTCCTACCACATTATCCTCTCATCAGTTTCTTTTCTTTCTCCTGTAACTAACCATGCAGTCTTATCCTGTCCCACCCCATTTGACCTCATCAAAGACTGAAGCAGAAAGGGTAACAACACTTCTTAAAACCTCCTTAAAACAGAAGTCACGTGCCTTGCTAAAGGATTTGATAAACTATATTTGCACCAGTATGGCTCCACTGACTTCAGCAGAGGATCCAATTGACTTCACTTGTGCCATGCTTGCATGCAAACGAAGTTAATGCAACTCCTGAATTCTCAGAGTGACAAACCTGCTAAGTATTTACCAGCACCATGCTTTACATATCACTGCAGCGGTGTGGAAAGCCCTTCCACAAGATGCAGTTCTGTGCACCAGCATCATGGGAACTCATCCTGTCCTGTTCTGGTCAATGCACTGGAAGTATGTTTTTAGGGAAGTGAATTGTTTGTTCTTTTCCTTTGGCTTTGCCTCTCAGTATAAATACAGTCCAATATTTATTCAGACCTTTTCTTAAACCTCAGCACGTGGCATGTTAAGATCTCTCCACAAAATGTACTTACATAGATATATTTTATCTCTCTATAAAATTAGGCAGTGTGTTACTGCTGATTGGAGTTACGATCACAAAAATGATTTTGTGATTGCACATTTGCTGCACTTTCTGAATTGTTTTGACCTTCTGTTTGAACTTCATTTTGGTGAGTTGGGAACCCAAAAGACATTTTAAAGAAAGTTGTGCTCCTTTTGTAAAGGCCGCTTTCTGTTTATATGGCTTCATCAGCTGCAAGAAGCAGTTGTAAAATGAAAGCTCTTTGTAGGTATTTAGCTTCTCTTTCCCATCTTACTGGTATTTAAAGCTTTAACTGTGGCATGATTATTTGTTTTTAGGTTTAAGGGGCACACTTCCATCATCAGGCATGCTCACGCATTTGCTAGTTGTGTAAGTTTTGTGGTTTCAATAGGAATAGATTTCCTGAGCAAATGAAGACTCCATATACCCCTTAAGCTCTGAGAATTTCAGACTGAAAAATTTAACTCTGATGTTTTTAGCTCTGCTGAACCCTAGGCTAAATATTCACTGACAACCAAGAAGTTGGAAGACCCAACTTATGTGTTTGTGATAACAATCTTTTTTCCTAATGAAAGGAGAATTAGATGAAAGAAGACATTATATTGAAGTGAAATTAAATATATTAATAAAAAAGAGACATTAGCAGAGAAAATTTATTTACATGTTAATTTGGTATCTGTTCTCAAGAGGTATGATCTCATCAGACATTACAAGAGAAATAGATCTGAGCCCAGAACAGCTAACCGAAAGTATTGAAAATGGCACCCCTTTATTTCACTAAGTACTAACCAGTGTTTCTCAGCTCTACTGGAGAAATTTTCTTTCAAGAAATGCCTAAATGACTTCTGGACCATGACACATTTGTAAACAACCTATTCCAAACATGACAGTCCAATTCTAGCTCCAGCAATTGCTTTCTTTCCTCCAAAATTCCCTCTTAAGATACGTGACCACCATGTCTCCTATCCCAGAGGAAAAAAATATTTAAGGGGCCATGAAATGGTATAACGTCAATGAAGTACTTTTAATAACCTTCTCAGACAAAAAGGTATATAGAAGCTGTTATTGTTGTTATTATTATTATGTAATCTCTTTATTTAAATTGCTTGATATTAACTTTAATTTAAACTGTTCTCTGAAAAGACTCTGTGTCATTTCTCTATGGACATTCAGTATAGTATCTTTATGTGACGTAGGCCTGATTGTGCTGGGACACTAAAAGATGAACTGAAATGGTACAGAAGCCTAACCCTTAGTCTTGTATCTGACTTTGGGGAATCACAAAGAAGCTAGAGACATATTTTAAGGTGATATCCAAGCTCTCACTTAAGTGATGCAAAAACTCTGAAAAATCATATCTTTTAAATAGAAATGTCCGGTGAAGACATTCACTACTAGGATCCTCCCCATGAAAAGAATACTTAGGCAATCAGCATGAAAATAAAAAATAAGAATGCAATAACAGCAGTAAAGCAGTAATACTGACTAAAAGTTTAACAATACTAAGATAATATCGAGATACATTAAATCAGGCATTAATATTAAAAAGATGGCACTATCTTGGACCTATCAGATAACTATGCTAAAGATGAACTATGAAGCTTAACTGCATTCTTTGGTATAAACTATCTTGAGTTATGTCTGCAGAACAGAGACCCTTACTGCCCTGTAGTGGGCGATTGATGAGAGGACCTTATTTCTTCCTTTGTTGTTAGCTTATAAATCACCCTTCTTCCCTTTCATGCATTCCTCTTGCTTCCTTGCCTTGAAGGCCCGACATTAATTTAGGTTGTGTATGAGCACTCTGGGAAACTTCGTACATCTTTACTCATTAGCACCTCGACCAGACATTGCTGACCAAAAAGCTCACATGCTCCTCTTGGGATATGCATTTCCTTAACAGGTAGACTGCTTTTCCTGCGCTGTTCTGATACAATCAATAATAGTGTTGCTTGTTTACAAATACAAGCAAGCATTGTTGCCCCTAACACACAAAGATAAAATGAAGTCACCAGGAGTTAACATAATTATCCCAAGAGAACACAGCAAAGCACTAATACAATTGTTTTTGCATCTTGCGGATGCATCGAGTACACAGTAATATTATGTTGCTTATGATAACACTGTCTGAAGTAAATAACTGTTTATATACTAGAAAATAAAGTGAGTCAAGGGGCATTTTCTAGCTTTCAAAGCAAGTAGCGTATCTCATATCTCATATGAGTAAAGTATGTAATTACCATCACACCCTATTTCCCCAAAGAAAACAAAAGTGGTGTTGTCCTAGCTAATTCCTACTGGGAGCAATCCTACTCCTATTCAGTCTCCCTTGCCACACCTAGGTATTAGCTGGAAGAGAGGTGACTGGCGTGTCCTGAAACTGTGCACTGGAGAATGTGCTAACCATTTGGTAGCAGGGACAGCCACACGCTGTATTTATGCCGTGGCCACCCTCCTTAGCTTCGTGGTACAGTGCTTGATCAGATCCAAGGCATTTTGAAGGTAATATAGCATCTTAATTTTGCTTGAGCTGAGGACTTAAATAAATCCCAGAATTCCCCTGCTCATATCAAAAGTGCCTAGGTCTCAACAGACTTCAAGGGGGTTGGTGATTTTCAGAAGAACATTTTATCATATCATAAAGTCAATTTAGAAAGCATAATAAATTAAATTTAATTATTAAAGTGTTTTTTCAAAAAATAGTGACCAGGAAGATACAGTTTTCTGTGTTTCACTCTTGGCTCCTGCTCAAAAAAGGAAACAATTGAATCTACCACCTTTTCACTTAACATTTCTGGATTTATTTTAGGGTAAGGACAAAGATTTCTATCTGGTACATGACCACATTTCTAGACAAAGCTTATGATTAAAAAGAGGTTTGTATCCTTGGACTTGAATCTAAAGATCTGCAAAACAACAAAACATTTGATAGCAAAGATAAACTGTTTGCTAAGCAATACAGTCTCATTGGTTGAGTCATTCTTGTTTTTTAGAAAGCTATTGAGAAATCTTCCATCTTTGATCTCCAGGAGTTGAGCAGCACAGAGTTTATTTGGTTTTGTAATCAGCAGGTGCTGTAGTCAAAGCAAAATTTGTAAAGGGTATTTGGCTGTATTTTGTCCTTACTTTAGATGGAGTCACATAGTTATGTGACAGACAATTCTCTCACCTCTTATTCTGTTTATTTCAGAAAACAAGCCAGTAACTGCAGTTATAAGCCTCCGTTACCATCATCTTTTATTACGTAACTCAAGTTATAATATTACTGTGTCCTCGGTCTGCCTGTGATCACAATGCCACTTCATCTTTCTGGTCTTTTCTGTTTGAAACAGATGTTTAAAAACATTTGAATAAGATATTTTAGTTTGTAGACTTCTTGTCATCATCCTGCAAATTTACAACAGTCAGCAATGTAAACATGTGCTTGACAAACTCCAGCAGCTTGTAGACTTCAGAGTTCATCCACTCATTTCAGTGAGGCAGATGTTTCATTTTAATACTCTTCATACAATAGATTAGGATTATGTTTTTTCTTTCTTTTTCTTTCTTTATTTTTTTTGAAAAGGGACTAAACCTGACATGCTACTAATGTCGTTTCACACTGCAGGCCAGATGGCGAAAAATGCAAAGGCTGCAACTCTGTTTATGTATGGGGAAAAAAGGAATTTTGTTCCTGAGAGACTTTCAGCTCAATCATTTGTTGCTTTAATCTAAACACTAGATGATGAATAAAGTAGGACTATCTGAACTTCAAAAAGGTCCTTGAGATTAAGTGCTTAACAATGTAATGCATCTGGAGGAAGAGTAAGTATTACATTATTCCTGCCTGCTGCATTGGAAAGATGTTGGGAACATTTTCAGTGTTGTGGCTGCCTAAGAGCAGGGTGCTTCAAGACAACATTTGGCAGTCCCTTGGAAATTTCTAGAGATATTAATCATATTTCCATCACTTTTTTCTTATTATTACCAAAAGACAGTATTTAAGCAGAGGACTGGCAGACTGTTTGTGTTAAATTAGCTTGTCTTATCTGTAGTTTCAAAGCAACGGAATGGTGTATTTACCAAGAGTTGTGTAAAATGCTTGCAAAGAAATTCAGCATTATTTCAAGTAACTTCAATTTAGATTCTTAAACTAAGAAAAGAGAATATTTTCACTTTTATCTCATCCACAACACATTTAAGATCTGCAAAATCTGATTTACAGATTATCATAGAATTAATCTAAAATTTGTGACTCTATATGCGCTTGAGGGAAGGTAGAGAAATCTCTGACTGTACTTTGATTTTTTTATTCCTAAAGCAAATATTCCAGAACAAAAAAGGTTTCAGTTTAGGGAACAAACTGTTTTGCTTAGTTTTTCTGCTGTTGCATAGTATAATTGCACATCTTGGGTATTGCAGTCCATTTGCCTGGTTCTTCTGTGTGGATGCAGGACAGTATTTTCTGTGCAGTAACATTTGCCTTCATGAAGAGAAGTGTAACATTGTAACATGCAGTCTCATGTAACACTGGAGACTCTAGTTTGTCAGCAAAATTCAGCCCTAAAATGGTTACTGGAACAGAGGTAAGCAAACTGCAGTTCCCAGGCAGCAGTACAGTACCATGTTCAACTATAAATCTATTACATTTAGGAAAAAGTATCTCATTTCTTGAGTTTTTAATTTTTTTTCCATGGGAATTTTACTTCCCCAGCTAACTCCAATAATTTTCAAACAAGTATGAGAACAAGTTTCAGGGTGAGGAAGAAAAAAATAACTTCTCCATTTCACAGGAGACTTTTATTATGAATTTCCCTGTAATCATGTCATTGCAGCCTCTACATGACACTAGACTGTATCTGGAAGAAGCTCCTACGTCCTCCAATGAGCTATTTCAGGTTAGTAGAGGAAGGAATTAAATATGTAAAGGGGAATAGCCTTTTGAGAAGAAAATTGTCCAGATGAACCCAAGAAAAACTCAAATAGAAGAGCATTGACCATCCTATGACCTCAATATTGCTTCCTTCACCCTTGGCTGATCACAGTGATGGCATATCAGAGCATGC
The DNA here is from genome assembly GCF_028389875.1 of Rhea pennata. Taxonomy (NCBI): domain Eukaryota; kingdom Metazoa; phylum Chordata; class Aves; order Rheiformes; family Rheidae; genus Rhea; species Rhea pennata. The sequence goes on along the minus strand of NC_084664.1, from coordinate 142,294,308 downwards.
ATGAGAATCTGCCCAGACCTGTTAGTATATTACACTCTACTTAAGACATAGATAGGATATGCACGGATTGCATCTTTCCCTGAACTGGTGATGTGTTACTGCAAGAGTATTATCTAATGTCAAAGTGTTCAGGAAAAAAGAATGGAAATACATAAAAAGACACTTATAACAAAACAAGTTCTCTAACTGTGTTTTTGACAGTTCTACTGAGTAAAAAAAAGTAGCCAAAGGAAATCAATATAAAAGTTTTGTTGAGACATGTAAATGCAATAAAATGAAACAGGAACAGGTATGTTAGTATAAGATCACACTTAAATTTAGGATATTATCAAACAATATAACTATGCCTATTGTGGATGGTGTGTCAAAGGTAATGGCTGTAATAAAAAAATATATTATGTAAAGAAACTTTTCTGTCCAAAAATTAGTATCTGAGAGATACAAACTAATTCAACAAGGGCAAGTGCAGAGTCCTGCACCTAGGGAGGAATAACTCCATGCACCAGTACAGGCTGGGGGCTGACCTTCTGGAGAGCAGCTCTGCCGAGAAGGACCAGGGAGTGCTGGTGGATGACAAATTGACCATGAGCCAGCAATGTGCCCTTGTGGCCAAGAAGGCCAATGGTCTCCTGGGGTGCACTGGGAAGAGTGTTGCCAGCAGGTGGAGGGAGGTGATCCTGCCCCTCTACTCAGCCCTGCTGAGGCCTCATCTCAAGTATTGGGTGGAAGGGAATATTGAGGTCATCCAGTTCTGGGCTCTCCAGTCCAAGAGAGACACGGAGCTACTGTACAGAGTGCAGTGGAGGGCTACAAAGATGATCAGAGGGCTGGAGCACCTGCCCTGTGAGGAACGGCTGCGAGAGCTGGGCCTCTTCAGCCTGGGGAAGAGAACACTGAGGGGGGATCTGATCAATGTGTACAAGTACCTGAAGGGAGGGTGTCAAGGGGACGAGGACAAACTCTTCGGTTGCCCCATGTGACAGGACCAGAGGCAATGGGCAGAAATTGAACCACAGGAGGTTCCGCCTGACCATGAGGGGGAATTTCTTCCCTGTGAGAGTGACGGAGCACTGGCACAGGTTGCCCAGAGAGGTTGTGGAGTCTCCTTCTCTGGAGATCTTCAAGGCCCACCTGGATGCAACCCTGTCTACCATGCTGTAGGTGACCCTGCTGAGCAGGGAGGTTGGACTAGATGATCTCCAGAGGTCCCTTCCAACCTTACTGATTCTATGATTCTATGATTTACTATTGCCTATGTCTTTGTATCATTGAAAATACATCTTTAACTTTAAAAATATAATGCAGATTAGGAAGAGATCAGTACTGAGAGCTTAAATTAAACCTCTTCAAATGTCTGACCTGTTTGAATGTGTTTGAATCTAGCCTTCCTTTGCATACATTTTTGATTCTTGGCCAAAAGCACATTCAAAAAAGGACTTCTTTATCGTTTAGATACAAGTAAACTTGCCATGTGAGCAACTAACCTCACAAGTTTTCCAGTATTTACACTACTAAAAACTCTGAAAAATAAATTATCACAAGTTTTTTTTTCCCTATTGCACACTATCAAATCCTAATATAAACTCTAACATTAATATAGCTTTCAGCCCAAACACAGAACTCTAGTCTACCCCTAAACAGGATTCAAGTCTGAAATATAAATTAGAATAAGTCTACTGGCATTCTTCTCTCAATCTTTTACATTAAGTCTATCAAAACTGAAGTGGAAGTATTATGATATATAAGGACTCTGTTATATAAATAATACTTTATAGTGTGACTAGGAAAGTCCTATAAAATATCTCTGTGCTACTTAATTAAAATACAATGGGTAGAAGGGATAATAGGTTGTTTCTCAAATTTTAATGAATTTTATCATCATAATGATGATTACAAAATGTCTATATTTGCAAAAGAACAGCAGTTCATAAATACCAAATTTGTGCTATTATTAACATACAGTATGTGCCAGTTTTTATCAATATAGGAATCTGGTAATTATCACTAAAGTTATTCATTTAAAATTAAGAAGTAACTAAATAAGGAATAGGAATGCCACTTATTTCTTAACATTTGAAAAGCAAAAATATCTACCTATTATCCTTTTCAATAATCTGACACTATGACAATGGAATAGAAGGTTGTCACAGTATAATAGTCCCCAGCTGCTAGATAAATGCTGAGCTGGAGCTGAGGCATTTATCAAAAATAAACATCGAAGGAAAGCTAGGAGACATTGATCTTGTGATAATGCTCTGTTAAAACAACTTTATTTCTGTTATACCAGCAGCTGATGTAGATGCAATTGTTTGATCTGATGGATATTGGGATGATAAAATGAGAACTGCTTCCCGCGCCACAGCAACTGTGCCGCGATTGGCCGAGGGGAGCAGGCTGCTGGCTGTGGCGACCAATTGGAGAGGAGCTTCGGGAGGCTTTGCGGAGCGTGTCATCCTTCCGTAATCATTAGTTTTCAGACTACCTGGTTTTCATGTTATCCTATCTAAAGGGAGGGTGTCAAGGGGACGAGGACAAACTCTTCGGTTGCCCCATGTGACAGGACCAGAGGCAATGGGCAGAAATTGAACCACAGGAGGTTCCGCCTGACCATGAGGGGGAATTTCTTCCCTGTGAGAGTGACGGAGCACTGGCACAGGTTGCCCAGAGAGGTTGTGGAGTCTCCTTCTCTGGAGATCTTCAAGGCCCACCTGGATGCAACCCTGTCTACCATGCTGTAGGTGACCCTGCTGAGTGGGGAGGTTGGACTAGATGATCTCCAGAGGTCCCTTCCAACCTTACTGATTCTATGATTCTATGATTCCGTAATCATTAGGTTTCAGACCACCTGGTTTTCATGTCATCCTTCTATAATTTAGGTTTCAGACCACCTGGTTTTATTTAATTATTTTCAGCCCAGGCAGTTATCAAAATGGCATTGTTGGTGTGCTACAAGAATGTAAATGACACCAGCCGCTGGGGAGGGCTCTGAGGAGCTGTGGTGCCTGGCTGCCCATTCCCATGGGATGTTCACATCTGAGGGCTGGACGCAGCCTGGTGTAGAGACAGAGACCATTGGGGAGGTAGACCCACAACCCACTTTAGATCAAGCTCAAGTCAAATCAGATGACCCCCCCCCTTCCAGCAAGAGTTGGAGAACTGCACATAACAGGGCCAACACCCATAGGAAAGAGGGGCTTGGACAGTGAGGCTCACTTGCAATGAGGCAGCTCCATTTTCACCCTGTTAGGGAAAAAAATGGGTAAGAGAGTGCAAAGCAATTACAAGGAGGTCCTACAGCTGCTCAGTCATGTCAAGAAATGAGAAAGCTATCAATAAGTAGTGGATGCTTGGTTAGGAAAAGATGGATCCCGGAAGGAGGAGAAGGATGTTTCTTCTAAAAATTTTATTCTTATGGCAAGATTTAACATGAAATATAGGTATACTCAGGAAAGATAAAATCTGTGTCATTCACCTTTTTACTGTATTGCTGTATAAGTAGAAAGCATAAAGCCCTATAAATCTGGACACGTAAACTTTGAAGCCCTGATGTACTGAGCTAGCCTGAGGAGAAAGAAGACATGGTTCACAGAGTCTCTGTGCTCTGCTTTCAGTTGCCATGATGACCCTTTGGAGAAGTTGCAACTAGGCAGGGAAACAGCCTGAGTCTCTGCGCAGAAGCCCAGGGGCACTGCGCTTCCTTAAAGCTAGGCAAGTGTGCAGTGCACACCTCCATAAAAATGTTGGTGAGCATCTAACTTACATGCCTTACTGACTCAGCCAAATGACATGAAGAGTAGGAAGGGGTGTTGCTGCAAAGGACTACAATCATGCTTATAAGGGTAGTAGCAGTAGCAAGCAAGCCTGTATCACATCGAACTATAAAGATTTTGAAACATGTCTTCCAGGCAGTGGAGGGAGAGGTAGAAAAGGTATATGTCTTTGAGGCAAATACCAGGTCCCTGAGATTCATAAATGGGCTTTCTGCTCTCCTGGTATTGTGTTATACATCTTCAGCCTCACTCACTGCCCCCTCCTGTGTAAAATTTACACAAACATTGAAAGATTGTGGAATACCCAAGGAAATCATTTTTCAGTCGATTGAGTTCTTAATGGAAAAACCTCCCCGAATGCTATCTTACAAATTAGAAGATCCCCTGCTTTCTAAATAGTTCAACTGAAATCAGCTTTTGTATTTATCCTTCAGGTCATTCAGGCTCAAATGTTGTTAGCTCTGAGTCAAAAAGTCAGATTTTTAAAGGGAAAATGCCAAGTCCTTTTAGGCTTCAACTGACCTTTTAAACCAGATTAGGGATTTGAAGCATTACACATGGATTTCTACATTTTATATCACACTATTTAACAAATGATCAAATACAACTCCCAAGAATACTATTTTTACAAGCTTGACATTTCAGGCCTTAAAGGATGTTGCTGGTCTTTCTTTTACATCAAAATTACCCTGGAGAAATTCAGCCTGTTTTCTGCTCTTCCATTTCTGTTTTATAAGAAGAGAAGTTCTGTGCATTTTGTTTCATGCTGTTGCTCTCTGTCTGGTACTGTAAGCAGCAAAATATCATGTTGAAATCCTTGAGATATGCTGAAGGTGATTACTACAATAAATTCACTCAGTGGGTGTCACATACTGTTAGAGAACAAATAGGGCAGCTATGGATGCCAACAGGGCCCTAGGAATAGATTTGATGTTATGGTTGTGCTTGGACTGTTAGATGCTGCCACTAAAAATGTATTAAATGTTCTTAGGAGGATATGACAAGATCTTATTTGGTTCCAGGTGCTTCCCTTACCAGGTAGGACAAGCAGACTGGGAGACGGTACTGGATCATGAGAGGACACTCATGAACTGAATGAGGAAGCTCAGCACAGTGCCTTGAGCTTGTAGACACAGCAGTAACAAGATGAGTCTCATTCTCAACTACTGTGATCTATAAGAGGCCCTTGACAAAGACAGGTTTGCATCAAATGAGGTGGAAAGTCGTGGTTCTTAGGTAATTTAGAATTCCATACTTAGGGAATAGCTAGAGACAAAGTAAACTTGCCTCCTACAGACTGGCAGGAGAGGCAGTTCCTGATTCAGAGGTATCATGTCAAAGGGTTCAATTCTGTCTTGCTGGCTATTCAGTTCTTCTAATCTCTTCTGAGATTGACAGTAATCCTGCTAATTAGTGCTAATCATGATGCTGGAGTTTGTAGTTGGACCATTTCTCAGATTACAGCTGGAGAGAGATAAGCAGATGATTTCACAAAAACTAGATAGGCACCAGATATTAAAGACTTTTGGCCCCTGGGCCCACTGTTGGAAGCCTCTGCATTAATTAAACCACCAAACAGAGCCACTGGCTCCTTTCAAGAATGCAATTCTTTGATTTATATTTTATACATTAATTTCAGTAAAGAGTGTGGTAGTAGGATCATTTGGGCACATGATTTTTTCATACCAAATTAAGATCTGCATGTGCCCAGACAAGGTTTCCTCATATTTCAAAATCATTTCTGAAATCTATATTACTAGGAAGTCATCTCATGGCTTCAAACATTGTCATATTTTGGTTCAAGCTGTCTTCTCAGTAAATGTACTCCATTAAAGACGAATGCAAAACAACGTTCTGCTATATACTGCATCCTTTGATAAACAAAGGGAGTTATAAAAGGACATTTTTAGAAAGAGAAGAGCACAGATCCACTTGAAATTGCAGCCCTGTGTTGGTAGCCTTTAACACAAGTGTTTTTGTATTTTACTTGCCTAACAGGCAGTTACTGTGCACACTATATGTAGTTGAATACAGGCTTGCCACATCTACACATTTTTAACCAGAGAGCACAGAGTTTTCTTTCCAAAGTACAATCTTAACTTTTCAGTTGCACAAGTTTTCGTTGTGTTGGAAGGGGCTGAAGTGGTAAGCCTTCTTACATCCGGAAATAATGCTGATTTTGAGGCATTTCTGGTAACTGCTAATGATAAAGTAAGCACTGTTCTCTGCATATGGCATGTAAATATCTCTGCACACATTGATACTTTTTGCATTGTGATACTACTACTGTCATTATAAGATCAGCATAATTCAATTTTTTCAAATCCTTTCCTAAAAGGAGCAATCAGAGACTCTGTGCCTGGGATACAGCGTGATAGTCTGAAGCTAATGTATCAGAAGTCTTTAGAGCATTTATTTACAGTTCTTACTGTTAAATAGTTTTCACGGTGATTTCACTATTTGCAGAAAAAACATTTTTTTCTTTAGCCATATGTAGAAAGTCATGACAACACGTAATGGTAAAATTACCAAAGACATCTGACAGATGCCATTTTTCTGATGCTATTGTTTTTTCTAAAATAAAATAAGCATCTATACAGCTGTTTTAAAATCTTTGTCAGAATTTATCAAAATCAATTACCTATCACCATATATTTGTTACTTGCAATGGAAAATATCTGTAATATGACAAGAAGATGAGGTTAATCTGAAGTAAATCAACATGATAGTTTTCTATTAATGGAACTCAAATAGGCTTGTCAACAGGGATGACACAGAATAACAATCCTGCTGCCATTACACAAACAGGCATATGCAGAACAAAGAGTATTTTGAGGTGTGTTTTTCTTCTTATTTGGCAACATTGTATCATGCAAATTAGGCTAGTCTATTGAGGCTCAGGAAGACAAATCTTTCTGAAAATACATGTTCTTCTCAAAGTACTAGCTTTGCTGAAATTTGCCTCCTCGCTTGCCACACAGAGGAGGCTTACATTGCTGTAGTCATTATTAGGAGGACAGAATTAAGGAGATCTTGCCAGAAGCATTTGGATTCATCAGGTGCTCCAGTATTATTAGATACCAATGGACTTCTGATACAAAAGTTATATCTACTTAATTTCTAAATTTTATAGGACAGATTTCATGATCGTGTATTGTTTCTTTGGAAGCACTCATACATGGAGCAAGATTTTCCATCTGACTATAGGCCAGCCCTGTGTATGAACAATTAGGTGTTCATTTGAGTTGCACTGAAGTGCTCACAAGATAAAACTTGAGTTGCCCCCATAGCTCCCAGTCACAGCATTCTGGATTTCCTTTCTCCATTAAAGAGATTTGGAAAGAAATGACATCACAAAACTGAAATGGCTGCTTACTAATGATAACTTAATGGCTATTGCATCTTGAGGGAGTTGTGTTACAACAGAGTTCTATACTCGCTAACAAGAGTCTATGAATTTTGCAAAGTCTAAGGGACTTAATTTATTTAGAGGTAGCAAACAGGAACATAGCCAATTGCAAACATCAACTCTAGAATGGACAAGAAAGGTTAGTAAAGTTTAAAATCCTGCAATTTTGGAGACTGCTGTTTCCTTGCTTTTAAAAATGCAAAAACCTCAACTCTTGTTTTAGCAAATCTTTTTTTTGTTTGTTTGTTTTAAGCATGCTGCAGGAATAGTTTTCACCAAGTTATTCTGAGGACAGCCTGACTAGTGAGGAACTCAGCGGAGTTTTTTAGCATCTCTATCACGAAACTGTACATCAGAGCTACTGCTAATCAGTGGGCTGTGGTCCTTTCTGTATCATGTGTGCAGAGTGTGATGCAGAGATTCCGGAAGTGGTAGCAGAAAGGCAGGCTCCTGAGGTAAGGATAGGCATGGCACCATGGCAGTGTTCCCAAGCCAACCCTAGGATGGCATTTTGATATGAGGTCTGAGCTGGTATCTGTGCAATCTATTTGATACAAGCACAGACCAGATTGCTTTGGCATCTCTGACACAGTGCATATTGCACACTGTGATGTACCCGTATCTAAACATATTGTTGACACTTGTCACCCTGGTATCCTTCCTTATTTTGAAAGATGTCCTGTACAGACTATGAAGAGTTAGCGTAGCCTGGCTCCTAGAAGGTTGGCGAGAGGAGAGCACAATCAATTGAAAGAGCTGTTCCTATTGATTGCAAGTAGTTCATTAGCTAGCAAAACAAAATGCAACTAAAGTAATCAGGCAGCATTTATAAGAACAGACATAAGCCAAAACTTACAGGCAAAGTTCTTCTAGCAGTTTATTCTTCCCTTTTTTGTCTGATTTTCTCACTCTGAGAAGAAGTAACTCCTTTATCCCATCTGCCTCTGCATTGGTAGGAGCGGTACCAAGTGGTTCTGCAATCGTCCTTCCCTCTGCCTAGAAATAGTCCACCAAAATAATATCTGAGGCTATGGGACAGATGTGTTCAAAGATTTTAAGACTACTAAGAGTGAGATGCACATACAAGGTTAGAAGGGTTTCCTTTTCTAAACTGGAGGCTCGTAGAGTCCTATAGCATCAGAAAGGGAGACGTGAAATTTTTAGAGGCGCCTGTTTGCCTCACTCCCAGTTAACATCTGCCCTTTCAAACTAAACCAGACAGAAGAGGAGAACCTGGCAGCCCTTCCCTAGGGCTAATTCCCATTCTACCCCCTGCGTGGACTGCAGTCTTGCACCACTCTGCACGTCCCCATAATGTTCTTTCCCTTATAAATTATTCCTTCATTCTGGTCACTGCTTTTTCTCTCCCCTCATGCTAAAGTAGCCTGTTTCCTTCTCGTAAACTCCTACTTAGCCTGCACACTCCAGTTAGCAGTTCAGTGCCCCCGTGACCAAGGTCTTTGCAGAGCAGCCATAATTTTTGGCTCAAAGCCTTCATCTGACTGAGACTGTTTTCTCTTACCCTTGACTTTCAGGCAAAAAGGCTTTACTTTGCTAACCATTACTTTACATTTATATTGGGTATATCTTCTCAGAGTACCCCAAAGCACTTTACATACTCTATGCAGGAATCAATGGAGGGTGACTGCATTGGGGCTCTCTTGTTATTTCTATATTCTTAGTTACAGCACTCTGTGTCATGGAAGCTGACTTGGTGACTGACAAGGTTAATTCTGCTTTGCCTAATTCATTCCACTAGAAAAGCCATGAAAAAGTACAGTTTAAGTGCATAGCATTTTAAAGGGAATATCAAGCTCACTTCCTGCATAGTTTTAATCTTGCTCTAAGGGAATATGTGAGAAGCATATTTGATACGAGAGAGTATTTGCATAATTTAGATTACTCCAGAGCTCTTCATTATAATACCTAGAAAGAGTGGAAAGTACAAGCCTTTTGGAGCTGGCTGTCTGGGCATCAGAACTATCCTTAGCCAAGGATCCAAATCAACTGTTTCGGCAGTGAAGGAGACCAGGATTTGGATGGTGTTCATCAGAAAAGTGTAAAATATATGAGTTAGAAGCTATTATTTTACATTTTCAAGGACATACTACATCTAATTTATTATATTTCAGCCATTCAGTAAAACAACACCCATGATTTATGCCAAATGAGATGATACTAGTGGAAAAAAGATGTTGCATCACTGATAACTTGAAGGGACAGAACGTAGTAACATATTCAAAGGCTTTACCACCTTGCAGCATGCTCAAGAAGTCTATCCTTCACAGGAACCAAGGAAAAGTAAATACTGCATTCCAGGTAACAAACAAATTCCTTTTCAGCTAGCAAATGCAATATGATATATCAACTCTTATTCTGAAGGTAACTTTTGGAAGGGCAGAACACAAGATACAGGAGGGAGATTACATGTGGAAAGTGGTGACAGAGCAGTCACAGGCTATGAACAGTGAATGCCTGCACTGTACGTTCACCATTTGCTTCCAGCAGACCCACAGACTTTAAACAACTCTATAAAAGGATTTGTGTTTTGACCAATCCAGCACATTTTCTTCATCAGTCCTTGTAATCAAGTACATATATCCCTTGGGAACATGCAAGCATACAGCACACATTACATAAATATCTGTTTAGTACGCTTAGTTTCTTAGCTGTCCTCAGGCTCCTGTTAGGGTTGGAGACACCTTGAATAACCAGCACTTGACACCTTTATAGCTCAGCTTTTGTTTTAACATTACTGGAAGAAGGAAGGATCTCCATTCCTGTACCTAGTTCCACTCACTCTCCACCAGATAAGACAGTCTGTAGAATGTCTCCAGCCTGAAAATGACTGCCACAAAGCTGACAGCAGAGGGGATTCTGCTTACAGCATGGGGAAGTAGTTCTAGTTTTCTTCTTACGGTCAAACTGAAGTGAAGGAAGCCCTGAAGCTTCACCCCAGTAGAAGAAGCTTTAGGAAGATCACAGTGCCAGTAGGAGCATTTGAGCCAAAGTTTCTCTTCTTCCAACATAATTCTTGCTGTTTCTACGTTGACTCCATAAACATCTACAAATTCATTTCAGCTGAAGGTGTTCCAAAATATGGTCTACATTTACTCTGAATTTCTTGGACTTGTTGACTGTAGTAGTCCCAGCAATTCTGCAGATTCTCAGTTTGATCAAGCTTATGCCCCACAGATTCCTGAGCTTGTGGAAGCTGGTGTCTCTTGATGCCTAGTTCTATCACACATCAAGTAGAGCCCATGAAAGCCAGAAATCAAAACTAACAAATAATCATGTAGTTCAGAAAATTGTACTTTGTTATTCTACTAACTATTCCATCAGGTATATTGCAAGATCTTGATATTTCGGAGGGTCACTGAGTCTACCCTAACATGAGTTTCTGTCTGCGATTGTGCTCAATTGAACTCATTGCTGATGGTGATGACTGCAAATTCATTGAGCCCTACTCCTCAGATACTCAAGAGCTAATCAATGACTGTGACAGGAGAAACGATGACATATTCTTCCCAACTATCTATAAATCTCTCCAGCAGTCTGCACCTCCAATCTCTTTTATAAAGTTTTGTTCCCTGTACAAACCAGAAATAAGAGCCTGGATGGAGTACCTGGAAGAGACTTCTGTCCATCTGTTTTGGTCTCCTGGGGATGTCCCAGTTGTGTTCATCTAGAAGAAAAACTAATTCATATTCTTCAGACGGTTAGAGTGTCCCAAAATAGATCACCATAAAAAGAATGTTATTGTTTTTAACTGATGAGCTACTAAAAAGATATAGATACAAAGTATGTTTATGTAATCTCAAGACTTAGTCTGCATTTTTAAGGGGATTAGCAGTAGATAACTGTTCCACACTTGGTAGGGATTGGTATATAGTTCTTTCTTTCAAGTTTGTCCAATGCTTTAAGCATGCTCCAGCATTTCAACAATAATCCTATCAGTCACAGATAAGCTCATGGTCATATATTTTGAAGATAACTTTATTTTTTGAATCTCAGTTGCTTTCTGGCTAATATATCTCCGTGGTTCTAAAACACTTGGGGAAAAAAAACAAACAAGTTCAATAATTCTACAATGGTACTCCTTTTCTATGCCATCTCCTCGATCCCTGCAGTAAGGAGACAAAAATGTCTGTTCCATCACAGCATGGGCAACTCTTTTAAGTATTCACAAGGTAGAATGATTCTGATTTCACTACTTTCTTCAAGGCAATTCTGCAAAGGTTTTTCAAAGGCAATGTTTCACTATTCTTAAAAAAACAAGGGGGGGGGAAATGACTGAATAAATGAAGCCATGTCTATCTTTAACTAGTTTAAATAGCTCTCACTATCTTACTGTGTCCAAATCCAACAAATCATTCTTTTTAAAGGTTAATAAATATAATTATATAATAGGACCTCACATTTTGCAACACAGGAACCTCAAAATTAATGTTGTTTGTGCATATTCAATTTCCACAGTGAAAACTGAAGTAAGAAAATGGTAAGAAACTTCTGGCACCAAGAAGGCATTCAGGCAATGGTGCTAACATTTAGAAGATGAACATTATCTAATTCAGATTTTCACAATATTAAATAATATTTAAGAACTTCAGAAATTTCCAAAAAGCCTTAATCCAAATTCAAGGGTCCTTTTTCTTCTCTAGATTCAGTTTCACAGTAGATACTGCCCTGGTCCAAGACTAGTAATCCCAGGGCACTTTGTTCTACAAAGTACAAATATCTTCAGCCAGAAAGTGCTGTTCAAAAACTTGCAATTATCTTTTGATCTTTCCATTTTGTCAATGTCTCCATGATCTGTAATGTAATATCCAATATTAAGGCCAGTTCATGCCAAGATCTGTTTTCCACTGAGACAAAACTTGTCCAGAAAAACTTCAGTTTTGATTCAATATTTCAGATCAAGAATGAAGTTCCATTCCTCAAACACTAATTAATCTCACTGAGTTATTAAGACTACACCACAGCCCTCTGGGAACCAATCACCTCAGACATTTTGAACATTTTAGCACATATCTTTTCAAGTCACACTTCAAATTTTCTCAAACTCTGGGTCAGTAGTGTCAGTTATTAGGGACCTCACATTTTTGTCTCATTTCTGGCAGGCAGTGGGTCAGCCACATGGTCCAGCTGGATGGGACAGTTTTCAGTTACAAGAAAAATGCACATCTGTTCAAATACCATGGGAGAGGCTGAGGGACCTGTGGGACACAAAGCAACTAGGAATGGGTTGCCACTGCTAGAATAATTCCTTCAGGCAGCAACCTACTCTCTGTCCTATGCTGAGGAGCCCCTGGGAAAGCAGAAAATAAAAGCAAAAGGTCATCTGTACTCTGCGTACACAGGACATCTGGTCCTTCACAGGGGAGAAGCCACAGCGTATCGCCCTTCTGCTGCAACGGGGAAAAAGCTGTGTGGCCCACCCAGCGGGGAGGGTTGGGCACCTCTGGTTGAGTGCAATCATTTTAAATAGCAATTAAGAAAACATTTGGCTTTCAAGTGCTCAGATCACTTGCCCTCGCAACACAGCTTCAGGCCCTTTCCCCTCACCTTCAATTACTTTCATGTAGCTTTGCCCACATTGCATCTTTGCACACACAGGGAGGCTCCTCCACCTTCACGTTATATCTACGGGGGCTGCCACTTCGATCCACTGTCCCACCCCAGCTTGGAACTATTTCCTGAAGGCAAAAGGCCACCCGCTCCCCATCAGCAGGAGGAAGCTTTGTTGTACTGCTGTCTCTAGTTAATTGGCTCTCTGAGACCTGATATTCTCCAGAACTCTTTGCACAAACAGCTAGGGAAACTTAGGGGGACAGAAAAGGCCTCAGGGTGAAATGCTTACTCTACTGAAGAAAGAGGCAAAACTCCCTTTGACTTCAGTAGGGTCAGAGTTTTACCCTGTAGTTTTAATTAGCTTGCATTGTTGTAACTGTCTTGTGTCGCTACATGTGGAATGTAAAATATGGTATGTTCAATGGTGATGCACACGTAAATGATTCAAGAGGATATTAAAGCAGAGGAGTGCATTTAAATGGAATGAAGTAACAGGCACAGACTTGTTTAAATACTACCTACTTCACGCTTCAGAATGAAACCAAAATTTATGTGAAGCCCCTGTAATTTAATAAAAACAAACTTGCTCCCCCAAACCCAAATATCTGTGAACCACTGGGAAAAATATGTCCCAGAAAAATTATCTGAAAAAAAAATCACATATTATGTGAGTTCAATTTCAAATGATTCAAAGGGTGTCCATTCTAATAAAGGCCTGAAATTTTCGTACAGATTTGTGTTTTTTAAGCAAAATAAGGTAACTGTGCTGGCTTGGGAGAAGAAGGAAGAAAAATCTAAGCTGTCTTGCATAAAGAGAAGGGGATACATGGCTACAGGATGCTTAGCATGCTGGAGCACAGGGGACACAGGGACATGTCAAGGTGTCACAAGTGCTGAATGGTGGTCAGAGAGCTGAAGTTGGAGAGTGACTGATATTTTGACAGGAGCCTGTGCGTGAAGAATGTTCTATGCAAATGGTGTGCCTGGGATAATGAAGAGTATAATTTTTTTCCTCTTCTGAGAGTTTCAAGGGAAAGGACACCTGGATTTCACAGAAAAGCCCCACAGAGGAATTAAAAAAATGTTTTATTCATTTATGATACAGTCTCTATCTTGTGTTCACATTTTATCATTTCATTGTCTCTGGTATCTCAAAGAAGAACAAACAGCTGGGTCCTTACTGGATGCCTCCATAGAGGATTTATTTTATTCTATTATTTGCACAGGAAAACACTATTCTACTTGTACAGCAAGGACCAGACAGTGCTTCCACACTTCCCTTCTCTTAGCCCTGCTGAATGGCAAGGGTCAAGCCAGCTTTGGAGAACAGGGAGAGCCATGTCACTTTTGGCGTATGTGGGACCTTTCTCAGTCACAGGCCTTCCAAATGGTGGAGCGAGGAGCACTGAGGGCCAAGCACTACCACTGCCCTTGAAAGCCTGCCCTCCTGAAAGCCCTGCAAAGGGCTTCAGTTTAATCGGAAAGCGGCAGTCTGGGATTCAAATCTCATTATCATTCCTATATTTTTATATAGGACTGTGACTGTGACAATTATCTTTGTCACAGCTACATACAAGATAACTGGAGTGAATCACCCAATGTGCTTTTCTTTAGCCTTCCCTAAATTTTCAGTCTTTGGAAATTTGCCTTTACATGTTACTCTGAGGTAGGATGATATTGGGTACACTTTGGTTAACAAAAGTCTGTGAAGTACAGGTTGTATTTTCTTCTCAAGGTAAAGAGGTTGGGGGTCTCTCTGCTCTGTGCTTTAGTTTCATAGATTTAGGGAAGTTCTTATTTACTCTAAAAAATTTGAAGGTCCAATGTGTTATGTATCATAAATTTAATACTAACAATTCTGACTACTTTGCATTGTGTTTCTAATTGCTTACGTGATGGCTATGAGAACACAAAATATAACTCAGTGTACTCTGAATTCTCTTAAGGGAAGAATGAGTTTATTTCTATGATCTCCCTTGTTATTGCTATGACTATAGTCTTTGCTGATGTTATTTACAACTGAAATTTAATTTTTTATTCCATAATTTCCTGTAGATTCTGTATTGCAACTCTTTCTCCTTTTAGGAAGCTCTGGGGAGACAGTATGTCTCTATCAAGAGAATACCCTATGTAAGGGAATTAAAAAAACAACTTGTAATGAAATACGCTAGCAATTGCATAAAAATACATTGTGTGGGACTTGTGCCTGTGGCAGTATGTATGCACATGAATGACAGTATTATGTGAGACAGAGCATTGTGTTGTTCAGTGCCAGTGTATAATGCTACACTCATTTTGCATAAATATTTGACTGCTTTCTGGGATGTCTGGGATTTTTAAAAGTAATGTTCCATTTCTCTTTCCCTGTAACAACTCCTTGGATTTGCATATTTCAACCACGGCTGTCACAATGGGGAAATGTTGCTGTGTCACTTCAGCAAATTTGATCAAATCGAGAAAGGGAAAAAGATGGGAAAAAAATGTATAGCTTGAAAATCAAGCTATGTTATCTGTTTTTGAATGTAAACTATTCATTAAAAATCGTACAAAAGGTTTTATGCTTTTAGGCAGAGGGTCCTTTAAATTTTTAATTATTTAGGTTTTGAAATGTTCCAAATACTTATGGACTAGCTCTGCAGCTCCATGGAAATCCAAAATAAGATGCCAGCTGAAGAGGTAGTCCTTGTGTATCTACAGATATTTGTGATTCAATGTTTTCACTTTTGCAGTAAACTTTTTCCTCTGCTTTGATTCTTTAAAGCATTCTTTAAAGCAATCCTTTCTTACCTTGTTCATTTGACGATGTTAGTTAAATTGTTCTGGACTGCTTACTAATTTGAATTGCACGGCCTTCCACAAATATATAAATTTAGGAAGCAGGAAGGTTACCTCTGCAGAATGAGAGATGGCACCTTGGAAACCAGTGGCTCAGAACAGGATTGAAGGGTAGAAGAGGACAAGAAATTCAATAGGAGCTTCTAATACAATGCTGTGAGGAAACTATTACCGTCTGTAGCTAGAGTAAAGAGGTGATATCACTTTTATTAATGGTGAGACAATGTGTCCAGGTCCTGTGCCAACGGTTTTAAAGGCCATGGAGATGTGGAGTTTGAAAGAAGTCTGAGAACTTATGTAAATGCTAGAGAAGGGCATTACAAAGAGATGTGACTCATTCTGATTCTTTAACTTAGTTAAACGTACACTGGGATGTGATTTGACCGTGGTAGATAGATGATTGCATAGTAAATCTTAAAGTCCTGGTGAACTTAAAGTTCCCATTAATCAAACAGAAAATAAAGGCTGAAGTCAAGCCTGTAGATAGTAGAAATTAGATAATATTTAACAGTGGTCAGAATACCTGTCTAGTAGTATGTGTCTACTGCTAATGCCTCCATTTCCTGGAAATTTAGACAACATGGGCTGTCTGGAAGGTGCTGGTGAGCCATCCTTAAACTATGTTTTATTTCATAAACAATAGGTAATGTCTCAGTATAAGGGTAACGGGTTAGATATTAATAGACCACATTATACAGGAGATCTGATGAAATAATCTAATGCTCCCTCGGGCTATACACCTGATGAACTCGAAAGAAGCTCTGTCAAGGGTGGATCAGGAAGAAGGAGTCATCTTATTGCTCCGATTCTGCTGCCATTACTGTCCACTTTGTTCATTCAGTAATTCCAGATCCCAGTTGTGACTCTTCCCTTAGAAGTTAGAGTAATGAAAATTGAAGGGAAGGCAAAAAAATGGAGCAGTTCCAAGCTTGGTTCAATAGCAAATTGGTAAACTGAGCCGTCATGTGTGTCCTGCTATCACTCTAAGGCAACTGCACAAGTGAAAATAGCATTTAAGCCATGGGAAGCCCATGGATAGCATTTGCAAGGGATACACTGACTCACTAAGCATCCAATAAGTGTAGCTCTAACCTGTCTCATTTGACCCGGCTGATTTTTTATGTGCTAGCAGGCACGTGAACATGCAGAGGACTTACCTCACTGTGCAGCCCATTTATATCACCTTGTGCCTGTGTCTGATTCAAAAAAAAAAAAAAAATCTTGACAAATTCCACTATAAAATCATATGCTGTTGAAAGATATTCAAGAAACTAACCTCAAATGAGGGAAAAGGTGAGATCATGAGCAAGTCACAGGGGTAGTTTTTGCTTGTGCTGTGTCAGGAAGCAGGATTGACAGAGGGCCTAAGGAGTCAGTCTTTGAGTTTGTAAGCAGGAGACTGACAAAACTTGAGTCATGTTCTGCAAGTCTAGAGCCACAGGAGCTAGAACCTCTAGCAGACTGCTCCATCCTTCTGTATAAGCTACACTTGGCTAATACTGGACTGGTTGTCCAGTCTTTAAAAGTTTGACACTCTGCTGCTATGCCAGTTTTCAAACATGGGTCTCACCAGAGTAGCAACCTCCCAGAATGACCACCGCACATCTGAACAAAGGGTCTCCCTGTATGACTGTATGAACAGTTCTGATATGCTCCACTGGTCTCATTTGAGGGGCGTGATGCTCTAGCAATCACTGACCCACCAACAACGATGCTGTTATCCATCAAGCAGTTTGTCTTAAATGAAGAATCACTCACATAGGCAAGAGATAGTGAAAGGCAAAAGGGGCAGTGATCATCCCCTTTTAGCCATATCTGGGAAAGAGGAGCTCCCTTGACATTATTCTGTTCTTCAAGTACACTGAAGTAACTTATCTGACAGCAGATATAGGTAGTGTGAAGAAAATGTCATGTCTTCCACAACTGCTGGTCTCACCACTGCGAGGTGGCAGTGAACAGCCCTACATCTTACCTAAGCTTGGAGCCTGCTGCCTGCATGCTCTGCCTTGCATTGGTTCTTGGGAGGTGGAAGGTACTCATTCCTCCTTCCTTGGCTACTCTCTACAAATAGGCAAAAATAGCCAACAGAGCATTACAAGAAACATATCAAGCATCCAGTCGGTTGTGACTTGATACCTCATCCAAACAAATCTGAGCACAATGGTGAAGCATATCGCCTCTAAATCTTCTTACCCACAGGGTTGCAAGCCTTGAACTCCATGGTGCTAGAGCCTGGCTTTGGGAGGCTAACCATATGGGTGAATTAGGAAGCAAAATCAGATTCAAATTGGGGTCAAATACATAGCACAGAATGTATCCAGCATCTATAATGCCTGTAGATTTTGCACAACTCCCACAGGAAAGTTACTCTTCTGCATTATTTCCCACCCAAAAGAAAGCCTAGTGTCTTAAAGGATGACGGTAGCCATTTATCTGGTTCACGTGCATTGCACAGACTGAGTCTCTTAAGAGGCACAACTAAGCATTTTGCATCTCTGTGAAGCAATTGCGATCACTATGTATAGCTCAGTTTCACCAGGTAGGTCCAGCCACAAGCAGAACCACCGTAATAGTTGCTGTGCAAATAAGACACAAACTGTTCATAATTTTAACAGGCCAGACAGACAAAGATTGGCAGGAAAACAAAGGTGGAGAGAGGTGAAGGCACCTGGTTCAAGGTCATTCAGTGGGTCAATGGTAAAGACGAGGCAGACAGCTGCCCTTGCGTGCCTTTCCAAACAGATAAAGTAGTACTATGAGAGTGTCCACATTTGTTAACATTAGGCATTTTCATTACATTTCCACTGAATTTTTCTTGGCAGAGGTTCTTCATGTTACTAAATTCTGGCCACATTTTTGAAAGAGTGATTTAGTTGCTGTAGGTTAATAGATGTGGTTTTTACTGTCACAGAGAAAAGCCACTATTTTCAGTCCTTTAAAAAACTTGTGTTCTGGTGAAGGAGGTGAAACAGCTGAAAAAACTTACCCGAATTGCTGCACATGGTCAATGGAAAAATCAACAAATGACAAAAGTTAAAACGTGTTGCAATAAAGTGAAATCAGCTACACTTTATCCCAAGGATTCATTCATATAGTGTTAACCCTTTATGAAGGAAAACCTGTTCTTTTTTTCCTTATTGCAAAAAAAGTCAACAGAATTTGTCAACTATCCCCATATCCGTTCCTCATTCCCACATTACTATATTGAACAATGCTGAACTTTCTTTATGATTAGTAATCTCCTAGTTTTTTAAATAAACTATCAAATTTTATATGAAAAAATTTTGTATTAAAAATGTAGTGTATTAGATTTTATAAACTTTGTATGCAAAGCAATAAATGCACCTGAAAGTGAATTAAATATTTTATTCTTGAAAAACAAATAAAAGCTCTCTGTCTATTCATATGAAATACTAAAAAAGTAGATACACTTTCTTTCCTTAACTTTCACATAAGTAGCCAAAGCAGCTCAAGAGTTATCCTACATAATGTTTTTTGACAGAAAAGCAGTTTCTGCAAAATCAAAACTTCCACAGGGAAAATTTATTGAGTTTCTTTTCTCTTTCTCTAGGGAAAAGAGAATTTAAATGTTTAGTTCTGAAATGTCTTTGAAGTATCTGAATTACCTTCAAGCTGAAAATTTCAGTTTCTTGGATCTATAAATAACCTCTGTAATTTCTCAGTCATGAATTGATGATGTTACCAGCTGGTCCAGGGTCCAGGCACTTACTCCTTACTCACTCCTGAAGGACACAGAAAAGGAACCGTTCTCACTTAACAATGTGAAACATTACTAAATATGATGGTCTGTCCTCTGATACACTCTGCATAGGGGAAAACATTTTATTTTCTGTCTTTTCAGAGAGACATGGTAACAGTTTGGAGGCATCTTTGCTGTTTAATTCTCTTATGCTGAAAAGTCAGGTACTCCTGCTAACAAAGACAAAGAAAAATGTATGTGTGTATGTATATATATATGTGTGTGTGCGTGTGTGTGTGTGTGTGTGTATGTATGCATATATATATATATGTATACATATATGTGTGTGTATATATATGTATACATATACCCAGATATATCTATATCGATATCAATACTGATACTGATAGAGATAGAGATATATATACAGATTTTTTGGAAATGAAAGTTCAGTGACTATTAAAGGAACACAGGATCAAAAGTATGACCGATACTGTACTGTATCTTATACCTGACAAAAGAAAGTGAAAGAATCTTTGCCTAAGAGGCAGGCAAAAGTCTTCGCCAAAATTCTCAACCTAAAGCCTAGCAATTAGAGACTAACTTAAAACCAGTTTTGAGATTTTACATGGTTTTAGAAAAACAGTGTAATAGAACAACAAAAAAGGTGTTAACATTGGAAAATGAGCTAGCTGCAATATCTGTATTACCTGCGTTTTTCCACATCAAGGTTACCCCAGGCCTGTTGCACCCCATAAAAAGAGAGAGCTCATATTGGGCAGAAGAATTATAGAGACAAGGAACATTCGTTTGTACCACAGTATACTACCCATATAATTCTCCATTCTGCTTCTAACATCCTAATAACTGCACATGAAACTGAGGTCTCCACTACATTTTACTTGACTTTACCCATCACAAAGTACAATTAGTCTGCACATCCTGTAGCCAAAAGTAGCACAAAGCCAGGTATACCGTAGCACGGGTTTTGTTTGTCTGCTTAGAAAAGGATTGGAAATATTTATGAAAAACAAGACCACCCAGGGTTATATCAGCAAGGTTAAAGCTGGACTGATTTCCAAGGAGTCTCGTATGCTCCCAGGTACGAGTTAACTTCTAACTAGTGGGTATTGAGAAAAAGCTTATTTATAGGGTAATTCATATTTTATACTATGCTGTGAAGCATTTGTCATTGGGAAGTGTTGTGAGTTAAGAAATTTCCTTTCCTGGTCACCAGGGAGCAGCGGGAGTGGAGTTGCTCCCGAGAGGGACAAGCCAGGATGGGGGAGCCCTCACCAACGGGCGCCGTCGTCCCACCAGCAGAGCCAGCGATGGCAGCAGGCTCCATCGTCAGCCTCCAATATGGCCAGCATGAACCAGGGTCCACAGAGCGGGGGTGTCCGTCAAGGGGCAAAAGGGATGGTGACAGGACTGGAGACCAAGTCGCAATGTGAGCCCAAAGTCTGTCCAAGAGAGGGATGAAAATAGGGCCACCTGCAGTGCCAGGCAGAGGCCAGCTAGGGAAACCAGCCTGTCCGACAGGCAGCAGGCAACAGAGCTGGGCCCTTGTCCAGCCTAGTCACCCTCATCGTCCCTTAAAAGCCTGTGAATGACATGGCCAATGAAGAAAAGCCTCTTAGACTGTTAGGGAACAGCAAGGCTTTCAGAAAACTTGGAATACCCAATCAGATGTGATTTGGGAAAAAAGATTGTCCTTTCACGGGGTTCTTCATACTCATAAAACCCACCTCTGCCAAAGGGAGCAGGAACTTTTATGGTAGTCCCCATATAAGGGTTTCACGAAGGAGATATTTTAAAATAAGTAAATGAATTGCCCCAGTGAAATTATTAAAAAAAATTGCTCCAAAGGTGTTAGTTTTGCAGGAAATCCTGTCTCACTGTGATGGATATACGCAGCCTGAAAAACAGCAGAACCATTAGGCAGCAGAGGTGAGAGAAAGAGAGTTACATAAATACTTTACAAAGGGACACTATTCACCCTGTATGCATAGAGCCTGCATGTACAGAAGGTTGCACTCTTTAACAGAGATGTATAAAATCTCTGTACAAAGCACTCTTTCTATAGCTGTCCTTGAGACATGTCACAGTGCATCACTGTTGCTAGACAGATGCTAATCCTGCGTTAGCCAGTGTGTCCAAACCTGCCTCATCAAAGCAAGAAAGCATTTGTCCACCACAATACCCTCTACTGGAAAGAAAAAAAAAAAAAAAAGAAGAAGAAGAAGAAGAAGAAGCCCAAAGGAAAATAAAACCCGAGGGAAAGAGAATGAACCTTAAAACTAGTCTTGAGAAACAACAGACCTGGGCTCCGTCAAACAGAGAGTGAAAAACTAGTTCTAGATAATGCAACTACTTTTCTTGAAGTGGTCCGGCACTGAGAAGCAGGTGTGGATTTCCATAGGACCCAGCACGGAGGGAGCACTTTGACACCACCCTCGCTTACAGATCACGGCAGATGGTTAGCTGGCAGTTGCACAGTTGCAAACCCATCCCATGTGCATTCACCCCCAGCCAGATGTACACATCAAGTCTTGTCTCTTTAGATTCTGTATCTGCCAAGTTGAAATACAATGAGCTTATTAATATATATGGCATTCAAAGCAGAGTGGGCCTTACAGGTCAAAATTAACCCAGAATTAATTCTATGCCAGAGAGCAAAGCTTTGCTGAAGTATGGATTATGCCTTGGACTGGAAGTTCTGCAGATACTGGTTTATACCTAGCGAGTGCTGGGGTTAAGAACAAACAACTTCATCTATTTCACTTCAGAGCAACTGTTAAACAAATCCTTGGCTTGAGGTTAGCAAATCTGCCACTGGATTTTACTCCATGTCCACTTTTAAACCACACTTATGGTTTAAAGTACAGAAAGGTAAAGACAGAGAAGTTGCCCTGGAGTAGCAGTGACCAAGACCACTTCTTCGGTCCCATGTTCCCTTTTCCTTGCTATTCTGGATAAAACCTGTATGATGCAAGGCAGCACTTTATTAAGAAATGTTTGGTGCCTTTTTTGTGGGCAGCCAGATGAGTTTTTTGGGGTCAGCTTTTATCTGTCATCAATCAGTATGCAACGCTCAGTGCTAGAGTGCAATAAAGCAGTTCATCAGAGTACAATTTGTAATAAGGTGGAAGTATTTAGATTCAGATTTCTTTGTTTGAGTGTGTGTGATGTTTCTGCCTACTGTCCATAATAAAACACAAATGCAATAGTTGAGAATGTTTCTGCTCTAACTATTCAAGCCAATAGAGCTATGCCCTATTTTATGCTCAATATTTACTGCATGTTTCCTTCTAATACGTATTTTGTTCTATTTTACACTAAACTTTATTTTATTTTTTTCGGTTTAATAACCAGAATCCCAAAAGCCTTTTCCACAGCTAAAAGATTATTTGTGCCTCGCTTCTACTGCATGAATAAGCTTTGTCTCCTGTGTGGATATAAGTTATTCGTACTGCAGAGTGTCATTATTCTAGAAAAGCAAGGCACTGGACCATATCCAAGCACTCAGAAACCTCAGTGATAACAAAGAAGTCATATGTAGGGAAAGATAAGTACAGTTCTGTGCCATCTGTATATCACTGGCTTTTAAATCCAGGTCACTTAGTTGCTGGATGTATGTAGATGTTGAAAAGGACTAGAAAAAGAATGGGTCTTTGTCTAATTGAAGAGTTACTTTGGATTCATGCCACCTGTCAGACTTGACATAAGGTCAACAGTGCCAAATACTGCAAAGATATTAAAGAGAATAAGAATGTTTTTCTCTCTTGTATCTATTGACAGCAATGGACCTTCTGTGCCAGTCATCTGTCAGTGTCATGAAGACAGATTCAGCTCCCTGTCTTGGCCTGTATCTGTACTGTCTGTGACCACAGATTACTATGGATAAACTTGTAAGTGGATTCTCTATGAGCTTGCTATAGAGTATTAGGTTTGATGGTAGGTAGTGGATGACCTGAAATAATGTATTCAGAACAGGAGAAAAAATTGAGATGGAGTAGGGCCAGCAACACTGCGAGATTCCCTGCCTGAATTAAACATTAACTATTTCTGGCTAGAGGGTGAGGCAGAGTACATAAGTCACCAAATCTTTGACTTCCAATGGTCCAATGTTACAATACTGAAAGCAAGCTTTCTGATTTGCTAGAGCCTGGGAATATTTGTACTTGCACCAGAACCATCAAGTTTGAGAATAGCCAGGGAAGTCTCCACAGAGGACTGCCACATAGGTGCATGAACACAGGAGAACTCTGTAACACATGTAAAATCACCTTGTCCTGGTAATACACAATATAAATAAGCCAACTTGGTTTGCATTTTTGTGCTAAGTTATTGTAGATCGCATAACAAAATTAAACTGAAGGACCATCAGTGAAATGTCAGACCTTTCTTTTTTCTTTCCTTTAGGCCTCTAGTTATGGCTGATCTGAGAACCTTTAATTCAGTGTGGGAGACTTTATACACAATAGAAGGTTCCCCATGATTTCAAGTATAATTTTTCTTTTGCTCTATTTGTCACGGCTCAGGATCAAACAATATTAATCTCAAGTCATCTAGCAAAGGGTCTACATTTCTTTCAGTTACAGTGAGAGCTGTGGAAATAGGAAGACATTAAAATGACCAGATTCTAATATATTGCATCTAATATATAAATTGTTTTAGAGACCAAGTGGACGTACATGCCAGTTTTGTCTCTGAATTTAATTTTACTGAAGGAAACATTCTTGTCTCAAAATTAAATATTCACATCCATTATTATTCTCGGACTAGAGACAATAATTTAAATTAATATCAAGATGCGTTTTTAAAAATCATCAATCTGCCATCTTAACTACATTATTTTGTACCTTCAGGCACTTGTTGTAGTTTTTATGAACATGATTCAAATAAATTGGCTCTTTTTCCTCGGTGGCTTCTTTAATTACTTTGTTATTATCCAAGGAACTGGTTTAATTTAAATGAACACAGTGTTCCTGCTACTACTACCCAGAGAAAACACAGACTCAGAACATGCTGTTTTGTAGTTACAGTGTATGTCTCTGCATGTGGATGCCAAAACTAGTCTGCTCTTATCCACACACCTACCTTTGTGTGCTCCAACCCCTGGTCCTACCAATCCAGCATAATCACTTATCCTGCACATCTTCTTATGAATCTTTCCAGATAAAGAGCAAAAGTAATTAGGCGATTAGATTGGAGGATGCTTTTACACAACATTTATTTCATGCCCAGACTACAGAGTTACTTCATCTTACCCAGAGCAATGTTCTGTTACCAAATACTTGAGCATTTTTAATCAAAGAAATGTGTGTAACAGATAAACCCAAGAAATTAGCAGTATTTCATAGAATCATAGAATCATATTTGCCCTATTATGTCCTTATGTCCTTACATTTCTGTTATAATAATACAAATTGGTAACACAGTTCTGTACATAGGTGTAAGATTCCTCCTCCCCCTCCTTTTGGTGTCTTTCCAACCAAAGTACATAATAAAATATATAAGAGGGTGGTTTTTTTAAAAAAAATACAGGCAAACATTGGTACTTCATAAAATATTTAAAGACCTTACAAAAACGCAAAACTGTATTTCATTTCCTGAAATAGTTATAGTTTCAAACTCCATCTATTTCTTTTAAACCAAATCCATATGTGTTTGAGGCAGTTTTAATCTGTGGAAACACTTTATTTTTGGCTAGCCTGCATGAGTGAACATTAAGTATGAAGCAACTGGTATGGCAAGCCAAGATATTGAGAAGTTGTTGCATCTCAAAACACAAATTGCTAAAATATGAGCAAGTCAGTTTTTCTTTTTTCTGTGATTTAATTGAGCTACATGACAATATTTTACTTTGATAGTCTAAGCAGCTAGCATATCCTGATTTCTCTGTATGTTTTAGTGATAAGAAGTCTTCCCTCTGCTACAAAGCTGCCATTTCCTGTTCCTTCCCTCCACAAAGGACGTGTGCACAGTGATTTTTTAGAGTAGCATTCACATATATGGTCATAGAGACCAAACCATCACACGGATTACTTACTTGTGTTCCTCCTTTATCGCTTTCTCAATACCAACAGGAGCTCTCAGTGGCAAACTGCTCAACATATAAGTGCTTTTTTTCTGCGCTGAGGAGCACAGCAGCACTTAGAAAGCAGCTCCCAGTTACCAGTCTCACAGCACAGACACCTCGGGAAGTCATTTGCAGAATATGTGAAATGCATCCTCTTGATTTAATGGCATTTCACACCATTCTTGTACAGACAGAAATGACTGCACAAAATACAAGCGAGAGGAAAACTTGGAGGCTCGCTGTACTTGATCTGTACTTTCTCTAGATGACATCCCTTCTTAGCCCTGATGTATCTCCAACATTTGATCTAATTTCAATTGCTGTTAGTCCATTAATATTGTCATCACAAAAATCAGAGGGAGAGGCAAGTACAAGGAAGACTATGTGATTATTTTCTTTTTTAATGTGATCTCTGCTGAGCATAAGGTTTATATTTGCTTAATTAGGACTTCACTATAAACATTAATGACCCTCAGGCCAACCTGATTTGTTTGAGAAAGGTAATAAATTATCTGCCAGAACAGTTTGATCTCTGTATAGGAGTCTTACTCCAGCTGGAGTCTGACTACATCCCCAAGCTTCCCATCAGTTCATCTCACACTTCTTTTACTGCATCACAATTCCTCTTGCAGAAGCCTAAAACATGTCAGTCAGAAAAATATATATATAAAAAGTCTTGTCTTTCCCTTTCAGACTGATGCTCCGCTGCCCACCGCAGTGCTATGCTCTGAACAATCATAGTTTCTTGCGACTACCAGTATCGTGTCAAGATCCTGAAAGAAATAATTAGATGCCAACTTTGGATAATAGAGTATTTAAAAATCAATTAGCCTTAATGGGAATACTTCGCAAGTTTTCTCATGATTCTGCTGTTTGACACAACGTGTTGAAGTGTGTCTCACAGACAAGTAATAGCCCAGTATCTCACGGGAAAGTGAAGCCTCTACTCTGATGCACTAAGAGTGCATTTTGCTGCTTCTGGAGCCCATTCACTTCTTGCCATACCAGCGTCAATGAACCTCCCTGCTGCTGTCAGTGTGTTTAGTGCACATGTCAAGCCAGCACTGTGCTGGCCCTGACATCAAACAAACTGGCGGCAATCGAGATATTACCTCGACCTTGCAAGGAAGAAAAAAGCAACAGGAGCCCACAAGGAGCAATAACAGAAACACTTTCTTTATCCACCACCCCAAGTTTCCTGTAATCTTGTGGCCATAGAATAATTAATCTGTTACAGATGATGGTATAAAGAGTGTTGAGAAGAAACAAATCATATCTTTGCTTCATATTTTGTGGAAATTCATTTTAAACCTGAGGTGTCCATGGGCACATTCTGCTTTCTCATTTCCCAGGGCTTGTCTGGGAGCCAGTTTGGTCAAACTTTGTCCTCTTGTAAGTGCCTCCTTGAATACCTCTTACCCCTGGAAGAAAGATTATACACACAGCACTGCTGGTCTGCTTGGCAGTTTAAACACTTTTTAGATTTCTTTCTTTATTCTTTTTTTTTTTTTTTTTTTTTTTTTTTTTTTTTTTTTTTTGCCTTACTGCTTTCTCTCTCATGACCCGATGTTATGTGATGGAGCTGGTGACTGACCAGCTGACTGGTTTGTATGTCATTCTGAATACAGCAGCTATCACCAAATCAGTTCAGATTGACTTGATTTTAAGATTTACATCCTTTCTAGTCTTGTGTATCTCCATTAAAAAAAAATGCACATTTTATCTGGCCACATCTAGGTGAAGGAAAGAAAACAAAGCAGCACAGAACTGGAACTACTTTCCCTATTCTCTCTTTGGTTCCCAGGCCTGAGATTAGAGCCTGTAAAATGTAGGAGCCTAAGGACGAGTTCCCTCCCCTCCTTGGAGAAGCCTGATCCCATTTGTTCCAGGGAACAGCAGGTGATTGAGTTTTCCAAGGCACAGCTTTTCCTAAGCCTACCTGTTGATACTACTCCAACCTCAGTGGATTAGGTGGGATACTCAATCCCACTTCCTCACCCTCTAAAAAATCATTGTGCTAAAGAAAGCAAGGGACATTCAAGCTAGTGTTTGATATATACAATAGGGAGATGAGACACCTGGATTTCACAGCCCAGTCCAGTGAATATTTCTTCTTCCTTTTACCCCCAGTAGCACAGTGCCAGCTGGGCAGACCAAGCTATTCCCACACCACACAACAGCCTGTAGCCTAGTCCTCCTGGAGGTGGAAATCCAGAGTCTGGTCCCTCATACAGCAATTGTCCTGCTAAGTAAGGGCTATAATTGCAGGTTCATGGATAGCAGAGGATAAAGGAGAGCCCCAGCCCTGCCTTCTCCCCTGGTATTTAGTGACCTAAGCACCCCTTCCACAAAAAGACAAATCCAGAGCAAACAAACGAATGAGTATCGTATTCCTGTTCAAATCTACTTGATGATGTGTTCTTGTTGTTTCTTAAAATGTTTTTTTCATGTGGAACAATTCTGATACATTTTAAACATTTCAGAAATTAAACAAGATGCCTGTTCTTATAATAGACAAATGTCTGTCTGTTACATGTATTAATAGTACAAAGATACTGCACGGATAAAGGAACTAAAAAGATTTTTTTTAAAATGTTTCATGAGCTAAATAAACAAAAACATATATAAATCAAAAATAGTATAAATCAAATTTTGTCTGTGGGGTGCCCTTTCAAGCATCAGAGCGTGGGAAGAGACTGCTGTGAAACATTTAAAAAAATAGCTCTATTTGCATCATTTCAGTGGCTCCAAACAAAACAGCCATCATTGCATGAGATGAATAAGGGATGCTCTTTCCCTGTCTTTTTGCCTGGCACTTTCTGACATCAGCTCAAACTTTAAGCAGCACTCAACCAATCCTGCAGCATTATCATATCATTTTGGCCATAAAATAAATAAGTAAGCAAACCCACCCAGATGCAACAGAATATCTGCTTAAATGAATTGCTCAGACATCTCTCCCTGAAGTTAGCTTCTCAGGCTTTTAAATAGGTAGCCTTGAGCTCATATATCTCTTTAAGTACTGACACTATGAATCACCTTGAAGAACTTAAAAAAAAAAAAAAAAAGAAAAAAAGAAAAAAAAAAGAAAAAGAAGAAGAAGAAGAAGAAGAAAGACACTTTACAGTTGTACTAAAAGAGAAAAATTGAGTTCCTTCTGGCTTCCACTGCCTGAACACTGTCATCTTTTTTCTTCTTTTCCTTTTGCTTTATAGACTTAAGGAATAAGCTTTTGGCAGGGTTTGGCTGACAAATATTTGTATACTGAAACACCTGCACAGTTTAACAGAACAACATACTTATAACTTGTCCTTTACTCCTCTCAGCAATCAATTCTTGTGCTAATTTGCATAGTTACGGTGACACAGTAGCAAACGAGCTGCAAGCACTGCCTCCATTTTCCAGTGTTTACCAAGTATATTAAAAAATACTGCTTTGAGCTGTGCAGCCTGTTAGCCTGGACCTCGAGAAACAATGCAGGGCTCGTTGCTTCATGCTCCCCCTGGTATCAGATGTGCCTGTGAGTTGTGGTGGCACAGAGTCATTTATACCTGAAGCGTATTAACAGATAGAAGTAGATCAGATGGACTAGGTTCCCTCTTTGTGCCCCCATCACGTTGATGGCTGCTTAGAGGGTTCACATAGTGCCACTGAGTTGGAGTTGCCAGAAAAGCAGGCCTGCAGTCGAAGGGGGACTCTTGAAGCCAAGTCCACTACCTTGAACATGGAGCCAATCCTTGTTCTCTAGTCCTTCTCTCTTCCACACCTTAGCTATCGTCATATAGGAGGTTTGATTCTGAGTCATTACGTTACCAGCTATTACAGTAAAATGGAATGGGAGGGGGCTGTTCCTATTTTGAAATGACTGTCTTTAAACAAGGATTTAAACAAACAAACAAGAAAATAAAAACACCAGCCTGTACTTTATATTTCTGTATAGGAAGGAAGGAAGGAGGGAAGGAAGGAAGGAAGAAAAGAAAGAAAGAAGGAAGGAAAGAAAAAAGGAAAGAAAGAAAAAAGAAGGAAAGAAAGAAAAAGAAAAAGAAGGAAAGAAAGAAAAAGAGAAAGAAGGAAAGGAAGAAAAAGAGAAAGAAGGAAAGGAAGAAAAAAGGAAGGAAAGAGAGAGAGGAAGGAATTGTACTACAAGGAGAAAACACCATCACTTTATTTAAGCAGCAAAATGTGTTCAAACATGAAGATATTTTCTGTTCTGTAGTTAACAAGGAGTTAAATTTGAGATTTTCTTTCCTCATTTCCCTTGCAAGCACAGTGAGGCAGTAAGAACCGCTGAGGAGACAAAGGGTGGGAATATCTGGGGGAAGGCATCCAGCCGATGCCCAGACTGGATAGGTTTTGTTTGTTACTGTTTGGTTTCCTGTTCTGGTTTGTTTTCATAGAGGTTTTCTCCTTCTGGCTGGGCCTTCCTCTGCCTGTTGCCTGTTTTGCTTCTGCTTTACAGCCCTACCAGGTTTCAGAGCGGTTGTGCTGTCCTTGAACATTGCTGCATCACTGAGCAAGCCAGCGATGGCCCCGCAGGATAGCGAGGGACTTTAATATCCCCGTGGGGCGCTTGGATCGAGACTGAGGCTCTAGATGTGCTGAAGGAGAATGCCTTTTCCCCTGTGATCTGCCCACGAGCAACTCTTGCCATGCAGAAGCTCGGAAGAGGAGGGGAACTGTTTCACCTCCAATATGGGATCTGGCATTGAGTCAGCTTGTGGGGATGGAATGCAGAACAGGAACAGAATAAATTAATCTGAAAGGAGCTCTTGTGCCCAGACAACAGGCCTATAGGCAGGCAAGGGAAGCTGTACATTTATATGCAGTGTGGAGGGTTGGCGAGGCTGCACTCCGGGCTTCAAGCGCTCTCTTGGTTAGACTTCAACATGACAGACAGCCATGAGGTGCAGACACAGATGGGAGATGTAGGCATTCTTCCTCTGAGAGGACTGAAATAGCTCCTGACATTCAGGGAGCTGCACTAGAGATGGACACTTCACAGAGACTAGAGCAGAAATCACCATGGCTGAATGTGAGGCGGGTGGGGAACGTGGAAAAAACTCAGATTCTTTGAAAAAAAGGCTGTAGTGTCCCCAGAAAGGCGACACCTCTTCCAGCAGATTGGCCAGCTGGGCTGGGAGCCCCAGGAGCTCCTCAGCCAGGCTCCTTCCACTGCAATGGATTCTTTCCTCCTGTGGCATCCTTCCTGCCCCTCCCAAAGTACCAGGATGAGAGAGAGGGGCCAAGGGGAGGCACTTCTCCCGACTGAGAGGAAGAAGGTAAGCTGTACTCCTCCAAAGTCCACTTTTCCTAAAGGCGCACTGAACAGACAGCTTCTCTAGAGTGCACTTGATGCGTTAGGAGATTCGGTATCCTCTTTCCATGCTCAGATTCAGGTAATTCCTCCATCGCTGCTGGTAGGCAGCACTGTCATGGTGCTCCAGGTGCTGCTAGCTGCCAACTGTCGAAGAGCCTTTTTATTACTGCTTATGTCACGGGAACACTTCACACATCTTCCCCTAAACTAGGCCCAAGCCATTTATCAAAATGGATGTTCAAGATATTGCGGGCTTGTAACTGCGTGGTGCTCTGTACAAGTGGATTGGGAGCCCATTAGATCATCTCATTGCAAACCACTTGCAATGTGGATTTTTCTTTTCCTGGAGACAAAGTTTTGCAGCTCCAGGTGTTAGGCTGCCACTGCCCTTGTGCTCCCAGCTTGTTTTGTGAGCCCATGGGAGCAAAGAAGAAGCAAAGAGCAATCTTAGGTGGAGTAGAGGTGCCTCAGATTGGGACTCATTAAAAATAATTACTATTGGATGCAGGCTAGCAAGTAAAATGGTACCCAGTGCAATCCTTTTCCAAAAAAAGTAAGAACACGGAAAATTAACAGCCAGGAATGAAAGACAGGTAAAATCCCCCCTAATCTTACTTGGACAAATCTAGTATTACTTAATGACTGCTTCAGCTGTGAAGGAATGACACATATTCAAAACCTGTGGTGACTCACAGTACAGCAGATACCAGCAAGAATAGTAATGAGATCTCACACATTCGTTGCTCTTTCATTCAGACAGGTTCCATCAAACTCTCTCTCAGAATTTCTTACAGACTCTCTATCAGAGAAATACTTTCTCCAACTTCAAATATAACCAGTCTGGAGCTGAAGTGAAGAACTTGTTTAACAGTGCTCAGAAACATTAGAAATAAAGAGTCTAATGAAAGTATAGTGAGATTTTCACATAATTAGAATTTTAAAAAGCCAGAGTGAGCAACATCAGAGTCACTGCAAGTCAGTAGCACCTGAATTTTTATATTACTCCCCCTCAAATTGCCTATTTTACACTTATGCTTCACCTTGCTTGAATTTATGAGACAGATTAGTGAAATGAACCTTGGATGTTATATTCCAAAATGGGTATAACACAATACCAGAACCGGCACATATACAGCAAGCTTTTTTCCCCAACTCCAACCCCAGCCCCAACCCCAATGGACTTGTCAGCAGTTTCTATCATTAGCAACATAATCCCTCCTCTCTCCTGCTCTCTCTTTTTATGTTTTCCCAGGGCTGCACCAATAATGAATAATTTACCAGTGAGGAGAAAGAAAAGTGTCACTACTGGAGTCTCAAGGCTCATCACTCACAAACCTGTCACATGGTCAAGAGTCATCAGTGCCATTATTTGTGTGAAGAGAAATTAGCACTAATCTACTGCTGAGCCTCTTGCTTCAGTCACTGTATATGATGCCAGCTTCTTAACAGAGCAGATTGTCTGTGCCACTGCAAATTGCTTATCTTGGTAAAGTTTTTTTTAAAAAAAGTCGTCTTCTCACTCACTTCACAGAGGACATCCCACATGTATTAAGAATTAGAGGACAGGCACTGTAATGCAAAGAGCTTTTACTTTTCCCTCACTGGAGAAGTCTAAAAGGTTTGCCTCTCTGCTGTCGTCATTGAACCTGTAGAGCGGATTTCAAGCAGGACGTTCAAAAATGTATAGTTTTTTCCAGAAAGGAAATATGACTTTCTGTGTCATACAAGAAGTATGTGAACGTTCAGAGTTGAATTTTAGGAAGGAAACGAAATGCCCTGTACTGAACTATTAAACATAAACAACGCACAAAATAGAACAGAATGGTGTCTTGAGTAAATAATCAGCAACAAGGAGAACTATAGCACTGTGAGTAGCTTCCTTCTGTGAAAGAAAGGAGGAGATCAGTAACACATTTAGTTTGTTTCAGTAGTCATTTCCAGCCATGAATGGAGGATTTCAAAACTGCCACCCTCAGCATGTTTCTGGAACACCTCCTATATGAAATCAACAGCAAAAGCAAAGCTCCAATCAGCCCAGATCATCATCTCTGCAAGTGACAGCTGGGGCTTGGAGGCTGAAAAATCTCACAATTCCTCAAAGAGGCCTTGTGGATCTCTTCAAAGGGTGAGGTTTGCTCTCCATCAGGGACCAACCCCCACATCTGGTGGACTCCAAGCAGAGCTGGCTGTAGAAAGGATACAAGAAAAATCTGGAAGTTGTTTCAATCTCTAAAGGTTTGAAATAGATTAATGTCTGCTCTTTCCTTCTTTGTTCAAAGTAGTTTTACAATTTTAATTGCTAGCAAAATAGCTACTGAAAGTCTTTCTGAATATGGAGTCACAAGTGGAAAGTATAATCTTTTGGATTATGAGAAATACTGGCTTAAAATCAGAAAAGTGCCATTATAAAACAAAATTCAGAAGAATGAATTATTTTGATCAGAAAAACACTCACTTTTTTTTATTATTATTATTGCTTTTTCTCACTGTGAGAGGATCTACAGGGAGCCAGGTCTCTGGCCTGGCTCTGTGCCCAGCAGCTAGCATTTAATACTGCCCTCACACTTTTCCTTGGCAGCAAATCTCCGCCAAAACACACTCTTGGGGCACCCCCCAGCTATGGCAGCCTGCATAATCCCCAAAGTGAGAGGCTACATGAAAAACATAACATCGCCTTGGGCTGTATTATAGTTTGCACCTAAGATCCTCCAAGGACGGTATACATCCTCCCATCACAAAGTCACCTCACCTCAGCCCTTGAAGACCAGTCTCCATTTCCGCAATAACCTGCAAGGAGACTTTGTTTACTCTTGAGAAAAACAAGCAGAAATGCTGTGGCTCATAGAAGAGTCCCCTGCTGCAGCTAGGACATCTTGTGGAAGGACTCCTTAGTGCTGGGATCTGGAGTGACCTCAACAGTATCCAGCTCTTATATAAATATCTGTATCCAAAAAGCAACACAAAATGTCAGAAAGGTTCTCAGACAGGAAAACAAGACCAGATTTTAAAGCACTGCAGGTCTTCAGGCTTTCTTATTTGGTTTTTCATCATTTCTCCTTTTTTTTTTTTTTTTTTTTTTTTTTTTTTTTTTGATTAGAAAGCTGTTACAAAGGCAGTTTCACACAAGTCTTCTGTCACTTGTGCATCAATGATGTTGCCCTAAAGTGTATTTTTGACTGGATCTCCATGAGTCTTTTTCCAGTGCTTACCCTTGATTTTGATTGTATTTGCCACTCTCATGGGTGTGAATTGGCTATCATTAAAAAAATTAGCAAGTGAGCAGCACAGGAGTCATCCAGGTTCTCCCTCCTTCTCAGGCTCTTCTGTTTTATTCGTCTGTTCCACTAAAGCCTCCATGCAGTTATGTGTCCCAAATCAGCACACATCAAGTGACAACAAATCCACACCTCATTGCACTCTCTGCATCCTCTGTGTCCAAGGGTGACTCCTGTCCCCAAGGCCAAGGCTTCTATTACTCATCACATCTTTACCAAAAGGAATGACCTACTTTCCAGAAAATTAAGGCAGTTCAAATGCATTCTAGGACTGCTGAACCAAGATTCTCATTAGGGGATTGAGCCTTTGTGAAGTCCAGTTACAGAAGAAAAAGAAGGGAGCTGTGAAAGCATAGCTTGACTGGAAGGGTACCTCCCAGTGGTGCTGGGGATCAGCTCACCATATTCTCTCTACACTGCACTTGATTTCTGCACAGCAAATTGCTGTTACTGTTCCAGCTCACTAGAGCAAAGAGTTAGAAACCTTGATTAAAGAGTTTGAAGGCACTCTTCAGAATGGAAGTATTTGTGGCTGAAGGCATAACAGGAAGATAGACAGGCCTTACTCAGATTTGAATTTTACTGCTGTTTTGCTCAGGAACCCCTGATGCTTTCTAGCTCCCTAAGCACCTCTGTTGTTGGAAACAAATCAATATTTACCTTGTTAAAAGCAACTATGTTACAAAGTAGTAAGGAGAAGGAAGGGAGCGACTGTGAAGGCTGCTGGGAAAGATCTTCACTGTGCCCTACTCCATGCAGCTTGCAAGGTGAAGGAAAGGGCACCGTCAGCTCCATGCTTGGATCAGCTACAAAGGCAGTCTTGGCAAGCCACAGCAGCACAGTCAGCCTTACGACTAACCACAGGAGGACTGGTCCCCACCTTCCTCAGAGAGGGTGAGAAACATAAGCTGTGAAAGAACCTGACGTCACTCCACTGGGGGCTTTCTTCGTCTGGCAAGGCAGTACATCAAACCCATGAAACCTGCCAACCTCAGAAGATCTGCTAGACACATCTGGGCTTTCCTTGTGGATTTCCAGTGCCTCCATCCCAACGACGGTATCATCTGGCTGAAGCCATACTGCTGTGGTGTTACCTGGCTGGCTGAGAACCTCTTAGATGATAGAGTAGCAGGCAGACACCAACAGTTGGCCTTCTGTTTTTTTGCAGTTACATCTATTCTGCCCAGCACTACAATCTTTTTAGATTCATTTACTTTCAAGGAAGAAGTTTATTATCGTCTTTGCACAGAACAAGTGGAACCAGTCTGAAACATGAAAACTATAACACAGCATATTTGATGAAATCAGCTCTCACTTCTGGTAAGTCTCCCCCAGACTGAGTCATAGCAGGTGGGTTCAAAGTGAATTCTTAATAACATTAGTTTAAAGATATAATGTCAGTGGACTCATTTATCAGTACTTCAGAATGGGGTGAATTTTCCTGACTTCTTGGTAATGCCTTATCTGTCCCCTGATGCAAATGAAGTAGGATGCATTTTCCGTTTCTTGGATCAGCTTGGGATGATTTCCATTTAAGATGCCAGCTGTAGTATATGGTTAGTTATTTCTTAACGCACACTTTACACCTTTGCACAATGTCAACTATAGAGAATTCAAACTCAGAATCTAAAAGCATGTATCAATGCTATGACCAGCCTTAACGTGTTGGTGGCAGTCAGACCTCTGTCAGACATGCATCCCACCAAGTTTTGTTCAGCAATTCTAGGTTCTCCAAAGTGACCCTGTTGTGTCCTAGGTCGTCTGTTTCCTCTTCTCCAGCAAGCAAATCATAATGTTAATCTGGCTCAGTAAAACAGTAAAATTGAGGTCACTCACAACATATATGATTTCCTCAAAAAGCTCTTAGGCTGCTACATATACAGTCCATTAGGATCTCCTAAGCAGATGTCATATGCATACTGAAACCTCAAATACATTGCTCTTTTGCAGCAGAGCAAGTTGTTAATGTCTAGATATCATATATATTGATTTATAAGTGATGCAATAAAGACAATCCACTTCTTAGACTGACTACCTTCACAAGCAGAACACACTTCCTAAGCAGAAGGTGGTCATTACTACTCAGTTGGTTAGAGCGTGGTACTGCTAATGCCAAGGTCACAGGTTCAATCCCTGTATGGGCTACGCTAAGGATTAGACTAGATGATCTCCAGAGGTCCCTTCCAGCCTTACCATTCTATGATTACTGCCCGTGTAGCAGTGATGGCTCAGAAGAACTCATGATAAATTTTATGTGCTCCTTTGAATCTGAGCAGAGCGGTGTACAAAATGGCTCATGTAGTAAGTCCGCTATGAAGTTTGTTGCACTCTGTACACATTGCCATTATCTCCATGTGATTTAATAAGCTTCTCTGAAAAAAAACCTACTGCACCCTGAAGAACCCTCTAATTGATGTAGTCCACAATATTTGTCTTTTGTAAATTCATACTTGCCTCATGATACTGCAATAAATCGCAAATGCTAGGATGCACTAGTTGGTTTCATTGCAGATTGAACCCATAGCAATACAGATATAAACTGCTTCGAAAGTTAACTTTTCTTTCTCTAACTTTCTTTACATCTTGGGAAATAATCTGAGGTGTGTGTTTTACAACAAATGTCTGCTGTCTCTTACACTAATATTATCAATTAGCAGAGTCAAAGAACTTCTCTTAGGAACAACAACCCTTTTCCTCTCTGTTTTTAATGCTCTGCACCACTTTTTGTTCCATCTTCTGTGTAGCAATATACATCTCATTTGGCTTTGTAAATATATATGCACTGGTTCATGGCTGGGGCATGCACTGGCAAGCAGATCGCAGCACTTCCATGAGGGCCTTTTTATAAGAGCACAATGTGCTATACTGGAAGAAGTGCAATCTCCAGGGAAAAAGCAGAAATCACACACACACACACATGCACAAACATACACAAACCCACAGAATCCTAATGCAGTCTGCAGCTAAGTCTGAAGCTTTATGGACGCCAAGTCAAAACAAAACCACAGTTTAGGGAATATATTGTAACTGTATTGTTTTACCACAGTCACAGAGCTATGAAGCTAGCCAAAAGGTGAGTTTATTTGTCTATGTTGGCAATGAGGTTTTGTATAGATTTCTTTGGGTGCAATTTCCTTTAAAAATAGCAAATGGAACCTTCCAGTTTCCCCATCACCTTCCACCAAAATTCCAGCTGGATCCCTGAATGCTCCATCAGCTGTGGTTAGCGCCATAGCACATCTCTTCTCTCTGAGCTACTAATAGCTGTAATGGGTTATCATCCTGGTGACACAGCCTCTGGAGTGGCAGAAGATACTCCTTTTTCTTCTGCAAACAGAGCAAAGCACTAAATTATAAAGAACTAGGTATCCAATTCTGTCAAAACATCTCATGTGTTTGTCTCTTACTCAAGAGAAAACTATACATAATCAATTAAAAGTATATGTGGGCTTCAGGTCTAAGTAGATACTTCAGAGATAATATTAATTAACTAAATTTAATGCTAAGACCACCTTCCAACCTTTGAGAACTTAGAGCTTAACAGTTTAAGGAAAACTTGGTAGGAAAAGAAAATGTTGTTAGCTTTACTAAAATCAAAAAGTGAAAATAATTCTGATCCAAGTGAAATTGAGTATCTGAACTTCATAGATGATATAAGAGAATGAGAAAATTCATTTATGCAACAAGAAAATAACTGAATTTTAAATGCTTTCATTCAAATGCTTTAATTAGGTCTTTGTGTTTTTACAGTTTACAAACACATGAGACAATCTTATGGTAGTAATGTAGTAAGTGTTCTTCCACTTAAATGAGTAGAAGATGAATTTTAAAAGAATAAATGATGTATCTTGGAGAACTATATACAACGCTCTCAGTGCAGGCTTAGACAGAAGTCAAGTTCCCATCTTACTGCATCCCATAATCTTTGATTTCCATACCAATTTTTAGATAATTCAACAGTCAGAAATGATTTAAAAGAAAGTCAGCAATACTGCTGGTATACATTCTAATCTGTATTCTCTGCCTCAGACCTCAAAACTTGTTCCTTTTCTTGTGTGGCAGCGTTGATAGGAATGGTTGTAATGCAATTTTAAACCACTCTGAAACAAAACTTTTGACATTTTTTTTCTCCCAAGTATAAGGGACTTTTACACAATATCATTCACTTTCTCTATTAAATGTATTTTGATATTCTAAGAACATAAGTAACAAGAAAACAATCATCTAGTGCTTTTTAGGAACATTGATACTCTTAACCCTCAGATGCCTGCTTAAAGTGAATGGCAAATTATACAGAATCCAAATCACAACATTTTATATATAAAGCTTTTGTTTTAGTTCAAGTACAGGACATTTCTGCTCTCATGAATTCTGCTTTGCATTGGCTTCAGAGAAGCACAAGGTGTAGATGCGTGAGATGAGCTTTTTCCCCTAGGATTTTTTTTGGTGATCATATGTGTGTCTCACACATCAAAAAAAGTGATCCAAACTAGTTTAACATATGATGGAGGAGATGTAACATAGAATTTGTTGAATTCTGGTTGTAATTCTTCCTGGATTGTGTGATGCCTCATATGCAACGTATGTATATACGTATACTGCAACATATATGGGAAGGTCCTGTGTGAATGCCTTACATTATTGTGATGGTATCTAGACCTTGTTCTGAACATCACCTTAAACTCACTGTCTGAAATTTCATTTTAGCACTGGTCCTCCATGACTTTCCTCTTATCTCTTCTTTGCCTATGTGCAGGACTGCTGGCCCTTAAAGACAGCATTCTTTCTCACATCTAGATTTTCTTTTTGGATATATCTTTTATTCTTGTAACAAAAGAGCATCAAAACTAAAAGTAATTCCTTTGTCCCCTATGCAGGTGGCTAAGAGGCCCTGTGCCATTGATTTAATCCACTTTCTTCTATATAGACGAGAGGAGCACCCTCCTGTCTGCAGCTTAAACTGAATCACTTGCGGTCTTTTTATGAACTCTTGTTCCTTTCTCAGCCAGATTAATGGGGCCAGATCCAGTGGCACAGAGGTGGAAAATCTGCAGTCTCAAGCGTATCATGTAGGTCAAAGTGCACGTGCTGCATCTAGCAGTGTGGTAACAGCGCACCTATTCTCTCTTCTTTTCCTTCCTCTGTAGGCCACATCTTACCCCAAAGCAAGCCAGAAAACTCATTTAGCTGCCTCATTAAGCTGCCTCATTTTCTGTAAATTCTGATCTGTCAAAGCTCACCTCCCTTTACTTCCTTCGCATCACATCCAGTTACTCCTACACCAAGTTCAGTAATTTACATGGGACTACAGCAAAGAATGGCTTTGCTTAGAGGATGTTTTCCTGAAAATATGCCAAGATATGGAAAATTCGCAATTGCAGTGATTACCTTTTACTTTAATTTTTGATTCTCAAAGCTTACAGATCCTAGTTTACTTCTTGAAGGGTCCATTAGCGCCCGATATTTTCTCAGCTTGAAGGTGAATACTCTTTCATGTGACCTTTAAGTTTCTCTCCTAGTAGAGTAAAAAGTTGGATCTCTTGAAGCTTGTAAATGCAAAACATCTTTGCTCTAATCTGAGAAGAACTTCGTGTTTGTTTTGTTTTTAAATTCCTTTCTAAATCTTTCAACATTTTTTTAAAACATAGACACATGTCCATCATGAAGTCAGCCCTGTAACTACTTCTTGCTTTGCATATATATTTAATAATTATATTAGCTATTTTGGAACAGCTTGGGATTTGGAACTCGCTTTGAACTGTTTATCCCTAAGACTCTTACTACTTTTGGAGCTGTTGTTTGCCAGATCTGCTGCTGTGAAGTCTGCCACCATTCTTATTCCCTGTTCATAGCTCTGCATTTGTCTTTGTTGAAATGCATTTTCTTTGACTTGACCAGTTTACCTAGCTGTATGTATCATTCTGTATCACAGAATCATAGAATCAGTAAGGCTGGAAGGGACCTCTGGAGATCATCTAGTCCAACCTCCCCACTCAGCAGGGTCACCTACAGCATGTTGGACAGGGTTGCATACAGAAGATCTCCAGAGAAGGAGACTCCACAACCTCTCTGGGCAACCTGTGCCAGTGCTCTGTCACTCTCACAGGGAAGAAATTCCCCTTCACGTTCAGGTGGAACTTCCTGTGCTTCAGTTTCTGCCCATTGCCTCTTGTCCTGTCACATGGGACAACTGAAAAGAGTTTGTCCCCGTCCCCTTGACACCCTCCCTTCAGGTACTTGTACACATTGATCAGATCCCCCCTCAGTCTTCTCTTCCCCAGGCTAAACAGGCCCAGCTCTCGCAGCCGTTCCTCACAGGGCAGGTGCTCCAGCCCTCTGATCATCTTTTTAGCTGTATCCTGGACTCTCTCTCCAGTAGCTCCATGTCTCTCTTGTACTGGGGAGCCCAGAACTGGACACAGTGCTCGAGATGAGGCCTCAGCAGGGCTGAGTAGAGGGGCAGGATCACCTCCCTTGACCTGCTGGCAACACTCTTCCTAACGTACCCCAGGAGACCACTGGCCTTTTTAGCCACATGGGCACATTGCTGGCTCATGGTCAACTTGTCATCCACCAGCACTCTGAGCTCCTTCTCTGCAGAGCTGCTCTCCAGAAGGTCAGCCCCCAGCTTGTCCTGGTGCCTAGGGTTATTTCTCCCTAGGTGCAGGACTTGGCACTTGCCCTTGTTGAACCTCAGCAGGTTCCTCTCCACCCAGCTCTCCAGCCTGTCCAGGTCTCTCTAATTGGCAGCACAGCCCTCAGGTGTGTCAGCCACTCCTCCCAGCTTGCTATCATCCGCAAACTTGCTGAGGAGGCACTCTGTCCCCTCATCCAGGTTGTTGATGAAGAAGTTGGACAGGATGGGGCCCAGTACTGATCCCTGGGGGACGCCACTAGCCACAGGCCTCCAACTAGACTCAGTGCCACTGATGATGACCCTCTGAGCTCTGCCTTTCAGCCAGTTCTCAATCCACCTCACTGTCCACTTGTCTAACCCACACTTCCTGAGCTTATCTATCTGTATGACTTTCTTGCCCTTGTTAGTATTTATACTTTTACCTATTTTGCCATTATTCAGAAGGATTACCAGCAGTACTTTATGAATATAAAATGAGCACTGAACTTCAGATAAGTACACCTACAGATTAATAGTTATTTTATATGTTTTTGTATTCATTTTGTATTTGCTCCCAGATTACTTACGAAAGATGTAAACAGCACAGGATGACTCAAAATGACCCATGTCAAGACAACTTCTCCTTGTGCAACTTCTTAAGGTCTCTGAGATCTTACTACTTGTAACTGCTCTCTCATAGGGCTCATTTTTTTTCAGTTAAGGCACTGTGTAATATTAAGACAAAATCTCTGTAAAATCTATGTATATCATCAATTAAACTTACAACCTCAAAGAATGAGAGCTGCAGTGATGAACAACAATCATTCTGAACAGAGATGTTAGCCATAAAACCACATTAATGGGGCCTAATAATTGCTATTCTCTAATACTGGTTTAATCTTGTATCAGTTTTTACATTCTTGTGCTCCAGCTTGTTGACAATGATGTTATAATGACTTCTAGCCACTAGAAAATTATTTCTCAATGTCCTTATCCTTGCTAAATAGAAATTATCCTTGTCTTTGGCTCCCTTATTAAATTTGTACATTTCAAAAGTTTTAATCGATATTATTTCCTCTTTTATACTTATTAAGTATTGATTTTTTAAAAATCTCTAATTCTTGCTTTCATTTCATCAGAACCAGATACACTTTATTGCAAAGTTGTCTTCTTGGCTGGAAAGTGCAGATTTTCTGGATATCTAACAAGTTCCTCTTAAGAAATTCCCAGTTTTCTTACATATCTTCCTTCCCAGTCAGTTTCATGCAATATTTACCTTAACTTTGTGAAATAAGCCTTTCTGAAGTATCAGATATATTACTGGTGAGGTTGTTGTCCATTTCAACATATTAAACATACTGAGAAAGTGTGATCTGCTACATTAGTGACCCCTGGTTATAGTCCAGTAATTCATTTTGTTCATACTGAAATTTGAAATTGAGTTCTCCTACTGGCTAAAACACCTTTTTGTGCTCAGAAATGATCATCCATACTTTGTGAGATCTCCAGCACATGCCTGGTAGCTAAATATTTCTTTCTCTAAACTGAACACTAAGACATAATGTCTCAGTTTCTACTTTAATTCTGGTCTGTGATGCAGCCCAGACATTACTCTCTTCTAGCTTCGCTGGTTAAAGCATTGACTCATGTCCACTTGGTCTCCTGTGGTTCTCATCCAAGATGGCTGGACAGTGAGAGCTAGGGGGAAGGAAAAGCAAAGACTGCTGCACTCAACCTGAGCAACTCAACTAGCAGTAGGCAGTGAAGGGGACAAACACCTTCCCAGAGGGCAGCCAGGAACATTTGGCAAGAATCGGTGAAACAAAATTCTCCGATGTGTTACAAGTGCCTCTGATATCTTTCCACCACTTTAGCATTTGTTAAGTGGTGATTTTAAGATCTCTTCCATGCCAGTCACTCCAGACACTTCAATAAGGGCAGTTTTGTGCAATTTTATCTCATCTGTAAGTATTTGATTTTTCTTCCCTTTATCTGAGTTCCTACTGTTCGCCTCTAAATAACTGAAAAATGTCTCTGTTCATACAGCAGTCCTGCGTTTTCACAACAGGCCGTGCTGGGGCTCACCACGCTTGTCTGTCCTCACGCTGCTAGTTTAACTTGCCTTTGGCTGCTGTGGCCAGCTCCATATCGGAAGGGGGAGAGAGCCCTTGTAACACGGGCCCATGCTGGATAGGCCAAATTTCAACGACAGGCAGCCAGGCAATACAACTGAAAGCCAAAACCCACTATCTGCACAGTCACCAACTCATCCTTGGAATTTTCTGCCTTAATGTGACTCATGGACCTGGAAGGATCTTGGAGTGGATCATCTGAGCTTTCCCCATCATCGGTGCCTTTATGCGTAACACTGTCGCCTTTCTGATGAGGACTATCACCCTGGCAGGCTTCTCAGGTGATTGCTTCGCCTGCGTCCCCCCCCATCGCAGCAGCATCGTGGCTCCTGGTGTCGTGGAGCAGCTGAACACCAGCCAAACCCACACAAGCTGCAAGGGGTCCTGGTCCATGCTCTCTGAACTTGGGCCATAGAGGGAGGTACGTGGGTGCCCTCACTGCAGAGAATCTTTCGTATACTTAAGAGAGTTTTAATGACCAAATTCATGCCTTTGAGATAAACAGATATTAACCAGACCCAGCATTTTAAACAGTCTGAACAAAAGCAATTCCCTTTTTGGTGGAGTTTTATTTATGTTGATATTTCTAATATCTCCAAGAATTAATACTCTTAACTGTACACAGACTTTTCCAGGAACAGCAGAGTAGGCTGAGGCTGAATTTCTGATGTCATAAACAAAAAATGCAAACATTTCAGGCCTTTCTTAAACATCATAAAAGAAGAAAGAAGGGCAACAAGCCCATTTCTTCACCTTTTGCAGAACTCTTTTAAGAAAACATGACTTACTCAGGCAACTGAACAAACACACTGCAAATATTATTTCTCTTAGACCAGAACCTCTAATGAAAAGTGAATGGGAGGGTTTCAGCTCATCCTATGTAGCTGGCAAAAATTAAATAAAATCCTGCCTGGCAAAATGATCC
This sequence comes from Rhea pennata, assembly GCF_028389875.1. Taxonomy (NCBI): domain Eukaryota; kingdom Metazoa; phylum Chordata; class Aves; order Rheiformes; family Rheidae; genus Rhea; species Rhea pennata. Next base: position 142,250,673 of record NC_084664.1, on the reverse strand, counting down.
CTTAGTATTCTCCCACCTCCTGCCTTACTACAAGGGTATCTTCTGTTATCTTCTGTATGTGCCCTGGGACTATGACAGATGCCTATGCTACTATTTATTGCTTACTGTCAGACTGTGAGCAGAATGGGTGGCCTTTACTTCAGAAAATAATGTATTTTACACAAATATAGTAGAAACACTTTCGAGTGTGATAAAGTCCAGCATAGGCACAGCTTTTAAAAAGATAAGAGCTCTTTCACAAAAATGTAGCATCTTCTGTTTCCCCAGATATTTATCTTCTGTTCCAGAAAAGGACTTTTTAACCTATTTTATTTCTGGAACTAGGGGAATGTTTCAAAGTGTTTCTGTTTAATTAGCTCACCTGAGAGAAGTGTGCAGCAGTTATAAAAATGCCCAAATGATGCCCATGCTTTTGTCTCCCAGCTTTGATAAATATTATTTAATTTCCTGCGTCACCAATCTGATGTTCTCACTCTCTTCCATCAAAACACCTGTGCTTGTGGGCTAAGAATAGAATCCCTATTCAGCTCTGTCACAAAAGCAAAGAAGAACATCTGGGCTTATATGTCCCTGCTACCTTCTGGCAAATGTTGTTCCACACATGCCCATTTCACACTTTTCTCTTTCCAGCCTGCCGGGGATTTTCTGGGAGCTTTTCACTGTCTTGCTCAGGGAAAACAGGGACAGTGCGTTTGTTTCTAGGCACTGGAGGGACAATTTCTAGTGGCTGATAACTAGACCACCTTTCCTGGGGAGAGTGGTTCAGATTCATCCCTGGTATCACTCTGCTGACTCTAATGGGTTTTTACCAGGGATGAATTTGGCCCCATGTTGTTAGATGTGGGCATATTAGAAACAGAGTCATTTGCTACAAGGGAAACAGTCAACATCTTATTTGCATCCATGCATATCAACAATGCAATTAGGGCAAACTTCTCTGAGAATTGGATTCAGATGGTAATTAAAGAATTGTGTTATGAATTTTAATTTGGCATTAGTGAAGTAAATTATTCTGTATTGCGCTGTTCTCACAGTTTGGGCAGAATACATTATGCTTTGCTTACTGAGACCTTTGAATTAAAAAAAAAAAAGAAAAAAAAAAAGAAAAAAGTCTATTCCCTGTGTCCTTAGGATCTAATTGTGCGGAAGAAAATGAGTTACATAAAACATTTGCCAGTGATTCAAAGTCAAACAGCAGTGAACATCATTCCTTTGATTCCCTCTCACAATTTGGGGACTAAGTTGGAAGGATTGGTGAGGAAACTGTTCTGAGCAGCAGTAATTTGTAAGATCTAATCAAAAAAAGCACATACAAAATAGCTACTTTGGAAAGACAGTTGAAGCAGAGACATTTTAAATAATAAGCTGTGTCAGCATCTATCTATATGACTGATAACGATATATGGCCAGCAGATAAGTCTTTGGAAATCCTAAGTGAACTTGCAAAATTATTTTGGACCCAACATATATGTAAGTGTGTATGAGTAAATACATGTGTATACATGAATATATATATGCTTGTGTACACACATCTCTGCAAGTTTCAGTCTTTCATGCTAGCATAGGCTGACCTCCTATTGTAGCACAAACTCTAAGTTTTAGCTAACAACTTTTTGCACTGCTTTTGTGTTCAGTAACCAGGTCATGTTCTTCCTGTGCAAAACTAGGCTAGTGGTTAGCAGAGGGTTTTAAAGTAAGGCTAGTAAGGAAAGGTTAAATGACAGCTCTGGCACAACTGTTTGTTGAATGGAGGAAATATAAGTACATGTAAGTGGAAGGAGAGGAAGCATTGTTTGCAGTTGTCGTCTGAGTAGTACTTAATGGATCTAAAAGAAAGTGAACCTCCTTCTCAGAGATGCTCTGCAGCAGTTTGCAGTTAAAGATGACCATTGCTCGCAGACTTCGTCATCCAAATAGGCAAGACAGGCACAGGATGGGAGGAAGAGATACCAGTTCCTATCATCAGATGGCGAGGGGAAGTTATAAGACATTTGGTACCAGACCTTTGGGAGGCTGTAAGCAGCTTAATGCACTAAAATGAGTTTACACCAGAGAAGTATCAGGCCTATGCAGCTGAGGAGCAGGATCCAAACCTGACTCTCTGGCAAATGAATCTTCTTTCTACATAAGTGTCTCTTTGGTCCAGGCCTCTGGGGTCCTGCTTCAGCAATTTCTCTCAGAGATGAGCTCAGCTAAAATATCTGGAAATAGGACAAGGAAAAAACGATTACGTTCAACCCCTCTCCTCCAAAAAACAAGTAAATGATCAAAATCCTTTCAGGAATTAGGAGAGTTGTTCCCATTCCCAGCTCCACAGGGAGAGCTTATGCCACAGGGTTAGTCCTCCCACCCTATTATTGCCCCTTGGTACATGCCCCACATCACCTGGAGCAGCCCCAAGCTGCCTGCCCTGGGAGTAGCTGGGCAGGAGGTGCATTAGTCCAGCATGGATGGGATGAGCCACCTGAACCCCCTAGCCCATCGCCCAAAACAGTGTACCACCAGCTGAGCTCTTCAGGGCAGTGACCCCAGCCCCAGGACATCTGCCTGGGCTCGGCGCAGGGTCAGCTACTCTGCTGCCTCCTCCACTTCTTGCGTAGACCCAGCCCAGCCTCCTGGCTCCACTCCCAACCCTTCTACCCTGACAGTCATTTGGCAACACAAATTCATTATCTGTGGTATTTTCTGTACATCTAATTTACATATAAAAACATTCTGTGTGTATTAAAATCAGATTTTTACTGATGCAACTGGTCAAGAGGTCTTGATCATGAAAGAGCACACAAGTCTCTGTATGGAGACAAATGGAAAATTATATCTGCTTGGGTCTAACTTTGAATATCTGACTCTCTGTCTGCCCCCTCTATTAACGACATGCAGATAATGAATGAACCTCCTTTATAGCAGAGCTACAAGCTTTGCTACAGAAAGGACAAGGCCAAAGAGCAATTAAAATATTTTTTGATTTCAGTGTGCTTTGAATCATGCTAGCATTTACTGATAAACCAGAACATAAAATTGTAGAGAAGGAAGAGACCCTAAGAATTTGTTTAGGTCCATCTTCCAGACATACTTAATTCTATCTCTGTCATTCCTGACAGATATTTGTCTAACCTATTCTTCAAGATTTCTAGTGTTAGAGATGCCATATTTTCTCTAGGCAAGCTGTCCCAGTATTTCAGTGTCTTACTGTTATAACTGTTTTTTACTGATATTAGTCTGGAATCTTCCTAGCAAGAATTTGAGTCAATCAGACCTTGTTCTTTGACTATTCAGAAAATCTTGAGGTGTTTTAAACCTGAGTAGATCCATTTTAAGTCAATGAAGTCATTCTAGCTTCTACTAGCTGGAGGTCTAAAACTAGGAACTAGGAAGTGTTTGAATTTTTGGTTAAGTGAGAGCAGTACAAAGCATTTTCTAGTTTGAGTTTCTTAATGGAAAAAATTAACAGCTAAAATTCTGGGGCATCATACCATCGTACAAAGGGCCATACTTTCAATGTTTCTCATTTAGATGTCTGAAGGGCCAGACACTTCACAAGGATGAGGCACTCTCATGAGAAGGAATTTCTCAGCTATTTTCATTTTTGATTAAAGTGCTAAAGACTTAAATAATCTCTGGATAAAGTTCTGACCTCATGTTTGTATAAATAAGGACTTGTTCAGCTGAAGTCTATGGAGCTGTATAAAAATAACACCAAGAGAAGATCTAGCCCAGAATATGACAACATATTCCCAGCTCTGTGATATTGCCCAGCACACGCACCATACTCACTGGCCCAGGATGCTTCCGAGTGTCCTGACAGAGGTATTTTCTACTGCCATTGAGGTGCTCAAATATGTGCTACAGTACAAAACAGATGGTATCTCCATGTAAAATAATATATCCAAAAGTACCTGTTGTAATAAACCTTCCAGTATTTGTGTCTTTGAGATACATTTACTACAGATGTTAGCCCGAGGACATGCTAAGCTTATTCAGTGACTGTCTTTAGGGAAGGTAGATGCTTCAGACCTTATGAAATGAAAAATATATTCTGCTTTCTTTTTCTCTTCCTGAAATTAATATTTAGCCTTCAGATGTTACCTATCGATTCACCTTAACCTTTGGATGCTGATGCGAGTGCTCCCTATTTGCCAGGGTGCAAAGGAGCGGATGCAGCACCCTTGCTGTGGCTGTGACTGCAACAACAGGAGAGAAGGGAAAGAAGAGCCCGAAAGGGATAACGTCTTTTGTCATGAGCACGGCGCAATAAAAATGACAGAAGTGGCAGTCAGTATCTAGCATGCCCAGCTGCCCAGTCCTAAATGCTACACAACATTAAAAAGTAACAACAACAAGAACAACCACCCCATGTTGTCCCCTCTCATTAACTTTTTAAAGCTTCCACTCACTTTGTGGAATCACCATTCTATCATATGGTCAATAATGTATGAAATGAAAAATTCCTGTCCACTCCGAGATGAGAAAGAAGCAGACAGAGATTTACAGTAACTCCTTATTGCTATTTTCTGTGGTCCTGAATCCAGAAAAAAAAAAAAAAAAAAAAAAAAAAAGACAGGAAAATGACATTAAAACAAAAAAAAACATTTTAAAGAGAGCTGCAGAGAGAGATGATATTTTCTCTTTGTTCGTTTCTTTTGCTCTGTATCACCTGCTTATAAATAGCCGTAGGCCAGAGAGAAAGTGTTAACTTTTTGTTTTCTTCTTTCTTTTTTTCTTAAATGAATTTATTGCTCATGAAGGACACTTATCTGATAGCCTCGCAGACCCAGCATTGGAAGTAAATGAACATCTTCAATCTATCCTTAAATCACTAGCGACCTCCTTGACATATTAACCATCTCAATGTTAGGCTAAGCTGAAACAGCTGTCTAGAGATATTATGTGGCAAGATATTTTGGACTGCGGTCAGCAAGCTAGAGCTAAAGAAATATTTTGCCCTATGCAATTAATGTATTTACGCAGAGAACAGATAATAGTGAAATACACACGGGCCCTTCCTTCCATGGATTAGAAAGTGCTTGGTGTTTGGCGGAACAGGCTACACTGAAAGAGGGCAAGCTGCATTTGCAGAAGTAGACTTACAAACGTTAAATGATCAGCTGTCGAGGCACGGTATCTACCTCCAGTGTGATTATCTTTCCTGCTGCCGTTGGTAGCTGTGAAATTTCTTGCAGAGGGAACAGCTATATACGTGGCATCTGCAAAATCTAATTTGGATTCTACAGCCTGAGAGAAGCTTCCCGAAGTGGTGCCGCAGCAACCCATATTCCTGCTGAAGCAGCCTACTTGGTCGCTAAGCCAGGTGCCCCAGCCAGCTCTAGCTTCAGCGCACAGGTTGGATAATACAGGGTGGAACAGCAGCAGTGAAAAGCTTGTTCACCTTATAACAACTCACAGCAAGTTGGTGTAATCTGCGTTTCCAGCCACAGGAGTTTTTGAGCAGAGTTAATTGTAAATGACTCCTAGCCTAGCTATAATCTAAAATACTGTTTCGTTTTGGCAGTAGAAAGGAACTGCACTTTCTGCATAAAGCCAGCGCCTGTAAAACAGAAGAAAGCGAAGCATGATCAGCGTGGTGAGCAGGAGATAAAACAAGCTCCTTGGCACTGGGCAATGGCAGAGGAAGTCTGTTTCCTCCCTGATAGCTCGTCGAACATTGTTACCCTAAGCTGGGCTGCTTCTCCTCCCACCAGGCTGTTCATACGCCATCTGTCCATGCTGAAAATTATCAAGAGCATTATGTTGCGTCTTCACTTATTAAAAGACTGAATGCAAACTTTCCCGAGCATACAGAGTGTTACAGCTTACTGCACCGCAAACTTTATACCATTATGTTTAGCTGGGCCCCTGAGCCTCTGTTTTAATGCCTTGGAAACACGACAAAGTATAGCCAAGAAAGGGCAAGTAAAGTGTGAAACTTTAAAAGCAGGATTCACAATCTTTCCCAGTCTCCCTTGGCTTTTCACATAAAACCAGAAACACACCAAATTTATACTCATATTGCACTTTTAAACCAAGGACCGGGTAAAACCTTTCCCACGGGCATTTTGTCTGTGCTGCCTTTAAGGCGTGGAAAAGCCATCAGAAGAAATCCTTTCCAATCCAAATCCAATATACTTTTTTTTCACTTGAGGTCCCCTATCAGAACTCACCTTTGCTAAAACATGAACAGAAAACTATCTTTTGATACTGCCTGGATAAGATCTGAAATGCAATTTTTGTTATTAATATTTAAGAATCACACATATCTGCATGTGTTTTCTGCAATAAAGAGAGTACAACAATATGTTGTCTTGACCAGTATCTTAGATATTCCTACAAAAAAATTAGAAAATTAGCTATATTAGAATAATGCAAATGCAAATTTAGATTCAGAATTCTCAAGGGTAAAAAATACTATACACCTCCTAAGTGAAAAGGAGAATATAGAAAGGGAAGAGAAATATCTCCTGTGTGATCACAGAACAGGTAAACAATTCATATTGGGAAGAGGGCTGAGATTCTAGATACTCAGACTGCTGCTCTCACCATTGACTCTTGCTGTTATTTTCAGTCAGGTATTTAATAATTTCAGAAGAAGAATTGTCAACCAGCTTCATGCAACTGAAAATAGAACAAAATTCAGCAAAATGTCTTTTACTAGCTCTTGAGCAGCTTAATGAGTGGGAAAGGGTGAATAATACTCTGTTGAAATCTATAATCTTCTTTAAAATACTATGGAAAATAAACAATGGATCTCCCTTTTATTAAATAACCCTTTGAAATGTTCTCCTCTGTGTGGAGGTGTTATTTTTCATCGTACAAAATACTAGATCCTGAACTTTATCTCCATTTCATCCAATAAATGAACAAATAAAACAGGCAGATTTCAAAAGCTGTCTGTAGCATGGGAGACATCTTGCTCTCTATGTATTTTGCCATGGCCTTGACAGAGTGCAGATTTTCTTTGGGGAACTTAGCAATGGATCCTATGAAGGGTGAGATTTTAGAAGCTGTCCGGGGAGAGCTGGGATGGTGCCTTTTCAGGAACCTCACCTTCCCCTCCACGGGCATTGCACACACAATAACCCACTGGCCAAACATGTCTGTGAACAACTCATCCTTCCTGAAGCATTTGTTGCCCAGATTCGCCTTCTCTTTTCATCCAGTTTTTGCTTCTCACACGGATCTGCCACACAGTACACAAGCATATGTCTTTCCAAGGCAGTTCTATTATTTTATAAAAGCCAGTGCAAAACATGCACGAATTGATTGTGGTAGCTGTCAAGCCTGCAAGTGATTCAAGTGTGTTTGCCCTTTCTTTCACTGCGTTTTGGGGTGTTATATAAATAGAACAGGAAATGTAAAATGCAGGTTAAATAATTCGACACTTCTGTTTTTTTCTGATTTGTACCCTGTACTGGCACTTATTTTGAAATCTCTCTTTGTCTTTCAGTGATCTTTGGAATATTTGCAATTTTAAATATCAAAACAATAGCTTCTGCTGTGCATGTTTTCATCTTTGTCACAATCGAGTATTGAATCAGAACCAGGATCCATCCAGGTTCTTCGAAAACCATACTAGACACATTCCTCATTAGGCATCTGTTTATTCCAAAACACAAACACACAGGGGATAGAATTAGATAACACTTTTCTGGCTTACTAAATGGGTTAGACTTAGTAAATATGGTACTCGATTTTCAACTGATTCTACCATCTGTCAGCAAACTTATTGCTTTTAGCAGGGGTTTTTCTTGTGGTAATTTCTGGGATTTTTTTTCCCCTCTGTTATTTTCATGAATATACATGCCTAAAAAGTTTAAGGGAAAAGTAATACAGAAAATGAATTAATCTACAAAATATGAATTATGCAGGTTAGGTTACAACCGGAAGGTACAAAGGTAATTGTAAATTGTCATTAACAAGCACCACAGGAAAAAAATCTCATGTGTGGAAGAGACCTTAAGTTGTTTTCAGGTGTGTACAAACCCTGGAGAGAGCTACCAGAGTCAGCGCTGTGTCAGAGGTGCACAGTGCAGCAGAAACTGTGTGCATGGGAGGAGAGTCGGTATCACAACAAAGAGATGGGGCGAGGCAAACCACCCAGAGAATTTGCTAAACAGGACTCAATTTCATGAAAGTCCAAGCATAACATTTCTGTTGTGTTCTCATAATAGAAAAAAAGAAGTGTATATGCCTCAGGTCCGTTCTGATGCTAAGTAGGGGCAGAAGTTAATCATGGGAACAGCAACTTCAGTAGCAAATATTTGCAATCCTGATTCTCTTATAGTCCATTGCCTCCCAGATACCAGTTTTAGAAAGAGCAAGTGTCACTCATTCAGACATTCTGGCTGACATCAGGTCAAATTCAGTCCTTGGAGATGTGGACGTAATGCCGTGATCCCCACTAGAAGCAGTCCAGCACACCTTGTTAGTCTGCATGCAGCACTACATGGAGACGTCCATTCTCCTTGGAGCTGCAAAGCTGGTATTTTCTCCATTAGTGTGAAAGCCCTACACCAGGCTCCACTGCATGATGTAGATGGCAATGCTACCTTGCTTTGAAGGAACTTGATGCATTTGCCTACTTGGAAAGAAATCTCAGCTTTCCCATTACTTCCAGGGCGAGTTAAGTCTCACTTCTCAAATGCTTTCCTAGACAATTTCTTATCAGTTTTCTCTCTGAAAATCACAAGGAGGGAAAGTATTTTTATGAAAGCAAACCTTTCAATTTATATCTCTTCCTCTTATTTCATAATCTGAACCAGAATATTAGCCCTTTCTGAAGACCCAGAAAATAGAGTGTACAGAAAGAACTAAATTATGACACCATACATTACTGTGTATGTACAGAAAGTATGGATTTTTGGAGGTAACTCATTTAGAACACCTACACTAAAGAAATACGTGGCTTAGTGGTTAAAGGAGTGAGGGATAGAACGGGAGAAAGAAAAGCAGACATTCACTCATTCACTTTAAATGCGGTGAGAGAAATTGGTTAAGAAACAGCGAACTAACAAAAGATAGAGTTACTTTGTTGCTGGAAAAGTAAAGAGAGCCCATGGCCCAGGCAGAAACCTTAGTGATCTGGGTGGATTTCATCAGGACTCTCTCTAAGGCATCCTGGCATGCACAAGAAAATTTCTCTCCTCTTCAAGAGTCTCTGGAATCAGAACTGCATCTACCATGATCCTTCTTATTTTCAAGAAACTACTGCTCTGAAGGGGAGAGGGGACAAGAGGGAGGTCTTGTGTTTCTCCCAGTTTCAATCAGTCACAATACATAGTTTTTAAGGCACTGGTCCTCTGCTTATTCATACACAATTTTAGCCCAAGTTCATACCCATAAAAAAACCTACCCTCTTTCCCCGACAAAAGATAAAGAAGAGAGTAAACTTTGACTTAGCTGCAGATGGCTTATGCAGACGAGTCAACCTGATAGGATTAGAGAAATGATAAATGGTGAGGAAATGGATTTGGATAGAAAAACAAAAAATGTTCAAAATTTCTGTACAGACAGATGCATCAATATATCCACAGCATCAAACATGGGAACAGGTAAGCCCAAAGCATGGAACAATTCATATGATGAAAAAAAGTATAAAAAATAATCAGGTCTGAGATAAAGGACAGCACCAAGTATAAAACATCAGCACCAGGGAAGACTAGGAATATTGTAGGAATGGCTGTGAGACTGTATAAAAATGATAAGAAAAGGCAAGGTGAAGAATGAAAGAGGTGTGAATGTGAGGCAAGATAAATGGGAAGACATATTTAACATACAGAAAGGAACAAAAGATGGCACAAGAGCTAGAATGAGAGATGGAAGTGATAATATATAGACAGAAAGGGTTAACATTGTAAAAAAAAATCTTTATTCCTATACTCACATCAAATGATGAAGAAATAATCAAATGTATATTTTCCAGGAGTAGAATAAAATATACCACAATAAACAAAGGCCACATCCAAGATTAAGTCCAAGAAAGGTGATAAGAAGGTTTAAATTAACTGCTAGTATCAAAGACCCAAACCCTATTCAGAAAAAAAAAAAAAAAGAAAAAAAAGAAAGAATAAAAGATAAGTGCAGATATATTAGCAAATGATAGCTCTTTAGAAAGCTCTTTAAAATATGAAAAAAAAAAGCAGTGAAATAGAAAGTATCAGATTTAATGTCTTCACTTTTAAGAAGGGATTTGATCTGACAGTAAGAAACCATTCCTTTTATTCAAAACAACACTGGGAAAAGTAATCAAGTGAAGATAACATTGGATGAAAGTGCTGTCGGAGAAAATATTGGCGAAAATTTGCAAGAGAAAGCTATAGTGACAGTTCTTGTTTCAGTTACAGCAGGCATCGTAGACTCACTAAAGGCACTAGACTACCAGCATCCCAGCAGGATGTCATGGCCAAAAGACCTAACATGAACCTTTTATGGATGATCAGGGAAACAGAAAGTAGGTGCATGTATATTAATTTAGCTATGTAGACAGTATAAACAAGAACATTACTGGAATATGCTGTTTCTGCTTGTTCCACTTAAAAAAGGCACTAAAAGGTTGAAGAGAGCTTAGATCACAGTCACAAGGATGCTGTGAGAAGTGCAGGACTCACTGAAGTACTTACTAATAGCTGCCTGTTCACAAGCTGAGAGGAACTTTCTGTACTCCTTCTGCAGGGAAAGATTTCCGAGGGCATAAAATAGTTTAATCTAGCACACAGAGACATAACAGGATGCAATGGCTGGGGGCTGACATTAGTCAAATTCAAACAGCAAATGTAAAAGTGTGTATTTTTCACAAAAATAGTAATTAGTCACCAAAAATAAATTACCTACGGCTGTGAACAACTCTTCGTGGCTTGCATTCGAGACTGGAAGTCTTCCTAAGAGACATACTACAGCTCAGCAAGTTGTTGTCCAGAGTGGTGTGAGAACCGCTGGATAAATTCTGTGGTTCAGGTCACACAGGGCAGCAAGCAGGATGTCCCTCCTGGTCTGAAAATGTATAAAGCTATGAAACACCAGTCAAACTTCTGAAGGAGTTAACAAGCTTAGCACACGACATCCGCTGACAGGAGACCATGGTGGAAAAGGAACAGTGTTTGTTCCCTGAAGCAGTTCCCTGAAAAATACCTGGTATGATATATTGTTCTGGCAGGGAATACAGAAAGAATATTGGTCTTCAGAGTGAATTAATGGGAAAGGGGATTATCAGAGAGCCACGAGCTTTATTATCAGGGCCAAGTTTTGTAGTGTTTATTTATTAAAAGATTCTTTAGCAAGGCAGCGATATCTGCTGATGATACCAGGCTTGAAAAGGTGCAGTCAATAAAAATGCAGAGTGGATTACAATTGAAGCTGGTGCTGATATACTACAGACAGAGAGCGATATAGACAGGTCAGTGCCTTGTAATTGATTGTGAAGAAATTTAAAGAGATGAAAGACTGAAAGGGAGCAAGCATCCTCAGCAGGCATAGAACAAAAAACAAAAAAAGAAGTCTAAAGGTACTTGTAATTCAAACTGCAAGCACGTTGACAGTGTTTGTTGCAGTCATTAAAAAAGTATAAATAGCCTTGAGATGGATATCCAGCATTTCATCAAGATTATTCCATAAGGTCTGCACACAGGTGCTAACCCTGTCTCCTCTTTAGCAGCATTAATACAGCAAATGTAACAACATAAAATGATGGAAGTAGAAGAACTGTAGTCCAGCCAGTTTCAAAGAACGAGAAAATCAGTGTAAATGTTCTTATGAGAGACATGGTTTCTATCGAATGCTGATGTATAGACCTGGAGTGAATTCACAGATCTGTCACAGTGGTAGAATGATTAATGCAGAATGTTTTGCGATAGCATCTTGCACTGAATGGTTCATATAGTCTTCTTATGAACATACATTTCAGTAAATGACAGACTCAGGGTCATGTGTACCAACCAATTGAAAATACACTAAATAATATCTATCAGAGCTACATAAATTTTAAAACTAGAAGAGATTGTGGATATCATACTCTGCCTGCCACATAATTTCTGATATTACATTTAATTTGGTGATTTCTTCATATCAACACTCAAAATCATTCTTGCTGTAAAAAAACTAATGTGACATTTAGGGTAGTCGGATGGTGGATTTTAGCTAGGATTCTTCTTGAATTCTAATATAAGCTGATTCTATGTACAATGTTTATAGAAGTGAGTATATTGTTAAAAGTAAGGGATGAATATATCTGAGAAAATATTTTTTTCCTTGCAAAAAACACAAGCAGAAGTAGAAAATTAAATCAAAAAATGATCTAATTCCATACTACTTCCTGAGTCCTGTTTCATGTACAAGCTGGCAATGAAACCACCCTTTGAAGTGAAGAGCCCAAAGCAATTTCCAAATCAAAAGAAAAATCTCTAGGCTCAGTTGCAGATGTGTTTCCAGGTCAGAATTCCCCTTTCTCGAGGTGCTCTGTCCTGCTGTCCAGCCTTGCTCAACCAACAGGCATTAGCGTGGCCCCAGCTGATTCCCATGGGAGCTACAAGCAAACATTACCTATGGTTTAGGCTTCCACCACTGCCCTATCCCCATCCTGGAGAAGGGATTAAGCTCTCTCATTGCCCTCATCTTGCAGGGACACTCTTACTAATGGTATTCTCTCTGTCTGAGACTTTGCATATGATGCAAGACAATTTAACCCCTTGTCGTACTTCGCTTCACAGACTTTGCCTAGATTTCTCTTCTTACTGAACACAGATTTCATTCTTCTTTTAATTATTTATCCCAGTAAAAACTTTTGCTCAGTCCCCTGCTGAGTTCCTGAAAGATAATGAACTAACTGATTTCTGGGTAATTTATGCATAAATTTATATACTGAGCTGCAGTTTAATCAAACTCCTTTGCCGTGTGTAGTATAATAGCAATATCTAATGAAAACATATGAAGTATGTGTTTCATAATTACCTCAGACAGCTCATTTCGATTTGCTTCCTATTTAAATCCCCAAATTCCTATCTTCTTGCATTGTAAACACTTTCCTTCCTATCTCATCAATCTGAGTTATGTAAATGATGTGGGGGTGGGGGTACAATTAAATTTTTCCCTCAGTGTTATCAAAGGCCTTGTTCTCTCAGCAATATCTGACATAGGTACACACTAAATATACTTCTTTATTTGACTGGAAAACAGAGTTAATGTGAAATCACAAGTAACAGTAAACACCAGTTGAGTGGTATTACTGGACCCAGGACATATAGATTTCTAGATTAATTATTCAGAAGATGCAGACATTAAAAAACTGCCTTTGTGATACTATACCAGGAATAGTTAATACGAAATATGTAGAAGACTATAGCTTGAACTCCACTTTCACTTAACACCAGTAAATCTGCTTTTAAGCCAGTGGAGCTACAGTGATATAATTTGGTGCTAGAGAATCCACTGCTTGTTTTCTGATCTCTCAGAAAGTCAATTTTTTAGAGCAGAGAAGGAAAGGAAAAAGGAAAGCTGATATACATCTAGGTATCAATTCTTTACCAAAATTACTTCTCATCAGCTCAACACATTATTTCAAAATCACAACATCCACCAGCAGAGAAGCAGATACATTTTTGCTACAGCCAACAAATGTGAACACAAACCTGTATGTGGTGGCATTAATGCTCTTAGGGAAACAGCAAAGGAGAAGATACCAGTGCTGATGCCAAGCCAGTAGAGAAACTGGGAGTAGATGACAATCTGCCATCCATGTAGGGTTCCTGCTTTGAAAGATTGTTCTTTCCTGGAATTAATTCCATGAACTTGCAATAAAAATGTCATTTTGTCTTTTTATTATCTCTTCCAAAGACTACAAGTTGCACATACACTGTCAATAAAATGTAGTCACTTTTCACAAAACTGCAAGTAAGTGGTGCAAAACAGCGCTGTACAAAAGCAGAAGATGAAGAGGGTCTAACCAAGAGCACTGCAGTAAACACATAGCACTTGTCATGTTTCAAAAGTTTTGTTTCTTATAAGAAGAACAAGGACTCTTGGAGAAGCTTCACAATGAGTATAAAGTGAGACCATTTACACCAGCTGAAGTACAGCCCCTGATATCTAGCATAGGATAAATTATCATATATTCAGAAAAAAATGATGCCACTAAAGAGCAAAATTAGCATTTCTGAATGAATGAATAAATGAATAGATGAATGAAAGAAAAAAGAAAGAGAGAAAGAGAGGGGAGAGAAGGGAGGGAAGAAGGAAGGAAGGAAAGAGAAAGGAAGAAAGGGAGAGAGAAAAAGTGAGAGACCGAAAGAAAGAAAGAGGGGGAAAAAAAAAGAGAGAGAGAGAGAGAAATTTTGAGGTGTGGAGTTACAGTTCTAAACTGCAGTAATTTTAAAATCCAGAGCCATTTCCTCCTCCTCCTGCCTCCTTTATTTCTTTAATTGCGCCTTTTACCCCCTTGCTTTTTTTCTGAGCACTGTGCTAGCAGCGAGTTATTTCCCTGTCTGCACTCCTATTGTGTCTCCTGCGGTCACAGTTTGCTCCTGACGGGTCATAACATCACCATCCTTCATGTCACAAAATTGATCAGCAGCCACTGGCTCCTGTTTTAAAAGAAGAAGAAGACAGACCTCTGTGTTCAGTTCTAGCAGTAACATATTTACAGTAAACCCCAGTTTTGCAATGCTGGGAATGACCAATTTACCAAGGAAAGAATAGCAAAATGTCTGTAAGGTGTTTTTTATCAACTAACTATTATCTAACTCTAAATTGGGTGATTTTCACTAAAAACTGAGTTATAGTAAAAAATTTGGATTTTACTTCTGTAGATAGTTTTCACATAGTAAATAGTTCAATTATCTCACTTTCTAAGTTCTTCTGGAAGAACTGCAGATGATCCAAATAAGCTTCAAGGACCAGCCATGGCAGGACCTAAGAATATAACTAAATAAACACATCACATACATATCACAGTTGTGACACATCCACCTCCTGAATCAGGAATTAAGTGTTGATAGATCAGAGGTTATAGCCCAACAAATAAAAACAAGTATCGATAACCTTCACGTGTTTATAATAGAGAAAGAGTTCTGAGGTTGAACTAGTAACCTGTGGACACTGAAGTGTAAATCCTGACTAATATTTCCTAGGCAGTGACTTGCTCAGTTCTTGGCCCAGCAGGAACACTTGTTGCAAAGGGCATTTCGTGGCTCATAGGGCTTCTGTGGGCAAGCCAAGGGCTCATCCGCTGCTGCTCTACCTCCGAGGAGACTGGAGAGCTTCCTCCCGTGATCCTTGCTGTAGGCTGAGGTCTTCCTCGCTGACTCAGCATCTCAGAGGTGCTGGCATTTCTCTGAGGGACTTTGCCACAGCTGCTCTGCATCCCTCCACAGCACAGCTCACTGCAGGACCTCCACAGTCCACTGCTCCTGTGCAAAGGGCACAGATCTGGGCAGAGAAAAGCTTATCTCAATGTTTCACTCTTTTTGTCTCATTCCAGATCATAATAGAAACCTGGGAGTTGCAATACAGCCCTGCCATGATGTACTGATGATTTACAGCAACTATCAAGCTGGTGGGACACTTCCTTGCATGCTGCTTATTCTGTCTCAAACTTCGGGTGCTTGCAAGGTCAGCTCCCTCTCAGAACTGTTCTGCTGAAATGCAATATCCTTCTCCAAGTTGAAAATGTTGTCTTTGGAAAACAGCAAAAATATCAGTGCCTGGAGAGGTCTTTCTGCTCGGGAACACGGAAATCGTTTGAAACTCTTGTTATCTAACCTAAGGACAACAGAACCTAGCAACAGCTGGTTGTGAAACAACAGCAACCTCTCTTTACAACTAAATGCACTCTAGAAAAAAAAAATGTAAAGAACATCCTTGAAGTAGAAGGAGAGTATGAAGCAGGCTATCAGAAGGGAAGAAGCTAGGCAAAGTATTTTGGTTTTGGTAGTGTATGTGTAACTGAAAGAGAGCTGCTATGTGCTGCCTGATGTATTCAAGAAAGAAATGATTATATAGTGTATGTGTAAGGGGGTGAGGATATGATAGGGGATAGGTTCAGAGGAAGAGATACAGAAAGCGCTGTAACCATTATGCCATAATTCCTTACATCCTGAAAGCAAATTAATATTCCTGAGTTCCAGCATTCCTTAGGTGTTCAGGAAATGAGCTTGAAACCTTCTGGCAAAGAAGGGCCGTTATGTTAGGGGGTTGTTATATCCGGAAGCCTGACAGAGGCAAGGCTGCTGCAGCTCCATGTCTCCAGGTCCAGTCTGTAGCCAGGATGAGGATGTATTCCCAACAGGCACACCTGCACACAAACACATATATACATATGCACACAGCCGAACGCACAGATCAACACAGACAACACATCACTCAGCAACTGCAAAGAGCACCATGGCCTCATCCTGTTCCCTCTCTGGCTGATCAAGGTGAAAGCCCAATAGTACAAAATACGTATACATGCATATGATATAGATCCCTGCACTAACTGGCTATAGACACTCAGTCTACCCTGCAGCTGGCCCTGGATTCTCAGTCTCTCCAGTTGCTGGCACCAAGACATACGAACCGCTGAGACCCACAGCCCCACTCTAACGGCTGGTACAGACCCCTCATTCGCAGATAAATACACATGCCCTCCTGCCACCCAACACACACACACACATAAACATACACACACACAAACACACATGCATACAAAAGAGTCTCTTAGTCAACTTCCAGGCCTTATAGTCTTACTAGTTGCTGGCTTTGACTTCCTGCTCTCTCCAGTAGCCAACTGGCAAGCACTCTGGCCTCTACCAGGCTTCCCAAGTCACTTATCCTATTTGGTGATTAGTCCAGTTTGATATTCATTATCAATCACACATTGACATACATACTCAGACAATACAGACGCACTCTCGTCTCTCCAGTGGCTAGCAACCCAGACATACAAGTCCCTATGGCCCATGGTCCTCACTCCATTTGCTGGCACTTAGACCTCCATACTTACTCGTACATGCAGAATAGAGTCAGTCATACAGGAAAATAGTTAGATATGGAGTTTAATAACAAGACAGGACAGACTGTGCTGATCAGGCAGAGGGCATGGCTGAACAAGTGCACCAATCATCCATCTGTTTGCATGTAACCAGCCCCTTTAATCCCCTTATCCCTCTATTTTCACATATTTGTTCCTCCCAAAATCATCTTGACCTTTCCCTTTCCCTGTTTCTGATTCTTCGGCTAAACATCCCATCATAAATTTTGTACAATCCCAAACTGCTCTTCCCAGCATCATGTAATGAGCCCCAAACCTGTAGGCAGTGACCTCCCAGGCTGTGGGGTGTGCTGGTAAGCCTCTCCTGCTGACCAACAGGGACGAGTCTCACTCAGGCCCGTGGGGCCAGTGTCTCCTGGAGCAGCCCTGAGACAGCTCTGGGCAGGGTCTCTGACCAAGTTATTGGGTATTCCCCACCACTAACACTGTGTCTCTGAGCTCCTTTGTGTGTATGGAGACAAGCCTTTTATCACGTAACCTAACACCATCCTCTTGTGGAGGCCAGCCACAGAACGGGTAGCAGCCAGTGCTCCTGACCAGCCTTCATATAAAGGTTACTAATATGCAGAAAAAAAGGTCAATGCGACTTCACACTAGATTAGACACAGAGGACGCAAGCTTATAGCAGACTAGGCTTCATTAATTCTCGTGTTCAGGAACACTACTTTTTTCACTGAGGTACAGCAAGAATCATGCTCACTGTATGTTGGATCACTATGCCATATAGTGCTTTAGTCTGGTTGTTCAACACATGGCCCAAAACCCTTTTTAATATACCCCAATCGCTGCACTGAATACAGAACTGCTTTTTTTCTTCAAGGCTTCTTCCTAGTGCTCATCATTGTAGAACGTAAGTGGTTCAAAATCTTTAATGACTTTACCTGCATAACAACCTGATGATGGAGAGAGGTATAATTATCTCATTTGACTAGTGAGGAACTAATTCCTAAAGAGATTAAGATGAAAATATTTAAAAATGCCCATTAATTTTAGATGCCCACTTTAGGATGTCTAGGACTTAATTTTTTTAGAGTACTTAGCATAATATAGCAGTATATACTGAGGAACTTCATTGCAGTTATGAGTGCTTAGCACTTTTTGTACGGAAACCCTAATCTAAGTTGAGTATTTTCAAATTGAAGAACATATTATTGGCCACCTGTGAAAAAACTGATCTGAGTGACTCTGCTCAGCATCCCATAAGAACTTTGTGGTGGAGTGAGCAACAGAATCCAATTTTCCAGCTGCTTTCCCATGAAATTATCACCTTTCTCTTCTCACAACATCCTGCCTCAAGCACTAACAGCAGCCACAAAGCAAGCCAAGACCCTCCAGAAAATAAGCCTTTTCCCCACATAGTCCTAACACATTATTTCTGCATCCTACCTTTCATGAACCAAATGAGCCAAGAGTCCTACAAAAAATAGTATGTAACTATGTAAGTGAATAATACATCACAGTGTTGTTTCACAAAAATCAAATCTCTGATTAAGATTTAAAGGATAGCCACCTATTCTGGCATCTCCCAATGTTTGTACACTTGACTCAACAATTGGAAAGTCTTCTAAATACAGTATCTCTGCCAATATAGCAAGGCAACATACATAGCACCGAATCAAGCCCTAGGAATCTCTTTTAAATTCAGAAACATGCCATTTAAATTAGTGAGATACAAAAATATGTAATTGAGAATAGTTATTGACAGAGGACAAATAGTTTTGCAACACTGATATTTACTTTGTATTTTTAGCTGAATTTTGGGCTTGATAAAAATGCTTGTTTTGTTGTGGACATTGACAGAATATAAAACAGCTCACCACAGCGAGTTCTGTGTGGGCATCATGCTTCATTACAGATACCGAGGTACTTCAAAAAATTCATTTCTTAAGTTGAAAATGCAGAATTAAATCTCTGGCTTTAGGTTTCAAGCCATTACATTTGGTCACCACATTCTAGATTTTTAAGAGGTTGCTTCCAGACATTGATTTAGCTTAACATTTTTGAAGATTTACATTCTTTCCATATAGTAGAAACGGCAATACTTACCCCATTTTTCTAAAAAATCAGCTCATCCACATAGAGATGATACTTGTCAAAAAGCATCAAGTATCAGTGACTAGTAAGAGTCTTACTGTCATGCAAGTCATTTCCTAATTTTGCTTATAAAATAGCTAAAGAAACCCAGTAATCTCACTTTTCTACATACTGATAAGAACATAGCAGCTTGCTGACTCAGACCGTAGCCACCATTTTGTATTTCCTCTTCCAGTTCACTTGGTACATACGAGTGTCTCTCACTTTCACATGTGAACTGCAGACACTGTAGCTTGAAATAACTATTCATTAAGACAAAAAAGTTCTGTCTAAAGTGAAAAATATTTTAAGCTAATTAAGGCAATTTTTACACATCATACTATACATGACACAACAAATGCAGTTGTGATATTTAACACACATGTGAATAACAAAAGGTTTTAAATCTCTCATTGACTTGGAAAAATGAAGGTCATCTTGACTGCAGGGCTGGAGTTAATGTCTCCATCATTGTGATATAAAAATAAAGAAATAAGCAGAGAGGGAGCATGCATACGGGAATAAACATAAGATAAAATTCTCTACCATTTAGTACAAAAGAACACTGAACAATACTAAGAATGATCAGACATCTTGGCTATATTCTCAGTAGGGATAAGCTGCTCCACTGCCCATAAAAATCTACCTCATCATCTAATATGTCATATTATCCTGGAAAGCACAGTAAATGAATCACTTTGAAAAATGTGCAATACTGCAGCAGCAATGTTTGCTGGGGGAAGCTCTTGCTTTGGCTTATGGCTTAAGCTGTTCCCAAAATGCTCCACGATGCAGACATACATGTCCTGGGCCTCGGCGGGGGGCTTAGGAGGTAGACAGTGCAGTTCACCCCCTCTGCGCTTCTTATCCAAGAGACAAACCATAGTGGCTATATCCAACAAAACAGCAAAGACCGATTCTTCTGCGTCGTCAGGAAGGCGTATTGCCCCCAGCGAAGAGGCATATGGCTCTGGTGTTATTTTGTGTTGGTCAGCAAAAAAGATACGGAACCTGCCGAGAAACAAGTTGTGTTTCACAAAGCGAACTGAAGTGGTGACCTTCACGTGGAAAAGGCATCGTCCTCAACATACCCTCAGCACAGAGACGTTCAGGTGTCCAGGTGGCATGAATTAACTGTACGTTAATAGATCTTGGAGGGTTTTACTTGAACATACATACACACAGGCCATTTCAGAAAAATGAATAATCTACAGCTAGCATCACTAAACCATGGATAACTCCCTCCCACAACAATAACACTGTCTACAGCATTTGTCATGTTTTACAATATGGGAAATGCCACTGAAAAGATAAACATGATGGCTTGGTAAATAGCCAAAACAACTCTTAGTAGTAGTTCCTGTGTCAAGTAATATTTTTGACCTGATTTGCACAGTATGACTGAGAAAAATAAATATTTTATTTTGAAAGTTAGCTAGAATAATAATGAAGTGATCTGAAACAGATCTGCAAGTGACAGTCTGTTAATTTAAAGGCATACTGCATGATAGGAAGCATCTTTTCCAATTAGCCAGCCATGACTGCACGGTATTTTGAAAAGACTGAGAAAATTCAGTAGCCTGGCTTTGTAGATCTGATAATTCTCTGAAATGAATAGCCAGCAATTCTCTCGCAGAGCTTTACAGGTGCATGCGTCAGCCATCGGGATCGGAGCCCACCAGTGAGCTCGTGACAGCAATGTGGCGCATGGCACTGTGCAGGCTGGGGGTATTTTCAGTTAATCTATAGAAGAGCCTAAGATTTCCCTCCCTCCTGGAATGAATGCCTCTGAATTGAAAAATTGTAATCTAGTCTAAAGCCAAAATATTTCTAATCATCTGTTACCTACTCCACAGCAACGAAAGACTACACATACTGCTAGGGCAGGAAAAGATCGTATGTGACCCAAAGTCATTTTTTAGTTGCTCTCTGTGTATGTGCATACATATGTATATAGACCTACATGTCATTTTTCTTACAAGCTTACATCCACACATGATTATTTACTGCTATATCACAGAGATATCTCAGAAAGGAATAGAAAAAGATATTTCTTTTACCAGAGATTTGGTGGTTCTTCAGAAAGGAAAAAAAAAAAAAAAAAAAAACAGCACCACCAATAACAACACAGTATAAGAGTTTAAAAAAAAAATGAGTGACTCTCAGAACAACAAAAAGAAATGACTTGTTTCAGGATGTCTGTATGTATCATGACAATAATATCTAATTAGGTTAAGTGTTCTATTTAATAATTCACTGTGTAATGAGATAGAGTAAGAGAGAGTAATGGGATTTGTCAAAGTCAAAGCCAGTGCAGTATAAAACATGTTAGATATTTAAAACACATTTAGAATAACAAGATGAATTGATTTAAAAGCCACTTATGATGTTGTGCTGCTATGAACTGCCACATTCTTTGGGTTATCTGAAGGGAAAGCTCTTTACTTGACCTTTTAAAACTTTTGCCAGTAACTTTCAGGAGGAAATTAGCTCTATATACTGGCAAAATGTATAAAAGCAGGAAACTATGAAAGTATGTATTCTTAAAACTTTGTGAGACAGAAAAGAAAAAAAGGGAAAGAGAAAATATACCTCCTTCTAAAATAGCCAGTACATAATCTCAGAAGTTCATTATAGCCTTGAGCACACTGGTTTGCATCCCAGATTAAAGGATTTTCAAAGGAACTGTGATTGTCTTGTCACGGTTGAGCTAGATATTAGTTGGCTGAGCTGAGTATCAAATATGGGAAATTAGTTGCCATTAAAAGCTAGCTTCAGGCAGTTCATTTCTCATCAGCCAAGCTGTGTGAGCCTCCTGCTGTGGACAGTGAACATTAGCTTACTAAATACTTTTGCTAATCAGACACCGCATTACTAACAGAGGTGCCTGAATTTAGAGGGGAGGAGTTGGACGGCAGCTACTGAAAATCTGTCTGAGGTGAGATTAACATGCTTTTCTTTATCAGAAGGGTTAACTTGCCTTTTCTCCAGGACTCTATTTAAAAAGATAAGATTAAATGCTTCTCTGGTTTTGTTATTGCTTTTTGAATCATTCTTTTACAACTATTTTCAGTGCTGGGAAAACCACAGAGAAGAGAAACAGAGTCAAGGTTAACTCCAAAGGATATCAGAATAATGTGGTACTGGTAGTAAGCTGCTAGCTATGAGGATAATAACTATTTGTGACACCCTAGCAAACTCCATCATCTTTAATATATAATTTTTGTGTGACATGAAGTATAAAGAACTCTGACGTGACATGATGAGCTATATTTGCACTTCTGCTGGGTTATTTTTAAGGAATGAATAAACTGTTTTGACAAAATTAGAACTGACCTAAGTGTCTGACCTAGCCACAAAATTATTTTATTTTGTCGGAGGTTTTGAAAGGTTAACTGCATTCTTTTTCTCTTAACATGCTCTTTTGCATATACTTCGTTGCTATAGCCAGACTGTAAAGCAGTAGAGAATCTGATTTTACCAGATTTCCAAGATGATTTCTACACTTAAGAGGATTCAAATAACCCTCAGGTAAATCTAGGTTAAAATGAATCCCCAAATTCAGTTCTTCTTTCTTGCTGCTATACATATCTTCAAAAGATTGTTATAAATGAAGGAAAGATAAGTGGGAAGATTAGACCAGATGGTGCAACATTCAAGAGCACTGGAAAATCCAAATTAAGAGTGGCAATGAGCAAAACTGATCCTGTCCCTTGTAAGTGAAACTCCCCCACTAAGAAAAACTGCACCACAAACAGACACTTGGCTTCTGGGTCAGGACAGGTGAAGCAGCAGCATCTCTATCATGCCGGCTCACCACCCTGACTTCCAGCTAAATCCCAAACCTTCAACTTTCATTTTGTTAATGCTAACATTAAAGGAACTTTTAAATGTGAAGAGAAAGGGAATTTTGAGGAATAGTTCTGGATTTCCATCATTGCTTCTGCCTGCCACCTGTAGAGTTTTACATGCAAAATTGACAGGTGTGGTGGGTTGCAACCTGGGAAACCTGCAGAGAGTGTCATCCCTGTGACCTGGCGCTCAGTGTGCTCAGTACTTTCTGATTTTAAGCGTTTCACTCTAGTTTGGCATCAAGAGTAACCAAAACAAATGGTCTGTTTTGAAATCTTAGGCTCCTATTTTTAGTCTGTACAGGAAATATTATTCACTGTTATTACACAGGTGGGTTTTCTCATATGACTTTTTATGTTAGTGATATCACAAGTTAGAAAATTGCATTTCAGCAGGCAACACATATCTATACTAGCCACAATAAAATTAGGCAGATTCCTATTTCAATACTAGTGTCTAGAAATAATAGTGAGCATACATATCACATGTATCCTAAGCATTATTGGTGGGATTTTCTGTGGAATGTTTAACATAACATGCAAGAATATCATGATAAGTTAGGCCAGAACCCAGATCCTCATGCAAGGTCAGGATTTGTACTCCTGTTTCATTTTTTCTTTCTCTTGAGATCACTCTCAAATTATTTTGTCATTGTAAAGCCTATGCTGATAACTCTAAACAAAGAAAATGCTGAGGCTGGCTAGAAGCATACCTTAGGTCTGTCCCTTCTCAGGCTTGGCTACAATATGGTGTACAGAAATGAAGGTGTCTTGATCTTTTTGGCCCCGTCAGCTTTGAACCTATCCTGTAAGTAAGCACCTCTGTTCCTTCTTTCATGTAATTTTTTCTTCAAGACATAGATAAGCACAGAAACGTATCAAGCCCCAGAGATGAAACAGGTAAAGAAGAAACGGCTTCCTGTAGCCTTAGTATGAAGGTGATGCCAAGCTATCCTTTGCTTTCAAGACTTTTGTGCCTCTGGACAAGCCCTGAATTGGGTCTTTAAACACCAGATGAATTTGAGCATCAAAAATGGAGATGAGTAAAGGCTTTGGATAATTACAAGTCAGCGTATATATATATATACACCAATATTTATGGTCAGCACCGAAGGACACCCGACCTAGTGACTTCAAGAGTCTCACAAAAAGTAAGACATAGGAAATGCCCTGCTGACCTCAAGCAGTGGGCCTCTTAGCCAGGTACTCTGCCTCAGCAGCAGTAGAAAGAGGTGCCTGGCTCTGGCCTGTAATCCATTCCCTGCAGTCACTACTCTGTTCACTCTCTGCAGTCACTGGATTGGAGATGTCAGAGGGTACATCCCTGTCTACTCTCTTTGTTATCTGCGATAGCTGATTGCCTATGAATTTGTCCAATTTTCCTTTGAGACAACTGAAGTTGTCTCTCTCCCCATGTCCCAGAACTTCCTTCTATCCACCTTAAACTGATCTCCAGCTAGTATCAATGTGTGCCTGCAATGACTGGTGAATAAAAGATCTGCTCTATCCTCATCTGCCATGATTTTATAATCCTGGACCACCTACCTCCCCCTGCAGCTTTTCCTCTTCAAGAGTCTCAGCTCCAGTCTTTCTTCATAAAGCAGATGTTTTCTTCACCTAATCATTGTAGCTGTCGTCCCTGTACCTCATTCTCAGTTTTATAAGGACTCCTAGAAATCACTTGAACTCCAGTTTGGAAATTTGGGGATATATAACAACTTTGTAGGGATCATCATGGTTTCATGTTTTATTCTCTCCAGCTATGTATGCTTTGCAGCTATCAACCAGGTACAAATACATATAGCACCCTCTAGAGTTGGTTGAGTCCCCTCTGGCTTTCAACAGAGTATTAAACATAATGCATTGGTGGCTTTGGCATCTTTAGAAGGTACTCCCTATTCAACAACATCTAAAAGCAAAGACTTTTTGCTGCATTTGGAATGCTTGATTTTTTTTTAATTTAGTTTGATTCAGGCTATCCCTCTGTTTTTGTTCAAGAGCTGGTCCTCTCATCAGTGACATAGTAGGTGTAAAATTTGTCCCATTTATCTGAGACAAGAAAGTGATTCTTTCACGCTATGTAGAACCATACTGTAAACATTCATTCATTAAAAGTAACTGAAGAAAACTTCAAGGATACTTTCAAAACTAAAGACTTCATCAACAATTGTACTGCCAGAGATTGTGCTGTTCTTTCATGGTTAGTCAGTACAAAACAAATGTAGCTAAGTTACTCTGACTCATTACTTAACAGCTCTGCATATGTTAATGATTGCAGTTACTAAAAGCTTTAAATTCGTACCAGTTTGATGGAAACTGTCAAGCCTACAGTCATTGTTTCTGACAGTATTATGTATTTCAAGTTATTGTACCACTTAGTGCCTTGTTTCCTCACGTAACAGTTTTATGTTGGAAAGGCTGTTTTGTTAAAGACATTTTTACTGTACGGGCTCAAAAGAGGATTACAATTTCTCTGGGTGAACTGATCACATGAGGGAGGGGAAGCAGGTCAATTCAGCTTCCCAATTCAAGGAAGGTGTTTTATCCTCTACATATGGTGAATGTAAATTTTATTGAAAGCCCTGAATTAACTGCAGGCTCCTGTTGAAGCTATACAAATAGTGTCATATGTGCCCTGGAAAGAGAGGCTTCATTGTTTGTCTTCTGGTAGCACTCTGTTTTCTGGAGCCTAGAAGACAATTACTTCCTTGCAAACACAGGCAGATTAAATAAGCCACATTTTGTCCTTTTTGCCATCTGCCCCTTGCTTACTTTATTTTAAGCTGCATGACTAAGCTTTACTATCTGACATGTGAAGGTGGGACATGCTGTTTTTCTGCTCAGCTCCTTGAGGCTTGTAATGAATCTGAAGAAGCAGAACTGATCTGCAAAGGGGTGAGTCAGAAAACCAGTAACTGTACAGTAATTACTTGCTGTGCCAAATAGCAGGACTTGGATCATAACATAACAAAATCTCCTCAAGGAAAAGTTTCACGATGCAGGAGAAATATATATTTCTTTCTTCTAAAAAAAAACCTCATTGGGCCTGATTCTGATCCTAACGCAAATACTTCAATGAAAGCAAGACCTTGTGTGAGAAAGTAGGCGGTATCTGCAAAAAATGATATTGTAGGTAACTATTAGAGCAGAAGAGAAGGAAGGGAGGGAGATAGGAGCCCATACACTTCAGATATAGAATTGCTCTTAAAAACCTACTTCTCTATTCTCCAAAACTTTCCTGAAGGACAGAGGTCCACAATGTGCTAGCTCTCAGGAATGGGGAAGGGAAAAGTACAGGTACCAATAGATGGTTGTGAGAAGAGTTGGCCAGGACAAAGCAAAGTTTCCTGGAGTATCGAGGACATGCGATCTGGCCATGGCAGTTTCTTCTAGGGGCTGCTGCACAGCCCTCAGGTGAGAGGCCTGGGGGTTTGACAGGGAAATGATTGAGGAGCCCTTTATTGCAGCATTAAGGGCTGCCACCTTGCAAGCATGTGGAGCATGGCTTTAGAACCTTTCTCCAGCTTAGGGCCCACAGGGAGCCTTGTTATTCCTCTAAAAATCAACCAACAAATATGTAATAGCTGGAGCAATAGGTGGCTTTTTAGCAGACTAGGTTTAAGGTAACCATGGAACTGAAAAAGAAATGAACCAAAATCATTTAGTGAAAGGAAAAGTGAGAGAATCACCTTTGTATATGACTCTCAGAGGTCTGTGTCTATATAAACGCTTCACATGTATGCCACATGTCAGGCAACCTGTTTGTCACAGGGATTATCACTCCACTTTCCCAAAGACATAGTGTACTTGTTTGGGGTTTTTTTCTCCTTATGTTAGACTTTTGGAGCAAGGACTGTACTTTCTCTTTTTTCTGTTGCTGGTTTTTCTCTTATTCTATAGGAGCCTGATAATGACTGGGATCCTGAAGCATCTTTGGAACACCGATACAGCAGCAATGGAGAGACTGGAGAGAATGGCAAACTTCGAGAATTCTGGGTTCTCCTTGACCAGTATAATCAGGTAGGATCTTTGACATCCCAGCTAGCCTGCCTTGAGTAGGGCAGTGAGTCATGACAGCCGGAGTCCAGATTCAGGGCAGTCTCCAGCCCATCAGCTAATGGTTGCCTGCTTTTCCAGGCTGAACTATAGAACTGAATAATTTAGAGCCACTTGAGACTGAGACCTTGTCCTGCAGGGAATGCTGAGTTGCGTTAAATGTTAATGCAACCTTTGTGTCTCTCTTTTAAGGAGCCGAATAGCCATGAACAGCTCTAGCTTTGCACTTTACTTCTGGCCCACAACAGCAGGGCTAGAACAACAGAAAAGACACGGCCATAGGTCAGTGGGTATCACAGAGCACATGTACATGTACCCTCTGTGGCGTCCCACAGGAGGGCATCCCACGCCCTGTGCCTTCTAGGTGTTCTCCACTCCATCAAGCCCGCAGCATTCTGGAGAGTATGCACATATCCTTCGATATGATGTGGTATGATATTTGTGTGGTTTTTAATTGTACATCCCATGGGGCACATGTTGTTGCAGTCACACATGAGGAAGGCTGGAGAACAGAGGACGGTTGAGAAAGGCTTGCATCTGGTGCAGCTGCAGTCCCTCCAAGCACAGGAGGAAAACTGCACATGGCTGACCTGCTGCAAATGATATCTATAGTTTCCCTGGGTTTTCTCCATGGCCTTTAGAGAGCTAGGCACCTCCTAAGGGTGACTCAAAGTTTAAGAGGACTGAAATGATCTTAGAACTGCTTCCTTTGAAGAGGAGCTAAAGAGAAGCATAGTCTGTAGTTCAGGTGCCTCAGCAAACTACTTAAACATAGGAGATTGAACCCAGGCCTCTACCTGGACAATGATGACAGCTTACTAGGTGAGCAGGAAAATCGTATCAGAGGAGATAGGGCTTTATATGTTTTGAGTCTTGAGCTCATCTGTCTAACAGAGGCCCTGGATGCTCAAAAAAGACAGGAAGGTACAAACTCCATGGTACATTTTCTCTATTTATTCTAGTCACTGACTTAAATACTTCACTTTTTATATACTTACTGATTCTGTAAAACAGTGCTGTGCTTAATATATTAGTAGATATTCTGAGTATGTCTGACACGCAAGAGAAATCGCTATAGAAATGAAATAATGCACACTGTTAAAATGGTATCATTATTAAAAGCAGGTTTAAGGATTGCCCTATTACACTACTTTCTTGATACCACGCATATCAGAGGAACACCACCTAAGACACTTCAGAGAGAAGCTATTCACTATGAAACTATCAAATAGATCTTAAAAAGTCCTCTGAATTTTATTACCTTTTGGTACCAGGAGATTTGTTTATATCTTAAGAGGCCAACTTGTGCTATGATAGCTGCTCTGATGATGCGTGGGCTCATAGGGCTCTGAGGTTTAACATCTCTCCAAGCCAGCGTAGATAAGAGCAATCTGAGAAGACTCCACTGTCACACAAGCAACCTAAAATAACAAAATCCAGGCAGAGCAAATACAGAGTTTCTGCCTTTGTTTGAAGTGCTGAAGAAGTGCAGATCAGAGCTATAAACAGGGAAGGGAGGAAGGAAAAGAATATTTCTGTCATTCCTTCAGGAGTTGTTACTACTCAGATAAACTTTAGTAACTTGAAAGCTTTGTGCAATTTTTCTTTTGTCTTGTCAGATGGGCTCTTACTATGTAGGTCAAAGACCTTTACTATCCAGGAGGAAAATTAATACAAAGCAGGAATCCTGTGGGATTTACGTTTACTTTTTCCCTCCTTCTTCTAATTCAAAGTAGTCTGCTTTATAAAGCACCATCACAAACATATTGAACGTAGCACAGAGTCTGACAGACTCTGCTCATACAGAGTAAACTGTACTCCTTAATAAGATTTCCAAGTCCCAGATAAATCCTCCTTGTGCTTCCTGATCTCCACATCTATCCACTCCCAAGCTCATACAGAGTCTTCACGTGCGGGATGGTAATGCCAGTTACAGTCCAATGTGTACACTTTTCTGACACTAGGCTATAAAGCATAGCAGTGCCTTTGTGTTACTCTGTTCCTCGGTTAAAAAAATTCTATGTGGTGAGAAACCACCCTGCTGTAAAGTTGTAATGATTGGTAACTACTCTGTTTATAACACACCACCCCCAACTTGTGTCTGAAACCTTCCTCCACGTTGTGACTGAGGTACCAGATTACACGAGCACATCATTCCAGAAGAGGTTGATCAATGAGAATAACAGAAAAAAAAAAATGCAAAGTTTCCTGCAGGCAAGTCTAGATATCTTATGTTTAAAACCTAAGAGTTATAGATTTCTAGTTTATAAAGCTTATAAAATGGAAGAATCAGTTTTTAAAAGCATCTGCTTTTAAATAATAGAATAACTTACTTCTACACATGCATCAACAGATTTTTTTCATTGTTTCTATGTATTTATGAGTCTTCTCCCCAGAGAAGTACTGAGATAATAATGTTCTTTAATGATCAGTTTTCCTGGAGAAGATCAGTACATCTCTGCAGCTGAGCATGCCTTCACTACCAATTGCCCCAGGCACGCACTACTTGCACAAAGTCTAAGGAATGGGTCTTGTGTTAGAAATTAAACAGAGATTTGGAGGCTGGTTGTCTTTACAGTTCAGGCTGTAGAATAGCATGACAGTCCTTTCGCAGTTGCTATTCCAGTATTTGAGCTAAAATTATACTCTCTTGTATTCCTGAAAGAGGTC
The DNA here is from genome assembly GCF_028389875.1 of Rhea pennata. Taxonomy (NCBI): domain Eukaryota; kingdom Metazoa; phylum Chordata; class Aves; order Rheiformes; family Rheidae; genus Rhea; species Rhea pennata. Next base: position 142,221,012 of record NC_084664.1, on the reverse strand, counting down.
TTTTTTGCCAGTGGGTTGTCTATTTGAACTAAATTATAGTCTTATTAAATTCCTTGCCAGCAAAGTTATGAAGAAATAAAATTGTGTTCCGAATATATTCTACCATACTAATGAACAATCCATCAGTCCCTGATTTCCATAATGCTCACCCCGAACCTGACTTGGAAGAATATGCGGAAGACTAAAAAGTCTTAGTTCTTATGCAAACAAAAAGTTATCCCAAGACAGTTCCAGTTTGAACATTTTCCCAATTACAGCTGTGGAGAGAAAGCACTAATAAGCTGGGATAGGCCATTTAGGTTTATAAAGGTCAATGCCATCACCTTGAATTCCACCCAGGAGACCTTAGGGAATCGCTGCGGTTCACGGAACACCAGTGTTAAATGTTCCCTGCTTTTGATAAGTGGGATAGCTTGCGCTTTTAAATTCCCTCTAGGAATAGCTGCAAGAAGAATGCATTGCAGTTGTCTGATGTCCAAGTAACATGGATAAGCAGAACAGGATTCATGTCTGAAACAAAAGGTTGTGCTCACATGAAAAAACACAGAAACAGAAATACATTTTTCAGCACAAATTCCTTCTCAGGAATCCAGTTTCACAGATATTACAGGTCTAACCTAGATCACCTCAGTCCCCTACATCCCCAAAACCCAACTGTAAATAATATTTTCATATCACTGCTTAATAGTGCAGATATAATTCTGGGTAACTTCAGTTTTGACCACTGAGGTCTCATCCAAGCCCAGCCATTCATGAATTAGGCCATTTGTTCACATGGAACTAGCCATAATAGGGACATTCAGAGGTGTACCTTCTTCACACTAGAGACACTGTAATCCTATCTCCTAACTAACCTCTGCTGTTGCCCCATGTTCATTTGAATAAGAAGTAAAACAGAGTGAAGCTTTGAGCTGACCTCTTCACAGAGACCTTCGCATGGATAAATCTACTGACCTTTGAGCTCTTGCAGTATAAAAAAACAGCAAAGCTACTTCAAAGCAAGTTCCAGCTAGCCCTACAAAGAACTACTTGCTTGTCAAATGTACTTTAATATCAGCTAGGTCTGACATTTCCAGTAAAATCATGTTGGACATATCCTTACTAAGCGTTAGGCAGAACTCCCAGACTAATAAAACTGATGCAGTTTTTGACCCAAGCCCAGACACACAACTCCTCAATAATCTATTCCTACCAAAAAAGGAGATCTGATAACAACAGTTAAATTGCTAGTTAAATTTCAACTAACAACGTTCAATAATGTGAGCAGAGACTTCTTCACCAGACCCTCACATGTCTCCCTGCCTCCAGCTGTGGAGACAGAGACAACCCTCACTGTCTCATTGCCTGGGGAGCCAGGGCCAACACAAAAGCTGTGAAATGACATTTCTGCACAGCATCCAGGAAAAGACAAAATCCAGACCTCACAACTTCATGGTGCTCCCTCCTCCTAAAGAGGTAAGCACTATATCCAAATGGTGAATCCACTGGCAGACTATTCATAATAAAAAAACCTGTTTTACTTCTGTTGGTGCCAGTTCTCGTTATCTAAGTTACTTGATTCCAAAAAACATTTGTGCTGTGTTTGACTTTGACAATATGCTAATAGGTCCTGAGTTTTTTCCCCTGTTCCTCACACATCCTTAAGCTAAGATTTCAAACTTTGTTATGCATCATATGATCACACTTTGCCATGAACATAAGATGTTTGCCCCTGGAATTTTAGCTTCTTTCCTCCTGCAGCATTTTCAATTAATCTGTAAACCGGCATAGCAACTGAGAAAACCACGGAAAAGAGCCTTTAAAAGATCTTGTGTCCACAGAGATGGAGAAAAGATCTCCATAACAACCCACTAGATTCTCAGTAGAGAAACTGATGACCATGCACCCTTCTTCAGATTCCTCAAGTCCACCAGCCTTTTGAGGAACTTTCATCTTTGCTGAATTTTATCCAGAGAGCAAGGTGCAAAGTAAGATGGAAACAAAGGAATTATATTTTCCCCAGCATACCAGGCATAATACAAAAATAGTAAGATAGTTAATAAAGCTGTATTTTTATCATGCTATCATAGCATGTGAAAACCCTGACCGCCCCAGGAATCTTAGGAATTCCCAGTATGACACTGGCATGGTCAGGCAGCTGTTTCTCATACCACATTGACTAAGCCTGGTTACATTTGGGCATTTAGTCATTTCAAAATGGCTAGAGTTTGATATAAAATTTTGCACTTCATTCTTCCTTGTATTCTGTTCTTTAATAAACTTTTTTATTGGTTTAAACATAAATGAAAAAAGTGACAGGGATCTGAACATAAGAGTCCGGTACTAAATAAGATGAATGAAACTATTTTTCGTTTCTCATTGCTATAAAACAAAAGCCCAGATGTTCTCTAATCTCTTCTTACCTTTACTACCTAATAAGTAATTTGTCACATCACAGAAAGTCTTGATAAATATGTGCAAACTTTCTTCATATAACAAAATGTCTGATATCTAATTATTTAATATGCGTTTTAGCAAAGAAAGAAGACATTCCCATATTTAATATGAAGAATCACCATCAGAGATTTTTTCCTACTCATCACCTCTGAAGGGATGTGAGGTTGAGATACCCAGTAAAAAATATGCGAGACCTTCACACAGAATGCAAGTGCCAGTGGACTGATAAATGATGTTGAGAGATCCCAAGAAGAATTTAACATTCTGGTTTTAGAATTCAAGAATACTTCCTAGATACACAGCAATACTTTCCTGAGAATGAACCATCTTTTATGTGTCCTTTCATACCTATGAAGGAAAAAAGAAAGCACAACGAAATCAGGGAACACAAAAGGTTGATGCCACTGGAAATAACCTATTGCATGAAGAAATTAAAGCAGTGGCTGATTAAAATGGAAGAACAGGAGGGAGGGAGGCTGGAGTCAGAGAAACTGGAGATGCTAAAGCCACTATATAGGCGAGTAAAGAATCTATCAAGACTTCAGTCATGAGGATATCGTACTGGAGAGGCCTATGTTGCCTTGAAAGTCTCTTATAAGGTTAACAGGGGTCAAAAGTAAGCATAAGCAGTTCTCAGTTTTGTTTTAAAGCAACCATATCTAACCTCCGAGTTCAGTTTTTCCATAGTGTAAATATTCCTTTAGTCAGGCATTTTCACAAAGAGTTTTCATGGAGAGGGAAACATGCCTTAATTCACATGTGAGTCTGGCTCCCCATAATTTGCAGCTTGAGAAGCAGAACCTGCACATTCCTCTGCAGATAATGTTTCGCGTGTCTTGTGTGGTATTACACATCTTATGGGTGAGCACCATTTTGATTTCTATACTCAGAGTCAAACTGCTCCTGCAGCTGTCACATATGTCTGTGAAATGAGTGCTCTTATTGGTAAAATGCTGTTCATTATTATCCATTCCCTAAATCACTTAATAGCAGCAAGCATGATACAACTTGGTAAGTGTCTCAAGACAGGCTTTGGCACATCTTTAAGATGCAGTACATAAAGGTGATTGAAAGAGACTACATCAAAACTTTTTTAGCCACAGAGAAATAACACATGTTTAATTGTATAAAGCTTACTGGTTAGTACTAGTTGAGCAGAAACAGACTCTCACAGCAAATCTTTCATTATAAATGTCAAGCAGCAAACATGAGATCTATAGACATGGATATGTATGTATTATTTAAGATAATGAATAAGAAGTATGTTAGACCAAAAATATACAGAAATTCCAAACCATAACTGAGAAAACAAAATGCTGAGGGAACACTGACTAACCTAAAAAACTAAATTCAGGGTAAATTCAATAATAGTAGACTAATGCAGTTCCTCCTCAGAATACTTTGTGACCAAAGTTAAAATTCAAGAGTCATGCAAAGGGAGGAAGATATGGCAGAAATCTGGACAAAAATTCGAATAATATTTCCAGAAGATATTAGCATTGTGGACAGGTAGGAAGCCAGATGAGAATTCCAAAAGTGCTGGACACAAGAAGAATGGTATGCTAAGAAGAGGAGTAGGAGGGCACAAAGTCACCAAAGCAGAGAATAGAAGACCAGGATAATGAGGGGGTACTTTGGTGTCAATCAGAAGTTAGAGACCTCCAAATAAGGACACTTAAAGATGGTCTGCATCTCGAGTGGTTCCTTTCAGTGAAAAAGGAGATGGATCAGAGGAAATGACACTTCTGAGTCCCCGATAAGGTTGTTTCAGCTCCCCACGTGAAATCATAACATTTCCCCTCTCTTTGAGCAAGGTGGGCTGTTCAGTATCTTGTGTGACTAATTCGACCAACCCTGCCACCATTCAGTATCTATGAGCCTTTCCTCTGGAAGCTCTCATTAATGCCCAGATGCAAAAAGCCAACATAGCCTTCCCAAAGCAAAGTATTGCTTAAGCTCAGTAGTAGGAACACAGCCTAATAAGAGGGAAAACTCCTTACCAGCTTTATGCCCACACTAGCCCTACTGATGGCTTAGGAAAACTTTGTTTGTGTCAGATACAACCTCAGCTTAAACTAGCTTGATTATGATTTCAGATTCACAAAAATTTCTCTTTCTCAGCTGTGGAATACCACAGTCTCGTATTCCACCACATTATTTTCCCTAATAACTACATCCCAAATGAAACTTCCAAGTAAGGTAAGGTAAAATGTAAAGGCAAATACCACCTGCATTCCTTATTCAGCAAAGTGATCACCCAGTCTGCTATCCAAACCTGTTGTTTCCTTTGCTATGCGTGTGAGCTCTCACTGGAATTAACCCCTTATAACATTGCAAGCAATGCAATAACACTCCAAAAAGCAGATGGAACATATAATATTCATAAAAGATATTACAGGCATTCCCACATCCCTCACAGAGGGAATCAAAGAAAGAGTTGAAGGAGAAGGAGACTAAACAGCATGGGTAAACAACACATCCTTAGATCAGGGGAACGGCAGGGAGGATATAAAAACGTAGCAGATGGATGTTTATTCTACCCTCTAACAGCAGTGTGCAGCCAGACTAAGACACTATTTCTCTGCATTCTGGCCAAGGATTCGCACCTCTCTGCACAGCAGAAGATGGCAGCAGCATGGCTGTAGGCAGGAGAACTTGCCATTTCTCAAAAATCACGGTTAGCCTTTGCATTAATTAAGGCATCAGGCTCCACTATCATCCTCCATTCTTATTACTATCCTTGGATTTTATGCTATATTTAAAATCAAGCTATTTCAGAATCCTGTATGAATAAATATGAATGTCAAGACCTATGTGCATCTCTTATGCACACAAGGCAGTACAGTACATCACGTCCTCACAGAATCTTATTAAATTTCTCTGACACATAATCCTGTGAACCTTATTCTGTAAACACAGGCAGCAGTTGTACTTCGTTTCTGTCCTCTGTCCTTCGCAATCTCCCCTCAACGACCTCCTCCTGCTTAGTCAGTAACCGAGAACTGAGCAGAAACTAAGCAGCCACATAAGTATGTGGATAGGGTATCTGAAGACATGTATTAAGCAAGGGAGAAAAGCTTGATCAGAGAGCAAAACTAGTGCATTGATCATTTGCCAATTACTTAAAGGTATCTGAGTATTCAAAACAAAGATAATAAACATAGAAAAATAAAAGCAGCACAGGAGACCAAACAGATTTGAGGTTTTGTCTTTTTAGGGATTTTTGTTCGGAAATAATCCTATTATTTTGTCAGTGAGATTAAAATTAAATGGAAAACTATTCCATTTGATTAATTATCCTACACTGTGATAACAACTTGGAACAATTCTGCCATGGAATAGTTCTTAGCTGTAGAACAGCACAGTACGAGAGCAACCTTCATAATAACACGGGTGAAACAGGACTTTAATGGCAGAGGAGCGTTGAGAGTTTGAAAGGAAAACTTTGCCGCTGGTAAGTTTTGCAACAACTGATCATACATTGGCCATTTATACTGATCTTTACATTGCAAAGAAAAGACTAGTACCATAAATTCAATTTATGGAAAAGACAACATGCCAGCACCCCCAACAGAAACGCGCAATCGTAAGGCATCAGGTTTTGAGTCTTTGGTAAGGTAAGAGAAAACCTTCAAAGCTAGAGCATCTTGCCTTGGCTGACACATACTGAGTAAACAGAGAAGAAAACTCAGCAGGCTAAGCCTGTTTTATTGGCAGCTCAAACCTGAAAAGTGACAGCGACTTAGGCCAGGTTTAGCTAGGCATTCTGGCACGTGTTTAAACTTAAAGACAGGCATCGTCCTGTTGGAATGAGGGACACTAGCAGGCTTAAAGCAAGGCACAAGCTTCAGGGTCACAGAGAGTAGAGAAAGTACCTCAGCCTACCTCTCCATGGAGGACACGCTTGAATCAGAGCATCCACCCGCACTTCTTTGCCGAACATAAAATTTGCTCTTTTAATGGATATAATAACAATTATGATTGCAACAGCTCAGAATTGAATTTTGCAGCTCTAGCTGATCATTCTAATCATTATTAACTAATAATGAAAATGGTGCGTTTGTACCGAAAGGGACTTGAGGGGGGGAAAAAAAAGACCGCATTTATTCTGCAGGGATGTTTGATCTGCTGCCCCACAAGGTACAACTCCTACAGCACATGGTTACAGGATAAGGAAAATCAAAAGACATTCTTTTTATTAGTTAGCAGTAATGACCTTTTATTTTTGATTTTTTGTGCATTAACAGCATGGAATGGAGATGTGCTATGTAGGGAAGTTATTATTTGCTAATTTGCAGCTTTTAAAATACACAGCACACTATCTATTATGTATCATGCATTACAATTACAACAACAGTTTAATTAATCACCAGCACCCTGTTTTGTATTAGTCTGCTGCTGAATTCTGGGTAATGGCGTTGTTTACCATTTAGCAAGTAGCAACATTTCACTCTGTTTCACTACATTAAACTGCTCAAATAAAGCAAACGGATATTGGAAAGAGTTGGCCATCTGCCTTTATTTTCTTTTACTTTTGTTAAGGAAAGGGAAAAAAAATAAACCCCACCACCACCTCTGAAAGGAGAAAGAACACAGCCATGAAACTGATAGTGACAAGAAACACCCTTTTTTATCAGGTCAAAATCTCATCTAAATGCAGTTCTGATGAATGGTAAAAAGCTTGCTTTGTGGATTTGGAGTGGGTCTCAAGACCAGCAATGAAGTCTAATGATTATTTAATGGTGCCGCACTTGAAGCAGGATTATGTGAGACTCTCTCCCCCGTTAAGAGTTTGATGAATAGGTTTTGTGACAGCCATTTAGGAATAAACAAGAATTCATCAGTCTGCATAAGAAGAAGCCAGTTTATAGATTAAGTTTCTTGAGGTAATTCATGAGGTCACTCCCATTTAGATGTAGACTATTAGGGCTCAGCTTTTGAGAGTGGCCATACAAGGGAGTTACTCCAAATGGACCCCTCTAATACAAAGCCCCCTTTCAGAGGGAAGCCTGAAATTTTTATGACCCTGCTGCTAGGAAGCACATCAACTTGTCACTGTGAAGATCTGCTGGGGCAAGACCTCATCACTCTATTAAAGAGCTCTGTGACCCTATTGATTTGAAGTATTTAAAGCAGGGGTGAAGTTCAAAGCAATTTCTTTTCTATACTATTACTCAGCCTCTCTGTGTCTTGGCTCTAAAACATCTGCTGTCAGTTCCTCTCTGGTGTCTGACTCTGGAATCTGTCACTGGAGAACAGAGTAGTTTTATTTAGAATAAATTGGATTCCTTTTCAGTTTTCAGCATTTCGCATTGTGATCAATGGTTTACACTCCTTCATGTGCCAGGAGACTTAACTGCCACTGTATCCTTTTATGTCTCTTTAGAGCAGGACTCAACTGGAGCTTGCTCCTGAGGCTCTGTAATCGAATCTTTCCATTCTACCAGGTAAGCAGCCCTGGGTTTTTCTAATTGGCCAATCAATAAAAATAATAAACTTTCACTTCCCCCCTCCCCCCCAAAAAAGAGAGAGAAGAAAAAAATCCCAGAATGTCACTCTGGAACCAAAACCCTAACAGGATCTTTTATGTGTATTTGCTTGGAGGGGAAAAAAGACACTGAGTAAACAACTCCATTATTTTTAAATGTCAGCAAGTAAACCTTGTAGCTGGTTCTCAGAGGTGTTTTTTCAAAGCGCTCCAGGCTCCTCCGCTTTTCTGCAGAAGCTGAAGGAACCAGCGCATGTTCTCAAGGGTTAATAACACATCAGGTGGAGGATATTTGTTACGCACGTGTTTTTTGACACCAGAAGTTATTAAGGCTGTACGGAGCACGAGATTAATATTCAGCTTGGTGATGTCAGGCAAAACAGTTAAGATAAAAGTATGAGAAATGGGATGGAAATGGTAATGAAATGGTTACAAAAATATTAAAGATAATGATGCATAGCAACAGAAAGAAATTAAGGTTTTCATATGGAAGATAATTACGTACAGGATTACATAGAGCAAACCTATCAGTTATCTTCACCCAGGGAACTAACTTCTGATGTCGTGAAAAATGCACCTTCTCTTAGGGGCTGCTTTGTCAAAGCACTATCGTGTTCCTACCTCACTCGTACTATTAAGACACATTTTGTCACACATTCTAACTAATTGCCTAATATAACGAGACAAAAGGGCTAGATTTTAACACATGGAAACATGTCCATTTGTTTCAGCCAGTTTGTATTAATTTACACTGCCTACAAATCTGTCCTCTAATATATATTGTTGTCTTTTTATCAATACTATCCTTTTACACAAGGCTACTTTAAAAATTAAATGCGTTTCTAGGGGATTGAGTTATGTTTATTGCAAGAAGGCAATTGCACAGTTTATCCAGTAGTATCTTTAATCTCGAAGTCTGAAGACAGATGTACCTACTGCTTGTCAATCAAAATGCATGTCCTTTGCAGCTTTGTATTTTCTTTAGCCAGCAAGGAAATCATGTTGCTGCTGTCTGAGGTCAACAGTAAATACACCAGCAGAATCCCTGCCTGCGAATTTTCAATAAAGAAGACACCAAAGATTAGGGAGGGAGATAATAGTTTGTATTCTATTCCTCTAAAGAAATGGGTGATAAACAAAATTCTAAGCCATTTCTTCTATCTTTCATTTTAAAAAATGGAGCTGGTAGGAGTCACTGGAAACAGAACACCATTACAAGCTGATATCATCTTGAGTTCATGCTGCTGAATATGTTGGCATTTACGGCACATTCTCCCAGGGCACATTTCAAACTGAAACTGAAACTTGATGGACCAACTGTACTCCATTAAAAAAATTATTAAAAAGGCCCCTTTTTCCCTCAGCCTAAAGGAAAGGGTAGTTTCAAAATGCTATTTTTTGCCATATAAATCTACATGTTGAAGGTCAGTCAAAACACAACAAATCAAAGCATTTTTTTCTCATCTTTTATTTTAGATTATGAATGATGCAAGAATTTATAGAGCGTGCAAATTTATTACCGTGTTAATAGGCCCCCCTGTTTATATCCGGCAACATATGTTATATCCAGAATCACTAGGAAGCAGCAGTGTTTTCAGGGATGGAGGGGGAGGCAATTAAAGAATTAGGCCTAATTACCGTGAAAAATTTCTGGAAGAAACATAGAGAAATCTTGTGCAGAATAAACACAAAGAAAATGCAGGGAAATATTCTCTAACATAACCATTTTAAACTGCATTTCTAATCCATGCTTTCATTACCCCCCAAAAAAAGTCATTGCTCTAGAGCTCTCTTCATTTAACTAAATGAAAAGAAAGAAAGAATTTGTGCTTGTGTAGAAATTATCTTAAGGGTCTGCATGGGTGTCTTAACAACTAAGTGTATAGTGAACCTAACAGTCAGTAGAAGGCAACACGCATCTCATTTAATGTAGGCTTCAGTTCTAGCAGACAGACAGAACCACTTTTCCAGTCGCTGGTGAAGGACTAACTGAAGAGGAGTAGGTATGACTTTGTGAAAGGTATCTGTGTTTCATCCCATGAGTTATTCAAAGGCACTCTCAAGGGTCCCAGGCTGCATGACAGCACTTTGGTAGAGCTGGCAGAAAATGTCTCATTCAAAGTATTTCTGACAGGCATGAAAAACTGGACCTGCAAAAAGTTTAAGTTTTAGCAGGCGAACAAGCAAGCCAAAACCTGGCAGCATTACAAGTGTTCTGGTAAAAAAAAGAGATAAATATCCCACCCCTTTATGTTTCTGTTCTTCTTTATGGATGAGGACATGGCTGACCTTCCCTCTACAATGTACTGTCTGCAAAGAGGGAAAAGCCTTAAGTGCTATGAGAAGTGCAGAGTCAGAATATGGAGAACAAGCTCAAGGAAACCAAGAGGTTGGTTATGTGAGGCATCACAGTAAAACTTCCTAATCAAAATATGAGGAATTTCAATTTCCTTCCCTGGATTCTTTTTTTTTTTTCCTAATGTGGAAACATTATGACCAGCTCAGCAATTTTCTCTACCTACTACAAGATGGAAGTAAGATGCAGGAAGTAGAACAGCTTTTCACTGTGGGACCAGTCACAAATATTGTGCTTTTAGCATTGATTTCTATAACCAGAAACAGGCCACAGGAATAAGCTTGCTCTAAAGGGAAAAATGTGGAGAGTGGAGAGAGGGTGGTAACAGACATAAGCTTTGCTAAAAGTATTCAGCAATTCAATAACTCATTGGATACAGAAATCACTATGTGAATTTAGCTTTGGTAAAGCTATGTATGATAGTGGAGTTCTACTAGGGAAGGATTTGTCCATGGGTGGATTTTTCCTCAACCAGCAGACATTGAATTTACCTCTTTGGGCAAAAAACTGTCCTGTACATCCTTCTGTACCTCACTGTAACAAGGACTGCTCATGCCAGAAGGAGTTCATAGGCCCAGGATCTTAAGTTGTTTTATATCCTAACTATTGATTTCTTTTTTCTGTGTGTTGCCACATATATCTTTGTCTTTAATCATTCCTCCTCTACAGGTGGGTTATCATTTTTCCAATGCCTGTGTATTATGAGCTTTGCCACCAACAGAGATAATATCTCCCCATTCTAGGTTGTTTAGTGTGAGTCGTTACTATCCTGAAGTATTATTAATCATGTTGTCATCACTTAAATAAATAATAATCAGCAACAATTATTTCTATTTTCACAAAACCACTAAAACAATAAAAAGCAAAGCTGATATTAATTATTAATAAGTATGAAGGGGACATGTGCTTTGTTGAGATAGAATTTTTAGTTTTCATCTGTATTACAGTGTCATCTAGAGGTGCTATATAAGATGAGGGTGTTCCTGTGTTAGGTGCTGCAGAAATTCCACCTTAAATGACCTGGAGATTTAAAGTCTATAATAGGACAGGCTGAGCCAGAGCTGCAGATCAGGCCTTCTAACTCAGTGTGGTTCCCTACAGTCACGCTCAAGCGCTACTTCATGGAAGAGCTAGCACAGACCCTCCTACCCCATCCCTCCTCCTGCCTTATCTCAGTGGGATGGAGAAGGCGAGCCTTGCCCTGCTAAGCTGGGATGGGGGAAGTCACACAGCTGACAGCCTGTCTGCACCACTCACTCCTCCTGTGTTTGCAGTTTGGCTACCTCCATACTGCTGAGATACTTGTTTTGTTGCAGTTTTGAAGATGTTTCTTTTCTCTTCCCTCTTCCTCTGCATCCCAGGAACTGACCTATGCCATCATATTTTTCCTTAGCATACATTGAGTCATTTCCCTCCTAGTGTCTTATGGAAATGAAGCTTAGGCAATTGCATTGTTTGTCTGTGTCTATCTGCATAAGTGTCTCCTTCCTTTTCTTTGCTAGCAATTTCTAAACATATCTGCCATGTACAACTGTGTTTGGCAGAGGGGCTGCAGTCTGAAGACACTTGATTTCTGCAAGGCTTTTTGAAGAAAAAACATTGTTCCAACATTACCTGCAGCAGGAGGCAGCTAAGATGCACATTCAGCTCTGCACCAGCATGGGCTACCTCTTGCCCAGCCCAATGGAAAAAGGATGAACAAAGCAGCGGGAAAAGGGGGACTGGAGTGGTGGATGATTTAGGATACAGGGGATTCAAATTTCTCAGCAATCTCCTTCAGTCCCAGTATTCACAGAGATTTGTTTTATGCGGCACCTGAGTGATTTGTATATGTGGTGTTCAAATGCAGCTGGATACCTTACAAGTGGCTGCTTATAAACTGACACAAAAGAAAATGAATTGAGAATGCAGCCCCCATACTCCTGAGAGGCTGCTCCTGCGCTGGCCTGCGCACAGGAGAAGGAAGAGAGGAGGCAGAAGCAGCATCTTCAGGCTGCTTCTCAGCAGGCAGGGAGCAGAGCCTTGGAGCAGGGGTGGGCTTTTTCCTTTGGTCATGTAGACCCCAGGCTCTGCTGCCGTGGTCAGAGAGGGAAGAAGTGTGGGTTGCAGCCGAGTTCCCCCAATGGAGGGCCAGGGTGCTTGAGGTGTCCCTGTGTACTCTGAGCCTTTGGGGCTCATCCAGCAGCTGGTGCTGTGGTCGCTGGTGAGCCTGAAACATTTATTTCTGTTTGGTGCTGGAGACACTTGAATGAGACAGAAAATGAGCAGCATGGACACCTGGTTGAAAGTTTGGTTTGTCTCTACAGTGGTGGAGAAAGGTGACAGTTTTAGATTTGGCCTCTGCTCTGCAGTTTGAAAGCAGTGGTGCATTTGTAGGAGCAGAGCAAGCTTCAGCAGGCGCCTGTGCTCAGGCACTGATCTCACTACAAGAATGGCCAACATGCCACTGGTACCTACCGCATGGTCTGCGCCCTCTGTGGCCAGCAATAGGTTAATGGGCCAAAAAGGTCTGAGTTGTCTGGGCTGGATTTGTGCCACAAAAGTCACAGGCCAGACTATGCAGCCAGGATTTGCAGGTATTTTCCACTTTAAATCTGCCATTTCCAAACAGAAGAGAAAGGTGGCACAATCCTTCCCCCCTTTCAGAAGGAGACGTAGGGATGCATCAGCCCCTGAGGAAGGGACTGGAAATCTACTGGTGTGTGAGTATATATTATCGTATGCAAGCAGAGGGTATTTCTGTGGGATGGGGGAGTCATAGTCAGTCTGAGGAGCAGTTCACACACAGATCATCTGAGATAATTCAGAATAGCATTTGCAGAGGAGGCAAGTGAATTTCCCTCGGTTGGATAATCTGTTAAAAGTCCTATCAGAATACTTCACTTTTTTTTCTCAACAGTATTTGAATAAGAAGGGAGAATTTAAGGGAAAAGAAAGACTCCTCTATTCCATACAATAATATGCTATAAATTGATGACATCACAATACAATAAATTCTGTTGCCAAGAAATGGAATCCCATATTATAGGTTATTCTCAAAAAATACAATCCTAATACAAAACTGAAAACTATACACTTCTTTGTGTGATAGAATGCAGTGCATCACCTTTCTAGAAGTATTATGTTTACCACTATTTATTTGCACTGGATATTATCACTACATATGGCTCTGCTTCACATACCTAGTAGGTAATAAACACAGATTAAATCACAGATAATCACAGATTTGTGTGGAAAATTTTGTTATTTTAGGGAAACTGGAAAATGATAAAAGTACCTTTCCTTTGATGGAATTCTGTTTTCAATGAACAAGAGGGAAACAGCGCCTCTCGGGCTGTTACACCTGTAAATAGACTCCTTTCTACCCTGATCCTCCTTCAGCTCTTCTGCCTCCTCAGCTAAATATCCTTGCTCCACCTTTACTCCTGCATCTTGACTCCCATGCCTAGAGTCACATAAACTCTTCCCTCTAGCTGCTGCCACTCTTCCCTCCACATTGCACGGCATTGATTTCTTCTAGGAGAAATTTTACAAGACAGCGTGACTTTCCTTCTCCTGTCTCCCTCGTCATTTCCTTTCACAGTACACTCAGGCTTCTCTCTTACCTGTAGTTCCCTCCAGATCTTCCACTTGCTGGAATCCCCTTACCTGCTTTCCATGGCGTCTCTTCCCATTCCATCCCTCATTTTCCTATAAAAATAGAAATTTTCCATCTTCTGCCACTTTGGTCTCTTCCATCTTCCATGTTTACAGGATAGTCATATTTTCATCTCCTCTGCTAAAAAAAATCCACTTACTTCTTCCACCACTGCTCCATCTTTTCACCTCGAAACTTATCTGATGCATGGTGTATCACGACTGTCCAGAGATCCTCTCTTCTATTTCCATACTCATCTCTCTTCACTGGCTTATATCACTTGCTCTTAGTGAAGTGCTCCCACTGAAAATCTTGAACAACATTTTTCCAAACCACTCTCATCCTTTTTGTCAGACACCTTTGTGAACCTTCCTTTTGCAGGAAAACGCAATATCACTTGAAAATTACAAGAAACCATGCGACTTTCTTTAGTGCAGTAGGGATCTGAATAAGATCTGCCTGCAGAGATGGTGAAGACTTGCCCATGCTTGACCTTAACATTCATGAAATCCTGTTTTTTTTTTTCTTTGACTTCCTCAGCTCTATGTATGCAGCATATTCTTTAGAAGATCTATGCTACTTTCTTTCCAGGTTTCACAGTAGCACAGACCTATGCACATGCCTTTCCTTCTCTTTTTCCTCTAAATTCACTTCTGTTTCTGTGCCTTTCTATTCAGGGCTCTAACCATCTGTCCAAATTACAGTCCTTAGCTGTTTCTATGACACCTCCCCGTGAAGAGTCACGATCAGCAAAGTTAAAACATAGGTTTTCATCACCTCTGTCCCGAGTCCTCCACACAGCCTTCTTTGTCTATGCTTTCAATCACATACATATTCTGGTTATCACGTTTAGCTTCTTTTCCGTAGACATCCACATCTTTGCTATGCTTAAGCCCTACAGAGTCTTTCTGCAAAATATTCCTCAGAGAGAGCTTTAGCAATCCTGATAAAATTTTAAAACTGTTGCCCAGATCAGGATAGAGCTTTCTGAGGTTTTTTTTCACTGGTGTTGGGAAATCCAATATTATATCCACTCAAAATGCTGCTGCAAGATTATCTTCTCAATCCACTGTCCTGAATATATCACCATCCCTTGCCCCTTCCTTCTCATTAGACTGTACCGTGAGCCTGCACTGTATACTTAGAATATGCCAGCTGTGTACCCACTAGGTAGATACATTGTTCTCCTTCAAAATCTCACCATGTAATACTTCATCCAAAGTGCAGGTCCTTAAAAATCTTTCCATAACCCTAGAAGATTGACAATTCCCTTGCAATTGGAGTTCATTCAATAAAGCAGTTCCCCACATACCTAAATTGCCACCACTGTGCTATGATATAGGCTACCTATATCATAGCAGAACTAAGCGGACCACGAATTGTGTCATGCCACAGTCCAATAAGATGCTCCCAAATGTCAGACCTGCAAAGCCTGAGACACTGTGACCATCACAAAGACAAACTAGAAAGAAGAACTGATGATAATTTCCTGTGTTTTAAAACCACAGAACACAATAAATAAACTTGGGATATGGAAGACCCAAGTTCAAAGCTGCACTTCACCTAAGATAACCTAAATAAACTTTTTTTTTCTGTAAGAATGCAAATATTGCCCTTCCAAGACCTAAAGAATATTTAGTAGGGTCATGTAGGCAATTTCAACAGAAAAAAACTAAGAGAGTCCCACCCTGGAAAGTCATATGTCTTAATAACTCTAGAACTATCTGATGCTTTAAGTCTGGAAAAGGAATATGGATACAGACCCCTGATAATTCAGCAGAGGCCGCATGTAGCTGATGATTTCCAAACTGAGCTGTTCACCACATCTGCAAAGAATATGAAATTATTCTGTGAAACCATGTATGTCACCTTTGAAGTGATTTTATATAAAAAATAATTTGCTATACTCCAAGTATTAAAGGTGTATAGTAGCCCATAATTAATATTTGAGAGTAGGCAGATCACAAAAGGTTTGGGAACCACTGAAGCAGGCAAGATTGGGGCATTACTTCTTCATTCACTCTTATAAGGAAAGGACTGAGCTGCTCACACCAAGGCAGAGAAGGTCTCTGTCTGGATGCTAAACAGAGAGATGCTTCCCTCAGACCTGGGTGAAGCATTTCAGTCTCTTTGAGAGGTGCAGCTCAGCCCATCCTTCTCTCCACAGCAGTTTGTGCAAGCGTTCTGGGCTGTTCCCCAGGAGTGTTTTAGACATTTATGACCATTTCTAGGCACCTAAGTCTTGGCTTTCACTATGCAGAGAGCCTCAGCAACATGGACTCTGAAGTGAAGGGATCGCAGTACCAAACCTCAGTTTCTCCTGTGCATCTGGCCCCTAGAAAAGCTAGAGCCTGCTGGAGGTTTGGACAGAAAAGTCAAGGGCAGCATATGTAGATTACAGAAAGGAGAAGCATTTAATCCCATATTGCTGTTGCACTGGTAATAATATGAAGCACTGAGGTAATAATCTTACTAAGGAGCAAGGCAATAACCCTAGAGGTAACAGTATCATTACTGGCCTCATTCACTCCTCCCTCAGCACTTCTTGTTCCCAAAGCACCTTTTGCTCTAATTGGGTACAGATGCAGCCAAAAAGGCTTTCTGGTGGACCCACAACCCCGCCAGGGATATGGCAGAAGCATGAAAAGCAGGGGCAGAGGGTTAAATATTGATCTTGAATATACTTATCACCTTTCCTAATGCTAATACTAAATTTGTCAGTGATAAAATGTAATTTTAAACTTTCATTACTATAATTATCTTAACCTCTCTCTCTCTCTGCATGTTGTTTCTTTCCTGAACATCTTTGTGTCTACCTTTGTGTTTTAATCTGGACCAGGAATGTACTTTTGAAGGGAATCTCTCCATCGGCCTCATTTACCACATTAGTTTGCATTACCATTGGTTTGCATTGCAGTGCTGTCTTGGGTCATGTGGACTGCTTCATTTGTACACTAAGCTAAGCTGGAAGGTGACCTCTGGAAGAGCATCTAATGTCACTAACAGGCTTTCAGTCCACACAACTGGAATAGAGTTATTCTAGGATAAAACACCTGAAAGACATAAAGTGCAGACATTGGGTCAGCATCAACATTTTTTCACTCTACAAGCCCCCTCCCTTTGGGTCATGCTGCCTTTCAGCATGGACAGAGCCAGCTTCCCCCGGAGGGGCAAGACTCCACAGTACATAGAGATATCTGAGCAAAGAGATCAAATGAACAGGTGATGAGTCACATTCAGTTTTATTTGCCATAAAATTATATTCCAGAGCCATAGGTGAAACCACGCTCTCCATGGCTGTGCCACTGAAGGTGTGTCGCTGGATGAGCTCTCCTTTCCAAGCACTGCTCCCACAGCACATCACAGCAGCCTTGTCTTCGCGACCAACCCCAGACTCATCCAACAGTAAGGTTGAAGCACTGAAGGGATGCGCTCTGTTTAAACTAATAGGTATCTAATAGCTTTGAATATTGTTGATTAGGCACCATGTTGTGCTTGAAGAGGACCAGTAGTGCAGAGTAGCACTCAGAGGAAACAGATGTGGTCTGAAAGAGAAACACCCTCTGCTGAGGACGTGCAAGCTAACTCCCCTTAAGCAGGCTGTGAAAAATAGGCTCGGCCATTTGCAGATTTGGCCAACCCTTCTAAAATATTTTACAGGTATGCATTCATGTTTCTCACTAGTTGTTTTATATACTCAGCTTTCTGTCCTGGGAAGTCTGAGTTTATTAGACATCCATTATAATTGACACATTGTTGCAGCAGGGGTGAATAGATGCATTAGACAGATGATCTTAATTGGCTTTCATCCAAAAGAATTAAAATAAAAAGACAGCTGAATTTCATTCACATTTTCAATTAGTAAAACTTCCTTTCATTATTATAATGCCTGCTGAAACAGCAGCCACATCAGGGTGACAAATCCCGTTATCATGCTTTCTGCAATTGTCTTCCAAAAAGGCGTCTATTGAAAGCATTGTCTGAGCTTGTGTATAATGCTGACAATCAAGCTCCACTCAGAAAGCTGGGGGAGGGTGTCTGGCTGTGATCTATACAGAAACGCATTTCTTTCCCGTGCTGCTGGTTCTTCAGAGCTGCGTTCTTGTGTTGGGGCAATGTGCTCTGACAGACTATGCGTACTAACAAGATCAATCACTGAGCATTAGTAGAATTCTCATGCTTTCCACCTATTTTTCTTTGCTTTCTTTATTGAGCGTGATCCTCTGCAGGTGTTATTTGTTTGTCAGATTGTTACATAGCAAATGTAGAAATAATTTTTTTTTTAGGGAGTAGATAACAGCTGAACTCAAACTGCAGACAATAGTTTCACACTGAAGAACTAATCAAAAAGAATGTGAAAATAATTCTTTAGGCATTAGAGGAAGAAATAAATGGCTTCTTAGGAAAGGGGAACAAAGGCACATTAGGGCTTTTTTAAGCCCCTTTTTGAGCAGCTAACCATCCTAGTACACTTGTAATGGCATCCCAAATTCTTAGCTTAGCCAACACACCTAAGTTAACCAGCCAAACAATATTATTTATTTGCTCTATGTGTGACAGTGAAGAGAAACCTGTGGACAACCAAGAAAATCCACTCATTTGAGACTTGTGTTATCCAGGTTCTTTTCATTGAATTATATGCCAAGAGCTAAATGTATTGCCTGAGGGGTGTTTTCCTTTTATTTATTTAACTATTTACTTATCGAATTGCTCCAACTTATGTAATTTCCTACATCATCTAAGTTCTGAGAGTCATGTTTTCTTATGTCATCCTACGTGAAACTACACATATGGATCACAACTGTCATGCTGCAGGATGATGTTTCAGTTTTTCATGCGTGGAAGCTGGGATCCATTAATTTCAAACATGCTAACAAGGTATAGTTGGCCATTGCCAGAAATTCTTAGTAGTCTGGACACTTGGCACTCTGAGGCCCTAGAATTCCTGCAAATGATAACCCTAGCACAGATGAAGGGCATTAACACCTCTACTGAAGTCTGTGTTATCTTTACACAAGGATACCAAATCTTTAATCTACCTTTAAAGCCTTCTGGTTTGTGGATTACTCAGGATTTTGGGTACCACGACTCTGCAATTTTGACCACGTGAAGTCAACCAGTGAGAATTTCATAGGTAACACCTATGGTTTCAGTGTGCCCAACTTACACCAGTTTCATTTACAGCATGAAGAGAAACTGGTGGATCTCAGGGAGCTTTATGGACATCAGGACAGGCAGAGAAAATTATATGCATCCATCCAAAGTATTAGATCTAAGTGATATCCTTCTGTATTAAAAACATATCCCCTAACCAGGCTTCAAAAGCCCCTGAGAACAGGTGATCTCATCATTATTTTACTGGGAGCTGGCTTGTCACTTCAATGTAAAAGTACCCTTTTAGAAAGCACAAACAGAGACACATAACTGGAGAAAGAAAGGCTGTGAGGCAGCATGGAAGACCTGCAAGTCAGGAGATCTTTTTTCGACTACTTGCTTCCTCTGCAGTCCTGCAGTCCGCAGTGTTAATACATGCACATTCCCTCAATTATTATCATTCCATGCATTGTCACAGAAATAGTTCCCAGAGTACCTGTGAGACTTTTCATCACCCTTTCCATTCTCCTTGTAGATTTGTAGAAAGAATGACACCTTGCAAAGGTGGCAAGAACCAGACTCACTTCAACTCCCCACCAAAAAAAAAAAAAAAAAAAACTCTATTCTTCTGTGCCCACTGTCCTTGTGCATTAGGTCAATGCCCTCCCCACTGATTCCCATCTCCTCTAGAGTTAAAATACCCTGCGACCTTGCAGCAGGCTCCTGCAAGTTATGTGAAGAGAATTTCCTTAGGAAGATTCCTTCCAATGACACTGCTGATTTGTAAGTTTGTTATCACCTAATTTATACAGGTCTACTGGGACATTTCACTCATTTTTATAAAATATTGTGAGATTTTCAGTTGGAAGACACTAAGTAAATGCAGTTATTACCTAGAGAAATGAATTCCACCTTGTTTTCAAATTAATGCTGTTGGCACTTTGCATTTCCTCAGATTTCTGTTCTCTGTCTCACATGCATATAAAAATCCAACACAACTGGGCCCTACCAGCCTGGGAGAGTTCCTCGCTCCCAGCCATACCATTTTTTTTCCACTTTTTCATCTGGCTGGCCGTCTCTAAAGGATTAATTAAGCATTAATTTAATATCTGTCAGCATTTCCGTTAAGTAAAACCAAGGCAATCTTGCTCTTGGTCAGGTTTTTGGTAAGGAAGAAAATGTGTTTATTTTTTAATGACACATTGGAGCTCCCAAAGTTGCTGTAAAGCATCCTTTATAAAGTGTGAAATATAAAAACAAAAGAATAAACCAAAGCCTAAAACTAAAACTGCTAAGGAATAATGATGAAAAAGGCAAGAATGCAAACCATTTCTCATCCTTCCTACTAGAGATGCATTTTATAGCTAATGCATTTAATGAGTCAACATTGACATACATTGCCTGAAAACTCACTGAATTATTGAGTATCTGTGGTATGGATTATATGGAAAAAATAGTTTGAAATGGCTTTTTCCTGTGTGCAAATTTAATTTTATTTATATTCAGCTACAGTTATTTTCCAGGGTTGTTATTAGAGGAGTTCATCTTTCCTGTATATTTTAAAGAGCTGATGTAGTTTAGTAAAAAATACATATTTCACACAAGCTTTAGAAGCACTGGCACCTGAAAAACACCTGAGGAAAGCTTAACTGGAAGAAAGACAAAAGAATAAATCAACAACAGCAGCATTTCTCTAATACATACATCTACTTATTTACCCTGAGTAAAGCGCCTGCCATATACTGAACTTTTTTGCAGATGGATAAATATTGACTTGGTTTGATTCTTTTTTTTTTTCTTTTTGGTATGTCCTCTAAATAAGTAATAACAATCTGAATATTTTATTTTTTCCCCTGGGTAATGGGAGGGCATGTTGCTGGTGAACAGAGTTGAGGAGGAAGGCTGCTCCAGGCACAGGTACAATGTATCTTTCATTGCTGACCTGTTTATTAGATTTTCAACTTCCATGCTTAGGTGGTAGATTGGTTTGGCAGAGATTGGACAGGAGGTAGAAAGGAAAGCTGTCTCATTAGTCATTTCCCATATGATGATTTAGCATTGACTTGGCAGCGTTCTTTAGCGCCCTGCAAATGGACTGTTTTCCAAAAGGAACCGTGTCTGCAGCTCTTTTGCAGAGCTCTGCTTTGCAGACGTTTCTCTGAAAACCTGGCCACGGACACACCAGCAGGAGCCACATTAGCAAGACCATGCTTGTCAAGTACAGCTTTGAGAGACATTATTTACAAGGCTGGCTAGTAAACAAATTCATTTTGTGAAAAATGTTTAGGTTTCAAAATGTGATTTTGGTCCACATCAGGATGAAAATGAGAGCTGTCAAACTGTTTGCAGAAGGAAATAAAGATCCCCGGGAACAGCCAGTAACTGGACTGTGAGTATATGCCTCAGGATGTGGGAACACCAGAGCTCAGTCTGTATTTTCTCTGAGTCTGCAAAACAAGTTTCTCGTGAAAAAAGCACATCATCAACACTTCTGCTACCAACTTCAGTTGTTAACCATCCACTGTGATTCTGCTTCATCCATCTAGTCCAAACAGCTAACCACTGTATTGTGCACTTTGTTTCTTTAGTACTCTCACTTGGCTAATTAAACCTTTCAGCTATGTTTCTGCTTATTCATCTATCTCATGCTTCTTAAATGTACCAGAGTTACTAACCAATAAGATTTGCTGCCACAGCCAAACACATCTGTCACTTTTCTTTCAACTGAGCTGTCTTCTGGAGCTATATGCCCCAAGACACAGGTGCCTCTTGGTGGACAAGGCAGAAGAATGTTGTTCCTGAGTGCAAGCCTCACACATTATAAAATACATGATGTGAACACTGCTCTTGTTCTCCATGAAGCTTTAAGTTCTGTGGACCACCGACTAAATATTTGGAGCAGAAAATCTGTATGTATCTGATTACTTGGCCTCCATCTTTCAAATCATGCTCCTTGTCTTCTGTAGTCCATTCCTGAAAAGAAATACTCATTTGTTTAGCTCCCATACACTTCAATCAGCAGAGTTATTCCCATCTATCAAGCTAGGCCACTGCTCTTGACAGAAGAATGGTTTTATATTATAAATTCCTTGTAGGACTGCCTTCCTAAGAAGTGTTTCAATTTTGGGAGTGCTTACTGATTGTGGAGATATTTCTCACTCTGACACTACAGCACTGCAGAGGACTAATCCTCCGGTCATTACCACAAGCCAAATAACAGGTCATTGGCAGTGACAGTTCAGAACTACTAACCCCAATCTGCTCATGTGACAGTAAATTCATCTGCATAAAAAAGTGCCGACAGAAAGGGCAGTCACAGCACAAGTGAAATATTAAAAAAAAAACAAGCTTTCATTAGCAGGAATTAATTTGCATTGTCTGCTAGGCCTACTGCACATGCTTATCAGTTATGTAAATAAGTATTACTGTCCCTCCTTTGCAGCTAAGGAGCTTGACATAATTTAGAGATGAGCTTGTGAGCTGCCTAGGGCTATGGGGGTCATAGTAGCACTTGGGAGAGAGTCCCACGTGCTTAGCTCCTCGACACATGCTCTGAGCACTGCAGTGAGCTGCCTCCCTATGAAACATGGAACAAGACTTTTAGTCTGCATGATGTTAGGATGTATGAAATGGGATATCCTTGCTTGGGGCACAGTGACCATATAGCACTGTAGAAACAGAAGAAAATGCATATCAAGTAGGTGGTTTTATTTCATGTGTCGTACTTAAAAAGTCCTTTTCTCTGGAAGCTTTTAAAACTTAATATCGAAACCTAAAACAAAATGTTCCCTTCAAAGGATATGGGCATACAGCTGTCTGCTCCCTAGCAAAGAGGGCTTATGTCTGCATTTTTTGACAGGAACATCTTGCAGGAAAGCTGAGAAGGGTTAGAAGGAGCAAGCAGGGAGTGGGGAATTTTGGAGAAACAGTCTGAGTCACCTTTACGCCTTCGCTTAGCTTCATGAGAGAAGATGGAACCACATCATTTTGAAAATACACTCACAAGAACTCGTATGCACTCCTGCAGCCTTCATGGCCTTATCACAAGCCACGAAATTAAGCCCCCTTATCCCACTTAATGGAGGTCTCTGTCTTTGGTAGTGGTAGTAGAGACTGGAGGAAGACAAAGGCAAGGTTCAGGAGCTTTCGTCTGCTCAGACTAGATCTTTGCTTCTGCAGCTGCCACTAAACAGGCCTGAACCTGAGGAAGCTTTTGACCAATTAACCCACAAATCGTTGACAGTACAGGCATATCATCAAGGGACTCAGCAGAGGCTGCAGGCCTTACCCGCCCTCTCCAAGGACATCCTTGGCGCTTCGCAGCACTTGGTGTTCAACTTGGTGTTACTGGCATGGGAGAGCTTGCAGCAACTCATCTATGTAATTTAAAGTTTATTTTAAACTACAGAACAGGCATTAATCTTTCACATGAACACCAACAAATGCAGTACTTGGAGGGATTATTTTATTTCAGGTCTCCATTTTATTTCCAAAAGGCCACCATGAAGGCACAGGCTCATGCAAAGGCCCTGGCTCACTTGCGTGTGCCTTGCAGAGAGGTCAGACAAGTGGCACGAGCAAGGGCACCGGGAGCTGCTGCCTGGTCAGCAGCCTGCAAGATCAAACCGTTTGTACAGACACTTACTACAGACTACCGGGAGCTTTGGTCTTAAGGCCTCATTGTGGAAAAGGCCAAATGCTTAAATGGTTTCACAGATGGCAGTTTAGTCTAGAAATGGAGAGCCTCTCTCCAAGTGAGTATCGCACTTCTGGGGCACTTACTCACCTTCATTTCTGTGTATTTTAGCTGATTTGTTTTCTTTAGATTGTGTGGGGTTTTTTTAATGTGAGTCTTACTTCACTCTGTCCATGTCTGAACTTTAAATATATACATAAATGTCAATGACAATATATACATAAAATGATAAACATACTCCTATGTCAAAAATATGTTCTAAATGATGTTTCTAAGCTATTCCAAGGATTCCTAAAATTGCACAGTAAACACACTTTGATGTATGCTTTTACATTGTATTTGTATAATTTTAATCTTTTAGGAGAAATAGAGTTTTAAAATTTTTTTAAGAATAATACTTACTATTTATTTACTAATTTATCTACTTTTTAAATCAAGCCAAACTGATTCACACGTATCTAGGGGAGCCCTGCTGAATATGATGTTACTTCCCTGGATCTCAGTATGGGGCCACCAAAGACATGTTGCCAAGGTTCTTTCTTTCTGTCAGTCAGCATACATGTTCAGGTACAAGAACAAAGTTTCCTTACCTGCTCTGAGCTCCCCTTGCTACTTCCTAACAGCATCACCTGGGAATAGCCTGTGACTCTTCACTGTCCAAAAACTCAGTATGTCTGGAACACAAAAATCTACATTTCAAATATAAGTGGCAAAAAGGCAGCCCTTTTTGCATCCACACAATAAAAGACTCCTAAGATTAGCAAAAAATGCAGTAGCTTTTCTTAATGGACACCATGGTCTACCAACTGGCAAGACTGAACTTTGCCAGCTCAGCACCAGTAAAAAAGTATGGGAACTCCTGGGGCTTTCTAGGTGTTGCTACCCTAACATAGTTAGAATAATGCCACTTCCTAAACTCAGCAGCATGATAAGCTATTACTAGGGATGGATTCAACTGCTTCATTATATGAACTGATGCACTATATGCTGGAGCAATTTTGAGTGAGAATACCTGCATTTCTTTCTTTCTTTTACTTTTGTTGTTATCAGGATTCATTTAGACTAATATTAAATCCCCGGGATTTTTTCCTGGTTTCTTTATCACCAGTTGATAACAATTTTCTGAATCATATTGGTTGTGATGTTCTTTTTTCTAAAGAGCATGATGATAGAATCATAGAATCATAGAATCAGTAAGGTTGGAAGGGACCTCTGGAGATCATCTAGTCCAACCTCCCTGCTCAGTAGGGTATTATCATAAGCACTCAAATTGTGTCCAATGTCTTAAAGCAATTTATACAGATCGTAATCACTTGAGATTTTCTTCTGAAATTAATACTTCTAGAATTTTGATTAATTCACTAATTTTAATATTTCTATTTTAGACACTCTAACCATGTGCACTAGCAATCTTTGTTATCCATGGTATATAGGGCATGTGACACTCATGAAAACTCAACAAAGAAATGAGTCTACAATTTAATACCTAGTAAATGAAGTGACTGAAGATCCTATAGCAGTCAAAGACGATTCTTAAGTCTAGAAGCTCATGAAAATGCTTTGAAACTTATCAGTCATCAACCCCAGTCCCACGCAAAGAGTAACTTATTCCCATCAGACAAACATTCATTTTACTGCGGTAGTCTAGGTCACATACAAATCAGAAAAATGTCACATTGGTCTCTCTTTCTATTCTGACCAGGACAAATTTATCAAAAGTTGGCGTTATTTTTACTACAGACCCTGGTGAGGACAAACAGCTGTATTTAACAATACTAACCAGGCTGTTTCAATGCCACCTGTTTGCCTCTACAGTGTCAGACATCCTTTTGGCCTCCATTTCCAAGTACAGTGAACGTGCTGTGAAATATTGAGGGATATCACAACTTGACTGAGGTTTCCTTCTTCTTTTTGCAATTATGTCAACGCTGTGGGCATTCCTCACATGGGGCCCTCTCTGAATTGCAGTGAACTCAGCGAAAAGGCCTGTAAGGATATTTCATTAATGCTTTTGCCTTAACGCTCAGCCCTGCTGGAGAAGCAGGGACTGTATGGGAGAAACCTCTCAAACACTAGACATCTTTGTTTTTTTCAGTAAAGAAGACACCATGGATGCCAAACCAATTCTTTCAATATACACAATATTCATGGCTGACATGCTGTTAAAGATGAGGTTTGTGGCCAGCAGGTCACCTGCAGTAGACCTGGATCAGCTGTGACATCTGCCTCCCTTTCTCTACCATTCATTTGCCAGCGGTGCTTCTTAGCATTTCCGCTTTGCCCTGCAGAGCACGTACCCGAGCTGCATGTGGATAGCAAAGGGCTGAGCAGCAGAGTTAAAACTCCATATCTACAATCTGTGATCTCAGGAGATGCATTTGATACAACTCAAATATCTCCAAAAGCACCCAAGAACGCAGGAAATAAAAACTGTACAGCAGTGGTCATAAAAGAACAACATATGTGGTTTAACTGAATTTGTCTGGAGTCCAACTAAGCAGCGAGACACGATAGGGTGTGTCATATTACTAGGCCATTAATGCAAGTCTCTGGAGCCCTGCGAGGCATAAGGCCAAAGAGAAGTACGTTAATGGCCCAGTAATACATGCTTTGTCATGTCCCATTGTTTTTAGGATATGGAATGTTATCTTTTGCAGAGAAAGAACATGAAAACACATTCTAAAAATTTGGAAACCAAAGTCACATTTTTGCGTGAGATGAGTGCTAAGCAGAACAGAGGAGTTGCACACTGTTTGCCATAAATTCAAGTCGAGGGTTGTGGGATGGAAGACTGCTGCCTTTTTGGAAGCCCTTGCTAAATTTCAGACATGCCACTGAACAGTAGGTAGGGATCATTTCCTAACCTCTGTGTTCACTTGGGTTTTGGATGAAACAAAACCAATCCATATTTTATGTGGAAAATAAAAGCTAATTTATGGGTGCTGAATTATTTTCCCCAAAATAGATAGCAGTATGTTAAACAGTATTTACAAAAATTAGACTTTCTTAAATCAGCACACCTGGATAGCATACTAACAAGAGTTTTCAAATTAGCAGCCAAGAAAATCAAGGTATTAACATTCACGTATATTATATGATACTGGAAAAATTCTACAGGACTATAGGAAAACTCATGTTAGAGCAATAGCCAAATAATTTGATTAGTTTGGCATCAAAACTCAGGCAAATTAATGGACCAGTAAACGAGGGGCTCAATCAATATAGATTTAAATGATGATAATAAATAATTATGTCAATCAATATGGTTTCATGGAAAATACATCTTGTCAAATTCATTTAATCATGTTTTTGATGAAATTACTATATATGTTGATAAAAGTGACTGTGTTAATATATTTAGACTGAAGGAACTTCAGTTTAGTATCACAAGAATATTCTGATTAAAAATTAGCACTGTACAACATTAGTATTTCAAATACTAAATGAATTAAAAACTACCTGACAGAATTCAGAAAACCACTGTTAATGGACATTGCTCTCTGATTCAGAGGGTCCGTGGTGGGATCGCAAAGGAACTAGTCAGTCAGATGATGCTGTCCAATATTTTAATAAATGAGCTGGAGAAAAAAGAAAATTTTTAGACAGGTAAATAAATACTTCTGAAGAAAATTAATACACATAAAGCAAACTGAACACTTGATTAAACTGAATGAAATTGAACATCATGTACTTTAATATAGTCAGAGATACTGTAACTTACTGAAAACTCCCTGCATTGCCTTCACTCAGTCTTCCATGCATGTACGGAAACATCAGTTTGGCTAAGTGCCAAACTGAGACACCAAAGAGAGGAACATCTTAGGCTAATCCATTAACTCCCCCTTACCTGATTTCAATGATAAAAAGTTATGTGATAAACTTCAACTCCCTCTCTGCCCACTGTAGCTAGTTTCTTAAGTAGTATGAGCATTGCTGATAATACTTGCGAACAGGAGAATGAGTTTGCATTTCCCAATACTCTGTGCGCACCTTTCTACAGTCAAATAAATCTTTGTACAAACTGATTGTACATGAAACAACTTATTTTCACATCAATGTGGGCTGGTTTTGACCCCTACTATTAACCTCAGTTCCTCTTCTCTTCCAATATTGTCCTCCCTTCATATTCTTCAAATATGGAGGATGGGCCTGAAACCAATACAGCAGCTGCATAAAACAGGATAATCAGATACTACTGTGCTGAGGGTAAAAAGGTAAAATGAGATCAAGGCGAGGTTACTTCCTCCACTGCAAAGCCTTCAAAACTGCCAGTGTGCACCTTGTATGATACATTGCCATGTGAAGGTCTCTGAGCTAGACTGAACAAAAAAGCTCTATGATCAAATTGCAGCATTGCCCTCAGCTAGTTCTGATCTAAATCTCTGGCATGGTAGAGTTTGCAGTGACACGTACAACAGGATCTAGAGCAGCTGAACTCATGTTCTATCTGTTTCCAAACAATTAAATACTAAATCATCAAATTTTTTCAGCCTCATGGAAAAATAGATTCATTAGAAGTCAGTCTCTAGTGTCTTTATCCCTTATCCCTTCATCTAATCAACACAGAGATATTTTTGATTGAAGTTTAATAATCCTACTCTGACATCACATGTACCTGAAGGCATAGGGGGATCAGCCAAACTGCATCCCAGGGACCAGTATCTTGCAATACAAAGCCAGATGAGAGCCTGGGTGGTGACTATCAGATGTCTTGCAGTCTTATGCCAATTGACTTTTGTCAGTTGATTCTACTTCAAACAGAACATAAGTGACTTTTCAAAGGCCATTTTATCTGATATTACTTTTGGTTTAGGAAGAGCTTAATAGTTTCTGGTTTCTAGAATAGAGGGTTTTTCAGATTACTGACATCTAGATATAAGAAAATGATAATAAAAAAATCTTACAGTCCTGCTTAGAGAAACAGTCTCGCAAGATGGATCTTTCTCTAATTTTAGAAGTTAAAAGTATTTTGTCATCAACTTCCTTCTCTGTTCCCAACAAGCTTTAGTTGCCCTGGATTGCCTTTGTCTCAGATCCAATCACCCTTTCTCATTTTCACTGCAAGGTTTCACTCTCAGCAGATGTAGTCTGCAGAACATAATACGACTGAAAAGCAAACACCATTAAGGAGAGAGAAATCATAAAAATGGTCCTATACAAATTAGAAATGCCAACAGAAAATACTGATGTGAGTTTTGGCATCGGAAATGAAATAATATGTATATGGGAAATGGAAATGACTTTCACCTGTAAAAGGGAGAGTCCATGAAAAAAAAAAAAAAAAAGAAATTAGACTATAACAGAGCAGAGAGATTGGGGTGAATGCACGTAGCGGATTAGACATAAACTGAGTATGTGACCTGGCAAAAGAACGAAGATTGCCATACTGAAAAAATTTTAATTGCTTTCCCTAAAGACTTGGAGGTTCATTCTATTTCACATTTAATTTTGTCCCTCATTTTGCCTTCTCCTTGACCACTATAGCAAATCCTGGCCACCAAGCTTTTCATTCTGATGTTTAGGTTAATGCCTTTTCCCCTGGCAGTGGGGTTTGTGTGTCCATTCGTTACTTCTGCACTAAGCTGATTATCTGCCCTCACAAGTGTATGCAGCATTTCAATACAAACTAGCTCAACACAGCAGCAGCAGCAGCAAGGTTACTACTAGCACTAGTTCAGCTTTCTGGGTCTCGCTTTGGTACTAGTACCTGAAAAAAAAATCAAAGAGCGAGTTGTATTCTAAGGCTTCAACATTATTTTGAGAATTTGTTGCTGAAATGAGATTTTGCCTTTTCCACTCTCAAGAAACAAAATACATGGAAGAACAGAGGAGAAATATCAATTCTTCATCACGTATTTACAGTATTAAATGGAACATACATATGCGTACATATAGACAAACACACAAAAAAAATAGGCAACCTTTGCTATGAGCATAACTTCCTAGACTTGTCAGGATACACCCACGGTCACATGTGCATGTGTACATGCACACATTATATAACTTTGGTTATGTAGTTGAAATCACTACATGAAAGTATTAAATTCAAAACTGTTTCCATGGGAATACCGGGGCTTGCAAATCAGTCTGAAGAAACATCTGTCCTGATTTGCGATTTCACCAATATACCTTACCTTTACTTGTTTAATGTTGGTTGAAATTTTACAGTCAAAAGCCCTCAGGCAAATTAAACTAGCCGTGCACACCCTAAGGGAAATGAGACTTTTCTTACATGTCTGATACCAATTGATGCCAACTAGAAGAATGTTATGATATTAATGAATGCCTGTAGTTAAATAACTGTTAATTGAAGTTAGTTAATCAGTCCATTGGAAATCTCATACTATTTTTTGAATGTTTCAATTTGTCTTAAAAATTTCCTAGTATTTAGTTACAAGGAAGGAGCAGAGTTCTAGCCATGCTGTTCATTGATATTTACGGCAAAATAGCAGTTCAAATCTGAAGAACAACTTGAAATTCTCTCTTTAAAAAAATCAGCTAATCACTTAAGTCCATATACTGAAATCTACACATGATTATGCATTTGCAGGATAAGGAGCACTTGTATAGCACACATTTTCCTCCATTTCCAATTTTGAGGAGCTTTCTAAATGCAGATAGTGTTTTAAATACCTCCTTAGGAAATACGAAACCCATTATCTTATAACTCTGTCCCATTAAGGACAAGTAAGAGCTACAAATATATGAGCTACTTGCATTGCCATGATGTACTATCCCATGCTTATGGCATTAAAGGTCAGTCAGTGCTAAGGATAGTTAGCAGCACTACCAGTTCTTACTGAGAACTGTGCACTTTTATGCTGTACCTAAAGCTCCCAATTTCTGGAACTAGGTGATTTTTTAATGTTAAAAGTTCTGATTCTAATTAAAAGAACGTTTCTAGCCCATGTGGTGGTAAAAAGGCTGAAAATATCTACCAAGAGTAACTTCAAAGTGGTCAAAAGCCTGAAGTAAGATAAGGGAAACCCCACTGAAATTCAGTTCATGATGAAAAAAGTACAAGACTGGCTAGTACAATTCACTTACCTACAGACACAGGCTAATAATAGTTGGACTCTACTGCAGTTTGGAAAACACCAGATCAGCAATCTCAGTACAAAGTCAAATAAATTTGTAGTTATATGAGTTTACTTCCCATAAGTGAAAGTTTTTGATGTTGCTTGTTTTTTAGGTAGGGAAGTGCTACTTGGTCTTTTCTGCTTTTTAAATACTATATTGAGATGTATGGCCATATCCTAGCACCATGTTAATACACATATCTAGGTGACAACTCAGCATATCATACTGCAGCTAAATACAGACTTTCTCAGCTAGCAATTTTTTGTTGTGTTTGGCTCACTGAGCCTATCTTTAGATACTGTGACACCAGCAGAAAAAAATTGTCCTCCGAAGCTGGACAAATATCTGCTGGAGGAAATTCTGAGATTCTGACTTGAATTCAGAGAAAGGTCTGCACAAAGAGAGAACACAGAATTTGATAGTCTCTAATTAAGCTAAATGTGTACACTAGACTGATAACTTTCTCCAAATGAAAAACCTTTGACCACTTTTAAAACAAACTACATTAATTTACTCCAGTGCCACAGAGACATTTTTTCCAAGGCACATAGTAAGGATGCACATTTTATCTGTTCTGCCATCAGCACTCAGAACCAAAAATCATCTCTTTCAAGCTGAGGTCAGCTAAAGGATGGGTCTTGCCTAGGTGGTGGCCAAGTAGATATACAGTGGAGAGAGTAATTTTGAGCTGCACATTAAGCTTTCGGAATAAAGTGCGAAGACGCCTGGCAGAATCTCCTCTGCCCATCGCTAATGATAATCAAGATAATGAATTCTGCAATAGCTGCCATCTTAACACTTAGTTAAGGCAATTCTCAAGTAACCTACATGAATTTAACACACAAAAATAATTAATCATGCTATGGAGCAGATGCTGCACAAACAACGACAATCAAATGATTCACACTTAGCAGACCTCACCTTGCAGTTAGTTTACAGCACTTCTGAGCACCTCAAAGAGGAAAGCCGCATAATGTATAAAATTTCAAACACAGCACACCTGACTCACACCATTTAGGACAGTTTAGTAATTTTAATGTATTTTCATTTTGTGAGAGCCTTTCATTCCTCATTGCTTTTATGTTTCTATATGTATACACATACAAACACAAACCACACCCTTAGCAGTTTCATCAAATTCTTTTCCAGAAATTGTTAGTTTGTATTTCATCTCAACAGCACATTGGTTAAAAAAACTTGAAAAAAAATCCAAATACAGAGCACTCAAAGTCAGATTTTGAGATGGCTTAGGTGCACTTGCATTTAGAAAAGGCACAAATATTTGCCCATCCAAAGCACTCATGATTATTCATTGAGACTCATCAACTGTAAGCCAAAAGAGCAATCTGCTGATTTTTATATATCTGTATCTGTATACATATATTTAATCATACAGACTGAATGTGGATCCTGTGGTAAATATATATATACAAATTGTTCAATGCTTGTGACTTCTGGACACTGGCTTCCTACCAAGGTATGTTCATTTTATGTACTGGCTACCTTCCAGCTACCTCAGTGACAGGCAATAAATAAATGCTTATAATAATAACCAGTGAAAGTTTGACATATCTAATCCATTTTTTACTCCATTCTTACCTTGCGTAAGTAAGTGAGAGTTAGCTGGAAATAAGCCATTGAAGTGCCTTGATAATTAGGAGGAATTATAAATAAAGAGTATTCGAAAGGAAAAAGGGTAACAAAAGTGAGCTGATTTATATGTAACTTTCAGATTGACTCAATGTGCACAGCTCCCAGGGAAGTGTCAGGGCCAAATTCATCAGTGACACAAGCCATAGTATAAGTCAGATATGTGTCAATCACAAAAAGAGTGTCAGTTGGGAGAACTGGCAACATACTTCAGTAGCACTTTCATGGGGTGATTTGATGATGACTGGTTGTGTAATTTATGCACTGTGGCAACTGAAATGGAGGTTGGCAGCACAGAAAGCAGATGACAAGGGTGAAAAAATAAAACAGGCTTTCACCTTTAGCAACAATATCCACATCCTTCCAAAAAATGTTGGGGTATTCCTCCTCCCTTTATCAGGGCTGAATGTAACCACTGCAGAAAAATTCACTGGTGCCAGCTCTAAAGATTTTGCTAATTTCCTAAATCACAGGCCTTTGCCACTGACTTCCTTTCCCTAATTGATTTCACCTGAACCCACTTCATGGCATTTCAAGGGGGAAAAATCTAAATTTGAAACAAGAAAAAATAACTGAAGTGTTATTATTCCCTCTCCTCTCCAATTTCATTGAGTTCATACTAACATTGGGTGTAACTATCTATCCACCACTTGAGACCATCTCTTGAGCACATATTAAAGATCTAAACAACATAGACAACAGCAACTCTTTTGTTCTGCAAGGCTCTTAGTGTAACAGGAATGACTCTGATACTACCTTATGCCAAACTGTTTTAGTTGACATGAGAAGAAATGAGTAAGTCAGATCTGTCATAGATGAAGAGATGCAGAACTACAAGTAATTCTCACCATTGGTGATCGTTTGTAGAGTTGTAAAAATTCTGGTTTATGAAATTGCATGGTTTATCTTTTCACTAAGAAGTTTTCTTTAGCAAAAGCCCTTCCATTTAAGCTAACCTAATCCTTCCATTCTGACATCTATTTCCCTGCATATTCTGTTCTGCTGACCTCAACTGAAGGCTGGAAACCCTGAAAAGGTGTCTGGGAGGACAGAGCAATTGTGGCAGGGGATGGAGATTTTGTCTTTTGTTTTGAGCTGGTAAGAAGGAAGAGATTTTTCTGGTTTGTAATATGCATTTTAGCTGACTGTGATAAGTGCGATAATGTTTTGCCTTGTCATTATTTCAGTATTGTGGTTTTAGTTTTAAGAAAAGGATGCCTAAGACCTCAGATTGAAGCTTTTTTATGTTGTATTTAAATCCATAATAAACAAACTTTAAACATTTATGTAGCTGCTAAGTTGAGCCTTAAATTAGAAAAGCTGTTCCATTAATCAGTCTTTTACAGCAAGTGTACAACACTTTGCCCTCACTACCATTCCTGTAAATTCGGTAAAATCACTTAATGACCATGCGAAATGTGTGACTGAGAAATCTAGGTAAAAAAGCAAAAAACAACAACAACAGAGAATATAATAGAGAAATAAAGGGTTAAAATTAGTAAAATGAGTCAGGAACAATCTGACAAGGTACACTGATAGGAGAGTTCTCAAATTTTTAGCATTGCAATAACATAAATGTTTCCATATACAAATTATTAAAATTTAAAAAATGGAGTATACACATATAAAAAGCATCTTTTATCCAGGGATGCAAAATGCTTGTCATGTTTTATGATCTGCTTAAAGAGAACTAATCTGTAACAACATCCAAGGCCAAAGTGGGCAATGATTAAGCACCTTAAAGCAACAGCCTGCAAGACTTCAGGACAGTAAGTAAAGGCCTTAGTCGTACTCGCAGACTTTGGGCAACCACATGACAACACAAGAGCAATGCAGCATGAGCTTGCTGGACAGGAGACACTTGCAGTCTTTTTCAACATCCATATAAAAGACTCCACTCCTTTCATTTGGAGTATTTAATATGCAAAATTCCTCCAAACCATCATTTTGAATTTTCATCTTTGACATACGTTCAGCAAATAGCAAAAAAATTAAAAAGTAATGAGGAGAGTTCCCAACTGCTTTGAGAAGATTCCACATATGTGCTCATTAGTGATTCTGTCTGAAAATATTCCCTGAAAGCTGTATGGGTAGTGCAGCCTGGGATAAATAATGCAAACGCCCCATGGCACTGTCACAAACACCACAATCAGTGCTGTTTGCGATTTCAGTGAGACTCTCCAAGTTCTGCACCTGAGACTAAAATATTAATGAAGTAAAACTGTAGTAAACAAACCTCCATTCCCCCACCCACTCTCAGTGCGCACACACTTACACACCCTGCATCCACTGGCTTTTCTGGCACAGGATAAAAAGCCTTTTAGGGATATGACAGTTGACTTGTAAATGTTTCTTTTGAACATAAAACTGTTCCTCCCCTCACTCTCCACACCAAGCATCTCTTCATTGCTGGACTAGCACCTACACAGATCTCTGATGCTCAAAATGGAAGGATCATTGCTCCATGTTCACAAAAATACCTGCAGATTCTCCACAACCTGCATTCACCCACCAGCACAGATAGAAAATAAAGCAAGCAACCCAAGGGTTTGCACTCATTTCCCATTCTCCTATAGTACAGATGCAGCAGGCTGCTGTACAGCTGGAGAGGAGACAGAAAATTGTTATCATAGAGAACAGGCAAAATTCAGACACGCCAACAGGAAAGTGTGAGGACCTGAGTCTGGGAGTGGATTAATGCCCAGGGAAGTCCCTGACTCAGCTCTATGCATCCATATTGTCTATAAATCAGCTGCCATTCCTTGAGTACAAGATGCCTACAAACTCGATCTGCACTTGGGCCACGCAATGGCCAGGTATGTGTAGGAATGGCTCTCTGGGCATGTGAAGTCATGTGAAGGACAGTGAAGACACAAAGATACTTCTGACATACTGTCTCCTAGAAAAATAGCAAAGTCTCTAGGACTGAGGTGTCCTTTAATATGTGACTTCATTTACTACAAAACTCAAGCCCCATACTGGAAAGTGACAGTGGTCTCAAGAAACAAATCCGACCGACTTCAAGTGAAAATCAAGTGCATAAGCAGTACAGCCAGCTGCATAGTGGACTGCCATTGACTTCTGAGGAGGTTAAGTCTTTAATTTACTTAGATGCTTTAGAAAATATCACACAGTTAAGTGCCTAAAACACTTCTGAAATAGGAACTGAGATTTCAAAGGTGCAGAGAGTCTTTAAAGAATTTTATGTGGCACTCATCTGGTCACACAAATGCATGTCTAGAATTAAATTTTGCTCTTCTACAAATGCAGCTTCTCTGATAACTGCATCACAGCTATTTCAGATACCTGGCTAGATTTAAATTCAGAGCTGAATTTAACCCCTAATGACTCTTCACAAACTATTGCCTAAGGTACAAATACCCATTAACCTGTCCACATGTATTTTAGTCTACAGTCTCATACTGCAAGTCATTCATTTCTAGATTATAGGGACCACATATTCTTGAAGACTCTTTTATGAAATAACAGCCCTGCTGTTTTAGCCCAGTGTTACAATACCTGCCCACATTCTCTAACACAATTCAGCATCAGAAACTAGACTATAAATGTCAGTAGATGAACAGCATCCAGTAAAGCCAGCGGAAGAAAATAACTCTTGCTGGTTTGATAAATGAGGGATAAATAGCACCATTACAGGAGTTTCCAGCTGTACAGAAATCTATTTAGAAGTTGAAGATTTGAAGAAAGGTCTCAGCTACTCCAGACTAAACCCAGAGTCACTCCTTAGACTCCTTAGACTCCTTAGACTTTGTTTGGCAGCAAGATCTGTACGCCCTAGCAGGCAGCATGCCTGTTTGCCAATGTATACTTGAAATCCTCCTCTCCTGCCTGCCCTTGAACAATGCCTGTCCAGCCAGAGCATAACAATCCCATCATACTTACCAAAGTGAAAAAAAGACAGTCGCATTTCCTCACTTGTTACCACCCTACTCAATAACTCAAGAGACAACATCCAAGCTTATGTACGATCTGCCACAAAGGGCACTGCCATGTCAGAAACATTGCCTAGACTAACAAGCCTAGACTAGCCCACCAGAATGAAAAATTAACGTTTTCAGGCACACTAATGAAGACTTTGTTCATCACACTGTTATTACCTGCCATCAGCCTTCCCGATGACTGCTTCAGTGCCTGCTTCTCCCTGCTCCCTCAAGCATCTCCTGGATCCCTCTCAGCCCAAATCATGACTGCAAAATATCCCTGTTGTATAGATGGCTTCTTAACCTCATTTAAATTCTTCCTTCAAGCTACCTCCACCACGATGCCCTCAAATTACTACCATCTTTTAATGAGAAGGATGCTATGCATCCCCATTTTATTGTTATTGTATTCTTTCAGCCCAGCTGCCTTCCATGGGTTAGCTCCTGTTATGCAGATTGTGAGCTCTCTGGGGTGCCGACTGCTCTCTTCCTTGCACGTCTTCACAGTGTATACCATGAAGGAGCCTGATCCTGAATTGAGGTCTCATAATGCAACAAACAGATAAATGAATCATTTGTTAGCCTAGACTGCAAATCTTTTTCTGCAACAAAAATACAGCAATTTCCCCAGGATGTCACAGACATTTTATATGTCAGTGTTGTAGTTGTGTTCTGGTGATGACAATGGTGCATCCAATTTCCAGGCATAAGAAGGAACGTTTGCTCTGCTGATGCAAACTCTGTGTGCGGCTACACCACATATAGAGATGCCATGAAGAAGAGCTGCGTTTTTGGAAAGGCAGCTTGCAGTGGGCTGCTATTTTTAGTGAGTGTGTACTAAGGGGTGGCCTTTGTTGGGATTTTTCTATGTATGATCCTTTTTCTTTCATAGAACATGATATCTGGTTTGCGTTTTGATTACATACCTCTAATCATGGGAGAAGAGGCTGTGCAAAGTTTGTTTGCACAGATTTATTATTAATTATGATTCTGCACTCCAGGTTACACACACTGAAGTGTCTACACCACTGCAGGTCTAGCTGTGAAGTAGGCAATTTATATCTACATTCAAAATTCATACAAAGAATATTATATTATCAGTAGGTATGTGATCTGTCTTCCACCTGTCTAGAGCAGTCTCAAGTATATTCAGCTACTGTACCACTTTTTCAGCTTGCTCCTGAATCCAACTATTAGCAACCAAGTACTAACATTTTTGTCCCGTAAGAATTTCACTTCTTGGTACAACAAAGGTCAGTTCAGTCAGTAAGAAGCATTGATCTATACTGTCAGCACCTCGCATCAGTGCTTTGAAATACTCCAGGGTCTGACCATAAATACATTTTCAAACAGGACTTAACCAATGGCATCTCTTTCCTCTGCTGAAAATATAATAGTTACCACTCAGTAAACACAGCACAAAGATGTCCTTTTGTCCTATTGTGAAGCAAGCTAAATCTGCATAACATATTACAAATAGTTCATTCTTTATTTAAGATTCCATTTGTGCTAACTTGACATGCTATGTACTTAACTTTATCATTTTTAATTGAATATATGAAGCTAAAGCATCAGCAGTTTCAAAATAAAATACCGATCTTCTCCTTTGCATAATGCTTAGGGTCCTTTCTTACTTCTGACCAGTGCATAACCATTATACCAGCTATCTTCAAAATCTATATATAAGAATTGCTATTTGCTTCCTGCATTAACATGCTTCAAATAAAAAAGACTCATTTTCCTAATGTTTAAAAATGCATAATTATCCCAAATCCATTACTGCAATCTAGCTAAATTTCTGGGTGAAACAATAATTAAACAAGTAATTAATTCAGCTTGGCAAATGATTAAAATACTGCATTGTCTACACAGAAAAAAAAATTGAGAACTTTGAAAAATCAAGGGATAATGGAAGTGTTTCAGAGTCCAGATATCAAAAGTATCCTTTTATTGATTCTGCTGAGATTCTGCATGACTGACACCTGTCAGATAGGTGATGGCACCTGCCGTGAGGTTTTGTCCCAAGTCTACACATAAAACGCTTGTGACGCACCCTGTCCAGACCATCAATAATAGTTGTCTCATCAAGTCAAAATCTGTAAGCCATTTTCAAAACAAGGATATAGTCATTAAATTAAATTTTAAAATCAAACTTATTTGGGTTATTTAAGCCTTTCTTGTCATATAATCTATCAACTCTGCCCATGCTATTTCTTAAGTCTCTTACTGGAGTAGTAACAACTAATAGCTTCTGTAGATTTGCAGACTGTATACTGTGTCTTTTTTATGTAGATGGACCTGTCAAAGAGAATACAGTATTTCTAGTCTGTAAGAGTCTTGCTTGAACAAAATTTCATTCTATTATTCCACACAACAATTTAACTATGTGCTCCAGTTTTAAGTGTTAGTCCCCCAGTTCATTGGTTCTTCCTTAGTTATTAGTGTCTTAACTCAGCCGTCTAATGTGGACTGATCATTGGACTTCA
The DNA here is from genome assembly GCF_028389875.1 of Rhea pennata. NCBI lineage: Eukaryota > Metazoa > Chordata > Aves > Rheiformes > Rheidae > Rhea > Rhea pennata. The sequence continues at coordinate 142,182,148 of NC_084664.1, read as the reverse complement.
CATATTTTAAACCAAAGAGGACATACAGAAATTAGACCATAAATTTTACATTTCTTGATTCAGTGTATATTTTAAGTTTTTGAATCTTCAATTCAATTTAAAAGAATGCGAAGCAGATCCATTCAGCCACTGATTTAAAAGCTACAAAATAATTAGGACATATCTGCATGGTGATCTCAAAGCAGGCTGGACAGCACATTTGCAAAGGGAAGCACAGTTGCTTAAACCATGGCAGAATTCATTTTGCTCTAGCTTCCCCCAGTTTCACATGCCCACATACAGGACACACTGAAGGCTCCAGATCCTCCCAGCTTAAGTGAATCCTTGCTGATGCCTCACTAAGCCAACTTTGGATCTCAAATGTTACTAAGGCACAGCTGAGCTCTCTCCTCCATTTGCTCAGAAAACTCTGGTTTCTGTTTGTTTAAAAATTAAGCACAAAGCTAAAACTCAAAATGAGAAACAGTGCCAGGCCTGCTTCCACAGCATCATACCACGACCTCTGACATTATAGTGTCTAAAGGCAGTGTGGGATGAAACTAAATGGCCTAGGTATTGTCCTAACTCCTGATGTTGCCCATTCCTCATCCTAATGGTGTTGTGGTGTATGAGTGAGGATTGCTCTCACAACTTCTTGGCCTAGACTCGCCTCCCACCACAGCACTGTGTAGCTAGGAACCTCCCTGAAGCTGAACTTGGCTGCCTGTGCCGTAGCTTTCCCAACACACACTGCTTGATGTCTTGCATGATATCCTGCTTATTTTATAAAAGGGTGAAAAAGTTGCTCTACGTGGTTTCAGCTCCTCAGCCGGACATGAAGGAGTCCTATGAGGGCTCTGGTCTCACAGCTCATTCATTCCTCCTACTGCCAGCTTGGCTGCAATGTCCCCAGATCCAGAACAGTATGATTTACCAGACCTCATCTCTGCTTTCAGCCCTCCCACTCACTGCTTGCTCCAGCAAAGTGACTGAATAAATGAACAGGTCAGGGAGCAACACAGAAGAAATGAGCTCCCCAGGGGATCACTGAGAGTTTGGGGGGAGTTCTTGGCTGGGTAGAAAAAAAAAGGACCGGGGAGGGGGGGAATATTCCTCAGAGCTGCAATTACTCAAAGGAGGTGCTGAAATGAGATGATTAATGTTAATGCTTGGACTAGCCTGGAAATGGCAACCTCTCAGAGTAAATGTGAATCTATTAAAGATGGACCTCACCCTTCAGGGCGTACAGTGGGGGAGGTAGGAAAGAAAGGAAGATGAACTTTCAAAGTAGAAGGTTGAGCTATGCCCCGTATTTTCCTCTCTACCCACACTGCAGTGCTTATTTGCTGCTGGGGCTTATTAATTTTTCACTTATGCCACGCTAAAAATAGTTAATTATTGAAAATGCATATCCGTCTGATGGTGAAAGGCTGTCTCTTCCAAACAGGTGACTGGTTCAGATAACCCCAGAAGGCACTTCTGGGTCTTCTAGACCCTTGATCAAAATTTCTTTTTTAATTTGAAAAGAACAGAGGTGATTAAAACTGAAAATGATGGCGAGTCTAATGAAAGTTTCCTCCCTCCTTCCCCAAGAGCTGGTATAATGGGCTGAGGTTTTTTCTTTTTTTTTTTTCCTTCCAAATGAATATTTTCAATATATACATCATGTTAGTCCTTTGATTAAAAAAAAAAAAAATCAGATGTAGAGATTTTGCTGTAACAAAGGAGTGAATGTGTGTGGATAATATTACTCACAGCACTGGTGAGAGTTCAAAGACTGGAATGTCCAGACTAAATACACAGCAGAGATCAGTTCTTTAACATTTCAATTAGACAGAAACATGAAACAACAGACTAGTGACTTCAGCTTCTCAAAATTAAACAGTTTGACACTGTACAGAACACACATCAAAATTCATTATGCCTTCACAGTTTAAATCTCTTCCTGCTGAAATAGTGGCAGGACTCACTCCTGAAACAGAGGAGTCACTTCATATATTTATTTGGTCACATCCTTACTTAATGGTGTAACTCTTCCACAGCAAAGTCCAGACCAAGACCCTCTTTGGAAGACACAGGTCTGCCAAAATCCCACTGTGTTGGGGAAGGGCTGGATTCTTTCCTATGCTAGGCAAGCTGTGGGATCACTAGAAGGGTAGGACAACCCACACAAGTACAGTGTCCTCTCATCTGCTCCATGGACACTGTACCTGACAGCTCTGGATGGGTAGTGGCCACATTTGGCCACAGCTGTCCAGAGGACGCCCTGATGGGAGTGAGGTGTGCTCACACAAGCTCAGCCTGCGCCATCACCCTCCTCCTTCCCCCTTCTCCACTTGTCCTGACTCATCTGTCCAAGGGGGCCAGGCAATGAGGAAGCGCTGTCGCAGAGGCAGCCATATCACCTTCCTTTGGTGAAGGAAACAAACATGGGAATCAACTTTGTGGAGCCAATAGTCTTTGTCTTCCCTCAATTTTACTGACACACTTTCTCCCTGAAGGAAGCAAGGCCCTGCTTGAGCAAGGGCCAGGAACGCAGCCCCATGCATGGCTTAGAGGATCTGACCCTCCAGGCAAAGGAATTCCTTACCCAGGTCCAGTTACATAGTTGTCAGCTCACACATCCTTACTTGCTACTCCCACTTTGACCACAAGCAGAGTATCACCACAGTAATAAGAAAAAGGTTAAACTGTTTCTCTAAAGAATCATAAGGAAATCTCCTATTATCTCCAATTCCACAATATAATTGGCTCTGTTACTAATTAAATGTCCAGTGTGTGTGTCTCAGAAGTAATTGCCAATAAAACTTCTGCATTGTGTCAGCTCAGTTTCACATACTCCTCTGACATGTTTGCAGTGGCAGCTGAAACATTATAGCTCCCTGAGAAAATATTTCTGTTATAAGGTATACACACAAACATACACAGCCCAAGAACTGCTTTCATGTGGAAACAGGATCATGGCGTTTGTAAGAGGAACAGTGATGAAAAGAGAATATATCTTTGCTTTTAAAACAAGGTGGCTAGAAATGACTCAATTAACTCAGGAGAATAAGTTATCAATTACTGTAATTGCTATTTTATGAGCTCTACTCACAGACCTGCACTCTTTGTCCCTAAGAGTTTCCAGTCTCAGCATAAACCAGAGGATGACAGATAGCTACAGAAAGAACTAAAAAGGTGAAAAAAAGACAGTACTGGCCATCTTAATAAGCCAGAGTTTTAACTCCCCAGAAGTCTCCTGAGATTATTTTGTAGACATCACAAAAAGGACGGATATATTATGGATGGATATGAAGGACAGCAAAGAGAATATGCTGAGATGTTGAGCAAAAGATGTATGAGCAAAAGATCCCTATTGCAAAGGATAGCAAAGGAGAAAGAAGGAAGATATGTTTCAAAAATAAAATGTTTAAACAACAAGACAGTGGAGGCTGACAAATGTCATCTCCTTTCCTTATGCAAATCGTTCATGAGTCCATCCCAGTTCTTCAAGTTGTATTGGTTATTCATCATCAAGAGGAACCACATCCAGCTGCACAGGTGGTTCACACATTATGTTAGTCATTCTCTATTTTTCAGAGTGTATGCCTAGAAACTTCGGCCTCACGGCATTATTTTTGTTTCCAAACATTTTGAATGAGAGAATTATCTAATGACAAATAGCTAAAAATAAACATCAAACAACACTTGCTCTCACAGGACTATGGGTATTCTTCTCTGCCAAATCCCCATTTTCTCTTTTCACTAGCTTCTCAGGAAAACTGAAACAAATGTGCTCATAGAGCTCCACGAGGTATCAGACAAGCTGTCTCATTGTAGGTAGGCTTCTTGGTTTCCACTGGAGCTGAGAAACTACCTACATTTCTCCATGCAGGAGCCAGCGCTCACACAAGAACTAGCGAACTGTCCATGCCATAGCCCTCATTTCTAGAGGATTTCAAGCTGATAACAAGCTTCGGTGTCTTCAGGTTGTAGTGTAAATCCATTTCTTCATACTAATCTTTTCCCAAAGAACATAACTACCTTATATTGAAAAAAATGTAAAGAGCCCTGAAGAATTAACACAAGATTACAAAGAAAAAAAAATTTTCTTACTGGTTTCCAAATGACAGCCCAACTGGTCTGACCAGCCAAGTGTAGAATATTACCTGTTCATATACAAAATGATACTCTAGGGTGACTGTGACACTAAACAAAAAGGGCCAGGGAGTCTTAATTTCTAATCATCTCCATGCCAATATCAAAATGCTGTCTGTTACTCAGCATCATGTCAGCATGCCCCTTCTATTTCCCCTTCCGGAGGAACTGGAGATAGTAATAACACTAGCTTAACAACTCTACCAGCTATCACTAAGATGAACTGGTTTTCTGATCATGCCAACCATCAACAATTATGTTTTATCAAGGCACTTTCCCCACTCCCCAAATTCTGTCCCTCTGTGCTCTGACAGACTGTCTCCTAAACCTCTCACTTCTTTCTGCTATGAGAATATCAACACAGTAAACCAAAGGTTACTTGTCCTACCAGAACAGTAAAATTAAAAGTCAAGTTCAGCTTGCCACAGTGCTCCTTCAGAAAGTAACAACCGCTGGGGGAAAAAAAAAAAAAAAAAAAAAAAAGAAAGAAAGAAAAGAAAAGAAAAGAAAAGAAAAGAAAAAAAAAGAAAAGAAAAGAAAAGAAAAGAAAAGAAAAGAAAAGAAATCTGATCTAATTCAGCATTTAGAAGTAACCACGCTTAATCTTAAACACTCCCACATACCCTACTGTCTCCTGTCATCCATAGCAGACAGGTATCATACTACATTTGCCAGAGTACTCTTATGTTGTGTATGGCCCATAGTACAGTCAAAGCCATCTGCTCAGAGATGTTCTACTGAAGTATTGAGACTGGAGAATAAGAATATGCAATTAGAAGTGATTCTGTAAGCTAAATTACTTTTTAACATGACCCTTTACTGAAAGGCTGAGACACAGGTAGAGGTGAGGTTTTACATTGGATTTCATAGAATCATAGAATCAGTAAGGTTGGAAGGGACCTCTGGAGATCATCTAGTCCAACCTCCCTGCTGAAGCAGGGTCACCTAGAGCATGATAGACAGGGTCACATCCAGGCAGGCCTTGAAGATCTCCAGAGAAGGAGACTCCACAACCTCTCTGGGCAAGTGCTCCGTCACTCTCACAGGGAAGAAATTCCCTCTCACGTTCAGGCTGAACTTCCTGTGGTTCAATTTCTGCCCATTGCCTCCTGCTCTGTTGCATGGGACAACTGAAGAGTTTGTCCCTGTCCCCTTGACACCCTCCCTTCAGGTACTTATACACATTGATAAGATTCCCCCCTCCAAAGTCTTCTCTTCCCCAGGCTAAAGACGCCCAGTTCTCGCAGCCATTCCTCATAGGGCAGGCGCTCCAGCCTTCTAATCATCTTTGTAGCCCTATGCTGGACTCTCTCCAGTAAAATCAGGACCCCAATAGATGAAGTTTATTTCTTACAGAATCTACTCAGGACACCATGAGTATCTACATTAATTTTTTGGCTACTGTACTCTTCATAGCCCATTGGTTTTGTTAGGACTATGCACAGAAGTAAAGGCATGAAACATCCACTAGCCCAGACTACTTTTAGTTAGCATTGGAAATTAAGAAGTTGGCCAAGAGAATTAATGCTGGCCAACGCATTGCTGTTTTCAAATCTGCATGCTCTTGGGAAAAAACTAAGGACCTAAGGAACAAGGACAGATGTGAAGTGCTAGTATTTGAATCTAAGCCCTTCAGAATGCCCATCACAATCTAGCGAGACATAGTAAATACCTGTGATCTGTCTGGCAGCACTCTGATGCAAACATAAAAAAATAATGGTCCTTTTCTGCCACTAGGCTAAACAAGGAGAAAAGAAAAGAGAGTGAGATCAAAAGGAGATACAAGATAGATGAAAAGGATACAGAACTGAATTTGATAATTTGATTTCATCCCTATGACAGATTTTTCATAGGGACAAATGCTGAAGAAAAGAAAGAGAACAGCTAAACAGGTAAGTCATCATGAAATTAATCTAAACAGGATTTTCAGTGACCAAGAAAGAGCTGACAACACAAAGAGCATCTAGAAAGCACAAAATAATGGGCTTAGGCTCATGGGCATTTTCCTGAATGTCCAATCTGTTAAAGAATCTGAGACAGAACCTATCAGCAAAAGAAGACAGAAACAGAAAAGCGGTCTTACACAGTAACGCTTTCAGTTAGCCCGGTGCTAATAATAGTCATACAAAGAACTGCCTAACCCAGCTCACAGGTGTGAAACTCACTGGACAAAGCTGTCCGTACGTACATGCTCTCCACCCTCCTTCCTTCCCCCAATAATCAATTCTTCTAAAATAAGTCAATCAGTCCCTTACTCTCCCTTGAAGTCAGAGGCTCCTTAATACACGTTGGATCCAAAACAGACTACCCCCACACCAGCGTGAGATGAGTACCATGCCGAATTTCACAAGAAGCAGAGGGGTCAGAGAGAAGGTACAGCAGCCTCCAAAGCTTTCAAGCCAGTTTTAACAATCAGGCTATAAACTCCTGAAAAATATGAGTTCATATTGAAAATACTAACACACCAGATCCTGTAATACTCATATTTACTGTACGAAACTTTCTATTATCCCATAAAAATAAATAAAACACATCAACTATCATATAATCATAGGAATTTCTTGGGTTTTTTGCTCAGATCACTGTTTTGCATACAGAGTAAGCGAGTGGATTTGATTGTATTATAAAGTTTAATATTTTTCTCTTTTTTATTAACAGTATTTTGCAGTGATGTGTGTAATCCAGCTCTCAGGCTACATACTTTATTCTGATATACTGTGATTACATCCCACCCAACTCGTCTAGTTTCTCCACACATACCTCTATAGACAAAGCCTTTGCAAGAGGGATAAAGATAGGAAGAGAGTAGCTACAAGCCTCAGATTTGGCTAGTTTATCTTGCACCCTTCCCTATTTTGCTGAAGGGCATTAATTGTCCTGAGGTCTCAACAGCCTGCGCAATTTTCTTCCTTTTCTTTCCCCCTCTATTACCCTCCCACCAGCAGAAATCATAACCATGCAAGCAGCATCCACCAAAAGGCAGCGACTCATAATCAGCAGAGTGATTACAAAGGAGCCAGCAGCAATGCTGAAGTTTACAGCACTTCCTGCACACAAACTACATGGTAAAAATATTTGCGGCAGAGAGTAAACAGGCTTAATGGGCTCCAGTTTAATCTCTTTTTTATAATGTGTAGTGAGAGAATAGTACTTGCAAAGAAGTGCTACACTGACAGCACGGAAGACGTGTGAATGCACCATGGCCATGCCAGCCATGTGTCCAAGGTCACTAACACAGCTGCCAGCCTGACTGCACCAGCCATCTAACAGGTATACTTGAGACCTCTGTGTTGCATAGGCTGTGATACAGTATCACAATTAAGTTATTAAAAAAGAAACATGTAGAGTATGAAGCCCCTGAAAAGCTTTTGTGATTTTCCTACCCTGCTATAAACAGAATGCCAGGCTGCATTTCCATATCCCAGACACAGAGGATGTTTCCCTGACTCTAGGTTTAGAGCTTCACATATGCAAGAGTCAGTGTTTGCTGTTATCCTCCTTGTGCTTCCTGGAAGCTCCCAAAGCCAAAGAAAATTCCCAGACAGCCTAAGTCCAGCTTCTCCTCTGTATGCTTTGGCAAATCCAGTCTTTATCCTGGAAATATTAGGATTTCAAGAGAGATTATGGGCATTGACAAGCGGCTATATCCTTGCCAGAGAACCATGGAGAAGATAAAGCTCTCTCCATCACTGATTTTAGTATGCATGCTCTTCCTCACTTTTCTGTCAGGGGCAAAAATGTGACACATACAACTTTCAAAAAAAATGAAAATAATGTCCATTTATGAGAGAATGGAAAAAGCAGAAATCAAAGGGAAAACCCAAAATAAACATCACACTGCTCTCACTCACTGTAAGACACATTTCAGCTTAACACATCCTGAAGTATATTTATTTGTCAAACAGACTAGTTGTAAGGGATTCCCTGTCTTTTTAGCTTCTAGGTGAGAAAACTGCAAAAACTCTCTTTTTAAACAGTCTTCTACTGCAATATAGGTTTTCTTTTCCAAGAGATCAAGACACTTACATTCTTGCTCTTCTGTGATAATAATGAAGCTGCTTAACTATGAATACTGCCTGAGACTGTGATTTGAATTCATTATGGTCTTGCTAATTGGAAGGAATGCCTTCCTCCGCAGGAAATGGTGAAAAGGGTTCGCAAGGTGGTGAAACAGTCCCAGCCGTATTTTCCCTAAAATACTGTGGAATGATTTGGCAACTCTTTCCATCAAATTTTCTAAATCTAGAAGCTTGTCAAAATTGTCATCTAGCACTTAGGCAAAATGGCTTTAGAGGGCAACCAGAGATGGTCTGCCTCAGCTTTCCTGAGAGCAGTGGGAAGAGACCAAGAAAACTCTCTTAGTCTGATAAGGATCCATACATATGTTGAGCCTGAAGAGTTAGAAAAGAGGGGTGATACCTTCTTGGATCTTTTATCAGAAATAGTCCCCATTGCCAGAGACAAAAGGCCACAACAGCCATTTCAGAAAAGGTGATGTGTATCCTTGGGCCACTGGAATAAGAATTGGTCATTCTGGTTGTCATTCCCAGGCAGATGGTTTTAGGGAGCAGTCACAGGCTGAACTGCAATCCTAAACGTTCTGTAGGCTTTAGTTTTGTGCCCTGAAGAAGAGTCAGTGTATGACATCTCCCATTATACCAGCAAGAGCTGGACCATTAGACAGGACAGTGGACACCAATGAGGAGAGGAGAAATCTTCACCTTCAGCAAGTCTGAAGGAAAAGAGACGATAGGGAGAAAAGAAGACATGGAAAAGAAAAAAAAGAAAAAGAGAACATCAACCACCTGAGGATTCACTCAAAAAAAAGGGTTTCTGAAGGAATGAGAAGGCCATCAGAAGCACTTTGCCTCTCAGAGCAGGACAGCTAAGAACTAAATGTGGTAGACCTGACATGAGTAACCTGTATGGATACTGCAAATGCACAAGTCTCCAGCTTCAGACATTTTCAGAGAACTTATTTCCACATGTGAATAGGAATTTCTACAAGTGTTGAAGAAGTATTTAAATTTTTATTTTAGACTGTAAATTTCATAAAGTCAAGATACCTTTGGGTACTGATATGAATGGTATTTTTGCTGTTCTGGAGGATCAAACCACCATCATTTGCACAAATCTCTTTACTAGTCACACACTGCTTTTGTTTCACATTCAGAATTGCTACTTCCTAATCAAAAAAACGTGAGGACTAATGGTTTCGAAGTGTAAGCCATCCTCAAAACATGAGCCTAGTTTTACTCAAAAACTCACCCTGATCGGGAAGATTTCAAATGATTCAGCCTTAGAATGAGCTTCATGACTGACGTAAGAGTAAAAAACATCGGATATTTCATAAGGTGTTGACAATAACTACAGAGGTATATAACTTGATGGTTAGGTATGCATGGGATGTTTCTTGTCACACCTTAAATGCCTGCATCCTCCAGCAGCTGCCTACAACAAAAGTGGACTAGTGTTTTCACTCCCCCTGTTAGAGGAGAAAGCCCTGCAGAGAGGTGAGAGAACAAGGATTTGGAATGGAAAGTAGGGAAGGGAAGGAAGGGAAGGAAGGGAAGGGAAGGGAAGGGAAGGGAAGGGGAAGGGAAGGGAAGGGAAGGGGAAGGAAGGAAGGAGGGAAGGGAAGGGAAGGGGGAAGGGAAGGGAAGGGAAGGGAAGGAAGGGAAGGGAAGGGAAGGGAAGGGAAGGGAAGGGAAGGGAAGGGAAGGGAAGGGAAGGGGAAAGGGAAGGGAAGGGGAAAGGGAAGGAAATGGAAGGGAAGAGGAAAGGAAAGGGAAGAGGAAAGGGAAGAGGAAAGGAAAGGGAAGAGGAAAGGAAAGGAAAGGAAAGGAAAGGGAAGAGGAAAGAAAGGAAAGGAAAGGAAAGGAAAGGAAGGAAAGGAAAGGAAAGGAAAGGAAAGGAAAGGAAAGGAAAGGAAAGGAAAGGAAAGGAAAGGAAAGGAAAGGAAAGGAAAGGAAAGGAAAGGAAAGGAAAGAAAGGAAGGAAAAGGAAAGGAAAGGAAAGGAAAGGAAAGGAAAGGAAAGGAAAGGAAAGGGGGAGGGGGAAGGGAAGGGAAGGGAAGGGAAGGGAAGGGAAGGGAAGGGAAGGGAAGGAAGGAAGGGAAGGAAGGGAAGGGAAGGGAAGGAAAGGGAAGGAAAGGGAAAGGGAAGGGAAGGGAAGGGGAAGGGGAAGGGGAAGGGGAAGGGGAAGGGGAAGGGGAAGGGGAAGGGGAAGGGGAAGGGAAGGGGAAGGGAAGGGGAAGGGAAGGGGAAGGGGAAGGGGAAGGGGAAGGGGAAGGGGAAGGGGAAGGGGAAGGGGAAGGGAGGGGAAGGAAGGGAAGGGAAGGGAAGGGAAGGGAAGGGAAGGGAAGGGAAGGGAAGGGAAGGAAGGGAAGGGAAGGGAAGGGAAGAAGGAAGGGAAGGGAAGGGAAGAGGGAAGGAAGGGAAAGGGAAGGGAAGGGAAGGAGAAGGGAAGGGAAGGGAAGGGAAGGGAAGGGAAGGGAAGGGAAGGAAGGGAAGGGAAGGGAAGGGAAGGGAAGGGAAGGGAAGGGAAGGGAAGGGAAGGGAAGGGAAGGAAGGGAAGGGAGGGGAGGGGAAGGAAAAGGGTGGGAAGGGGAAGGGGAAGGGGAAGGGGAAGGGGAAGGGGAAGGGGAAGGGGAAGGGGAAGGGGAAGGGGAAGGGGAAGGGGAAGGGGAAAGGGAAGGGGAACGGGAGGGGGAGGGAAGGGGGAGGGGAAGGAAGGGAAGGGGAAGGGGAAGGGAAGGGAAGAGGGAAAGGGAAGGGAAGGGAAGGGAAGGGAAGGGAAGGAAGGGAAGGGAAGGGAAGGGAAGGGAAGGGAAGGGGAAGGGAAGGGAAGGGAAGGGAAGGGAAGGGAAGGAAGGGAAGGGAAGAGGAAAGGGAAGGAAAGGGAAGGGAAGAGGGAAGGAAGGGAAAGGGAAAGGGAAAGGAAAGGGAAAGGGAAAGGGAAAGGGAAAGGGAAAGGGAAAGGGAAAGGGAAGGGAAAGGGAAAGGGAAGGAAGGGAAGGGGAAGGAAGGAAGGGAAGGGAAGGGAAGGAAGGGAAGGGAAGGGAAGGGAAGGGAAGGGAAGGGAAGGGAAGGGAAGGAAGGGAAGGGAAGGGAAGGGAAGGGAAGGGGAAGGAAGGGAAGGGAAGGGAAGGGAAGGAAGGGAAGGGAAGGGAAGGGAGGAAGGGAAGAGGGAAGGGAAGGGAAGGGAAGGAAGGGAAGGGAAGGGAAGGGAAGGGAAGGGAAGGGAAGGGAAGGGAAGGGAAGGGAAGGGAAGGGAAGGGAGGGAAGGGAAGGGAAGGGAAGGAAGGGAAGGGAAGGGAAGGGGAAGGGAAGGGGATGGGGAAGGGAAGGGAAGGGAAGGGAAGGGGGAAGGGAGGAGGGAGGGAAGGGAAGGGAAGGGAAGGGAAGGGAAGGAAGGGAAGGGGAAGATGAAGGGGAAGGGAAGGGGAAGGGGAAGGGGAGTGGGAGGGGAGGGAAGGGAGGACGGACGGACGGGACGGGAAGGGGAAGGGGAAGGGAAGGGAAGGGAGGGAAGGGAAGGGAAGGGAAGGGAAGGGAAGGGAAGGGAGGGGAAGGGAAGGGGAAGGGGAAGAGGAAGGGAGGGAAGGGAAGGGAAGGGGAAGGGGAAGGGGAAGGGAGGGAGGG